>NC_080021.1:18823598-19531028 GCF_030020395.1 Manis pentadactyla | reverse complement strand
ACACGGAAGCACTGAACAACACAGTAGAGCAGACGGACCTAATAGACATCTATAGAACTCTATACATCCAAAAGCAGCGGGATATACATTCTTCTCAAGTGCACATGGAACATTCTCCAGAATAGACCACATACTAGGCCACAAAAAGAGCCTCAGAAAATTCCAAAAGATTGAAATCCTACCAACCAACTTTTCAGACCACAAAGGCATAAAACTAGAAATAAACTGTACAAAGAAAGCAAAGAGGCTCACAAACACATGGAGGCTTAACAACACGCTCCTAAATAATCAATGGATCAATGACCAAATCAAAATGGAGATCCAGCAATATATGGAAACAAATGACAACAACAACACTAAGCCCCAACTTCTGTGGGACACAGCAAAAGCAGTCTTAAGAGGAAAGTATATAGCAATCCAAGCATATTTAAAAAAGGAAGAGCAATCCCAAATGAATGGTCAAATGTCACAATTATCGAAATTGGAAAAAGAAGAACAGATGAGGCCTAAGGTCAGCAGAAGGAGGGACATAATAAAGATCAGAGAAGAAATAAATAAAATTGAGAAGAATAAAACAATAGCAAAAATCAATGAAACCAAGAGCTGGTTCTTCGAGAAAATAAACAAAATAGATAAGCCTCTAGCCAGACTTATTAAGAAGAAAAGAGAGTCAACACAAATCAACAGTATCAGAAACGAGAAAGGAAAAATCACGACGGACCCCACGGAAATGCAAAGAATTATTGGAGAATACTATGAAAACCTATATGCTAACAAGCTGGGAAACCTAGGAGAAATGGACAACTTCCTAGAAAAATATAACCTTCCAAGATTGACCCAGGAAGAAACAGAAAATCTAAACAGACCAATTACCAGCAACGAAATTGAAGCGGTAATAAAAAAACTACCAAAGAACAAAACCCCCGGGCCAGATGGATTTACCTCGGAATTTTATCAGACATACAGGGAAGACATAATACCCATTCTCCTTAAAGTTTTCCAAAAAATAGAGGAGGAGGGGATACTCCCAAACTCATTCTATGAAGCTAACATCACCCTAATACCAAAACCAGGCAAAGACACCACCAAAAAAGAAAACTACAGACCAATATCCCTGATGAACGTAGATGCAAAAATACTCAACAAAATATTAGCAAACCGAATTCAAAAATACATCAAAAGGATCATACACCATGACCAAGTGGGATTCATCCCAGGGATGCAAGGATGGTACAACATTCGAAAGTCCATCAACATCATCCACCACATCAACAAAAAGAAAGACAAAAACCACATGATCATCTCCATAGATGCTGAAAAAGCATTTGACAAAGTTCAACATCCATTCATGTTAAAAACTCTCAGCAAAATGGGAATAGAGGGCAAGTACCTCAACATAATAAAGGCCATCTATGATAAACCCACAGCCAACATTATATTGAACAGCGAGAAGCTGAAAGCATTTCCGCTGAGATCGGGAACTAGACAGGGATGCCCACTCTCACCACTGTTATTTAACATAGTACTGGAGGTCCTAGCCACGGCAATCAGACAAAATAAAGAAATACAAGGAATCCAGATTGGTAAAGAAGAAGTTAAACTGTCACTATTTGCAGATGACATGACACTGTACATAAAAAACCCTAAAGACTCCACCCCAAAACTACTAGAACTGATATCGGAATACAGCAAAGTTGCAGGATACAAAATCAACACACAGAAATCTGTGGCTTTCCTATATACTAACAATGAACCAACAGAAAGAGAAATCAGGAAAACAACTCCATTCACAATTGCATCAAAAAAAATAAAATACCTAGGAATAAACCTAACCAAGGAAGTGAAAGACTTATACTCTGAAAACTACAAGTCACTCTTAAGAGAAATTAAAGGGGACACTAACAGATGGAAACTCATCCCATGCTCGTGGCTAGGAAGAATTAATATCGTCAAAATGGCCATACTGCCCAAAGCAATATACAGATTTGATGCAATCCCTATGAAACTACCAGCAACATTCTTCAATGAACTGGAACAAATAATTCAAAAATTCATATGGAAACACCAAAGACCCCGAATAGCCAAAGCAATCCTGAGAAAGAAGAATAAAGTAGGGGGGATCTCACTCCCCAACTTCAAGCTCTACTATAAAGCCATAGTAATCAAGACAATTTGGTACTGGCACAAGAGCAGAGCCACAGACCAATGGAACAGACTAGAGAATCCAGACATTAACCCAGACATATATGGTCAATTAATATTTGATAAAGGAGCCATGGACATACAATGGCGAAATGACAGTCTCTTCAACAGGTGGTGCTGGCAAAACTGGACAGCTACATGTAGGAGAATGAAACTGGACCACTGTCTAACCCCATATACAAAAGTAAACTCAAAATGGATCAAAAACCTGAATGTAAGCCATGAAACCATTAAACTCTTGGAAGAAAACATAGGCGAAAACCTCTTGGACATAAACATGAGTGACCTCTTCTTGAACATATCTCCCCAGGCAAGGAAAACAACAGCAAAAATGAGTAAGTGGGACTATATTAAGCTGAAAAGCTTCTGTACAGCAAAAGACACCATCAATAGAACAAGAAGGATCCCTACAGTATGGGAGAATATATTTGAAAATGACACATCCGATAAAGGCTTGACGTCCAGAATATATAAGGAGCTCACACGCCTCAACAAACAAAAAACAAATAACCCAATTAAAAAATGGGCAGAGGAACTGAACAGACAGTTCTCCAAAAAAGAAATACAGATGGCCAACAGACACATGAAAAGATGCTCCACATCGCTAATTATCAGAGAAATGCAAATTAAAACTACAATGAGTTATCACCTCACACCAGTAAGGATGGCTGCCATCCAAAAGACAAACAACAACAAATGTTGGCGAGGCTGTGGAGAAAGGGGAACCCTCCTACACTGCTGGTGGGAATGTAAACTAGTTCAACCATTGTGGAAAGCAGTATGGAGGTACATCAAAATGCTCAAAACAGACTTACCATTTGACCCAGGAATTGCACTCCTAGGAATTTACCCTAAGAACGCAGCAATCAAGTTTGAGAAAGACAGATGCACCCCTATGTTTATTGCAGCACTATTTACAATAGCCAAGAATTGGAAGCAACCTAAATGTCCATCAATAGATGAATGGATAAAGAAGATGTGGTACATATACACAATGGAATACTACTCAGCCATGAGAAAAGGGCAAATCCAATCATTTGCAGCAACATGGATGGAGCTGGAGGGTATTATGCTCAGTGAAACAAGCCAAGCGGAGAAAGAGAAATACCAAATGATTTCACTTATCTGTGGAATATAAGAACAAAGGAAAAACTGAAGGAACAAAACAGCAGCAGAATCACAGAACTCAAGAATGGACTAACAGGTACCAAAGGGAAAGGGACTGGGGAGGATGGGTGGGTAGGGAGGGATAAGGGGGGGAGAAGTAGGGGGGTATTAAGATTAACATACATGGGGGGGTAGGAGAAAAGGGAGGGCTGTACAACACAGAGAAGGCAAGTAGTGATTCTACAACATTTTGCTATGCTGATGGACAGTGACTGTAAAGGGGTTTATAGGGGAGACCTGATATAGGGGAGAGCCTAGTAAACATAATATTCGTCATGTAAGTGTAGATTAGTGATACCAAAAACAAAGCAAAAAAAAAAAAAAAAAGGGCAGTTCCTGTGTGGTAACCTCCAACGAGTTCTACACAAGGGTATAAAGGGCATATAAAAGTGTAGGCAAAGGGTCTGTTTGTGTTTATACAGAGGATCAAAGCCTAATTGGGCTACCCCGAAAATGAACTAAGATACGATATGAAAAAGAACTTCCAACATCTGCACTCTCTGGAAGACTCATGCCAGAAGATGATCATCAAAAAACCCCAACAAAGATCCACGCACTGCTACAGCTGTAGATGCACTCATCCCACCAGTTCCTGGACTTGCCATGGGAATGAGGAAGGATATATCTAAGCTGGCCTGTGCATACAGTAAAACAAAAAATTGGACTGGATCTATACTGTTGGAACTCAACCAAGAATTTGGAGAAGTGCAAATTGTAGCGCTCCAAACTCTTACAACTACAGACTATTTACTGTTAAAAGAACATATGGCATGTGAACAGTCCCCAGGAATGGGTTGTTTTAATTTGTCTGATTTCTCTCAGACTGTTCAAGTTCAGTTGGACAATATCCACCATATCATAGATAAGTTTTCACAAATGCCTAAGGTGCCTTAATGGTTTTCTTGGTTTCACTGGAGATGGCTGGTAATTACAGATATGCTTTGGTTATGTAACTATACTCCTATTATGTTAATGTGTGTGCGCAATTTAAGTAGTAGCTTAAAACCTATATATGCTGAAGTGACTCTACAAGAAGATATGTCAAAGAAATAATCAATCTTCCCATGTTTTCTTCCGTCTGCTACTTCTATAGCTTTTCTTCTTCCTTCCTAATTACAACCCTTAAATAGAATTCGTGCCTCGTATCAAATTTACCGAGTATCATAACTCCTCCAAGTGGTAAAGATACCTCAAGACAAATGCTGGGCATAGAAGCCACAGGGCATAAATATGCAAAGAAGTAAAAAGCTAACCTTTTCAAACAATAAGGCTTCCCTCTCACTTACCAACTTCACATTTCCCTGTATGGCCCCGGAAGATGACTGGTTAGCCAGAGACGGGTAAGATTCCTCAAGGGAGGAACAACCTAAGACAGGCACAGTCGCAGGGGGGCCATCAGGTGAGAAATTGGGGATCAACAGAGGTGAGGCTTAGAACCTCACCCCCCCTGTTCTGAGAGAAATCTTCTGCATACGTGGATGTTTTATTGCCCTGGTCTAGCTTGGATTAACACATAGTCTACAGGCACACACCTGATCATCTACATTTGCTCTCTTACAACACTAAACTATGTTTTCTACATGTATCTTGTATCTACCTACCAGTTCAGCATTTTATTAAAAATAATAATAATAAAGAGAGAAATGTGGTATCCACATATAAATCAAGTATAAAAACCAAATGAGTATTCATATTTGAACTGACTGTTTAGAGTTCATAATGCATGAGCAAAACCGAAAGTTTCTGTGATGACTGCCTTTGTACTGTTCACTATGTAACTTATTCATTATGTAAGAATTTGTTCTACATGTAAGAACTTGTTTGTTATGCCTCAGAAGATTGGAGACTGACGAAAATTAGGCTTGAGGTGGATTGATTGTGCATTGATCATTGACTCCCCTATACAGAATTTTATTGTCGTTAACAACCATTTGATCAATAAATATGAGAGATGCCCTCACAAAAAAAAAAAAAAAAAAAAGGACAGACTTCCAATGGTAAAATAAATAAGTAACCGGGATGTAATGTATAGCATAAGGAATATAGTCAAGATATTGTAACAGCTTGGTAGGGTGATAGCTGGAACCTAGAATTATGTATATAAATGTTCTACCACTGTGTTGTACGCTTGAAACTAATGTAATGTAATACTGTGCGTCAACTACCCTTCAATAAAAAACAATTATTTAAAAAAAAAAAAAAAGTATTAAAAAGAAAATAAATGAGGTTTCAGGACAAAAAAAAAAAAAAAAAAAGAAATTGAAAGACAAAGCTAGGCAACAAATCTTTATTAGGTGGTTTCCAATTCTTTGCATTCAATAAAATTGAAAGGAGATTTAATCAATCTAAAAGACCATGAAAAATAATTTTTGGCAAGTGATTTTTCAGCATATAAGACAGAAAAGCTAAGTGTCAGTCAAACAAAACTTGTTACTATCTACTTACATGAATGTTTCTCAGTGTCTGCTATAAAACAATAGAACTATGTCGAACATTGTCTTCAGCAGTAAGATTCATCCACAGATAATATGAACTAACTGGGTGGGTAAATGGACTTCAACCACATGAAATCCTGATGAAACCTTACTTTCCTTGTTTAATCACTTTTAATCAAGATAGATGTTTTTGTTGTTTTGATCAATTAATAGTAATAATTACAGAAATTCAATACACAAATATTTCATTTCCTAGGGCCCTGTGTTCACAGAAAAATGGAAAAATTTGTAAGTATGAAAGGATAACTAGTAAATGACTTCCAAGCATAAAAACAGATCAAGATAAAATGCTGTGGGTTAAGTGGATTCGAAGCTCACTTACAGGGAAAAAAAAAAATCAAGGAAAAATTTGACTGCTAAAAGAGCTTGTTTGCATACTATTTTTTAATGTTCCAATCAGGTATAAAATAACTATGGCTTTTAGGTTCCAGTGGATATAAAAGTCTGATGTAATAGTTTTATTTTTTATCATTATCATTAAAACATGATAGAAATTATCTCCTTTGTAAACCAATGGGAGTGAAGGAACCTTAGACGGCAGCCTAAAAATGTACAAGAGAACATGGAGCTGAAAAGTTTAGGAATTCTTAGGCGAAAACTTTCATGACACTGGATTTGGCAAAGATTTCTTAGAAATAATACCAAAAGCACAAGACAACAGGAAAAAAATAGGTAAGCTGGACTCTGTACAAATTAGAAACTTTCATGCAAAGGACATGATCAACAGAGTGGAATGAAAAGCCATAGAATAGGAAAACTTATTTCTAAATCAAGTATCTTACAAAGGATTGATATCCGTAATATATAAAGAATTCCTATGTTTTAGCAACAAAAAGCAAACAGTTAAAATGGGCAAAAGACATGGATAGACGTTTCTCCAAAGAATATATACAAATGGTGATAAACACATGAAAAGATGTTCAACGTATCTAGTTACATGGAAATACAAATCAAGCCAACGAGATGCCACTTCACCTCATTAGATGGGTGTTATATGAAAGAAAAAATAGGTGTTGGAAGGATGTTGAGAAATTGGAATCCTTGTGCACGGCTGGTGGGAATGTAAAATGGTACAGCCACTGTGGAAAGTGATATGGCAATTTCTCAAAAAATTAAACATAGAATTACCATATAATCCAGCAATCCTATTTCTGAGTATAAACTCAGAAGAAGTGAATGCAGGGACCTGAACAAATACCTACTCATAGCAGCATTATTCACTATAGCCAAAAGTTGGAAGCAGTCCAAGTGTTCACTGACAGATGAATGGATTAAAAAATATGGTACATACGATGCAGTATTAGTCAGCCTTAAAAAGGAAGGAAATTTTAACACACTGATACAACATGGATGAACCTGAAGACACTATGCAAAGTAAAATAAGGCAGATTAAAAGGGCAAATACTGCATATATCCTCTTATTGTATATTTCCTCCTTTTGAAGCTCTCAGAATAGTCAAATTCATAGAAAAAATGGTGGTTGCTAGGGGATAGGAGAAAGGAAGAATGTGGAGTTAGTGTTTAATGGATATAGAGTTTCAGTTTTAGAAGACGAAAAAATTCTGGAGACAGTGATGGTTGCAGAGCAATGTGAATGTACTTTTTGCTGCAGAACTGTACACCTAAAAATGGCTAAAATGGTAAATTTTGTTATCTATATTTTATCATAATAAAATACAGTAAATGTTAATATTCCTGGGGATAATAAGAAAACCAAAGTCCCATTTGTTTCCATAGGAAGAAAAAAAGGAGGGGGATGCTAAATAATAGAAAAAAATAATTCCCTGACATCTTATAAGTGTTATAAGTGAATTTTGGCTTATATTAACTCACATAATGAGTGGCTTTGTTCATTCTCCCTAAATAAGCAGTAGACATCAAAAAAGGCTCTCCTTTACACTGGGGAGAATCACCTATATAGAAGTACATACCAAGGAATTTTAAAATATCAACAACTTTCAAAAATGTTTCTTAAAAAAAAAATATATATATATATATATAAAAATAAAAACAGTATATGCCTATTATAATTGGAAAACTGATGCACAAAGATAAAACTATCATCCTTAATTTCAGCTATCCACAGATAACCACTGTTAATAACCTTTTGGCACAAACCAATTTTTTCCTATGCAAACACTGAAATGATTTTTAATTTGGGATAATATTATTTACATTTTATAAGTTCTTTCTAGTAGTACAAACGTTTTCCCATATCATGAAATATTCCAAAAAATATTTTAAAATGAATTAGTATATTGCAGCCACTACATGAATCTACTTAACAAATTGCTTAATGTACTATATTTAGACTTTCTGAAATTTTTTGTTTATAAATATACCTCCACATGAATTAATATATGTACATCTTATTTCCTAATGAAAATAGTACATGTATGAAATCAAAGTCACACTTTAATACAGCTAATCAAAATAATTCAAGAGATAAGTTAAATGACAACTATTAACAATAACACTGGATGACAGAAATAAGGACTTTCACTTTCTATTTTTTACATTTTTATAACACATATATTACTAGAAAAAATTTTCCTATGAAGCAAAAGCAAAGAGAAAACACACTTAATCTGAAAACTAAACCTGGAGATGTGTAGTATCCTCATTTATTCTTTGGCTAAAATCTACTTAAATATTGAGAGCAATGACAATTCTTTAAAAGTCAAGTTTTAAAAGCAGTAAAAAGATTTGTTAAGATTTTAAGTTTGTTCTAACTTTGCAGAATCTACAAGTTAACATAGGGAGTGTGCAACAATAGAATAAGCAAAGTTCTTCCCCTTAGCAACATAATTGCTTAATAGAAACATTCTAATGTTATTTTCCCACAAAAGATCAAGCTGATTTAAAGCTTTAAATTCATAACCAACAATACAGAGGTCAGTTGAGTCAATTCAAGTATCAATTCAACAAATGAGGTTTAAACAGAATTTTTAAAAAGTCATAGTACTAATATAAAATGTTCATCCAGACTTAAAGACTCCGTGAAATCTTGAGCAGCAGCTTATTTTCAAGAACAATGGTATACATTATACCCAGTGTATTTGTGATGCCCCTCCTTAGCTTCATGTTTAAACACAGGTGGGGCCAATTCCTCACCACCAAACTATTCTACCAATTTGCTTTCTTCGTGCATGGCTCTTTCAGGAGATCTAAAACTATCTCTCAATAGCTAAGTCAAAAGGCCTCTGCTCTACCTAACTGACTTCTATGGAGTTGATCACTCCCTTCTTTAAACGCTTTGATCCCTTTATTGACATAACTCTTTTGTTAACCAATTCATCCTCTTACTCTTAAAATACAGCCATTGATTCAGTTTTTAAAAATATTTTTGTGCTTTTCTTTGTTTTCTGTTCACCTTTAAGGATTCAACTGTCACTTCTATAAAGATGACTCCCAAATATACATAGTCCTAACGTCTCACCAAACTCTGGCATCATATTCCCAATGATCACTGCTCACCTCTTCAGTGAAAACAACACTGCCTTCCCCTCCTTGTATGTGAACAACTTGCAGACCCCTTGCATTATTATTTGGCATTGTTCTCTGCATTTCACCTACTATTACCTTAATTTAATTTATGCTCTAGTTTTCTCTGCTCTGGTCTATTGTGGTAAGAGCAAACTACTTAAGAGCCCAAACCCTTAAAGATAGACTGCCTAAGATCGATTCTTGGCATGTCACTTAGAGCTGTACAATCTTGTACAAGTTATGTAAGATCTCTATGCCTTAGTTTTCTTATCTGTAATGAGGATAACAATGGTTACTTTATAGGGCAAGGGCTACATAAATGGTAGCTATTAATATTGTAATCTTTTAGTCTTCCAAATTCCAGATCTGACTATAATCCATCCTAAACATCTTAAGCAGGGGTTTTTCTCATCAGATCCTTGTTCTAAAACTTGCAACTCCTAAACCTAAAATCAAGGACCAGTCTAAACACAAACTGACAAAAATGGACTACCTATTACTGCCCGCAAACAACCACACTCTCAACTGCAGAGCAGCCATGTCTACAAACTCTAGAGAGCAACATTTACTGCTACATATCAAAACCTCCCTATCCATCCTTAGTGATACTTCATTGAGCTGTATATTTTTTCATATTTCTACGTTGTGTTATGCTTCAGGTTTTAAAAGTTCTCCCACATATTGCACATATCAGTGTGAAGTTTGGAGTATCCTTCCAGACTTATAATAAATACACAACTATTTTAAAAAACAAAAATAGTGCTTTTTACATACTATAGGATATTTTACTTAACAACATACAGAAAAATCTATGTAAATGCAACCCAAAAGTAACACACAATCATCACCAAAAACCCCTGCTATTACCCCCCTTAAGTGCCTTTTCAGAATAAGAACCCTGAATTTAATGAATCAAAGAACCTCAGACCTCTGAAAGTACAGAAATAGACAACGGTTAGTCTGACTCTGGGGGAAAAAGAAACCATAAAGGGGCATCCAAACTCATAACCATTGGATGAAAATAGAAGTTTAAAAAACAAACCAATAATTTAAAGCAACAAAAAAAAAACTCAGGTATCCCATACAAGTCAGAGAAAAAAAATAAATCTGTAAGCCCCCATGTGAGATCATATTTAAAATGTAAAAGTAGAATGTGTTGAATAAATAGATGACTATAGGAACCTAAAGAACTTGAACGTCAGCTTCTGAGATTAAATAAACAAAAATCCAAGTTAACGAATTAATATGAATAATTTAACCATCTTTAAAAGTAACCTAGACTAAGAAATGCTCTGTCAAAAAAACACGTGGCTGAGCCAAGACTAAGAAATACCCAACTACCATGAGAGTGACCAAGAAGTTTCTGAAATGCATGATTGATGTAAAAAAAAAGCAAGCTATAATCAAATCAAGTGTACTGAATGGAAAGTCCCTGAATTAGAAGATAATCAATCACAAAGGTATGTTTCATTTTTAATCCTGGGGGGCTTCATCAACATGAATACATTACCCCTTGGGACTATCCATTTCTTTTGATCCAATCCCATGCTCACAAATATTCCTCTGGTTATAATTTAGTCTTGGGAGGATTTATAGAAGAGAGGAGTTACCATCTTTCAAAAAAAATATAATCCCTACTGAAAACCCTGATTTAGGGAAAAAACCTTCTCACCCTACAACATCAAGCTGGGGGCCCTAACTGTTCAACCACAACATACCACTGAGATGGCATTTATGGCAAACAGTTCCTGTATATGGCTGTATTAGATCTCCTCTGCTTGATTAAATTCCTTTAGAGCAAGGACAATCAATAATAAATATTATGCACCTACTACACTCTAGGTTCTGTTCTAGGTGCTAGGGATACACCACTGAACAAGAGGTCAAAACTCAAATCCTTATAGAATTACATCCTGATTTGGAAGACATACAAATATAAAAACATAGTCAATTATAGTAGAATATGTTAAAAGGTAACAAGTGCTAGGAGAACATAAAGCAGAGTAAAGAGGCAGGTAGAGCAGAGTGATTTGTAGTTTTAAATACAGTGGTTAGGGTAAGCATCATTGACAAGGTGAAATTTTAGCAGAACAGATTCCTAGGTTCTCCTAAGTAGTACTTGTAGTTCTATGTCTTATTGTAAAGGTGAATTTGAGCAAGTTATTTGTGTCTCTGCCTCAGTTCTCCCACCTGCAAAACAAAGGTAATCATACCTACCTGATAAGGTTATGAAGACTGAGTTAACATTTGTAAAATTCTTGGAACATATTAAGCACTGAGTTCTGAGATTTTTTTGTGTGGTTGTTTTAATTTCTAAAAAAGCCAAAGGTAAAGGAATGGGTCATGTAGGTATCTGGGGGAAGAGTGTTCCCAATAGAGAGTAGAGCAAGTGCAATGGCCCTGCTTTTAAAGGAACAGGTAGGCCAATATGGCTGGAGTAGATTGGTTTTGCAAAAGGGAGAATGGATGAGATGTCACGGTAAAGGAAGAGGGTATAGGCATGCTCCTAAACTTTTAAACTTTTACACCTGAGATACAGATTTTTGAGCGGAGGAGGGATCAGCTGTTTTGATTTTTAGAAAGATCTGTAAGCTATAGTGAGAACTGATTGTTGGGGGAGAGGAGCATTATATATAAGGGTAGAAAACATGGAGGTCAGTCAAGAATCTATTTTAATAATCCAGGAAAAAGATTATAGCTTGAACCAGCATGGTAGCAATGGAGAAGCTGAGAAGTGGTTAGATTCTGAATATTTTTAAAAATAAAGCCAACATAATTTGCTAATGTGAAATGAGAAAGGCGTCAAGAATGACTCTTAACATTTCTGGCCTGAAGAACTGGAAAGATGGAGTGGCCATTAAAATTGACTGTGGTCTTAATAGCTGACAATGACTGAGTCCTAACGATATGCCAAGTGTTCAGGTCATTTCCTTACATGCACAGTCAAATTTAATCCTCTCTACGCATGTGTGGAATTACACTATAACAAGTGTAGGAACCTCCTGATTATTGGTAAGCTGAAATTCAAAACTAAGTTGTTACTTAACCAGTATTCAATACATTATTACAGTCACAGGACCTAGAATTGTCCTGAAGATAATAAATAACTATTTAGTGAAATAATTAGCTTTTCTGAACATAGGCTACTAAGTCAAGTGACTCTATCTAGTTCAGGTAGAAGTGTCTGGCCTCCCCAGACCTCTGCCAACTTCTGCATAGAGTGAGAAATGGATGCTTAAAGTCAGGAAATTCTTTTCAATTCAGAATCACAATTTAAACAACTGAAATAGACTCACTCTCCTCAGTAAAGGAGCAACTAGCATGGACCATCTACAAAAGATACTGACAACTAGTCCATATAGTGATCATTCCCTTGACTATGCTTTGTCACTTTTTCCCACTACACATACCTCCTCTTGGCCTCTTATTCTGACTTCCTCAGTTCCTAACCGCCCCCCCTCGTCCTGTTTTTCCCACCCCCACGCCTACCCTCCCTCCAACAGAACTAGGCTACTTCCTGAGGCTTTAATTTTACTAGTGTTGCTTCCCCAACTTCTTCAACCTTTTGTTAATGCCACCCCCAACCCACCTGTCCCTTTTTCAGCAGCTGGGAGATGGAGGGTCTCTCTCCCTCAGTCTTAAATCGGCCAAGCAAAAATCCTATCTGTACTTCAGACCTAGAAGAACCACTTCTTTCAAGGTGTCTTTACTGCCCCACCCGCTTTGGGAACTTCCCCTACGGACACCGTTTATAACTGCAGCACCATACACTAGAAAAACGTTTTGGAGACAGAGGATCAAAGTGCCAATTTTAGATTTACCACTTACTGGTTGGTTACCTTTTGAGTCCGTTTTTCATCTCATACAAGTATCCATTCTCGTGGAGGTGTTACAAGGCTCAAGTGAAAAAGATGTACATAAAATGTTCATCTCCATCCTTCCACATTACATTATGCAACCTGGTATTATTCACTGCGCTTATTACCGAACCTCTCTGGATCGTAAATGACGGTCAGGGAACCTGAGTTACAATCTTCCTAGCCCCTAAAACATTTATTATGCATGCAGTAAACGTATCAGTACTGGGCTGCACTCTATTTACGCGAACCTAACGCATGAGTCTGGGCGACTGGTTAGGGAGATGGGGGGTGGGGCAGCCAACAAACCCAAGGCTTGGCCTCCAACTGCAATTCAGTTCTGGAGGGCTTTGGTTTTCTTTTGCATGAAGGCTGGTGGTAACGAACTTAGTCCTCTCCCAGCAGCCCGAACACTTCACCAGACCCACACCCCTTGGGCTCCGGTTTTGAGAAGCCTTCCATTTTACTTGTCCTCTGCAACACTCCTCCCCCACCCCCACCAACTGTCACTCCGACCGCGCCGCCCACCCAGGCGCCGCGGGCAGCCCCACAGGCCCGGCCCGAGGAGCCCGCCCTGGAACGGTACTCACGCCCGCGGCGCCCGCGGAAGCCGCAGACCGCTCAGCTGGGCCGGCCGAGCGGAGCTTCCTCCGGCCGATCTGCGCCAGGTTGAAGAACTTGCTGGGCAGGTCCAGGGAGTCCGTGGTCAAGGCGGCGGAATGGCTGTGCAGCTCCAGGCTGCTGCGGAGAACTACCATCTCCTCTGCCTCCTGCCCCGGGCGTCCGCTGCGGGAGACCAGAGCGAGGTCCACGCAGCAACAACCGCCCGGCTCTTCCGCGCTCCGAATTCTGGCGCCACAATCTCAGAGCCAGCGACCGCAGCGCGCGCGCCCAGAATCCCTCCGCACCTGTCCCGCGCACGCCGGCACCCTCCAACTGTGGGCTCGAAACTTTCCTGCCGTCTATAAGCAGGAACGTCGGGCCACAGTTGAGGAGAACCCGCTCCCACAATGTTCAGGACCCGAGCGGACAGTGGTGGGAGAACGCTGGCTTCTTTTTCTCTTATAGTTCCGGCTCACTAAACTCGGCGGAGGGAGACGGCGGGTAGCGGAGAGAGGTCTGTTTGGAATTTTGGCGCGTGGTCTTCGGAGGGGGGAAGGGAGGCCCCCGCCCACCCTGATTGGCTGGCGGGGCCTGGCCGCTCCTCCCCGCCCCTTGCGACACCTGCCTTCAGCTTCCCGCCACGCAGGATTCAAATACAAAATGCCCAGTCCTTCACCGGAGGGGCAAAAGCATTTGGCTTCTGATGGGTTTTGACTTGGATCTTTAAAAGCTTTTTACTGATAGCTTAACCAAAACAAGTTAACAGCAACAACAACAGCAAAAATAGAAAAGGATCTAAAAGCGGGCAGTCACAGTAGTATAATCATGCACGCAGATTCTGTCCCCAGCGCTGCCATAACCCACATGTCCGATCATGAGCAAATTATTCACCTTTTCCCTGTCTTAAAATCCTCATCTGTAAATTAACTATAGTATTAATACCTATATACACTCATGCAAAAAAAAAAAGGTGCTATTACAGAATTACAGAAAATGGCTTCTCTAAGATTACAGCAATTATTTGATGACTTTGAAATAACATGCTGAATGATAAGATTATGAGGAGTCCTAGTGAAACAATTACTGATTTATTAACTATATTTCCTTAATTCGACATTTAGTAAGTATTTATCAAGCATCTATTAATTGTTTAAGCACTGGAGATACAGCAGTGAATGAAAAGAACGAGAAATGCCCTCATAGAACTTAAATTCTGGGAAGGGGCGGAAGATGGCGGCGTGAGTAGAGCAGCGGAAATCTCCTCCCAAAACAACATATATCTATGAAAATATAACAAAGACAACCCTTCCTAGAATAAAGACCAGAGGACACAGGACAATATCCAGACCACATCCGGACCTGAGAGAACCCAGCGCCTCGCGAAGGGGGTAAGATACAAGCCCCGGCCCCGCGGGAGCCGAGCGCCCCTCCCCCCAGCTCCCGGCGGGAGAAGAGCAGGCAGAGCGGGAGGGAGACGGAGCCCAGGGCTGCCGAACACCCAGCCCCCGCCATCCGGGCCAGAGTGCAGGGCCCTCGATACTGGGAAAACAGGGCAGCAAGAACAGTGAGCAGGCACTGGAGGCTGGGCGACAGAGGACATAAGAAAAGCGCGCGACCATTTTTTTTTTTGCTTTTTTGCTGCTTTGTTTTGGCGAGCGCTTTTTGGAAGTCTTAAAGGGACAGGGACCCCAATATTAGAGAAACAGGGCAGAAAGACCGGTGAGCAGAGGCCTGAGGCTGGCACCGGAGAATAAAGAAAAACGAACGACCACCTTTTTTTTTTTTAATTAAAAATTTTTTTTTTTTTTATTAAAAAAATTTTTTTTTCTTCTTTTTTTTTGTGGTCGTTGTTTTGTTTTGGCGGGTGCTTTTTGGAAGTCTTAAAGGGGCAGGGCGGGCCACTTAATCCAGAGGTAGGGAATCCGGGATCTCTGGGCACCCTAACCCCTGGGCTGCAGGGAGCAGGGAGGCCCCTTACGGAGATAAATAGCCTCCCAGCAGCTCCTGCTCCAACGCGACTCCACCATTTTGGAGTAGCTGCCCGAGCCAGGCCACGCCCACAGCAACAGCGGAGATTAACTCCATAGCAGCCGGGCAGGAAGCAGAAACCCTATATGCGCGCAGCTGCGCAGCACAAGCCACTAGAGGCCGCTGTTCTCCCAGGAGAGGAGGGCCACAAACCAACAAGAAAGGAAGTCCTTCCAGCCGTCACTCGTCCCAGTTCTGCAGACTATTCCTATCACCATGAAAAGGCAAAGCTACAGGCAGACAAAGATCACAGAGACAACACCAGAGAAGGAGACAGACCTAACCAGTCTTCCTGACAAAGAATTCAAAATAAGAATCATAAACATGCTGACAGAGATGCAGAGAAACACGCAAGAAAAATGGGATGAAGTCCGGAAGGAGATCACAGATGCCAGAAAGGAGATCGCAGAAATGAAACAAACTCTGGAAGGGTTTATAAGCAGAATGGATAGAATGCAAGAGGCCATTGATGGAATTGAAATCAGAGAACAGGAACGCATAGAAGCTGACATAGAGAGAGACAAAAGGATCTCCAGGAATGAAACAATATTAAGAGAACTGTGTGACCAATCTAAAAGGAGCAATATCCGTATTATAGGGGTCCCAGAAGAAGAAGAGAGAGGCAAAGAGATGGAAAGTATCTTAGAAGAAATAATTGCTGAAAACTTCCCCACACTGGGGGAGGAAGTAATCAAACAGACCACGGAAATACACAGAACCCCCAACAGAAAGGATCCAAGAAGGGCAACACCAAGACACATAATAATTAAAATGGCAAAGATCAAGGACAAGGAAAGAGTGTTAAAGGCAGCTAGAGAGAAAAAGGTCACCTATAAAGGGAAACCCATCAGGCTAACGTCAGATTTCTCAACAGAAACCCTACAGGCCAGAAGAGAATGGCATGATATATTTAATACAATGAAACAGAAGGGCCTTGAACCAAGGATACTGTATCCAGCACGACTATCATTCAAATATGACGGTGGGATTAAACAATTCCCAGACAAACAAAAGCTGAGGGAATTTGCTTTCCACAAACCACCTCTACAGAACATCTTACAGGGACTGCTCTAGATGGGAGCACTCCTAGAAAGAGCACAGCACAAAACACCCAACATATGAAGAATCGAGGAGGAGGAACAAGAAGGGAGAGAAGAAAAGAATCTCCAGACAGTGTATATAACAGCTCAATAAGCGAGCTAAGTTAGGCAGTAAGATACTAAAGAGGCTAACCTTGAACCTTTGGTAACCACGAATTTAAAGCCTGCAATGGCAATAAGTACATATCTTTCAATAGTCACCCTAAATGTTAATGGGTTGAATGCACCAATCAAAAGACACAGAGTAACAGAATGGATAAAAAAGCAAGACCCATCTATATGCTGCTTACAAGAAACTCACCTCAAACCCAAAGACATGTACAGACTAAAAGTCAAGGGATGGAAAAACATATTTCAAGCAAACAACAGTGAGAAGAAAGCAGGGGTTGCAGTACTAATATCAGACAAAATAGACTTCAAAACAAAGAAAGTAACAAGAGATAAAGAAGGACACTACATAATGATAAAGGGCTCAGTCAAACAAGAGGATATAACCATTCTAAATATATATGCACCCAACACAGGAGCACCAGCATATGTGAAACAAATACTAACAGAACTAAAGGGGGATATAGACTGCAATGCATTCATTCTAGGAGACTTCAACACACCACTCACCCCAAAGGATAGATCCACTGGGCAGAAAATAAGTAAGGACACGGAAGCACTGAACAACACAGTAGAGCAGATGGACCTAATAGACATCTATAGAACTCTACATCCAAAAGCAGCGGGATATACATTCTTCTCAAGTGCACATGGAACATTCTCCAGAATAGACCACATACTAGGCCACAAAAAGAGCCTCAGAAAATTCCAAAAGATTGAAATCCTACCAACCAACTTTTCAGACCACAAAGGCATAAAACTAGAAATAAACTGTACAAAGAAAGCAAAGAGGCTCACGAACACATGGAGGCTTAACAACACGCTCCTAAATAATCAATGGATCAATGACCAAATCAAAATGGAGATCCAGCAATATATGGAAACAAATGACAACAACAACACTAAGCCCCAACTTCTGTGGGACACAGCAAAAGCAGTCTTAAGAGGAAAGTATATAGCAATCCAAGCATATTTAAAAAAGGAAGAGCAATCCCAAATGAATGGTCTAATGTCACAATTATCGAAATTGGAAAAAGAAGAACAGATGAGGCCTAAGGTCAGCAGAAGGAGGGACATAATAAAGATCAGAGAAGAAATAAATAAAATTGAGAAGAATAAAACAATAGCAAAAATCAATGAAACCAAGAGCTGGTTCTTCGAGAAAATAAACAAAATAGATAAGCCTCTAGCCAGACTTATTAAGAAGAAAAGAGAGTCAACACAAATCAACAGTATCAGAAACGAGAAAGGAAAAATCACGACGGACCCCACGGAAATGCAAAGAATTATTGGAGAATACTATGAAAACCTATATGCTAACAAGCTGGGAAACCTAGGAGAAATGGACAACTTCCTAGAAAAATATAACCTTCCAAGATTGACCCAGGAAGAAACAGAAAATCTAAACAGACCAATTACCAGCAACGAAATTGAAGAGGTAATCAAAAAACTACCAAAGAACAAAACCCCCGGGCCAGATGGATTTACCTCGGAATTTTATCAGACATACAGGGAAGACATAATACCCATTCTCCTTAAAGTTTTCCAAAAAATAGAGGAGGAGGGGATACTCCCAAACTCATTCTATGAAGCTAACATCACCCTAATACCAAAACCAGGCAAAGACCCCACCAAAAAAGAAAACTACAGACCAATATCCCTGATGAACGTAGATGCAAAAATACTCAACAAAATATTAGCAAACCGAATTCAAAAATACATCAAAAGGATCATACACCATGACCAAGTGGGATTCATTCCAGGGATGCAAGGATGGTACAACATTCGAAAGTCCATCAACATCATCCACCACATCAACAAAAAGAAAGACAAAAACCACATGATCATCTCCATAGATGCTGAAAAAGCATTTGACAAAGTTCAACATCCATTCATGTTAAAAACTCTCAGCAAAATGGGAATAGAGGGCAAGTACCTCAACATAATAAAGGCCATCTATGATAAACCCACAGCCAACATTATATTGAACAGCGAGAAGCTGAAAGCATTTCCTCTGAGATCGGGAACTAGACAGGGATGCCCACTCTCTCCACTGTTATTTAACATAGTACTGGAGGTCCTAGCCACGGCAATCAGACAAAATAAAGAAATACAAGGAATCCAGATTGGTAAAGAAGAAGTTAAACTGTCACTATTTGCAGATGACATGATACTGTACATAAAAAACCCTAAAGACTCCACCCCAAAACTACTAGAACTGATATCGGAATACAGCAAAGTTGCAGGATACAAAATCAACACACAGAAATCTATGGCTTTCCTATACACTAACAATGAACCAACAGAAAGAGAAATCAGGAAAACAACTCCATTCACAATTGCATCAAAAAAAATAAAATACCTAGGAATAAACCTAACCAAAGAAGTGAAAGACTTATACTCTGAAAACTACAAGTCACTCTTAAGAGAAATTAAAGGGGACACTAACAGATGGAAACTCATCCCATGCTCGTGGCTAGGAAGAATTAATATCGTTAAAATGGCCATCCTGCCCAAAGCAATATACAGATTTGATGCAATCCCTATGAAACTACCAGCAACATTCTTCAAAGAACTGGAACAAATAATTCAAAAATTCATATGGAAACACCAAAGACCCCGAATAGCCAAAGCAATCCTGAGAAAGAAGAATAAAGTAGGGGGGATCTCACTCCCCAATTTCAAGCTCTACTATAAAGCCATAGTAATCAAGACAATTTGGTACTGGCACAAGAACAGAGCCACAGACCAATGGAACAGACTAGAGAATCCAGACATTAACCCAGACATATATGGTCAATTAATATTTGATAAAGGAGCCATGGACATACAATGGCGAAATGACAGTCTCTTCAACAGGTGGTGCTGGCAAAACTGGACAGCTACATGTAGGAGAATGAAACTGGACCATTGTCTAACCCCATATACAAAAGTAAACTCAAAATGGATCAAAGACCTGAATGTAAGCCATGAAACCATTAAACTCTTGGAAGAAAACATAGGCGAAAACCTCTTAGACATAAACATGAGTGACCTCTTCTTGAACATATCTCCCCGGGCAAGGAAAACAACAGCAAAAATGAGTAAGTGGGACTATATTAAGCTGAAAAGCTTCTGTACAGCAAAAGACACCATCAATAGAACAAGAAGGATCCCTACAGTATGGGAGAATATATTTGAAAATGACACATCCGATAAAGGCTTGACGTCCAGAATATATAAGGAGCTCTCACGCCTCAACAAACAAAAAACAAATAACCCAATTAAAAAATGGGCAGAGGAACTGAACAGACAGTTCTCCAAAAAAGAAATACAGATGGCCAACAGACACATGAAAAGATGCTCCACATCGCTAATTATCAGAGAAATGCAAATTAAAACTACAATGAGGTATCACCTCACACCAGTAAGGATGGCTGCCATCCAAAAGACAAACAACAACAAATGTTGGCGAGGCTGTGGAGAAAGGGGAACCCTCCTACACTGCTGGTGGGAATGTAAGTTAGTTCAACCATTGTGGAAAGCAGTATGGAGGTACATCAAAATGCTCAAAACAGACTTACCATTTGACCCAGGAATTGCACTCCTAGGAATTTACCCTAAGAATGCAGCAATCAAGTTTGAGAAAGACAGATGCACCCCTATGTTTATTGCAGCACTATTTACAATAGCCAAGAATTGGAAGCAACCTAAATGTCCATCAATAGATGAATGGATAAAGAAGATGTGGTACATATACACAATGGAATACTACTCAGCTATAAGAAAAGGGCAAATCCAATCATTTGCAGCAACATGGATGGAGCTGGAGGGTATTATGCTCAGTGAAACAAGCCAAGCGGAGAAAGAGAAATACCAAATGATTTCACTTATCTGTGGAATATAAGAACAAAGGAAAAACTGAAGGAACAAAACAGCAGCAGAATCACAGAACTCAAGAATGGACTAACAGGTACCAAAGGGAAAGGGACTGGGGAGGATGGGTGGGTAGGGAGGGATAAGGGGGGGAGAAGTAGGGGGGTATTAAGATTAACATGCATGGGGGGGTAGGAGAAAAGGGAGGGCTGTACAACACAGAGAAGGCAAGTAGTGATTCTACAACATTTAGCTATGCTGATGGACAGTGACTGTAAAGGGGTTTATAGGGGAGACCTGGTATAGGGGAGAGCCTAGTAAACATAATATTCGTCATGTAAGTGTAGATTAGTGATAGCAAAAAAAAAAAAAAAAAAAAGGGCAGTTCCTGTGTGGTAACCTCCAACGAGTTCTACACAAGGGTATAAAGGGCATATAAAAGTGTAGGCAAAGGGTCTGTTTGTGTTTATACAGAGGATCAAAGCCTAATTGGGCTACCCCGAAAATGAACTAAGATACGATATGAAAAAGAACTTCCAACATCTGCACCCTCTGGAAGACTCATGCCAGAAGATGATCATCAAAAAACCCCAACAAAGATCCACGCACTGCTACAGCTGTAGATGCACTCATCCCACCAGTTCCTGGACCTGCCATGGGAATGAGGAAGGAGATATCTAAGCTGGCCTGTGCATATAGTAAAACAACAAAATTGGACTGGATCTTTACTGTTGGAACTCAACCAAGAATTTGGAGAAGTGCAAATTGTAGCGCTCCAAAGTCTTACAACTACAAACTATTTATTGTTAAAAGAACATATGGCATGTGAACAGTCCCCAGGAATGGGTTGTTTTAATTTGTCTGATTTCTCTCAGACTGTTCAAGTTCATTTGGACAATATCCACCATATCATAGATAAGTTTTCACAAATGCCTAAGGTGCCTAACTGGTTTTCTTGGTTTCACTGCAGATGGCTGGTAATTACAGATATGCTTTGGTTATGTAACTATACTCCTATTATGTTAATGTGTGTGTGCAATTTAAGTAGTAGCTTAAAACCTATACATGCTGAAGTTACTCTACAAGAAGATATATCAAAGAAATAATCAATCTTCCCAAGTTTTCTTCCGCCTGCTACTTCTATAGCTTTTCTTCTTCCTTCCTAATTACAACCCTTAAATAGAATTCGTGCCTCATATCAAATTTACCGAGTATCATAATTCTTCCAAGTGGTAAAGATACCTCAAGACAAATGCTGGGCATAGAAGCCACAGGGCATAAATATGCAAAGAAGTAAAAAGCTAACTTTTTCAAACAATAAGGCTTCTCTCTCACTTACCCACTTCACATTTCCCTGTATGGCCCCGGAAGATGACTGGTTAGCCAGAGACGGGTAAGATTCCTCAAGGGAGGAACAACCTAAGACAGGCACAGTCGCAGGGGGGCCATCAGGTGAGAAATTGGGGATCAACAGAGGTGAGGCTTAGAACCTCACCCCCCCGTTCTGAGAGAAATCTTCTGCATACGTGGATGTTTTATTGCCCTGGTCTAGCTTGGATTAACACATAGTCTACAGGCACACACCTGATCATCTACATGTGCTCTCTTACAACACTAAACTATGTTTTCTACCTTTATCTTGTATCTACCTACCACTTCAGCATTTTATTAAAAATAATAATAAGAGAGAAATGTGGTATCCACATATAAATCAAGTATAAAAACCAAATGAGTATTCATATTTGAACTGACTGTTTATAGTTCATAATGCATGAGCAAAACCGAAAGTTTCTGTGATGACTGCCCTTGTACTGTTCACCATGTAACTTATTCATTATGTAAGAATTTGTTCTACATGTAAAAACTTGTTTGTTATGCCTCAGAAGATTGGAGACTGACAAAAATTAGGCTTGGGGTGGAATAATGATTGTGCATTGAGCATTGACTCCCCTATACAGAATTTTATTGTCGTTAACAACCATTTGATCAATAAATATGAGAGATGCCCTCACAAAAAAAAAAAAAAAAAAAAGGACAGACTTCCAATGGTAAAATAAATTAGTAACCGGGATGTAAGGTATAGCATAAGGAATATAGTCAAGATATTGTAACAGCCTGGTAGGGTGATAGCTGGAACCTAGAATTATGTATATAAATGTTCTACCACTGTGTTGTACACTTGAAACTCATGTAATGTAATACTGTGTGTCAACTACCCTTCAATAAAAAATAATAATTAAAATAAAAAAAAAAAAAAAAAAAAAAAAAAAAAAAGAACTTAAATTCTGGTGGAAGGAGAAAGACAATAAAGTAAATAAGTGATGTTAAAAGGCAGTAAGTGTTACAGAGAAATATGAGGTAGAGAAGTGAAAGGGAAGCATGCAATTTTAAATAGGGTAATTAGGGAAGGTCTTACAGAGAAGTCTAGGCAAATACCTAAAGCAGGTTATGTGTATCTTGGAGAAGGGAAATGCAAGAGGAGGAAATGAGAGAACAGGCCAATGAGATTAAAAAGGCAAGAGCCTCTAGGCGGAGATCCTGCAGGGCTGTGGACCTCAGCTTTAAGCCTTTTTACTTTTTATTATAAGTAAGATAAAAAGACATCACAGGGTTTGAACAGAGGAGTGACATATTCTGGCTTTTTGAAAGAATCTCACTAGCTGCTGCATGGAGCAAGCCCTAAGCAGTATTTAGGACATACTTACACTTAAAAAAATGTATCTGAACTTCAGTTTTAACTGGGTGTCCAGTTAAAATATTTTTATTTGCTAAATCTGGCAATCCTAATTAGGAGGATTTATCCAGATTTGTCACTGCAATTATCCAGTCAAGAGATGATTGTGACACAGACCCATATGAGAGCAGTGGAGGTAATGAGAAATAGTCACATTCTGTGTATGTTTGGAAGAAAGAGCCAACTGACTTTGCTCATTAATTGTATTTACACAGGAGGGAAAGAGAGAGTCAAGGATGAGGCCAATGTTTGTGTTTTGTTTGTTTGCCTGAGCTAAAGGAAAGATGAAGCCGCACTAGTGGAGAAAGCTATGGCTAAAGCAAATTTGGAGGGAATGTCAGGAATTACTTTTGACACATTTAAGGTATAAAAGTTTCAAAAAGCTGAAAACAGTCTGAATGTCCTTTGGTGGGGTCTCAATGAAGAAAAATACTATACACTCATTAAAAATACAAGTTATCTCTGTTAATTTATATGGAAAGTTGGGCACAATGCATTATAACTTGTTAAGAAACTACAAAGAAATAGGTATATGTTTATACTTGCATTGGAAAAAGTCCAGAAGAAATCACAACAATGTATTAATGGTTAATTTCTGGATGGTAATATTATGGTCGTTTTGAGGTTTCTTTATACTTTTCTCAATTTCTCTGAATTTTTTTGTATTGACTATGCATTACAATAGAAAAATAAAGCTTTAAAATTATTGTTTACCCAATATAAATGAAAGAGGAAAGAACAATATTTAAATTAGCATAGTCTACCCTTATGATACGTGCACTTTTCTTTATGCGTATTATGCCTCAAAAAAAATTTACTGAACTTCTACCTAAAAGGCATATGAATTTCTGATCTTGTTAGATATTATCAAATTGACCTTCACAGAAGTTATAGCAGTCATTTTAGTTTATTTACAGTAAAAAATAGAAATTTCAGAACATCAAGAGACAGAGACAGCCAAGGGGTTTCTCTTCCTTTATTCTCTCTCCAGTGATGATCACATTTGCTTCAGCCTTTGGTGTGATGAGTTAAATTTTGTACCTCGGAAGGATATGTCCAAGTCCTAAACTGGTACCTATAATTGTGACCTTATTTGGAAGTAGAGTCTTAGTGAATGTAATTAAGGATCTTGAAATGAGATTTTTCTGGACTTATGGTAGACCCTAAATCCAGTGACTAGAATCCTTATAAGAGACCAAAGAAGGTGATATGACCCACAGAAGCACACACAGGAGAGGATATGAAGATGGAGGCAGAAACTGGAGTGTTGCTTCTATAAGCCAAGGAACACCAAGGATTGCTGTCAACCACCAGAAGCTATGAGAGAGGCATGGAACAGATTCTCCCTCAGTGTATCCAGAAGGAACCAACCTTGCCTGACACCTTGATTTCAGACTTCTGGTCTCCTGAACTGTGAGAGAATAAATTTCTTTTTATTTAAGCCACTTCATTTGTAGTAATTTGTTACAGCAACCTTAAGAAACTTGTAAAGTTGGTCTGGAATTGGTCTTTGACAGGTAATATTCCTTTCCATTTCCTGTTTAAGCTATTGTAGATAGGAGTGACTTGATTTAGGAAAAGGAGGGACAATAGAAA
Organism: Manis pentadactyla; assembly: GCF_030020395.1. Classification (NCBI taxonomy): domain Eukaryota; kingdom Metazoa; phylum Chordata; class Mammalia; order Pholidota; family Manidae; genus Manis; species Manis pentadactyla. The sequence continues at coordinate 19,505,797 of NC_080021.1, read as the reverse complement.
CTGAGGTTCTTTCCCACAGGCCCTGACTGCTTAAAGAAAGTCAAGTGTTTTTTTTCTAGTGTGTGACAGAAGAGAGGGCTGAGGTAAAAGTTAATCATAATTCCATTACCTCATTTGAGATGAGGTCATAGGTGGATCCTTTCTGTTCTTTGGTAACAAAGTTAGAAAGTGATCACAATTTGCATGGGGATTTCTTCCAGGAATTTTGTAAATGTGACCTACTTAAATTTGGTAGCTAATCTCACTGATTGCCCATAAATGAGGAAAAATCATTCAATCACAAGGAAGTGTATGTTGGGGGTCAAAGTTGACATTTGACATTTTTTAACTACTCTGATTTTAAACAGACACCTCTCCTATCTGAGAGATTTTCCCTTTGAGTGGGTTTGGGTTAGGAAGGGCCCCACCTCCCTTGATGGAAATCCTACAGGGACAGATAACCTGGCAACTAGGACACAGGACTGTGACCTCAGCTCAGTCAGTGGGCTGCCCCCATCTCGGACATTCATTGCCTCTTGAAAGAGTGGCCCAAAGATGAAGGGCAGAGGTTCTTCATGGTGGCAGCAGCAGAGAGCATAGAGGCAGGAGTATTCATGGTGGCATCCTAGTCAGCTGATTCTTGGATTCTTGGAGCCTTGTATCAGTGTGAACTGGCTGTGCTTCCTCTCCTCCAACCCCTTCTTCCTTCCCCACATCCTTCTGAATTTGATTTCCTGTTTAAGTTAGCCACAGATGGTTTCTGTTGTTTGCAACCAAAAGCTCTCACTGATATAGAGGCTTCAGATCAGAAAGGGGAGTTTTACCAGCGGTTTCCAAGGACAGACACTGATAAAACAAAGGTTGGGGAGCCATGTGGGACAGAAACACTTTTGAGGTCAAGGGGATGGAGGGTTGAGAGAGGGGTTAGGTGGGAACAGGAAGTGAGCTGAAAGATATGTCATAATTTTATGATGTGGTTTCCAGAGTTTACCTCTTTATCAGGCTCCCCTGAATATACTTCAATTTCTCAATTTTCATATGTAAGGTGTGGTTCACAGCCCTGAGTCTAATACCACTAATACCACAGGCATGGGCTGGCTCATGCAAAGGGCACTGGAATTTTTGCCTCCTTGCCACCCCATTCTAAGTAAAATGAGTAATAGCATTGCGTTCTACCCCAGCCCAACTTCCTACCCCCAATGGTGAGATGCCCCCACCCTGAGTTCCCATGGTACATTGCTGTCTTAGCACTTACTTTATATTGAAATTATTCCACTAACATAGGAAAGTAGTAGTCAAATAAATGCAAATTAAAATAACAATGGGAATGCCATGTTATTTCCCTTTTTTTTTGTTTAATAATAATACCCAATGTGATATTGAGGTATAGGCCCATTTCTTTAAAGCAATATAGCAACATGTATCAAGGGACCTGGAAAATATTTATAACCTTTGGCCCAGGAATTCCACTTTAAGGACTCCATCTGAAATGTAATAATCAGAAGCATGGGCCAAGACTTAGGTACAAAGATGTTAATCTCAGCTTTATAGTAGCAGGATCTGAAAACTAACTAAATGTACAAAAGTAGGGGAAAAGTTGAGTAAGCAATAGTCTGTCCATGCAGCTCTTTATATTACTGTTGATAAATTTGGTATTTTAGACATATAAAAAAATTTTATTACAAAGTAATGCATGTAGAAGTGTCAAGCAATACAGAAATGTAAAAAATAAAGGTACAGTTGCTCTGTGTGATTGCTATGAAGAAAAAGGAATTTTCTCTTTCCATGGGGGTTGCTAAGCCTGAAAAATATTTATATGGGGCTGCTCGTGGCCATCCTCCCCACAGCAAGAAGTCAGTCAAATCACCTCAGAATGAAGCCAAGCACTGAGAAGCCGGCTGAGAGGTGGAGAGAAAGGTCTGGGGAAGTGATTCTGCTTGTTGTCCCTTGAGACCCTGGTTTCTGCAACTTATCCTTCGAGAGCCACTTCGGTATCCTTCCTGTTAAAGGAACTAAAAGACAGCATTTCCGCCTTGACTTTTAACTTAATGAGTCGTGACCAATATAACCAGGCCAGCTGTTTGGTTGGAATCAAATTATATTGTTTGTGCTAGAATCCTACTCTAATGATCAATTAATTCTTCCAACAACATGAAATAAGGTCCATTTGGCATGAAATGGGCTTGGTAAACCACTAAAGGCCCCCAAATAATCCTTTTCTTTATGGTCACATATCATCCTGGGAATAGGCAACAAGTTCACCAGGGTACAGTGTCTGGAATACACACTTTTTTCCTTTTATGAACCTCAAGAAAGCAAATACTCAAATGTAGTCTTACGTCATTTCCTCCAACATATTTTCTTAAAGATCCATAAGAAAGGCTTTGGCTCATATCTAAAGCACTTTCAGTGTGCTGGGATTTAACTCATTTGGGTCTGAAGATCTTTAACCATTTAAGGCAACTTGATGCTTTCTATTCTGCACCTATCAGCTTTGATTTCCTCTTACTGCTCTTATTCTTTATAGCTTGGGCATCATTTTCTTTGATAGAGAAAATACAAGCAAAATAGATGTTGAGTATTTGTTTTCTTTCAGTTGTCTGATCACATCATATCATATGGTCCCAAGCATTGGGATTATTTTTTTCTTTTAGCTCTTAATATTGAGCATTAAAAATACTCCCCCAGTAAAACATAAAACCCCCTTTTTAAATTAAACTTCAGTGTATTATGTGCTGCCATCTTCCTGAATCTCTCCTTTCACATCTGTGGCTTTATCTACAGTCATATGAGGAACATTATGTGTACTAGACTCCCCCTGTCACCAAGTCCCCCCCACATACCCCATTATAGTCACTGTCCATCAGCGTAGTAAGATGCTGTAGAATCACTACTTGTCTTCTATGTTTTACAACCCTCCCCATGCCCCCCCTACGTTACGTCTGCTAATAGTAATGCCCCCCCCTTTTTTCCCCTTATCCCTCCCTTCCCACTCATCCTCCCCAGTCCCTTTCCCTTTGGTAACTGTTAGTCCATTCTTGGGTTCTGTGATTCTGCTGCTATTTTGTTCCTTCAGTTTTTTTCTTTGTTCTTATACTCCACAGATGAGTGAAATCATTTGATACTTGTCTTTTTCTGCCTGGCTTATTTCGCTGAGCATAATACCCTCTAGCTCCATTCATGTTGTTGCAAATGGTAGGATTTGATTTCTTCTTATGGCTGAATAATATTCCATTGTGTATATGTACCACCTCTTCTTTATCCATTCATCTACTGATGGACACTTAGGTTGCTTCCATTTCTTGGCTATTGTAAATAGTGCTGCAATAAACATAGGGGTGCATATGTCTTTTTCAAACTGGGCTGCTGCATTCTTAGGGTAAATTTCTAGGAGTTGAATTCCTGGGTCAAATGGTATTTCTATTTTGAGTTTTTTGAGGAACCTCCATACTGCTTTCTACAATGGTTGACTGTGGCCCTTTTTTATATTTTCCTTTATGTATCCCTCTTTTAAACCCCTGCCCTTTAACATCTTAATTTCATTGTGTATTGACTTCTTTGAATGCATCTTATTTTTTCCTCATCCAGATCTTAGGAATTTGTAGGTCAGAAGAACCTCATTACTCCTAAAACATCCCTTTTTATAGTCTCTGCCATGAAATCATGTGAATTGTTTTAATTTTTTTTCAACTTAAAAAGTAATTCCAGCTTAGGAAATTAAAGGCATAAAGAAAGCAAATTATGGAAGAAACTGCCGGCTCTCCTCTACCACCTCTCTTCAATATTGTTTGCCCAGCAACTGCAGACCACCCCCCACCTGGGTAAACAAGAGAACTTCTCTGCTGTCAGGTAGCCAACCCATGCCCTCTCCAACAAGATACCTTTTCTAGTTTGTATGATGTACTCTTCCTTAGCCCTAGATACCATATGGAATTTCCTTATATCTTACAGTTACACTTTTATCATAGTTAATTCTTGACATTCAACTTCCCTCCAGCAATGCAGAGAATGGGGCAGAGGGAAGTGACACTAACAAGTGGTGTCGCGATGCCATGGGAACCAGGGAGTCAGCAAGAAGACCTTCAGAATGCCAGAGGGAAGGAGGGGTTTGGGGAAGAAGTTAGGGGAAGGACTGGCTGCTCAGTGTGGCCCTGCCTGCCACAAAAAAATGTGTGCAGGCATAAAGGACTTACTGAAGGAGTACGGGCAGGTGGCTGCCTTCAGCCTCGAAGGACTGGTTCTGTGTCGAGAGGGCTGCAAAAAGGTTACTGCCAACTGCCAAGCTAAAGCTGCAAGGTCGCAGAGGGACGGTGTCTGGGGCAGACCCCCCTGGATGTTCTCATGACCACACTCCAAACTCTTACCCTAGTCCAGAAACTGCAGGGATCTTCCTTTGGCATGCTTTGCTGAAAAGGCTTAACATGATGGTCATTTTAAAGGATTGATGCTTAAAGGAATTCCATTTTTATCATAGAGCCTTTATTTGAAATGTGCATTCAGAGCTGAGAGGCAATAAAATGAAACTGATGCAAGGACTTTGCTTAAATCCTTTAGGATTTGTGGGCTTTAGAAAATCTGAGATTGGGAAAATCTGACTGTAGATGACCTATAAACCAACCTAATAATTTCAGTCTTTATAATAGGAAGTATCCTGAATAGCTATACATGTCCATTGCAATTACAGACAAATCAGAAGGCTATAAAGTACAAATTGGAAGTCCTCCATACCAGTAATTTACCAGAGATAAGCACTGTTTTAACAATTTGATGTCTTTCCTTCCAGATTGCCAGCAAATAAATACATGATTAACAAAATGGACCACGAGGACTCTTGGGAAAACATTTTTTAAACTTACTGAATCAAAGAATCAATATACAATTCTCTAATTTTAAAAACGTTACAATATTGAGATTCGGGGGAGATCTCTCTCTAAACTGCCCTTGATGTAGACGTTTTCGGCATTAACCTCTCCCTCCCTCCTTTTCTCCCCGTGCTCCCTCGGACTCCGGGTTCAAGGTGCTAAAGTTCCATTTTCCACACAAGCTTCTTTTATTTCACTCGCATACGTGGAGTCTTTCGCGTCTCGTCTGGTTCCTACATAGCTGTCCAGCCCGGCCCCGCATGCGGAGGAGGGTCTCAGACGCCTGGAGACTCTCGGAGCGACGCTCGGGTCCAAGGGCTTCCGGGTCCAAGCCCTCTCCTGGCTGCCCTGCAGCCCACCCGCCGGCGACCTCTTTTCTCCCCAGGCCCACTGGATCCCCGCCCTTACCGCCGCCCCGGTACGCCCGACCCCGCCGCGCCCCACAGGAGCAAGAGCCTCGTTTCACCACCTCCGCCCCGCCTCTGGCTCCATCCACCAGGCCGGGCTTCGCCTACCCAGGATCCACGCGGTACTCTTCAGCGAGACCCACAGGCGGGGAGGTAACACCGCTCACCCCAACCCAGACCGCCCACTCCGCCCCTGACTCCTCCCACCTGGAATTGTATCGCCCCTTCGGGTCCCGCGCGCAGGGAGCCTGCGCTGCTCGCCCCGCCCAGGCTCCGCCTTCCCCGTCTGCGACTCGGGAAGAGCACCATTGGCCGCAGGCTCCGCCCACTCCGCGCTGAGAACCGGCGCAGAGCCCCGCACGCCGGCTCCTCCCCTGAAGCCCGCGAGCGGGGCTGGTCCATCCTGTGTACCTCAGACCGGAGCTCTGGCCCAAGCCAGCCCGCCATGGAGGGGGATATCTCCGCTGCCGCAGCCGCCCATTACCAGCCGGCCAGCCCCCCTCGAGACGCCTGCGTCTACAACAGCTGCTATTGGTGAGGGGGCACGGGCGCAGCCCCCGACATCTCCCCGGCTCGCTCGGCCGCGGCCCCGCAGCCGGGCCCCGCCTCCTCCCGGCCCCTCCCCGGGGGCGCTCTGGGTCTCCGCTGGCGGGTTTTCCGGTTTGCGTGAGGGGGCGGATGAGGGAGCGCGAAAGCAACCCTCGTCTCTTGAGTAGACTGGGTATTTGGATTGGGGGCTGGAATTCGCCAGGAATGGTAGGGTCGGTGGTGCATTTCTTCTGCCTGGCGCTTTTCGCCTGGGTATTTCTCACCCGATCTCAGGGATTGGGGGCCAGGAAAGAGGAGTTGGAAGCGGAGGGTGGATCTCAGAGAGCCTTTGGAAATTGGATTTTCGCACTGAATGTGAAGGTCATTTTATTTTTGGAAGAGGATGGAGGAACAGATTTTGCAGTTATTTTCCCAAGGTCACCCACTTAATAGCCAGGAATCCAGTTTAGGCCCTCTGGTACCAGAAATTATGATCTTAACCACCATGTTGTCGTTATGAAGGTTACATTTACATAGCACTTGCTCTGTGGCAGGCATTGTTCTGAGTGGTTTCTGTAAATGAATTTACTTGATGTCCACAATTATCCTAGGAGATGAGTACTGTTATCCCCATTTTAAAAATGAGAACACTGAAGCACAGAGAGGTGCAAGCAATTTGTCTAAGGCCACATAGCTTGTGAGTGAAGGAATGGGTATTTACACGCAGTTTATCCCTGGACTCCATACACTGTACCCTTGTCCTAGGCCACCTCTGTGGTGGAATCACTACTCCTACCCTTCCCTTGCTGGAGAAATGACTTCTTACCCATTTCCAGTCCCTGCACAAGAAACCTTAGGGTCGTCTAAAACTGCCACTCTCTTCTTCAGCTGGTCACCAAGCCAGTGCCACCAGGAGTTTAACATTTGTTCAGCTCTGCATGTCACATCCAGTGCCAAGTGTTCCCGTCCAAGCCTAGGAGATAGGTTTTATCATGATCATTTTTCTCTTTTTATTAATGAGAAGGCTGAACCATAGAGAAACCTGTTGTTTGCCCAAGATGGCACAACTAGCACGTGGTGGTGTTGAAATTGGAACCTCTGTAATCCTGGAGTCCATGCTGCTCAACCATTGCATTTCATTTCCACCTAAATCCTATTAGTTCTTGTCCCTAACATCCATTCATTGTTTTATTAATTCGTTCAATAAATGTTTATCAGGCACTTGGAATGTGTGAGGCACAGTTCTAGGCACTAGGGATGCAGCAGTGAACACAGTAGACACATTCCCTGGCAAGATCTCATAGTCCTTACGTTTCAGTTGGGAGAAAGCAGACAAAACAAACCATGTTTAGGTGGTGTCAAGTGCTTCAAGCAAGTAAAACAAAGTAACAGATGCTGACTCACTACAATGGATGTTTAAGGGAGATGTTCTTGATAAGGTGGTATTTGAACAGGGATCTGACAAAAAAAGGGAGTAGGAGCTTTGTGGATAGTGGAGGACTAACATTCCAGGCACTGGGAGCAGCAGGTGTGAAGGCCCTCAGAAGTTTGGGAGTATTCAAGCAACAACAGGGAAACTAGCACAATTCGAGTCCAGTGGTTTGGTGGGAGAATGATAGGATATGAATGTCTCTTCAGTAGAGTGTCTCCTTTTAGTTCCTTCAGCCTTAGGCCAGGCCCTCCTGGGCTGTCAGGGGTTCCAGTCTTTCCTAACAGGCTTCTCTTCCTAGCTCTCCCCTCTCCCATCAGGTCTTTAATCTTAGCTGGCTTCACACTGCTGAAAGCCATTCTGAATTTGAATATGCCAGAGAATCACCCAGGAGCTTGTAAACATGTAGGTCTTAGGGTCCTACCCCAGACAGTGTAGGCGTGTGCGTAGCACAGTGGAGGAGCTGGAGGCTGGTCCATCGATTACATTTGGAGGAATATACAGACATAGATGATAAAGTCTATCTCTTGAGCATAGCAGACCCTCTTGTCACCATGTGTTCCTCCAACCTCATTTTGAACGTGCCTTCTTTGCTCTACCCCAGGGTTTCTCAGCTATGGCTCTGTTGACATTTTGAGCATGCTAATTATTTGTTGTGGGGGCTGGCCTGTGTGTTGTATATGATGTGTAGCTACATCCCTGGCCTCTACCCACTAGAAGCCTATATAGCACCCTCCCCCAATTTGTGATTAACAACCAAACATTGCTAATTAGGGGAGGGGAAATTGCCTCTGATGGAGAACTACTGTCCTACTCTGTCAATATATCAGGTAGGTACACCTTCCTATGTTTGCTGCTGCAGTTTCTTTAATTTGAAGTAAATGCCTACTTAGTTTCTAAGACCCAGCTCCGTGGTAACAGTGATGGCCAGTAATTGTGTGGCACTGTGTGGTTTGCAAAGCATTTCTGATTCTGTTGTAATTATATTTTTTAAACTTCTGTTGAGCACCTGCTGTGTGCCAGGGACCTCCTCTTCCTCATGCTTCTCTGACCTCAGTCGGTCACCTGTAGAATCACTTGTCCCTTGCATAATCTAATGTTGCTTTGTTAGGCTTTCTGCTACCAAAGTAATTAACTGACAGGTTAGGACATTATCATCATTCCTCCCTACCAGTTAAACGTTTGCTAGGACTCAGTCAAATCCAGGGCTTTCTGTTCCAGCAGTGACTTCCAGCATTGCCAAGTATAAGGCCCTCTTTGTTTAAAATTTTATTTTTATTTTTTAATTTTTATTGAGCTTTCATTGATATGCAATTTTATATTGGTTTCAAATATACATCACAGTGGTTCCACAGTTACTCATATTACTAAATACCCCCACTAGTGTGGCTACTATCTGTCAATACAGGAAGATGTCACAGAATCATTGGCTGTATTCTCCATGCTGGAGTACCATCCCCATGACCAGCTTATATATGATCAAGAATTTTTGTGCGCCTTTATCCCCTTCACCCTTCCCACCCACTCCAACCTCTTCCCTATGGTAACCACCAGCCACTTCTCAGTATCTATGAGTTTACTGCTGGTTTGTTCATTTTGTTTTGCTTTGTTTTTATTTTCCACAAATAAGTGAAATCACATGTATTTGCCTTTCTCCACCTGGCTTATTTCACTGAGCATAATACCCTCTAGACCCATTCGTGTCATTGCAAATGGAAAATTTTTCTTTTTATGGATGAATAATATTCATTTGTGTATATGTACATCTCCTTTATCCATTCAACTATTAATGAACACTTATGTTTCTTCCATATCTTAGCTATTACAAACAGTGCTGCAATAAACATGGGGGTGCACATAACTTTTTGAATCAGGGGTTGTGTTTTCTTCAAGCAAATTCCTAGGAGTGGAATTACTGGGTCAAATGGTATTTCTATTTTTTTGTTTTTTGAGGAATCTCCATACTGCTTTCCACAGCAGTTGTACTAATTTGCAGTCCCACCCAACAGTGCAGGAGGGTTCCTATTTCTCTGCATCCTCAGTGTTTATTGTTTCTTGTCTTTTGGATAGTGGCTGTCCTGATGTGAGGTGATATCTCATTGTGATTTTAATTTGCATTTCCCTGATGATTAGTGATGTGGAGCATCTTTTCATGTGCTTTTTGGACACTTGTATTTCTTCTTTGGAGAAGTGTCTGTTCAGGTTCTCCATTTTTTGATTGGGTTATTTTTTTTTGGGTGTTGAGGTGTCAGTCCCTTATGTATTTTGGATGTTAACCCCTTATCAGGTAAATTGTTTATGAATATATTCTCCCATACTGTAGGATGCCTTTTTGTTCTACTGACAGTGTCCTTTGCTGTTTAGAGGCTTCTTAGTTTGATGTAGTCCCTCTTGTTCATTTTTTATTTTGTTTCCCTTGCTGGAGGAGATGTGTACAGGAAAAAGTTGCTCATGCTTACATTCAAGAGATTTTTGCCTATGTTTTCTTCTAAGAGTTTTAAGGTTTCATCACTTACATTCAGGTCTTCGATCCATTGAGTTTACTTTTGTGTATGGAGTTAAACAATAATCCAGTTTCATTCTCTTACATGTAACTCCAGTTTTGCCAGCACCAGTTGTTGAAGAGGCTGTCTTTTTCCCATTGTATATTCATGGGTCTTTTATCATATATTAACTGACCATATATGTGTGGGTTTATGTCTGGAATCTGTATTCTGTTCTGTTGATCTGTGGGTCTGTTCTTGTGCCATTACCAAGCTGATTACTGTGGCTTTGTAGTAGCTTGAAGTTAGGGAACATAAGCTCCCCACATTTGTTATTCCTTCTCAGGATTGCTTTGGTTGTCCTCTTTTTTTTTTTTTTAACATCAGAAGATTAATGAGATCCTCCTACATGATATTAATTATACTCTTAAAAAAAAGTTGGTATAAAGGGACTACACATTCAGTAATTCTGATGTCTAAGTTTTTTCCTCTGAGTAATATCCACATATATTTGAAAAATAATAGACAAGGTATGTCCAAGCTGCGTATGTATTCAGCTCCCCAGTAGTGCTTGTAGTACAAATCGATTCACAAACTCTTTGCTTAACTCTCTGCCCATCCTTGGGATGGGGGAGGGGGAACAAACGGGGAGAACCATCAACCTGTCCCTCCTCCATCTTTCTGAATCCCTTAGAATTAATGACTCCCTCCCTCCTCTATGCTTTCTCTATGCATCTTTTATGGCCTTCTATGATTCTTGCTTATTTATGGATCTTCATGTCTCCTCTCCCATCTGTGGGCTCTAATTTATCATTGTATTTTCTAAGCACTTAGCATGGTGCTGTATACATCATAGGCTCTTGAAGATGTCTGTGATCCACTCTCCAAAATGTCGGTGAGCTGGACAAATGTCTTCTCAAAACTTGGTCTTAGAACATGTGGATTAAAAAAAATCAGCTACTATGTGTTATATGTCCTATTGAAATAGTAAATTTTTGTTACTCCATACTAAATATCTTGTGGAAGTAGTCAACAGCAGTCTCCTATTGTTACCTCTACCACCACTTTTTCCATAAGGTTTCTTAGGTATTTTAGAGAAAAAAACAAATCATGGAGAAAAATTCAGATGTTCAGCTTCAGTACTTTAAGCTTAGTAGTATGGAGCATTGATACAGGTAGACAAGGTCAAGTCTGAATTAAAAGTGTGTATTTCCATAAAATGGTGACAGTCCTCAGTGCTGTTCATAACTTGCTTCATTTTCAGGTACCATTGTGTAGGTGGCTGGAAATTAGGCTTTGACAGATTGCATCATATGTGTGAGAGAGTGTTGATATACTCGTTTCGAGCAAAGTTACTGTGTGGCTCATTAGAAAAAGACAGGAACCCAGAGGCTGAGCTGCAAATACTGCTCGCAGTGACTGTTTTTGACCATGCAGGAGTGTGGCTGTGGCTGCCAGTGTGGCTTGGTTTGATGCACTGGATATTGCTTTACTTTGGTGGTTCTGACTCCCGCTTCAAATAGCTAAAGGCCTGTCGTGTAGAAGAGAGATTCATTTAGGACAGAAGTATAGGAAGATGGGTTTCAGTTCAGTATGAAAAAGAACTTTCTAAAAGTCAGGACCTCCTGCATACCAGAGGAGCTTGGGGAATCCCACTCACAGGAGATTCTCCAAAAGAATTCCTGGATAAATCATATAACTGCCTCAATCCTTTCCAGCCAGGAGCCCTCCTACCCAAAACACCCTCCTGCCCCATTCCTAGGGGGAGCAAGGAACTAATGTTAACTAAGATTTATCATGTTCATAGTATGATGTGATTATGCCCATTTTTACAGATGAGAAAAGCAGGCAGACACGGCAAGATGTTTAAAGCTTCTTGTAAGTGGCTGAACTGAAATTCCAGCTGAACCTCAAGTCCCTTGACTGAAAGTTTATAGAGTATTGACAACATTTTCTCAGTTATAAAATGCCTCCCTGTGTAAGCACTGCTGAGGGAGGTCATGAGTTCTGTGTCTGAAGAGAGGTCCATACACAGTATTGGTTGGGTAACACTCTGTTGGGGATATTTTGGAATCGGTTAAAACATTAGCCAGTTGTTGGATAAGATATCTTTAAAGCCTCTTCCAGCTTTCTTATGTCATCATCAGTCTTTTGTTTAAACTTGAAAGACACAAAATGTTATTGCTTAATTATATTGATTAAACTATTATTTTATTTCAGTGAAGAAAATATTTGGAAGCTCTGTGAATACATCAAAAACCATGACCAGTATCCTTTAGAAGAGTGTTATGCTGTCTTCATATCTAATGAGAGGAAGATGGTAAGTTGGTGAGAGACTATAGAAAGAAAACAAGAGATTTAGGAACTAGTAGAGCATGGGTTTAGCACTGTTGTGAAATGTGCTTTCTAAAAACAGCAATATCTTAGTTTGTTTTTTGAATAAGATTATTTTTCCTTCCAGGGCATTGTTGAGTCAGAAGAGTTTAGTTCCTTACTTGTAGGTAAGGAAATAGATGATGGTATGTTTACACAGATTAAGTCCCATTTCTGTAGGTATTAAGTTAGAGATTTTTTAATTGCTTAGGTTTGAGCCTAATACTCAGGTTTGAAGTAAAGACTTTTTTATGTCTGCAGTTTAAAGCGAACTACAGTAAACTTAGTAAGTAGTAAAAAAAGTAAGCCCTTCCTGTTTTGTAAAGCACCATCTCATTTGCAGGCATCATCTCATTTGGTCTTAATGGCAACACTGTTAAGTAGGCAATGCTTAGACAGCTGTCTCTGTTTTTTAGATGCGAATGGAATTATGGGGAGGTCCCACAAATAATTAAATGGTTGAGCAAGACTTGAACTGTTAATCCTTCTGATTCCTAATTAATTTTTGCTCTTTCCATTGTTAAGCACACTTGGAAAGATTTAGATTTCTTCATTCTTTCACCTTGATTGTTGGTTGCTTAGAAATATTTTATTTTTCATTTATGTGTTGCTTTAAAGAATTCAGTAGTGGTTTAATGGAAATTGTGGCTTATGGAATTTACTGCATTTTGTAGATACCTATCTGGAAACAACAGGCAAGACCTGGAGATGGACCTGTGATATGGGTAAGATGGTCAACACTAGAGCCTCTGATGCATACTACTTGTAATCCCTGAGTGGTCTTTATACTTTGGCAAAGCAGAAATATAGAACAGTAGAGAAAGGCTATGATATTTATTAATAAATTGATCTTTTGAGAATATACATTATTCTGTTTTTTCTTTTTATTAAGGTATCATTGACATGCAATCTTATGAAGGTTTCACATGAGCAACATTGTGGTCACTACATTCACCCATATTATCAAGTACACCCCAACACCACACCACAGTCACTGTCCATTAGTGTAGCAAGGTGCCACAGAGTCACCACTTGTCTTCTCTGTGCTACACTTATCTTCCCCGTGACCTCCCCACAAACACCATGTGTGCCAATCATAATGCCCCTCAATCCCCTTCTCCTTCCCTCCCCACCCACCTTCCTCACCCCATCCCGTTTGGTAACCTCTAGTCCGTTCTTGGAGTCTGAGTTGCTGCTGTTTTATTCCTTCAGTTTTGCTTTGTAGTTATACTCCACAAATGAGTGAAATCATTTCATATTTGTCTTTCTCTGCCTGGCTTATTTCACTGAGCATATACCCTCTAGCCCCATCCATGTTGTTGAAAGTGGTAGGATTTGTTTTCTTCTTATGGCTAAATGATAATCCATTGTGTATATGTACCACATCTTTATTCATTCATCTACTGATCAACACTTAGGTTGCATCCGTATCTTGGCTGTTGTAAATAGTGCTGCGATAAACATAGGGTTCATATGTCTTTGAATCTGGGATCTTGTTTTTTAGGGTGAATTTGTAGGAGTGGAATTCCTGGGTCAAATGGTATTTCTATTTTTAGTTTTTTGAGGAACCTCCATATTGCTTTCCACAATGGTTGAACAAATTTACATTTCCACCAATAGTGTAGGAGGGTTCCCCTTTCTCCACATCCTTGCCAGCATTTGTTGTTCCTAGTGTTCTATTTTCTTTCACTTTTGAAATTATTCTAGAATGATTTTATTTATTTTTAATTGAAGTATACTTGATACACAATCTTATATTGGTTTCAAGTGTATAACCCAGTGGTTCAGCAGTTACACACATTATTGAATCCTTACTTCAACCAGTGCAGTTACTATCTGTCAACATAGAAATATGTTAGAGAACTACTGGCTATTTCTTAATGCTGTACTTCCATCCCTGTGACCAACTTATATTATGATTAAGGTTTTTGTGCCCGTTTATCCCCCTCACCCTTTCTACCCACTCACCCCTAGGAATGATTTTAAATGTCTGATGTTGCAGATGTATTTGTAATCTCCTAGAATGTTACCATTTAACACTGTAAGGAACTTTAGCAAAGTCTAGTCCAAATGTACATTAGAATTATCTGGAGACTGTTAAAAAGACAGATTTCTGATTTAGTTGATCTAGAGAAGGGTTCAGAAGTTAGTGTTCTTAGCAAATTCCCAAGTGAACATGACTGCCATTTGAAAAAAACAGATCTGCTCCAACCCTCTCATTTTTCATTTGAAGAAACAAGCCCAGAAAGTCTAAGTAGCTCAAGGTCATCTAGCTGATCAGTGGACTGGGTCTCAGGCCTGAGTCCTTTCCAGTACAACATCTGCAGTCTCAGTTATCTTCCCCAACACACAGGGTCAAATGCATTCACATTTGAGAAAGTGCTTTGTAAGCTCTGAAGTTTTAGAAATGTTCAGTGGTATTACTCATGTTCTACAGAGATGATTGAAATTTTCCATCTCACTGTACTGTTCTCTGTGAAAGCATTTTGCATTTTTCTTCTGAGGAATTCAAAGCACCACACTGCCTTCATGTCCCTTGATAACCTCCCTGACATCCCTTCCAGCCCTTAGCTTGAACATTTAGTGTTGGGCAGTTCTCAGTGTCTGAGAGTGAGAATGAGAATTCACATAGGCACTGTGACTGAGCTGTGCAGGAGAAGCTATCTTTATCCTTCTTAATGGCTATAAATTAGGGCTTGGCTGATTTAGAAACAACATTTTAATGACCTTCCTGTTTCCAGGCTAACCTCAACCATCCCCTCTGTTAATATTTTGGAGGATATCCTTTAGACTTCTGCCTCTGCCTACATATTCATGCATTTGTATTGTGAATGCAAATATGTGTCTTAACATACTCACAGCTTTTAAAAAATAATAGAATACATATTTTGCAATTTGCTTTTTCTATCCAACCATGTAATAGGGATGTTTTTTCATTTTCCACATAAATGTACCTAATTCTTTTTAGCAGCTGCATAGTTCTGTCATATGGCTGCCTCGTGGTTCATAGTTCTGTGTATTTATTAGATTCAGGAATTGAGGCACTGAGAGTAGGACTGGAAGGCATGAGAGCTCATGGGAGGGGAAGGATATTCAGGAGCAGTCATGACACTGGCAAACTGCCAGGATAGTGGGTATACCTACTGCTAGGACACTGGACTTCAGGCCTGGACTTCCATTCTTCTTTTGGTGGAATTTTGGTTGCTTCTGAATATTCAGGATTATAAAGTGCGGCAGAGGTTTTCTTTGTATATATACCTTTACGTCCAAAAGGCCGTTTCTCTGTAGGATGGATTTCTAGAGGTAAAATTGCTGGGTCAAAGAGTATACATTGAATACATATGAACATTTCCACTACTGCTTAACTTTACCCTGTCACTGTACATTTTGTCTTTTTTCAGGATTTTGTGTTTGCTTTATTTTGCTGTTATAAGAAGGGCTGTATTAGTCTTGTATCTTTTTTTATTAAAGTATCATTGATATACAGTCTTATGCTCAGGTTTCACATGAGCAACATTGTGGTTACTGCATTCCCCCCTATTATCAAGTCCCCACCTCATACCCCATTACAGTCACTGTTCATCAACATAGTAAGATGCTATAGAGTCATTGCTTATCTTCTCTGTGCTAATCTGCCTTCCCTGTGACCCCCCAACCCCCATATTATGTGTGCTAATCATAATACCCCTTGATTCTCTTATCCCTCCTTTCCCACTCACCCTCCCCAACCCCTTTCCCTTTGGTAACTGCTAGTGCATTCTTGGGTTCTGTGAATCTGCTGCTGTTATGTTCCTTCAATCTTTGATTTGTTGTTACACTCCACAGATGAGTGAAATCATTTGGTACTTGTCTTTCTCTATCTGAGCATAATACCCTCTAGCTCCATCCACGTTGTTGCAAATGGTAGGATTTGTTTTCTTATGGCTGAATAATATTCCGTTGTGTGTATGTACCACATCTTCTTTATCCATTCATCTACTAGTCTTGTGTCATTTTTAATGATAATATATGCATTGTTACTGTAACTTTGGAATTCATCATCATAAAATAACATGGTTAACTTCAGCAACTTTTAATTCTAGGATTACCATGTTGTCTTGCTTCATGTTTCAAGTGGAGGACAGAGCTTCATTTATGATCTCGACACTGTCCTACCATTTCCCTGTCCCTTTGACACTTATGTGGAAGATGCCTTTAAGTCCGATGAGGACATCCATCCACAATTTAGAAGGTGAGTAGATCCAGAATGAATTTACCTACTGTCTCGAAGTTAGACTGTGACAGTTACACAGAATTTGTGTGTGTGTGTGTGTGTGTGTGTGTGTGTGTGTGTGTGTGTGTGTGTGTGTTTGCATTTCTTTTGTAAAGATCTCTTGGCTTGGCATTACTGTCATCATTTGAAAATGATGTGCTATACAGAATATTCAAAATATTTTGAGGTTTTAAAGGTTGGCAGTCTTTTAAAAATTTGTGTGATGAGATCCCTGACATTTTCTTAGAGTCATTTTGAGGATTCTTCTCACACTCTTGTATGTAGTTGTGGGGGTGGTGGGGGGATTGTGGGAGTAGGATGCCAAAATTGAGAGGCCTGTGATGGCAGTACGTGAAAATTACACCCTTTGTCCCAGATATACAATTGACTAAATAAAGGCAACCAGACATATTTATTTCTGTGCCTTTGTAGTTTTAGATTTCTGCTGATCATTTCTCTTGACTTAACAGGTGATAAGTCTACATATCTATTTGTATATTAGTAATAGTACAAAAATGCCTGGGTTATTTTGCGCATGCCATAAAAAATGAGTCTATATAACAATTGAATTAGAATTTCAACTGTGAAATCTTTCTCATGTAAATGAATGTTGATTTATCTGCAGGAAATTTAGAGTGATCCGCGCAGATTCATATTTGAAGAACTTCGCTTCTGACCGATCTCACATGAAAGATTCCAGTGGGAACTGGAGAGAACCTCCTCCATCATATCCTTGCATTGAAACTGGAGGTGAGCCAAAGATGCCTGCTAAGAAGGGTGTCAGATGTGGTGCAGATCAGCACTTTCCATTAACTAAAGACAAAGATTGTGTTATTCTTTGTATAAAACTCCCTGCATTGTAAGGAGGTAAGAGGGAGAATAGTTCTATGTATTTATTAGATTCAGGAATTAAGGCACAGAAAATGGGACTGGAAGGCATAAGAGCTCATGGGAGAGGAAGGGTGCACAGGAACAGAGTCCTGACACTTGTAAATTGCCAGGGTAGTAGGTATACCAGCAGTAGCTAGGACCCTGGACTTTAGGAGATCTGCGTATTTGTGTCATTTAAGAGTGGGACTGGTAGTACATTGCCATGGTCAGGTCTCATTGTTAGGGTGAGAGAGATCCCCAGTGCATCTCTGTGCTGAGTGAAATTGCATTTCACTGGATCTATGATAAAATCTTAGAAGGAGGGGAAGGCTAGCAGATTTTATTGCACCACTCATCTTGCTTATGTGCTTTTAGGCATCAGTCCAATTAATAATTTCCCAAGATTTAAGTAGATAAAGGATTCTTCACCCTCTCACTACTGTTTCACATGAATTTGAAACATTATGATTGTGAGTAATCCACAACATTGCCATTTATCGGTGAGATCATCCCATCACATCGTTGACACTGCCCCTATGAAAGGGCTCTGTAGGCTGTGTACCACACCAGAAAAATAGGAACAGTAGTATTCAGAGGTCAGCAAGGAAGAAGGTATTTGGCATATTTGAAGGGAATGACACTGAAAGAGGATTCAATGCTGATTTTGGAGGCTTTCTGTGAAAAGTTCTCTTCTCGTAATTTTTAAGATTTATATTAGAATTGCTTTTTGGTCCACCAGCCTGCTTCCCAGCCTGAGCGCTAGAGTTGCGATATGTCCAAGGTTAGTAGAGGGTTTCATGGGTCTTCCATCTAGTCTCGGACAAGGCGGGGCCTGGGGCAGTGTGCCCTCAGCAGCTCCCCTTTTCTTTACTAGACGTGAGCTCCTAGCACAGAGCTTAGTGCACAGTAGCCATTCAGTGAACATCACCTTGTTGGCCCTGAGCCTCTTTGAATCGTTGATTTGGGTTTTGATGCCTAGGCTTGGGGCCAGTCCCTTTACATACTGGTCTGATTTTCATAACAACTCCACGAGGCAAGCTTTATTTTCCTCATTTGATACACGTGTAAACTGAAGTGCATGATGGTTAAACCCTTTGCCTAAGGTACACAGCTAGAAAGTGGCAGGGGGCCCAGTACACTGTGCTGGAGGAGGGACGGTGGTGGTGTCTTTTTTTGCCTCTTATATAGTTAGTTCATCATGGGCCTGCTGAATTTGAGATTGAAACAAAAAGAATTTGCTCTTAAGTGTGAAGTAAACATATTGGTGTCTCATGTAAGAATTTAACCACATTATAATGTTCTCTAATGCAGTAAATTCATTATTTCAAACCCTGTATTTATGTAAGGAATATATTTGAGAATAGGATAAGTGGGATTACTTTTAGTTAATTCATAGTTCTTTTTATTTTTTATTTTTTATTAAGGTATTATTGATACACACTTTTATGAAGGTTTCACATGAAAAAACAATGTGGTTACTACATTTACCCATATTATCAAGTCCCCACCCATACCCCAATGCAGGCACTGTCCATCAGTGTAGTAAGATGTGGTGGCTATTATTTTTAACTCAGCACTCCCATTTATTTTAAAGAAATATTTTTTAAAATATTTAAATTTATTTAAATTACCTGCCCATCTTGATAAAAAACTGAAATTTACAGTGTTACAGCCTTGTCCTGAAGACTCATTTCCAGTACTAGCCACTGATGTCTCAGTTCTTAAGGACATTTCTCAAGTCTTGTGCTGAATTATAGAGACACCAAATTTGTCCTTTTCTCTTTCTGAGTTCTTTGTTACCTCTCGTCCATGTATACATCTCATCTTGATTTCAGATGTATGAGAGTAACACTGACTGATTTGAACTGAGCTGGAGGACCAGTGTTACCTAAATGGAAATGTTTTAGTGCCTGGTGGGGAGTTTATAAGCAAATGCTTGTTTGTTATATATATTAATGTTTAAAAAAACTAAACATTTTTATCTTGTTTTATACATTGATCTTTTAGAGTAATGAATGCCTATAGCTAGTAATCATTTCTTAGTTATATTAAAAGTCCTAGAAAACAAAAACTATTGTATTTCAGAAGCTGGGGTTTCCTTTAGCAACTTGTTAGAAATTTTAGAAAACTTTACTGACTTATATGGAGTGTGGCATCTACCCCAGGTAAGCAGGAACTTCTACTCCATCTCTCCTTGGAGGTGGCTTCTTTCCTTGATTTCAGGTCACTTGGTTATCCTGCACTCCCAGCTCTCTGATGACTTTAGCAAAAGTTCTGTTTTTGCCCATCATCTAGCTTTTATTGTAAGGATATTAGTGACTGTTTCTAGTTATCTATATCCTAAGTACTTATTGTTATTTTTTAGATGTATTGTTGGGTAATACATGCTGGTGTTACATGTCTTTCCTTTTACTTATTTAAAGGTGTCTCTCTTGTTTTCTGCTTGTGTGGGTTCTGCTCAAGGAGCATGCTATTGTTGTATTTGTTTCTCTAAATGTGGTGTGTCTTCTTTTCCTTCTGGCTCTTTTTTAAGGTTTTTCTCTTTATCACTAGTTCTCAGCAATTTGATTATGATGTACTGTACTGCAGTTTTCTTTAGGCTTATTCCACTTCGGGTTTATTAAGATTCTTAGATTGGTGGATTTATAGTTTTCATCAAATTTGAAAACATTTGGCCATTAATTCTTCAAATATTTTTACAGACCTACCACCCTTTTTAAATTCTTGTCCTTTGGCTACACTATGTTAGATAGCTTGGCATTATTCCCATAGGTCAATGATGTTCTGTTCATTTTTTCAGACTTTCTCCGTGTGTGCTTCATTTTGAGTAATTCTTTTATTTTGTCTGTAAATTCATTGATCTTTTATTCTACACTAACTAATTTGCTATTAATCCCATCCAGTTAATTTTTTTTTTTCATTTTAGGTATTTTAGTTTTTCATCTCTCAAAATCCCATTTGGGGCTGACTTAGTAACTTTAATTTCTCACTTGGTCATAACAGCACTCTGAGGAGCAGAAGCATCTTTTGGACAGATGTTATGATAGCCAGTCCTTGTCTGCTAGTTCCATTATCTCTATCATTTATGTTGATTATTTTTCTCCTGGTTTTGAGTCATATTTTCCTCTTTATTTTGTGTGATTCATAACATTTGGTTGGATGCTGGACTTTGTGAATCTTACATTTTCAGTTGCTGGCTCTTGAGGTACTTTTTAAAAATAGTGTTGGCGTTTGTTCTGACATGCAGGTAAATTACTGAGAGTCAGCTAGGTCCTTTCAGCTTGCTTTTAATCATTTTTTAGTGGAGGTTTAGAGTAGTCTCTCATCTAGTGCTAATTTAGCCCCACTGCTCTGGTGTACCCCTTCTGAGGACTCCCAAATGCCTGTGTGTTACGAGTTCTCTCCACCAGTGCTGGTGGAGACTGGAAGTTCCACAAATTATTAGACCAACTACTTCCTGGTACTGCTTTCTGGTCTCATGAGATGAGTCCAACCAGAGACTTGGGGGCGGGTGTGGGTTGGGGGTAGGTCCCCTCTGCAGATCTCTGAAACTCTCTGCACAGCTCCCTCTTCTCCCATGCTGTCCCCCAGATCTAGCTGCTGGACCTTCCTGAACTTGGATCTCTGTCTCCTCACTTCAGGGGGCCTGCCATGCTGTTTGTGCTCCCCTCTCTGTGCTGTGGCTGGGGAAGCTGCCCCCAGGCAGTAGCTGGAGTGATCCTAGCGCTCTTCTCCCCTTGCTTGTTTTTGCTTTCTCAGGAATCCAATATCTGGAAACAGTTGCTAAACATATTTGCAGTTTTCTTTCACTTTATGGTGGAAGTGCAGTTCCCATAACAGCACTCTGAGGAGCAGAAGCAGAAATCCGTATACGCACACATATATATTTTTTTAGTGTGGAAAATTTAAGTCATATACAAAACTAAATGGAATAGTATATCGGACTTTCAACAGTTATTTGCTCATGGCCAGTAGATTCATTTACATTCCATTCATTTCCCTGAATTCATTTTCCTTCACTACTCTGAAGCAAATCCCAGGTATTATACCATTTCAACTCTAAATATTACAGGCGAATCTCTAAGTTACAGTGATTTAAAAAAAAATGACCACAGTACCATCTAAAAGAAGAGAATAATTCTTTAAAGTCATCATATATCTATGTAGTCAGTGTTGATATTCACAGTTAAAAAGTCAGAATCTTTTTTTCATCCAGTTTGTTTACTTGAGTCAGGGTCCAAATAAAATCCCCATATAGGGCTTGGTTACATGTCTCTTAAGAGTCTTTTTCAATGCATTTGTAATTTATTTTTTAAAGAAATTTGTTAAAAAAAAAAACTGGGCCTGGGAGAAACGATCTGGATTTTTCCGATTGTATCTCTTTTGTGTCCTCTGAATTTCCTTAAACTGGCAGATGAAACCAGTAAATTGGCAGTTTGATTATTCATGCATATTTTTATTAAACTTTTTATTTTGAAATAATTTAAAACTTTTAGGAAATATGCTGAAAAAGTACAGAGAGTTTATATACACCCTTTACTTAGATCCCCCAGTGTTAAATTTTACACATGAATGTTATTATTGAAATCAAGAAAATGAACGATTGACACAGAAATGTTGACAATACCATTAACTTATAGGCCTTATATAAATTTTACAAATTTTTCCTCTAATTTCTTTCTTCTGGTCCAGAATCTAACCCAGGGTGTTACATTTAGTTGTCATGTCTCCTTGGCCTCCTTCAGTCTTCTACCTTTTCTTTCACAACTTCACACTTTTGATGAGTTCTGGCCCGTTATTTTGTACAGTGCCTCTCAAGGTGGGTTTGTGTGAGGTTTGGAGCCTATGCATCTGAGAGAGGAATATCACAGAAGTGATACTGAGCCCTTTAAAAGTATGTGGTTGCATATGTGATGTATGAGTGATTTTCCTTCCTTTTGGTCTTCTGGGTTGTTTTATTGCTGTCAAATTAATAAACTAGTTGTGCTTTCAGTGGATATTTCTTTCATGTATTTTTTTTAGATTCCAAAATGAACCTGAATGATTTTATCAGCATGGACCCTGAGGTAGGATGGGGAGCTGTCTACTCACTGTCTGAATTTGTACACCGGTTTGGCAGTCAGAACTACTGAACTTAACACCTGGATGTAGAACCGTGGAGAAATTCTAGAACATGAACAATCCATCCTTTCCTTTGGGACAGCAAACATGGCATATTTGGGTTGGCATTATGTTTTCATCTTTTATTTGAGTTGAAACATGAGTGAACAAAAGAAATAGAACAAGTAAAAACAAATTTGTTTTTGATATGTCAGGTTGAAACTTGATGTAATGTTTATTTGTTGAGGTACTCCTTTGGCTTATTTGTTAAATATATGATGACTTATGCCAGTAATTGTTTTTGTTATGGTAGATGTGTGGACTTTGTGTCTGTTGTAGATGTTTGTTTCTTTCCAGCTATACTGTAAGCTCCTTGAGGGCAAGGCTGTGGCTCATTGCTCTGTGAATTTCTGTGCCCATCAAAGGTGCCCATACAATGTTTGCTAGTATTGTGCTACAGTTTCAAGAGGGCTAATCCTGTGAGCTGAATCACAATATGTTATTAGTCTTTTTGTACTATTATGTTCTTGAAAAAGATTAGCCCTCTCAGCTTGAGTGTTACTTGGCCTAATTTATATATGATTTTTAAATAAAACTGATTTAAAATTAATTCTGTTTGGAAGATTTTGTGTCACTCTTGATGAACTAAGATACCCAAGACCATCTCAGTTGTAGGCAAAACTATAGCTTTAAAATGCATTTATCAATCTTCCTTCTTGAAGATGTTTTAGAAATTTGGATTTAGTCATATAATTCCAGATAAAAGGTGTTTGGCTTTAAAGTGGCATATAGCACTAGCTCTCATTCATGTTCTCATGATTGTACTGTAAAAATGAGTAATTTCTTATAGCAAGACTGTCCAAACTTTTGCTCTTAGATGAGTTTTCTGCTCATTAAGAAACTTTCATTTATATATAGATCCTCTGCCTTGTGCTATGGAGGGACAACTGCAGTCATTTATTCAAGAATCAATCAATTTAAGGAAATATCATGTATCCATTTGGGTCAGCCGACCAGGAAGATTCTGGGAGAAAATAAGTGGATATTGGGTAAGAGGAATACAAATATAACCTCTTAAGTTATTTTATAATTTAGAGCTAAATACAGATCCCACACTTTGATATCTTTGTTGAGTTTCAGATGCACATTTTAAAAGTATGTGGTTAAAATGAAGAAGATAAATTTTGGCAGGCTGCACTATGGAAATTCTTTGTCCTGAGCAAAGTATTTCAGAGGGCCCAAAAGATTGTAATCTGACTTATAAATTGAACTTTTGGAGGTTTTTTTTTTGCCAAATTATGAGCAGGTTTCCAATCTGGTATTCAAAAAATATGTCTAGTACAGTGCAAACCAGACTGTGTGTAAGTGTGAACTTTCCAGCTACCTTGCCTTGATATTGAAAACCCCCTACTTCTAATCAGTATAGGGGGTAAGGATTATAGTTCTAAGTCTATTAAAATATACAGTTGTCATAGTGTTGACTTATCAGAAGCAATAGAGGACATTTGTTGTTTTTCCCTACTTAACATTCATGTAATGCCCTGTGGGGAGCTCTTCTTTACACATTTCATATTGTCCTGGTGGCCCATAGGTAAAGGCATATAGCTTAAACTGGGTCAGACTTGGACTCCATCCTTGGACAGGTCTAAGAATAACCCATTAGAGTGTTCTCTAGATTTGCTCTATTGATGTTCAGAGAGAAAATTTCTCTCCATCAGGACTGTTAAGTTAGGGGCTTAGGAATTTGGGGTGGCTGGTGGACATCTTTATGGCCACAATAGGTCCTGGTTACTGAATGCCCCCCCCCCCAGCAGGTTGAGAGCAGAGAGAGACCCTGAGGGCATGTCTGAACGCCAGGCTCTGTGCTTCAAGCCAGCCCCAACTTTTGAACTTCCCAGTTATATAAACCAGTGGGTTCCCTTTACTCTTCAGCTTGTGTGAGTGGGATTGCCATCATTTTAACCAAAAGGTGGGTTGGTTCTCTTGCAGGATTTTTCTTCAAAGTTGTTTATCAGGAAATGTTCCTTTTGTCTCTTTGTGCTTAATTTTTCTCTGAGGTCAGATTTGCTTCTCTTTCTGTTCAACATGTGTAAGAGAACTGAATAAATACTGATAAATCCTATCTGGAAAAAGGAACTTTCAAGAAAACCAGGGGACTAAAATAGAATTTGTAAGTTGACAAAGAAAATAAGAGAAATGAGATATGTCTGAGAATCTGACGTACAGCAGAGCAGGGAAGCAAGTACAGCAGTAGAAAATGGCTCCCAAATCAGTAGAACTGACTATATCTGATTACAGAAATCTCCATGGCCTTTAAAAAAAGATTGTGTCCTTCAGAGGAGGTGTTGGTTAGCAAACTCTTGTATATGTGGTTTTTCTTGTTTTAATTTTTAATTAATCGCTTTAAAAATAGGTGATATACGAACATTGTACAAATTCAGAATATACAAAAGGGTTGTGGTGAGAAGTAAACTTCCCTTCTGAAAAGTAAACTTCCCTTCCTCTCTGTCCTTTAATTGTCTTATTTCCCTACCTAGAAACAACCTATTTTCAGTTTATTTTATATCATTCCAGGAATTTCTATGCCCATGTACGCATATGGATACTATGTATTGTTTTTCTTCCTACAAATGGTAACATTTAAACATACTGTTCTGCATTTTGCTTTTAAAAGTTATTCTATTTGGCTACTAGTACATGGTGAACTTCCTTATTCTTTATAAAGTTTACGTTGTATTCTGTGGTATGTATGGTTCATAACAGTTCTTTTAAAGTTCAATTGAAGTTATTTTTAGTCTTTGGTATGGCAACGAATGCTTCAAGGAATCTTTTTGTCTATGTGACTTTATAACAATTTCTGAGATAAATTTTGGAAGTGTAGATTGCTAGTTGTCCCACCAAACCCATCCAAACCCATTCTCCCTTTTTTCTAAGGAAGGGGGACAGAAAATGTTTCCTGTATTTTAGGCTTTGCAGGCTATAAGGTCTCTGCCATAACTCCTCAACTCTGCTTTTGTAGCAGGTTAAGAAGCCATAGACAATATGGAAATAATGGGTATGGTTGTATTCCAGTAAAATCAAGAGAGCTTGAGGATTTGATCCTTGAGCTATAATTTGATGTCCCTTGTTCTAGTGTTAAAGTTGTAGCTGGACTGCTCTGCCAGGGATTACATTTCCCAGTCTCCTTTGCAGCTAGATGTGGCCGCAGGACCAGGTTATCACTAGTGGATAAGGGGAAGGGTGTGTGCTGCTTTCAGGGCTGACTTGTGAAACATTGCCTGCCCTTCACTCCTTTTCCCCCTTTCCTACTGGATGAAATGGTGCAAACTAGAATAACTTTGGAAGTTATCCATTGAAGATAGCAGAGCCACTGTCTGCCTGGATTCCTGAATGACTCTATGGAGCCGAGTTTCGTGCCTGTCTGAAAAATACATTGCAGAACAAAAGAGACAAACTTGTGTATTTTTTGTTACAGAATTACTGGTGATTCAGCAGTTTAGCCCTCCCAAAATAATTCAACAGTGCCAATTCAAGCACTTGTAATGGTGTTTTTTTGACTGAGTCACAAATAAGACTTATTAGATCCTCTATGTGTTCATGCAAGCTACCCCCTAAATGTCTTACAGTGTTTGTGGTATTATTGCCCTTCACAGAATGTTCAGGAACCCTGAAAACAGATGTCCATTTATACTTATTTTGAATGAGATTCAGGTGCCTTTTGGGAAAGAAGTCAAATGAACTCATTTTGGCTTATTTATAGTTCAGACATGTTGAGGACTAGGGGTCCTCAAAACAAGTCATTGCTGAGAGAAAATGACACCTGAGTGAAGAAGACTGTCTGAGTGGATCAGACTGGACCACGAGGCCAGGAGATTAGAAGGCTCACTGGTGGCAGGTGGAACATGAGGTGGGCCTCCCTAGTGCTCCTTCCTGCCGTGCACTCTTGACCCCACTTCTATACCCTCTTGAAAGCCCTGTCCTTTGGGAATGGAAGGAAAGAACTATGTCACTAGGGATCCAGCATGAGTAGTCCCTCTACTAAGTTCTCTTTCAGTGTGTGTAACAGAGTAGATGCTCAACAAACACTTGCTGAATGAGTGAATACATGTTTATGAGGTTCTCTAGATGTGCTTCTATTAGCACTGTTAATTATAAAATCAATGAAATGGTATGGGATTGTGCATGTAAAATAGCTGCAACCAGTTGACTGGATTGACTTTATTGGGAGACATACAACTGTTGCCACCAAAGCCATTTTTCTCTGGTGAAGAAATGACAGGAATGCTGTCTGGGAGGGTTTCTCTCTGCCTACTCTTGCCCTTTGTCCCACTGTGCTCCCTCCCAGTCCTGTTTAAACATCATTGTTTATGCTATTTCTGAGAGTATTCACAAGTATCACCAAGTTGGAACATTTTGTCAAGCTATCTACTTCCCTGTGTATCATAGCTAAAGTACACCTTGTGGAGAAGACAATGAACATATACTATGTGTGGAGGGATGGTTGATATTTATTGAGTAGGGAAGAATGTGAATGGAGAAATTTCGGGGAGGGAGATCTGGAGTCATTTTAGACATGTTAAATTTGAGATGCCAGTTAGATGTCTAAGAAGAGATGTCAGGAGTTGGATAAAGGAATCTAGGATTCAGGGGAGTTCAGGCTGGGAACATAAAATTGGGAGACATGAGTTAATTGGCATTTAAAGGCACAGGATTCTGAGATTGAGACGAGTGTAGATAGAGCAGGGGTCTGGGGACCTAACCCTGGGAGTTTTACATTTAGAAGTTGGGATGAGGAGGCACCAGAAAGGGGACAGAGGTGATGGCCAGGGAGGAGGAAGGAGAAAACAAGGAAAGCCCGGAGGAGAACATGATTCCAGTCATGTCAAATGTTGCTTATGAGTTGAGTAAGCTGAGGACTGAGATGACTGTTGGCTTTGGCTTTGGAGGTCTTCAGAGCTATCTCAGTGGAGTGATGGAAGTGAAAGTCTAACTGAAATGGGTTCAGGAGAGAATGAGAGGAAAGGGGTAGAGAAATATGGTAAAGGGAGCAGAGAGATGGGCAGTACTCGTGGGGAACATAGGACAAGGCTTCCATCCAATTTGTCCTTTATGATGAGCAACCTAACCATCTCTACCCCTCCAGCAAGGCCTCTGGTAAGTTCTTCATATATTTTAGATGTTAACCCCTTGTCGAATATGTCATTTACAAATATATTCTCCCATACTGTAGGATGCCTTTTTGTTTTGTTGATGATGTCCTTTGCCGTACAAAACCTTTTTAGTTTGATGTAGTCCCATGAGTTCATTTTTGCTTTTGTTTCCCTTTCTCAAGGAGATGGGTTCAAGAAGAAGTTGCTCATGCTTATATTCAGGAGATGTTTGCCTATGTTGTCTTCTAAGAGTTTTATGGTTTCGTGACTTACATTCAAGTCTTAATCCATTTCTAGTTTACTTTTGTGTGTGGGGTTAAACAATAATCCAGTTTCATTTCTCTTGCATGTAGCTGTCCAGTTTTGCCAACATCAGCTGTTGAAGAGGCTGTCATTTTCCCATTGGATGTTCATGGCTCCTTTATCATATATTAATTGACCATGTATAGTTGGGTTTATATCAGGGTTCTCTAGTCTGTTCCATTGGTCTATGGGTCTGTTCTTGTGCCAGTACCAAATTGTCTTGATTACTGTGGCTTTGTAGTAGAGCTTGAAGTTGGGGAGTGTAATTCCCCCTGCTTTATTCTTCCTTCTCAGGATTGCTTTGGCTATTCGAGGTCTTTGGTGGTTCCATATGAATTTTAGGATGATTTTCTCTAATTCATTGAAGAATGCTGATGGTATTTTTATAGGAATTGCATTGAATCTATAGATTGCTTTAGGCAGAATGGCCATTTTGACAATATTAATTCTTCCTATCCATGAGCACAGGATGTGTTTCCATTTATTGGTATCTTCTTTAATTTCTTTCATGAGTGTCTTGTATAGTTTTTAGAGTATAGGTCTTTCACTTCCTTGGTTAGGTTTATTCCTAGGTATTTTATTCTTTTTGATGCAATTGTGAATGGAATTGTTTTCCTGATTTCTCTCTCTGCTAGTTCATTGTTAGTGTATAGGAATGCCACAGATTTCTGTGTGTTAATTTTGTATCCTGCAACTTTGCTGAATTCAGATATTAGATCTAGTAGTTTTGGAGTGGATTCTTTAGGGTTTTTTGTGTACAATATCATGTCATCTGCAAACAGGGACACTTTAACTTCTTCCTTGCCAATCTGGATGCCTTTTATTTTTTTGTGTTGTCTGATTGCCGTGGCTAGGACCTCCAGTACTATGTTGAATAGAAGTGGGTAGAGTGGGCATTCTTGTCTTGTTCCTGATCTTAAAGGAAAAGCTTTCAGCTTCTCACTGTTCAGTATGATGTTGACTCTGGGTTTGTCATATATGGCCTTTAGCTGGGAAATCTTGACTTAGATGGGTGCCCCTGGCATGTCCTCTTGGGATGAGGTGATCAGAAACTAGATGCACCATTCTTGAAGAGACAGTGGAATGTTGCCAAGGAATGCCTATGTGAAACTTTATTTCAGATTCTCATCATGTCACACCTGTGCAGTTACAACCCATTAGTTCTCTCAACCTCCAGTCTTACCTGCTATTTAGTCCTGTTTATCACTGCTAAATTAATTTCTTAAACCAGGTGTCCCTATGTCACTCTTCCCAAGTAAAAACTCAAAAGGGTCTAAATCCCCACCAAAACAATGCCCAATTCCTTAGGCTGGCAAAGTCATGTTGAAGCAGTTTTTTGTGCTACCCAACACATCTTAATTTAGGCTGCCATTTCCATCTCTGAGATTGACACCACAGTTGCTACCAAAATCTAGGGTTTTTTTTTCCCTTTTCCAATTGATCTTACACACGGATATCCAATGAATCCTCCTAATGCCACCCTATTTATGTTAATTCATATTTTAAAATTCTCTATGACTGTCTATAGGAATGATTTTCAAACCATACCCACAATGAATACCAGTCAGTACCTGGGGGTTGGGGCTAGTGGGGAGAGCTGGAGTATGAGCTCTCAGCACCCTGAAGATGTTTCAAAATATTTGGCCCACAAAACGAATTCGTAACTTCTTACCCTCATTGATATCCAGAGTGTGCATCCTTTACGGGATTCCTCCTGGTTTCCCTTGTTGACCCTTTGCTTTATTCAAGTCAGATCACTTTGCCATACTTTTTAATTGTCCTGTGTCCATTTCAGTCAGTTTTAATGTCAGCTGGCACCTCTTATTCATTCTACCCACCAATTTGGCATTCTCTAAGCTGCGTGCTCAGCTGTGCTACTGCATGATATGTTCTCCTTGGCTAATCATGTCCATTCCTTTGACGATTTACTCACTAGATCTCTACCAGTCCTCCGCATTAGGGTTATATTTTCAGCTGCTTACTAGAGTTCTTGAAACTGAACCCATTTTATTTTTTATTGACTAAGTTGACTTTTTAAAGACTTCGTGTTTGTAACTTTTTCTTGTGGCTTGGGTTGGGGGGGTAGAGTTAATCCAAATTAAGGTTTTGTTAAACATCCAATGTGAGAAGCACAAATTTTGTCTGATTTTATTAATTTACTCTCCAAGTACTCTGAGCACTTTCAGTGTGTCTCATATTTCTTGTTATGATCATGCAGTCGCTGGAAACCTCAAAGGCATCTTTAATTCTTCCTTGTCCCACTGCCCAAAATCCAAATTTTAGCAAGAATGATTAATTCTACTTGTGACTATCTCTTAAATCAGTCTTATAGATATGCTAGTTCAGGCAAGAGATGGGTAGTGTGATAATTGTTTAATTGTTTTCTCCCCCTCCAGTCTCCCCTCTAATCTAGATGCATTTCTAGAAAAGTGATCTTAAAACACAGATCTGATTATGTTTCTTAACTGGTCAAAAACTTTCAATGGTTCCCAGTAATGTACATGATAGATGCCAGACGCTTAAGTGTTATATATCAAAGCAGACCCCTTTGGCCTGCTCTAAAATAAAAATCTTATTATTCATTTAATATTCAAAATAGACATACCCACCTCAATGTCACATAAAGCTCAGAGATGGAGTACATATTTTAAAAGCTGGAAGTTAAATTTTTTTGCTTGTTTTATTTCATTTCATCGAAATGATTACACAGAGGTTTAAAAAAAGTGTCGACAGTTGTGTCAATATGACTATAGGAAAATAGTTATGGCAAAATTCATAAATATTTACATTTGAGGCCATCCAGTGGTTTTAATGTTGAGTACACTTTTTTAAAATTTAATTTTGGTATCATTAATCTACAATTACACAAAGAACATTATGTTTACTAGGCTCCCCCCTTCACCAAGTCCCCCCCACAAACCCCATTGCAGTCACTGTCCATCAGCATAGTAAGATGCCGTATAATCACTACTTGTCTTCTCTGTGTTGCACAGCCCTCCCCATGCACCTCCCCCACATTATACATGCTAATCGTAAGGCCCCCTTTCTTTTTCCCTGCCCTTATCCCTCCCTTCCCACCCATCCTCCCCAGTCCCTTTCCCTTTGGTAACTGTTAGTCCATTCTTGGGTTCTGTGATTCTGCTGCTGTTTTGTTCCTTCAGTTTTTCTTTGTTCTTATACAGCACATATGAGTGAAATCATTTGGTACTTGTCTTTCTCCGCCTGGCTTATTTCACTGAGCATAATACCCTCCAGCTCCATCCATGTTGTTGCAAATGGTAGGATTTGTTTTCTTCTTATGGCTGAATAATACTCCATTGTGTATATGTACCACATCTTCTTTATCCATTCATCTACTGATGGACACTTAGATTGCTTCCATTTCTTGACTATTGTAAATAGTGCTGTGCTAAACATAGGGGTGCATCTGTCTTTTTCAAACTGGGCTGCTGTATTCTTAGGGTAAATTCCTAGAAGTGGAATTCTTGGGTCAAAAGGTATTTCTATTTTGTTGTCTCGTCTATTTTTATTCCTAGCAACAACCCAGCACCCAGAATGGAAGCTCTGTAAATGTTTGTCAAATGAATCAAGGACTGAAAGAAATACTGAAATATTGTTTTACAAAAGTGCTTTGAATAACTACGGATTTTACCCATCTTGTGAAATAATACCATATCTCCTCCTGTGTCCATAAAGACAGAGGATGTGGGATGGTGAGTGGTGGGAGATAATTTACAATCTCTATACAGGGGCACATTTTCATGATGCATCTGACTGATCATAGATTCCTAATACTTCTGATTGACAGACACCTTAAGAAGCCAGTGGCAGCAGTCATACTAGTTATACTTAACAGTTATCGGGCACGTTAGTCCCAGCACTATGCTAAGGGCTTTATCTGTGTGAACTCATTGAGCTCTTATGACCAGACTTGTGAGGGAGGACTAGTTTTCTCCATTCAGCAGCAGAGGAAACTGAGGCACAGAGAGTTACATGAGCAGGACTCTGTGAAGCCTCACAGGTGCGTGCGGGGCTTCTAGGCTGCCATGAGGAGGAGAGGAAGGGGCAAGGCCTGTGCAGTCGGGGGACACCATTAGGCAAGAACCTGACCCCCTCCTAGATTCAGAGCTGTTACGCTGTTAACTATTTTATGTACTGGGCTTCTGCAAAAGATTTCTTAGAGGAACAGGGTTTTGTCTAGCTAGAAGAACAGGCTTATGAAAACAAAAAAAAAACATAGATGTTTCATAGTTTTACAGGTAGGAGAACTAAGATTTCAGGCATGTTAAATCCTTTGGCAGTCGTTACCAGTGGCCGAGCCAGTTGTAAGCATCTCAACCCCGACCAGCACAGAAGCCTGTTCCCTGTGCCACGTCACCCGAAGTCTCCATAATGGCACTTGAATTTGGTACACTCATTGATCAAGAGACTTGTTTGTCTAAAACTTTGGTTTCCAGAGGTATGTCCTGAGCAATATTGAATAAAATGAGGTGAATTATAAATTAAATTTAGGAATATTTGTCTCGCGGAGTTGTTAGAGAAAAACAAGAAGAACAAGGCAAGGCTGGACAAGGCAGGAAGTGGAAAGAGCACTCAGGGGATCTGGAACTGACCAGGGCGAGTGTGAGTGTGAGTGTGTGTGTGTGTGTGTGTGTGTGTGTGTGTGTGTGTGTGTGTATATGAGTGGTGGGGATATGGCGAAGAGGATGGCTTCTTGTCCTGGAATAAAAATGACAACAGTCTTAACAATAATATTAGTTTTTGAATGCCTAACATGTGACAGGTTCACAAAGCTGAATACTTTACATGCATCATCACTTCTAATATTGAGGTCAGTCGACTCTCCCCATTTCCTTGAAGAGGAAGCAGAAGCACAGTGAGCTGAAAGGGGCAGAGAGAAACTCAACCAAAGCATTAAAGTGCATGCTCTGAATGTCTCAGCTACGTCACTACTTCAAAGCCCCCAGAATCAGGGACTCAGGTTTTCTTGCATCTAGCAAGATGGGACAGGGCCTGGCTTAGAGCTAAAGCCCCCCACCCCGACTCAGGGACACTATGGAAGGGTTGCACTAGACCTACCTCTAGGTCAAGCTGAGCCAGTCTAGGTAATTCAACCACCTGCTGCTCGGATGCCTGAGATTCTTTGACCTGGGGATCAAGTCTTCCGTTCCCTTTAGAGCTGACATGCAGAGACTCCAGTGGCCACATTTTAGTCTGCATACCAGTCAGAAACAGTGGCTGAAAGTAAGCCCTGCATTTGCACAGCCCTTTACAATTTTCAAAATATTTGTGTTTTTTCAAGGTCATTAGGGCAGGTGTTATAACCCCTACTTGACAGAGCCAAGAGCTTGGATCAGAGCAAAGGGGAACTTCACAGAGGGTCACACACATGCTGGAGGGAACCGACCTAGAACCCAGCTTGTGTCTTCACAGACCATTTCCTCTTTGCAGGGCAGCAGAGCGCAGACAGCGCCGGGAGGGGTCAGGGGTCTGAAGGGCGGGAGGAAAGTCTCCAGTATGACAGGGGTCCAGTGTGGAAGGAAAACTGTCTATTCGGAGGGCACAGTGCTGGCCATCCGGCTCTTCCTCCGCAGGGTGAGGCCTGGAGGAGCTGTGCCCAGAGGTATTTTTGTCTTGTTGCTTCAACCCAGGCAGCTCCACTTGGAAGGATTTATGATTTCTTGGGGTTGTTTTGTAAACAGAGCCCAAACCACAGGAGGGAAGGACATTCCTAGGGTCTTCCTTCGTGCTGATGTTGCTCTAAAATGATTTCGCTTCGGGCTAGTGTTACACTGTAAGTGTTCTCAAGTTGTTGAACCTAGAACGTTAGAATGGCAAGAGGCCTCACAGGTTACCCAGCCTATTTGCCTCATTTTGGTGAGTGAAACTGAGGCCTAGAGATGCAGAGGGAGCTGCCTGAGGCCTCTGGCCAACTAGGGCACAGGGCTGCATTCAAATGCCTCAAACCCCCCAGTGCCACAGTGAAGGCATAGAGAGGCTTTGAGGGCTTCTAACAAGGGGCATAACTTGGCCTAGAGTTCAGGGATGGCTGCCTTATGGGCATGGGGCTTCCAGAGAGAGGAGGGGTGGTTCCTGGAGCAACAGGAGAGGCCTTGTCTGTGCAGAGCGACCAGGATGTCTTCAAGACAGGTAGTGGCACAGGTGCAGGAGCTGGGGGGCCTGAGGAGGGTCTGGGGGCAGGGTGGGGTTCAGTTCACATTCTAAACACAGTGGAAAGTTTACAGCAGAAGAACAGGGAAGTGATGGGGTTTGGTTTGCTTTATATGTAAATCTCTCTGGCTGCACTGAAGGCAATGAGCTGGGGATGACCCGTCTCCTGATACAGAGACTGGCCTCAGTGACTTAGCACACCCTCAGTGTAGGCACAGCTGGGAGAGGGGATTCCAGCTATGATTTCTCTTAGGGCAGGTGTTAAGCATAAAGCTAGGCCCAGGACACATGCCCTCTAAAACTCTTGTGGCCTGAATTGGGGCAAAAGCCAAACAGTGGTGTCCTTGCTGGTGTTCCAAGGACACAGTGGAAGCTGGCAGGGCCTGAAAGAACTGTCTGGGGTAGAGGAGGGGATGCCAAGGGGTCAGGGTGCAACTTTGTGGACCTTGGAGGCTGGGCTGGCCTTGGGTTTGTGGCCAGGTCTGTTGACTTGGATGGGGGCAAAGCTGAGCCTGCCAACCTGCAGTTAGAGAAAGAGAAACATGTCTGCAACTGCCTGTGAATATGCCCTGAACTTTGGAGCTATGAAAACCCCAACCTCAGACTGTCTCTGTGTACCAACTGGGACATTGGAAATCTGGAATTTTCCATCACTGACTTCCAGTGTAAAATACCTGGACATAACTGGTCTGGGAGGGCCCTGCTCTCACACTGGTCCCCGTGCTTTCTTCAGTTCAAAAAGCTGTTTTAATGTTCTTTATCCCTTCTCTTTGTCTTTCTATCTGCCCACTTGTCTGTTTGTCTTTCCTTTTTTCCTTTAGGAGGCAGTGTGGGATTTAGAGATAGGCAAGTCTGGGTTTGAAATAGGGCTTTTCTACGTACCGGTTGAGTCACTTTTCCTAGCCTCTTGGATTCTCAGTTTCCTAATCTGTAAAATAGGTATGTTATTATTTTAATCATAGAGTTATAAGGTTTGAATTAGGCAATATGTGTAATACATGTAAGAACCTGGCACATACTAGGTGCACAATAAGGTACTATGGCTCATTCATTTGTTTAGTGTTTATCTGGTAGCTACTGTGGGCCAGACCCTACCTAGGGTCTGGGGTCATAATGCTGACCTCTAAAATGTCCCTTTCGAGTCTCAGGTAGGGATTAGGGTCCCCACACCCCAATGGTAGCATGCGGGGAAAATGACTCCTCTTGGGGGGCGTCTGGAAAGAGGCTCACGAACTAGGGATGGAACTAGATGCTGTCTAAGGACTGCTGTCAAGCGCCCAGATGCTCACTTTTTTGCCATTTTTTTCTTGTAGTTTCTTTGTTCAGTTCCATTCAAATTATTAACTATATTGTGCCTGCTACCATGTGGCAGGCCCTGGGCGAGGTCCCCCGAAGGACACTGAGGCTGGTCAGCTGTGGGCCTTGGCTAAGCTGATTATGCAGAGGAACAGTGACTGAGACGGTGACAGGAAAAGTCCTTCCCATGAGGGCTGTCCACAGGAACCAGTCTCTTGGGCTTGTGGTAGAAGACTCAGTGGGTCTCCTGATTTCTGAAGCTTATCATAGGAAAGGATGTCAGATGTCATTTCTGGGTCCCATGGACGCAGAGCCAGAGACCGTGGTAGAAATCTCTATAAGGCCCATTTTATTTCATTAACAGGAACAGAGATTTCTTGTGTCTTTGGGTGTCCAGCAAGAGAAAAGGCTGTTGGGTAAGCAGAGCGGGTATGCTAACTCTGCAAGTGCTCAGGGAAGGCTGGATCAACACCCACCGGGGTGTTGTGAAGGGAGTGCCTGCTTTGGGTGGGAGGTTTAATGGGATGACCTCTAGATTTCCAAGTAACTCAGAGATGCAAACGTTCTAAGTTTCCATTGCCACCATGTTCTCTTGGATGCTTGCCAGCTTCCTCCTACTGGGGCTCACCCTGCAGCCTACCTCACTCCTTCCCGAACCCAGCTCTGAACCTTCCTGTGGCAGCCTACCAACCTGGTCCCAGTGTGTCAGGCTGCTGGGGCATGTGGGAAAGAGATTCCAGTTGTAGTTCTGGCTGGACAATTTAGTTTTGTTATCTCATCAGGTCCTCTTAGAAATCTCCCCTCCTTGAAGTATTTGTGATTTCTTTCCTAGATTTAAATTTCACACACATTTCATATGATAAAAAGATACATACACCAGCATTCTTTGCATGTTATTATCCATTTAGAACAATGCCTGGAACATTGTTTCCAATAACTGTTAATGGTAAACAGATAATCATCAGATAATTATTTTGTTCACAATTCTTCATTTACTTTCATGTATTAATTTTAGAACTATTTCTTGCACTTTTTTTGTATAATTAATCTACAATTACATGAAGAATGTTATGTTTACTAGGCTCCCCCCTTCACCAAGTCCCCCCCACATACCCCTTCACAGTCACTGTCGGTCAGCATAGTAAGATGCTGTAAAATCACTAATTGTCTTCTCTGTGCTGTAGAGCTGGTTCCGTACCCCCTCCACATTATACATGCTAATTGTAATGACCCCTTTCTTTTTCCCGCCCTTATCACTCCCTTCCCACCCATCCTCCCCAGTCCCTTTCCCTTAGGTAACTGTTAGTCCATTTGTGCGTTCTGTGATTCTGCTGCTGTTTTGTTCCTTAAGTTTTTCTTTGTTCTTATACTCCACATATGAGTGAAATCATTTGGTACTTGTCTTTCTCCACCTGGCTTATTTCACTGAGCATAATACCCTCCAGCTCCATCCATGTTGTTGCAAATGGTAGGATTTGTTTTCTTCTTATGGCTGAATAATATTCCATTGTGTATATGTACCACCTCTTCTTTATCCATTCATCTACTGCTGGACATTTAGGTTGCTTCCATTTCTTGGCTATTGTAAATAGAGCACCAATAAGCATAGGGGTACATCTGTCTTTTTCAAACTGGGCTGCTGTATTCTTAGGGTAAATTCCTAGAAGTGGAATTCCTGGGTCAAATGGTATTTCTATTTTAAGCATTTTGAGGAACCTCCATACTGCTTTCCACAATGGTTGAATTAATTTACATTCCCACCAACAGTGTAGGAGGGTTCCCCTTTCTCCACAACCTCACCAACGTTTGTTGTTGTTTGTCTTTTGGATGGTGGCAATCCTTACTGGTGTGAGGTGTTATCTCATTGTGGTTTTAATTTGCATTTCTCTGATGACAAGTGATGTGGAGCATCTTTTCATGTGTCTGTTGGCCATCTGAATTTCTTCTTTAGAGAACTGTCTATTCAGCTCCTCTGCCCATTTTTTAATTGAATTATTTGTTTTCTTTGTTGAGGTGTGTGAGCTCTTTATATATTTTGGTTGTCAACCCTTTATAGGATCTGTCATTTATGAATATATTCTCCCATACTGTTGGGTACCATTTTGTTCTATTGATGGTGTCCTTTGCTGTACAGAAGCTTTTCAGCTTCATATAGTCCCACCTGTTCATTTTTGCTTTTGTTTTCCTTGCCCGGGGAGATACGTTCATGAAGAAGTCACTCATGTTTATGTCCATGAGATGTTTGCCTATGATTTTTTCTAAGAGTTTTATGGTTTCATGACTTACATTCAGGTTTTTGATCCATTTTGAATTTACTTTTGTATATGGGGTTAGACAGTGATCCAGTTTCATTCTCCTACATGTAGCTGTCCAGTTTTGCCAGCACCATCTGTTGAAGAGACTGTCACTTCCCCATTGTATGTCCATGGCTCCTTTATCAAATATTAATTGACCATATATGTTTGGGTTAATGTTTGGAGTCTCTATTCTGTTCCACTGGTCTGTGGCTCTGTTCTTGTGCCAGTATCAAATTGTCTTGATTACTGTGGCTTTGTAGTAGAGCTTGAAGTTGCGGAGTGAGATCCCTCCCACTTTATTCTTCCTTCTCAGGATTGCTTTGGTTATTTGGGGTCTGTGGTGTTTCCATATGAATTTTTGAACTATTTGTTCCAGTTCATTGAAGAATGCTGTTTGTAATTTGATAGGGATTGCATCAAATCTGTATATTGCTTTAGGCAGGATGGCCATTTTGACGATATTAATTCTTCCTAACCAGGAGCATGGGATGAGTTTCCATTTGTTAGTGTTCTCTTTAATTTCTCTTAAGAGTGTCTTGTAGTTTTCAGGGTATAGGTCTTTCACTTCCTTGGTTAGGTTTATTCCTAGGTATTTTATTGTTTTTGATGCTATTGTGAATGGAATTGTTTTCCTGATTTCTCTTTCTATTAGTTCATTGTTAGTGTATAGGAAAGCCACAGATTTCTGTGTGTTAATTTTGTATCCTGCAACTTTGCTGAAATCTGATGTTAGTTCTAGTAGTTTTGGAGTGGAGTCTTAGGGTTTTTTATGTACAATATCATGTCATCTGCAAATAGTGACAGTTTGACTTCTTCCTTACCAATCTGAATTCCTTGTATTTCTTTGTTTTGTCTAATTGCCATGGCTAGGTCCTCCAGTACTATGTTGAATAGCAGTGGGGAGAGTGGGCATCCCTGTCCTGTTCCCGATCTCAGAAGAAAAGCTTTCAGCCTCTCGCTGTTCAGTATGATGTTAGCTGTGGGTTTATCATAGATGGCCTTTATTATGTTGAGGTACTTGCCCTCTATGCCCATTTTGTTGAGAGTTTTTATCATGAATGGGTGTTGAATTTTGTCGAATGCTTCTTCAGAATCTATGGAGATGATCATGTGGTTTTTGTCCTTCTTTTTGTTGATGTGGTGGATGATGTTGATGGATTTTCAAATGTTGTATCATCCTTGCATCCCTGGGATGAATCCCACTTGGTCATGGTGTATGACCCTTTTGACGTATTTTTGAATTCGGTTTGCTCGTATTTTTTTGAGTATTTTTTGAGTATTTCATCTACGTTCATCAGGGTTATTGGTCTGTAGTTTTCTTTTTTGGTGGGGTCTTTGCCTGGTTTTGGTATTAGGGTGAGGTTGGCTTCATAGAATGAGTTTGGGAGTATTCCCTCCTCTTCTATTTTTTGGAAAACTTTAAGGAGAATGGGTATTATGTCTTCCCTGTATGTCTGATAAAATTCCAAGGTAAATCCATCTGCCCCAGGGGTTTTGTTCTTTGGTAGTTTTTTGATTACCGCTTCAATTTTGTTGCTGGTAATTGGTCTGTTTAGATTTTCTGTTTCTTTCTGGGTCAGTCTTGGAAGGTTGTATTTTTCTAGAAAGTTGTCCATTTCTCCTAGGTTTTCCAGCTTGTTAGCATATAGGTTTTCATAGTAGTCTAATAATTCTTTGTATTTCTGTTGGGTCCGTCGTGATTTTTCCTTTCTCGTTTCTGATTCTGCTGATGTGTGTTGACTCTCTTTTTCTCTTAATAAGTCTGGCTAGAGGCTTATCTATTTTGTTTATTCTCTTGAAGAACCAGCTCTTGGTTTCATTGATTTTTTTCTATTGTTTTATTCTTCTCAATTTTATTTATTTCTTCTCTGATCTTTTTTATGTCCCTCCGTCTGCTCACCTTAGGCCTCATTTGTTCTTCTTTTTCCAATTTTGATAATTGTGACATTAGACTATTCATTTGGGATTGTTCTTCCTTCTTTAAATATGCCTGGATTGCTATATACTTTCTGCTTAAGACTGCTTTTGCTGCGTCCCAGAGAAGTTGGGCCTTTGCATTGTTGTTGTCATTTGTTTCCATATACTGCTGGATCTCCATTTTAATTTGGTCATTGATCTATTGATTATTTAGGACATGTTGTTAAGCCTCCATGCGTTTGTGAGCCTCTTTGCTTTCTTTGTACAATTTATTTCTAGTTTTATACCTTTGTGGTCTGAAAAGTTGGTTGGTAGGATTTCAATCTTTTAGAATTTACTGAGGCTCTTTTTGTGGCCTTGCACATGGTCTATTCTGGAGAATGTTCCATGTGCACTTGAGAAGAATGTGTATCCTGTTGTTTTTGGATATAGTGTTCTATAGATGTCTATAGGTCCATCTGTTCTAGTGTGTTGTTCAGTGCCTCTGTGTCCTTACTTATTTTCTGTCTGGTGGATCTGTCCTTTGCTGTGAGTGGTGTGGTAAAGTTTCCCAAAATGAATGTGTTGCATTCTATTTCTTCCTTTAATTTTGTTAGTATTCGTTTCACTTATATTGGTGCTCCTGTATTGGGTGCATATATGTTTATAATGGTTATATCCTCTGGTGGACTGAGCCCTTTATCATTATGTAATGTCCTTCATTATCTCTTGTTACTTTATTTGTTTTGAAGTCTATTTTGTCTGATACTAGTACTGCAACACCTGCTTTTTCCTTCCTGTTATTTGCATGAAATATCTTTTTCCATCCCTTGACTCTTAATCTGTGCATGTCTTTGGGTTTGAGGTGAGTCTCTTGTAAGCAGTATATGGATGGGTCTTGCTTTTTTATCCATTCTATTACTCTGTGTCTTTTGATTGGTGCATTCAGTCCATTTACATTTAGGGTGATTATTGAAAGATATGTACTTATTCCCATTGTAGGCTTTAAGTTTGTGGTTCAAGGTTAGCTTCTTTACTATCTTACTGTCTAATTTAACTCACTTATTGAGCTATTACAAACACTGTCTGATGATTCTTTATTTCTCTCCCTTCTTATTCCTCCTACTCCATTCTTGCATATGTTGGGTGTTTTATTCTGTGCTCTTTTTAGGAGTGTTCCCATCTAAAGCAGTCCCTCTAAGATACCCTGTAGAGGTGGTTTGTGGGAGGCAAATTCCCTCAACTTTTTCTTGTCTGGGAATTGTTTAATCCCTCCTTCATATTTAAATGATAATCATGCTGGATACAGTATTCTTGGTTCAAGGCCCTTCTGTTTCATTGCATTAAATATATTATGCAATTCTCTTCTGGCCTTTGGGTTTCTGTCGAGAAGTCTGATGTTAGCCTGATGGGTTTTCCTTTATAGGTGACCTTTTTCTCTCTAGCTGCCTTTAAAACTCTTTCTTTGTCCTTGATCTTTGCCATTTTAATT
The DNA here is from genome assembly GCF_030020395.1 of Manis pentadactyla. Classification (NCBI taxonomy): domain Eukaryota; kingdom Metazoa; phylum Chordata; class Mammalia; order Pholidota; family Manidae; genus Manis; species Manis pentadactyla. The sequence goes on along the minus strand of NC_080021.1, from coordinate 19,464,909 downwards.
ATTATGTGTCTTGGTGTTGTCCTCTTTGGGTCCCATCTCTCGAGAGTTCTGTGTGCTTCTGTAGTCTGAGCAACTATTTCCTCCCCCAGTTTGGGGAAGTTTTCAGCAATTATTTCTTCAAAGACACTTTCTATACCTTTTTCTCTCTCTTCTTCTTCTGGTACCCCTATAATGCAGATATTGTTCCTTTTGGATTGGTCACACAGTTCTCTTAATATTGTTTCATTCCTGGAGATCCTTTTATCTCTCTCTGTGTCAGCTTGTATGTGTTCCTGTTCTCTGGTTTCTATTCCATCAGTGGCCTCTTGCATCTTATCCATTCTGCTTATAAATCCTTCCAGAGATTGTTTCATTTCTGTAGTCTCCTTCTGGACGTCATCCCTTAGCTCTTGTATATTTCTCTGCAGCTCTGTCAGCATGTTTATGATTTTTATTTTGAATTCTTTTTCAGGGAGACTAGTTAGGTCTGTTCCTGCCGATCCTCTCTCAGGGGTTGTCTGAAGTATTTTGGACTAGTCTAAATTTTTCTGCCTTTTCATGGTGGTAGCGATGGCTGTAGGCAGGTTGCAGGTGTGTCAGCTGGGAGAAGAAAGTACTTTCCTGCTTGCTGGATGCCTTGCCCTTCTCCGCTGCCTGTGTCAGTTACCTGCACTGCTGAAGCAGTCACCGGGTTAATCCCCTAAGCTGCTGTGGTTGGGGTCTCCATCAGAGCAGCGCAGAGCCCTGTGGGGAGTGGCATGCACACCAGGTGCACTCCTGTATGATAGCGGTGACCCTGCCGTGCATCTGTGTGCCAGCAGCAGCCTTTGGATCTTGCCTGGGTGGCTGTGTGTTGGGCTGGGATTCCAGTTGGCTGCTGGGAGTATGGCTGCTCCCTCTGGCACCGCTGCAGGTCCGCATGGGCCTCTTCTGTGCCCCTCTGGCGCCATCGCCACTGGCACGTGCAGGCCGCTCCCGGGCCGCTCGGTTGCCGCCGCTGCCAGCTCATGCGGTCCTCTTCTGGGCTCCTCTGGTGCCGCTGCCACCGGCACATGTGGGTCGCTCCTGGGCTGTTCGGTCGCTGCCGTGGCGGGCTTGCACAAGCCGCTCCCAGTCCCATCTGGTGCCGCTGGCACATGCAGGCTGCTCCCAGTCCCCTCTGGCACCACCGCCCTGGCGCATGCTGCCACTCACCAACTACTGGGCCAGTGTGTTGGGGTCCACGCCAGTTGGTGGAATGACTGGCAGGCTGCTTAGTGCTGTGAGGAACTTCATTGCTGCACTGCCCCCCAGGGGGTTAGGGCTCCTAAAGTTCCCCGGGATTCCCAGCTGCTGGCTACGTGTGCCGGGACAACTTCGTCCAGCTGTGGGGTCCCTGTCTCTTTAAGACTTGCAAAAAGCACTCAGTTTTCTCAGGGGCACTGGTTGTGGGGACCTGCTTGCAGGTTTTGCTTTTCCGTTTCTCTAATATCCAGCACCCCCTGCACCTTGTGTCTGCGCTCCGGGTGCGGATTTCTAGAGCTGGTTGTTTAGCAGTCCCGGGCTTTCACTCCCTCCCCGTTCTGACTCCTTTCTTCCCACCGGGTTCTGGGGTTGGGGAGCATTCCGTTCCCTCCTGGCCGCAGCTTGTATCTTACCCCCTTCGTGTGATGTTGAGGTCTCACAGATGTTGATGTATCCTGGCTGTTGTACTGTATCCACTGATGTCTCTTTTAGGAATAGTTGTATTTATTGTATTTTCATAAATATATATGTTTTCGGGAGGAGGTTTCCACTGAACTACTCACACTGCCATCTTCCTGTGATCTCTCTTGCACTTTTTAGATATCAGAATATCAGCATTGAAAGAATTCTGGAAGTTTCCAAATCCAACCCATCTTTTTATTTCTAAGAAAACTGAGCCTCAGAGGGGTGAAATTACCTGCTCATCTAGTGGCAGAGCCAGGAAGAGAATGCATGGGTCTCTTCTCATCCGATGCCCTTTCACAAATCATCATTTCCTTTACAAGGATTAATTAAGAGTTCTGTTTCTCTGGTAGGTTGCTTATAAAACAAACAAATCACAGGCATGTAATTAAATAAGTACTCAAACCCTTTCAATGAAATCTGTTGTTTAAATAATTGGAAAGAGAAAAATGAGATTTGCATGAAATTTTCTGTTTCTATGCTTCAGAGGACTTCGGACGTTGGCTTCCGGGGGTCAGGAACCCTGCACCACTCCCTTCCTTAGGCCTCTGTGCATCTTGAGGAGCAAGGCCCAGCCCCAGGACAACCTTGTATGAATGACCCTTCTCAACAGTCCTCCTAGTTTACTTCTTGGAATACCAGTTCCAGGGCCCATACTCTCATCCTGTGTGGTTTAAATCATTTACAGATGTGCTGCCAAGCTTCTTCATTGTGTGTGAAATTTATTTTTGCTTCAGTTGTACATCATACTGTTGGGGAGAACTCTGAGCTAAGTGAATGGTGTGATTTCCTGCAGAGTGGGGCCAACTGGCTGCAAAGAGGTGTGGTGTGATGTCAAGGCATTTCAAGGAAGACTTTCTTGGAATAGGTGCAACTTGGTTTTGGGAGTTTGTAAGAAAGCAGGATCAGGGTAGAGACAAGTTTAAGTCAACCTTCAGCTCGATTGAGCAGCACTAAGTGAGCCATGCATTTCTGACTGTCCTATGGAGAGACCTTGTTACCCACTAGACCTGCCTATGCACATTGCCTATGTTATTGATTTCAAGTGCTGCCCGAAATTCCAGAATTTGGAAGTGAACAAAAATATCTGAGAGCCGTAGTCCTAAGCAGGACATGGAAAAAGTGTTCCTTGGTGACATAATTTTGTGTAATACTGGGTTTGAACAAAGTTTAAACTGATTCCTCACTGCAGGATTTCTCAGTGTCTTAACGTGTTAATATGTATACTGTATATGTATATATGTGTATAATATGAATATGTATATATATGATGTACTAATATGTATAAACATATACAGTGGCTCCCCGAGAGCAGGTTTAGAATGCAGCACTTATCCTTCCTTCTTGGTCACAGAGCCATGTTTTTCTTTCCAAGAACATATGTAGGATCAGGGTTCTGAGAAAACACTTCAGCAGATATTGCTCCAGAAGGAATTCACCTTCTCTATGTTGTCTGAGCAAAATCCAAAGGCTGTTACACAAAGTGTTAATCCAAAGACTGACCCTTTGTGCTCCCTGGTACAGAACTCAGCCACTCACCCAGACACGACTCTACTAAAGGTGCTTTCTGAATCTGCCTGAGAAGATTCAAAGGTCCACTCTCTCCCCTTGAGGAGGAGATGGGGCCACCTACTGCCAAGGGAAAGACAAGAGCTCATACACTGTACCTGAGGGTTGGAACTTCTTCTGGGGACTTGGCTTCTTGAGCCAGATACTCTTGTAAATCCCTTTTGTTTACAAGGCTGTTTCTAAGATGTAGCTGCCAGGCTGCCCCTGCACAGGACACACTGTGAGTTGGAATTCATTTCTCTCCATCTCAATGTGTACCATGAAGATCCTTCATATTTTGGCCTGAACATTATGGGGTGAAGCTAAACCTTCAGCCAGCATGTCATTAACCTGAGCAAGTTAATAGCTTGGAATGTCTTTCCAGTTTTTTGGATTCATTTTGTTCACATTGGTAAAATGAGGAGGTAAGAGTAAGTGCAAAAAAGCCCCACTCAGAAACATTCACTGATCTGCCCCAAGCTGGACGCCGTGCTTTGGCAATGCATCAGTGGATAAAATAGAGCTTTTTTTTTTAATAGATGCATGATAATAAGTTATAATACAGCATGCTATTTACAGAAAGTACTCCAGAAAGAAAGGAGGAAGTGATGAATTCTCTCTGGATGATCTTTAAGATCCCTTCCAGCCCTGGTATATTTAGCTATTATGCCTTCAGGCTCTTTTCTTCTTGTTGTAGCTGGCCCAGAACCTTCTGATTTTTGAAACAGCAGAGGACATTCAGTATTGCTGTCTTTGGGTGCTAGGTGACTGTCAGCTGATCTCCTTTTGACTGGACTGGACTTCATCAGGCATAGACCTTGACTCAGCCTAGCCCAGCAGGCTCTCCTGTCCCACTCCCCTGAGCAGGGGTGGATGCTGTTCCTGAACACAGGTCTCCTTAGCCGTTTGGCTAGAGTGGAGTAGGTACCGTGTGCATGGCATTCATTCTCTGGAGCCAGCCTCTGAGCGTGAGAGGAAGAGGATGCATCCCTCCTGGGAACCTCAGGCTCCCAGTGCATCTCAGTGCCCCGAAGAAAATGACTAAAATTCTTCACCCAGTGTCCTAAGTCTTCCCGACTGCCTGCAGGGCACACATTCTGCTTTATCCCCTTGCCCTCTTCACCTCCTTCTAACATTTGGAGACGCACCTTCTCCTTCCCTATTCCCATTTCCTTTCTCCTTCTCTTTTTCCTCCTTCTCTCCTTCCACGTTCCAAGTACCATTTGCTGAGGATGATTTCAGCAATAATGAAATCACCAGTACGAGTGAGTGCTGCCTATAGTTGCAGACAGAGAAGTCAGAGCACATGTTCTGATAACCCCCAGTTGACCAGGGTGTGAGGAAGGGCTTGGGCTCTGTGAGCCTTCTGGCCCTTCTAGTATTCTCCAGAAAACTTCCACCATTCCTCCTCCCTGAACAAAAAAACCGTATTCCACCAGGGACAAAAATACCCGGAAGCAGCATTGTTAGTAGCTGTAGCCACAGGCCACCCACCCTTTGCCCTTCCTTAGCTTCACATCCCCAGGGACACTATAGAAAACAAAGCGTTGTGACTGGACAGAGCCAAGGGTGGCTTGGCGCAAGGCAGCCTGGAAACCTGGAATGGGGAGTCCAGGAATGGGGGGGACGCCTGGTCCACCAGATGGAAGCGCCTCAGCTATGGGTGAGGAAGAGTGCTCCCTCTCATCTTGTCTGGGTGCCGTCAGAAACCAGGTCTCCCAGCCTCCAACCTGAGCTCACTGCCCCATTCCACCTCACCTGCATCAGGAAACCCCTCCTGTGCAGCTTACTGAGAGGTCTGAGGCCATCAACCATTTTCCCGTAACAGGATTGTCAGCCTCCCCTCTCCGTCTTGCCTTCGCTCCTCCACAGATGTATCCCTTCCACTATACTGATCTTATTTATCCCTTTTCCCTTCCTGGAGTTCCCTTTAGGGCTTCTGCAGTACCCCCAATGTCTTTCTTCTCTGGCTTCTTCTCCTCCTCCACCTGACATACAGGCAAAGAATAGCCTTGTGCTGGCCCCACTTTTCACCCCACTCCTTTTCAAATTTCCCCTGGGCCACCACTCTGCGACTTAACCTGCCTTTTTCTTTTTTTGATAATTATTTTTTATTGAAGGGTAGTTGACGCACAGTATTACATTACATTAGTTTCAAGTGTACAACACAGTGATAAAACATTTATATACATAATTCTAGGTTCCAGCTATCACCCTACCAAGCTGTTACAATATCTTGACTATATTCCTTATGCTATACATTACATCCCGGTTACTTATTTATTTTACCATTGGAAGTCTGTCCTTTTTTTTTTTTTTTTTTGTGAGGGCATCTCTCATATTTATTGATCAAATGGTTGTTAATGACAATAAAATTCTGTATAGGGGAGTCAATGCTCAATGCACAATCATTAATCCACCCCAAGCCTAATTTTCGTCAGTCTCCAATCTTCTGAGGCATAACAAACAAGTTCTTACATGGAGAACAAATTCTTACATAGTGAATAAGTTACATGGTGAACAGTACAAGGGCAGTCATCACAGAAACTTTCAGTTTTGCTCCTGCATTATGAACTCTAAATAGTCAGTTCAAATATGAATACTCATTTGGTTTTTATACTTGATTTATATGTGGATACCACATTTCTCTCTTTATTATTATTATTTTTAATAAAATGCTGAAGTGGTAGGTAGATACAAGATAAAGGTAGAAAACATAGTTTAGTGTTGTAAGAGAGCAAATGTAGATGATCAGGTGTGTGCCTGTAGACTATGTGTTAATCCAAGCTAGACAAGGGCAATAAAACATCCACGTATGCAGAAGATTTCTCTCAGAACGGGGGGGTGAGGTTCTAAGCCTCACCTCTGTTGATCCCTAATTTCTCACCTGATGGCCCCCCTGCGACTGTGCCTGTCTTAGGTTGTTCCTTGAGGAATCTTACCCGTCTCTGGCTAACCAGTCATCTTCCGGGGCCATACAGGGAAATGTAAAGTTGGTAAGTGAGAGAGAAGCCTTATTGTTTGAAATGGTTAGCTTTTTATTTCTTTGCATATTTATGCCCTGTAGCTTCTATGCCCAGCATTTGTCTTGAGGTATCTTTACCACTTGGAAGAATTATGATACTCGGTAAATTTGATATGAGGCACGAATTCTATTTAAGGGTTGTAATTAGGAAGGAAGAAGAAAAGCTATAGAAGTAGCAGGCAGAAGAAAACATGGGAAGATTGATTATTTCTTTGACATATCTTCTTGTAGAGTAACTTCAGCATGTATAGGTTTTAAGCTACTACTTAAATTGCGCACACACATTAACATAATAGGAGTATAGTTACATAACCAAAGCATATCTGTAATTACCAGCCATCTCCAGTGAAACCAAGAGAACCAGTTAGGCAGCTTAGGCATTTGTGAAAACTTATCTATGATATGGTGGATATTGTCCAACTGAACTTGAACAGTCTGAGAGAAATCAGACAAATTAAAACAACCCATTCCTGGGGAATGTTCACATCCCTTATGTTCTTTTAACAGTAAATAGTCTGTAGTTGTAAGATTTTGGAGCGCTACAATTTGCACTTCTCCTAATTCTTGGTTGAGTTCCAACAGTGTAGATCCAGTCAAATTTGTTGTTTTACTGTATGCACAGGCCAGCTTAGATATCTCCTTCATTCCCATGGCAAGTCCAGGAGCTGGTGGGATGAGTGCATCTACAGCTGTAGCAGTGCGTGGATCTTTGTTGGGGTGTTTTGATGATCATCTTCTGGCATGAGTCTTCCAGAGAGTGCAGATGTTGGAAGTTCTCTTTCATATCGTATCTTAGTTCATTTTCGGGGTAGCCCAATTAGGCTTTGATCTTCTGTATAAACGCAAACAGACCCTTTGCCTACACTTTTATATGCCCTTTATACCCTTGTGTAGAACTCATTGGAGGTTACCACACAGGAACTGCCCTTTTTTGTTTTGTTTTGTTTTGCTTTGTTTTGTTTTTGGTATCACTAATCTACACTTACATGACAAATATTATGTTTACTAGGCTCTCCCCTATACCAGGTCCCCCCTATAAACCCCTTTCTGTTTCCTTCTAAGTGTGCTTACATTATGTGTCACAGATGGATCCGCAATGTATCCAGGGTGATTTTTTATCTTTGGTACAAGAGAGGAGTCGAGATACATTTTCCCCTATGATCCCCTAATTGATCCAGTAAAATTTATTGAAGAGTTTATTAACCTCCCAATTCCTTGTTTGTCATGTCACTTTTATCACAAATCAAATGACTGTCTACGTGTGGTCTGTTTCTGGACTTCATTCTACTCCATCAGTCTGTCTTTGTGTCCTTTCCTGTATCCAACTACCCCCTCTTCATTACAGCTGCGTAGCTGGTGAAGCTGGTAGTTGGTCACCTAGTTCTCTTCTTGCCTCGCCTGTCCTTGCTGAGCAGCAGGCCTGGCAGGTCCTTGCACCATGCATCTTGAAGACCTTTGGGGATTTTAAGGAAGAAGTGGATTTATCAAGATTTGAATTTTTGAAAGTTGGTCTGGGTCACAGTGCAGCATAGAAGGGTGGTCAGACCGGGTCGGCAGCTGTCGCTGAAGTCATGAGAGTTGTGACAGTAGCTTCATGGCAGGGATTTCTTCAAGCAATCGTTGTGCTCGTCTCTGGCTTTTTAACAGTGCATCTTCAGTGCCCTTTTTGGACTCCAGTCTGCTCACACTCCTGACAAGTTTTCAGATAAAAACTCGGATTCTCTTTACTTCTTTTCTCATCTTCACGACCTCGCTGCTGAGGCTCGGAGTCCCCGGCCGGGGCACGACCGGTCCAGGAGCTTAACCTGCCTTTTTATGGGTGTGGGTAAAATTGCAGTATTTCCAGAATCTCTCGCCTGGCCTTCACGCATCTCTATAGCAATTGGTGTTTCCAAGGAGTGGACAGAAGTAGTCCATCTCCATGTCAATAGGTGATTACAAGGGCAAGCGAGGGCCTATCTGGACCAGTGAGGTTGGGTGGGGTCCCTTTTTTCTGCAGCCAGGTAGCAAGAGACATGGGCGAGGTCCCTTTTTTCTGCAGCCAGGTAGCAAGAGACATGGGCGAGCACACATGGACAACTGCTTATATGCAATAAATAGGATTTCTCCCACTTTACTTCTCCCTTTGACTGATTTCAGCTTGAAAGATAATTTGCCCCCGGCTAGGAACATATTTTCCTTTAGAGTTGGAATGGGTAAACAATAACCTCACAAAAGCCTCTTTTCATTTTTTATCCTATTCAACTCCTTCAGGGCATTATTTAATATAAATTCTTATTATAAAAAAATACCAAAAAATAAAACCTCTTGTTGTAAAGAATTCAAACACTGAAGAAGTATGTAGAGTAGGAAGTGAAACATCACCCCCACCCGCCCACCCTGCCATTCCCTAAAGGCAGGTAACTGCTCTAAACAGTTTGGTAAAAATTCCTCTGGACTGTTACTTATGAATTTACAGATTTGGGATCATTTCAACCTATGCTTTTGTAACTGGCATTTTCTTTTTTAAAAAATTTTTTATTAAGGTATGATTGATACACACTCTGATGAAGGTTTCACATGAAAAAACAATGTGGTTACTTCATTACCCATATTATCAAGTCCCCCCACCCAAACCCCAATGCAGTCACTGTCCATCAGTGTAGCAAGATGCCACAGATCCTGTAACTGGCATTTTCATGTAACACTATGCTACTAATGTTTTTCCATGTAAGTATATACATATGTATATTATTTTTTAAAATGCCCAAACAGTGTTTCATTATATGGCTATGTCATAGTTTATTAAATCAATCTTCTGCTGGATACTGAGGTTGTTTCTAGTTTTTTATTCATTTATGCATTTGTATATTCATTCATGCACATGTTCATTTCCATTACAAACAATGCTGTGTGATGAATCCCCTGTACACACGTCTTTGCATACTTGTGCTCAGAGTACAGGACATTGCCTATCACTTTCGTTTTTGGCATTCTTGGATCCCTAGCTTCTGCCTTGCTTCTCCTCTGTCACAGCAAACCACTCTACCCTAAATACACAATGCACACTCATCTCTTCTTGCTTCAGTCTAGTGTCTTTTCCGAAAAGACTATTTCCTACTTTCCCTTCTTGCCCAAGTCTTTGCCCAAGGCTTGCCTGGACCAGCCTTCCCTAATGGCTTCCATTTATGTGGTGCTTACCATGTACTAGGCCATGTGCTGGAGCAGACATTATGTCATTCCACCTGTAACGGTGGGAGGAGGAATGGACTACATTACTGTCAGCATTTAAAAGTGACAAAAACTGAAGCTCAGAAAATGAAGGAACTTGTCCATGTCACTCATCAAAGGAAGAGCCAGGATTTAATCTCCAGCCTCTTCTACTGTATAATCCATGAATTCACATGACCACTGTGTCACACTGTGCCTTGGGCTCTGGTATTCATAGGGTCTCTGGCATGCGCCTTGTACAGCATGTACTGAATTGAATTATGGTAACTTACTCACAAGTCTTCTCCCCTTCACTAGACCAAACACTCCCCGAGGGCAGACCCTGTGTCTCTGCCTTCTGCATTTCCCATACTGACTACAGAACCTGTCATATTGTAGGTGTTGATAGGTGCTGATAGGGATTTGAATGAATGACTTTGTGTTTGCTGAACCCTAGTACCTCCTGAGCCAGGTCAACAAACTTCAGCACTCAGTAGTACATGCTGAGATTGGTGTTTATTTTCTGCAAATTCATGAAAATAAAATACCCTCTTCCTGGGGCTCTAATTAACTAAATCATAAGAAGCTCTTTAGACTGGCAGGCAGTAGAACTTAATGTGTAAGAAACAGGCTCTTAAGTAAGATGACCCATGTTCTGATACCAGTTCTATATCCATTGTGCAAGTTATTTTATTTTCATAATCCTGTTACCCAACTAGTAAAAAGGAGCTAATGACAGTTACTTGTTAATTGGGTTATGATGACAATTAAAGGAGGATGTTGATCTAAACACTGGGTACAGTACCTGGTACACAGAAGGTGCTCAATAAGTGTTAGTTGCACTATTGTCACTAACATCAGCACTAGTCCTTGTCAGTGTTGGTTCAAAGTGGAATAGTTCAAGCTTTCATTTCCTTTCTTGCCATTCAAAGCTTTGATGAGGATGACTTTTTTCCTAGACTTTCAATTTCCACAAACAATTCTCCTTCTTTCCTTGAGTTGTGAAAGCAACATTTGTGGAGTGCCTTCTGTTTACCAACGTCCTTCCTGGTTGGTCTGTCACCTGAGGGGGAGAGTCTCTAGTAGGAGGGTCAGTCTGGCCCCACCAGCAGCTCAGGGGAACATAACATTTTCTTGCTTTTTGGTTTTGAGAACATTACTTGATTCTCTGGAAAACACACCCCTTTTTTTCTTTTAAAATTTCAAAGATTTGTTTTAAAAATTTCTCATGAAGGCTTTGTACCTGGATACATGAAGGGATGGTTAGGAAGTTTCTAGAGTTTCATAGAGGTGCCTATGCTTTCTTTGTTCTTTGGAAAAAAAGCTTTCCTGTATCAGCAGCTCCTGAAGGTGACTTTAGGAACCAGCATGTGTTTTGTTGTGATTCTGTGCATGGTTCCTACCTACATCCAAGTATCAGCTTTTCAGAGGGTTTTTTGTGTGTCTGTGTGCTTCACTGGGTCTTTCAAAGGACTATATTTGGGAAGTACCCCACCTCTGGCAATCGAAAACAGACAAAAAGAAAAACTTCCCACCCCAAACTCAAATCCCAACAAGAGCAAATGACTCAGTTCCAGATTTAATATATAGGTTATTCAATTCCCAAACTGTATGTTTTCAGAAAACCATGCTTACCATGTTAATTACATTACTTCAAAAGGGGGAAATTCCTTAGTAATGCTGCTCAGCTTCGAAATTTGGGATTGTTTTACCTTGTACCTTATGCACACTACAGTGTCCCCGCTCCAGGCAACATATCTGTTCAGGAAACCAGCTTCAGAGTTGCAGAACAGCATGAAAGGGGACAAACTTACTTCTCTTTTGTGGAGGATGTAGGCATGGCTTCAGGTTATGCAAGCACCTGGCTGCAGGCACCAGGACTGTGCTGTCTGGGACAGGCCTCCTGGGCTGCCAAGAGCTCCTAGCAGCTAGCTCAGTCAGCTGGCTTCTTCTCACACCTGGGGATCCACTGAGTGCTTCTTTGTCAGATGCTCTCTTATCCGAATTGTCCAGGCCACCTTACTAAGGTCAACCGAGATTGTGAGCCAAATAGCGCAAACCCTCACCTTCAGCCCACGTTGTGACCTTGGAAAAGCCCCCTTTCTCTCTGAGCCTTGGTTAGGTAAGGAGCTTCACCAGAGTGTTCTGAGCTGCCACTCAGCTCTGATAGTCTGGGGTTCCAGAGTCCATTCCCCAGCCAGGCCAGTAACCTAGTTGTGAAGGACAATGGGAGTGGGCCGTTGTTCAGAATTCATGGGTGGGTGGGAGCGGCGCCTCGCGATAAAATTGACTGAGGATTGGAGCAACCTGTTTACCCAAAACTCTGGCGAGGAGTGCCTGAAGCCTGCCACTCCTCTGGCATCGCTGCGGAGACATATAGAATGCACTTATATCATTAGCGAGCATCAGGCTCATGAACCTGACACTTCAACGTCTGAACACCTCAAAACATAAAAATTGCACAAGATGTGGAGCCCAGATGATCTGCTTATCAAATCAGCATTTCAACTCTGTTTCTCTTAGGAGCTCCTGACTGAGGTCGCACCCTCTGCTGCCATTTCAAAAGACTTTTTAATATGGTTTTCTCCTTGAGTGATTTTGTCCTCAAGAGGGACTGTGGGAGGACCCACGGGGATTTCAAAAGCTTAGTACAGAACTAATTCTGTTCCCTAATGATTTTGAAAGCCCATGTAATTAGGGAGGCGGTGGCAGGGTGACTGGGGCTCGGAGTTAGGAGACATGGGTGGCAGTCGTGGCTTTGCTGCTACCTGGCTGGGCAGTCTCGTGCAAGTTGCTTCATCTCTCTGGGACTCGGTGTCCTCATAAAGCAACTTCTCTTGGTGGTCTCTTCCTGTCCTGGCATACCACACCTCAGCCCCAAAGACAGAAGAGTCCCATCTCAGGCATAGACCAGGGCAGAACTACCCAACCATTTTTGCTTGTCCATTTCCTCCCTGGTGTAGAGACATATCTCTGGCTTTGCGTTTATAGTCCCTTCCCAAGCCCCTCCTCTTTGAAGGCCTTTGGGTTATAGTCAAGAAAGTAGGGTTGCTGCATGGACATTTGCAGCTCGGAAGGGGCTTGGAGGAGAATCACCGAGTTATTTCAAGAATGCCTCTTGCCCCAGTTGTCTGGTAGGAGGCACTTGGCGTGTTTGGGCAGCAACATTTCATAAAAGTTAAGAGGCGTGGCCTTAGAGGCAGCTAGCTCTTCTTTCACACCCCAGCCTTGCCAATCATTTCAATTCATTATTCAGCAAATATTTATCAAGTACCTTTTTTGTGCCAGGCACTGCCACCAGGCTACTTTGCATACATTAGTGCACTTAATCCTCACCTGTGAAGCAGATACTGACTTTATCCACACTTCACGGATGAGGAAATTGAAACTTGGGGAGGTGACAGGATTTATCCAAGTTCACAGAGTGAACAACCTGGGGCTTGTGGCAAGTGGCCAGCCTGGGGTTTGGGTCCAGGGCCAGTGACTCCAAAACGATGGCCCTCAGCTGCTACACTCTGCCTTCTCCCAAACCTTCTCCTACTTAATCCTCATTTAAGTCCACATTTGCTTTGCTGCAAAGCTTCCAGAAAAGCCTCTGCAACCTTGCTGGCCCACATCACAGATTAATGAGCGCATCCACTTCTGGAGGAGGAGGGTGGGGACAGACACCAGATGGAGGCATGGGAAAGGCCCTGAAGTAGGTGAGAGTCCAACAGCTCAGCTTCTAGACCCGCCTGGCCTCTGTCAGCCGTCTGATCTGAGGCATTTCCATTCTCTGAACTTTACCACCCTTGATTTCCTCATGGGACATTGTAAGCATTGGTTGAGAGCAGGGCTGTGGAAGGACTTGATAAATCAGAAAGTGATGAAAGTTGACTCATTATTATTTGGTAAAAACTCTGTTGTCACTCACCACACTAGATAGTTAGACTGCACATTCCCTTAAGAATCTGGAACTACAGCATCTCATGTCCGAGCCCTGGGGTCCCCCAGCGAAGCGGCATGAGGCAGGTTTTGCTCTCGAACATCCTGTGTTCCCTGCCTAACTCACTCAGCAATGCCACGTTCCCAGAAGGGTGGCATCACACAGCTGTCTCTGTGACATGTGGTGGGCCCAGAGAGGCTGTATGTGACATTCCTAAACAGAGTCAGGCATGAGGAGAGAGAAAAAGGGAGCACATTTGTAAACAGACAGCTTGAGGGTTTTGGGGAGCTGGACGAGTTGGTGCTCTTTTCACACTTGATTTGGAGCCTGTGGGGTGTGGCTGTCTGGTGATGGTGGGGCTTGCCGCCTTCTGGGAGGCATGCCTTGTCACCTGCCCGAGGGCTACCTGGCCCCAGGGCCGGGTGCTCTCAGACCTCTGATTCTGGAAGGGCTGGGTAGGGAACTCTCCTGCTGACTTTACCACTCAGCCCTTTCAGGAACGAGAGGAGATGGTAGCTGGAGGGGCTGCCTGCAGGGGAGCATGGCAGCTCTGTGCCACTTTTCACCAGGTTTTGATGCCTGTGTATTTTTCTCTCTCCTCTTGCCCAGCTGTGCTTAGGGTGGTACAGGAAGTGGATTTTACATGTTTTGAGACTTTGTCCACTTTGGGGCCCAAGCAGGAGAGAGGAGAGCAGACTCACTGATGGGGCTTGGGACAAGAGCATATCTCTTTACTTTAAGTACAAAGGATGCCAGGGAACAAGTCAAAGAATTTCTGAGGCACTGGCTGCCTCTGGCAAGGCAGAGGGCATGGTGGGGCGTGCTGGCTCTCCCAGGGGACCCCTCTCCTGTCAGGGGAACAGGAGTGTGGGGCCACATGAACATCCCTCCTGCCTAACAATTAGCAATTCATCAGCTGCTGGAAAACCCCCTGCTTAGCCTACCAGATAGGCAGCATAGTCCTGGAATTAAGGAGGCAATCCAGAGGATGCTGAAAGAAAATGTCATCAAGGGAAAGGCCTGCAGGGCTAGCTGGTGACCTGGGCTCCAGTCCCAGTCCTGCCACTGGCCTCTGTGTGAACTTGGCCAGGTCACTTGCCCTCTCTGGGACTGTATTTTGTGAAAGAGGGTGAGGCAATGATTGCTATGGCCCCTTCCAGCTAGGCTGAACAAGCATCTCCGTTTGCTCAGGATGGTCCTGGCTGTACCACTGACCGGCTCATACCTGGGAGTCCCTGCCTCCCACGGAGCTGTCCCCTTTGGACTGCTCTTTTCTTCCCCTCTCCCTGGGCTCTCAGCCCTTCTTCTCTGCGCTGGAGGCTCGTCTTTGGGTTTGATGACCACGGGGATAATTTCTTGTGCTGAAACGGTGGGGGCAGAGATGATACTATAAACATGAAATGCTCTTTACGGTAGGGGCTCCGGCGCCCCAGAATGGACCAGGCCATAAACCCCAGGCTGTTCTGGTGGCCCCCTGCCCCCGGCGGTGGGCAGCCCCACGTTGAAACTGGGCTTCCGTCCCCAGCTCTGTGGTAATTCCACCTCTTTCTGCAGTCATGCCGGTGATGTCAGGACCAGATCTGAGGGATTACCCAGCTTCGCAGCCCGCAGGTGGTGACTCGCCAGTTCACCGTCACATTGTTCTCAGCCCAGTTCTTACAGCCTTTAAGGGTGAGAGTTTAAAGGCTCTCTGCTGATGAAACCCAGGAGTAATTTCTTCCCAGATGGGCTGCCAGTTGCTTTTTCATTTAGCGAGGAGCCTCTACAACGTTTGGGGTGGAGGACTTTTAAAGTTCCAAGTGATGGCTACTATACACGTGTCAGAGGGCAGAGGAAAGCAAACTCTCGTGGCTTCGGGCTCTCATTCACCTCTGCCCCTGCGGAGCCCACTTCATGTGACTTCCAGGCCTCTCGGTTCCTCCTTCAGGGTGTCCTTGCATGTCCATGCTGTCGATGTTGCAGGTCGAGGGCAGTCCCTCCCACCAGGCACCGTGTTAAAGGTGAAGCAGCACTTGGATATAGTGATGCTGTGGCGAGGCAGGACAGATCCATGTGACAGCGGCCGGTCTGGATGTGGCCGTGTGCTCTGACACCTCTGAGTGCCGTGGCAGCGTAAAGTAGGGTGATTCATTGCCCCTAGGGTGACATCTAGGCTGGGCCTGGAATTGCAGGTGGATCGTGTGTGGGAGGAAGTCAGGCATGGAAAATGGCACACGGTGCACACAAAGGCATGAGCTTTCTCCCACTCCCTCTGCCTGACCACCTTTGTCACCCACTGTGGGTGGCGCTGTGGGTGGCACTGGGTCAAGGGCTGCTGGGCCAGAGCCCCAGGCAGGTAGTCAGCCCTGGAGACTGCCAGGACCAGGGAACTTTGCACACTCAGGAGCCTACCTCCTATTTCCCTGAGCAAACGGAGGTCCCAGAAATGCGCGTCCTTCCTTTCCTTTCAATTCCTCAGAATACTGTCTCCTCCCATGTGGAAGGACCAGCTCTGACCCCATCCTCATGCCCGAGGCCCTTCTCCAGTCCGTCACCAGCCATTGCTGATCCCTTCCTTGCCTTTGGGGCTCCGCTCCTTCTTTCCGAGCTCCACACCTACCACCGTGATTCGGATCCCAGTCATCTCCCCCCGCCGGGTGGGTTCCAACAGTCTCCTCATTTAATCTGTGATTCAGGCCTCTCTGCGGAAGCGAACAAGTTCTTTTCCATATGCATGTCTCCCACCCACACTGGGACACAAACCAATGTTCTTACAAAACCAGGCCACGTCTACAAACGAGTATAATATAATTAGCATCTTGAACACCTCCAGAACCTGGGTTCCACAGGAGCGCGCAGTTCCGGCGCATGACCCTCTGTTCCGGAAGTGGTTCTCGTCAGTACCGCTCTTCGCGTCCGAGCCGGTCTCGCTTTTTTTCCCCAGGCGTCGGCCGAAGCCGCCTGCAGACGAGTTTTGGACAGAAACGCCTGCCGTGCGGGGCCGTGGCCACGCAGCTGCAGTCCCGCCGGTGCGGTTCACATGCCGCCGCCAGCGGCGGCGGCGGCCCCCCTTCCTGGACCCGCCGTGGCCCGGCCTGGGACTCCGAGCCTCAGCAGCGAGGTAAGTGCCTCGGTCCGGGGGCCTTTTCGGGCCTCGGAACGGGCCCTCTGCGTCCCTCCGGCGGGCGCGCAGTCTGGCGCGGAGCGAAGGCGGGAAGCGCGGCTGCGGGCGGGTGTCCCCGGGCGCGCCGGGCGGCGGCGGGAACGCCCCCCTCGGTCTGCAGGCGGCCGCAGCGAGGGGCGTGTGTCTGGCCCCGCGGCCCCGTGGGTTTCTGTGTGTGGGGCTTTGGGGAGATGATTCAGTCTCCGCGTTCGGTGCCCTTGTCTGTACACGAAGATCGTGGTACTTTCCTCCCAAGGTCGTGAGAGCTGTGTTGACCGGAGTCCGTGAGGCGCGCGGTGCCAACAGTTAATAAACTGCCATTGCGCGTTACCTGCCTTTCCTGGCCGCCGGAAGGGGAGGGCGGGATTGAGACCCGTGGGGTATTCCTGACACACGGCTGCTCTTGCATGGGGCCGTATCGTTTATAACTGTGTGTTCGTTGCCGCATGACCTCTCCCCATTCACACCGAAATTTTAAGAGAAAGCTGTTTATGCGTGCTGTATCCAGTTCTCTTCCTCATTCGTAAATCCAGCCCTAAGTCAGGCATTTGCTCTCATCACCTCCACCATAACGTATCAATATCGGTAGGCTGCCCTTTCTGCGCCCATCGTCTTTCCAGTTTCCGCTTTTCTTCAAGGGAGTCATAAGTCATCGGAAGACCTAAAGTAATCTGGGAAAGCAAGGGTCAAATGAGGATCTCACAGCTACAGCAAAGGAAGTTTTTTGTTGTCTTTATTCAGTGGGTATGAAGGTGTCTGCCCATGAGTAAGTCACTGTTCATACTTTATGTAGTTGTGAATGACACACTTTCAGTAGTCAGGCAAGCCACACTCAGATAGGAAAGGGTAAGAAACACCCAAGTATGATACAGAATAATGCCCAGAGCAAAATGAGGTGAGTGATATTTGTTCCTGGTTTTTAAGGATCTTACACAGGAATCACAGTTGGTGATTAGGGAAGGGGAAGAGGGCATTCCAGGCAGAGGGACTGGAATAAGCAGGGAAGAGGTGGCAGTAGGAAGCCTCTTGGAAGGTATAGGGATTGATAACTCTCCATTGATGGGAACTTGTGGGTGAAGTAGGAAATAAAACTGAAATACGTTATTGCTTTGCTGCTAGGTTTTAAGCCTAGATTTCATTTTAAATATATTGAAAGGGGAAACTGTGAGGGCATTTAGTATATATTCATAAGCATGAATGTTAGTATATATTCATTAAACTTGTGCTAGTTCCAGAAAACATTTGGTGGGCTTTTACCGTTAGATTACCTCTGAGGTAGTCTGAGACCTTACCTGGAATGATATCCCTGGGAATTCATGGAAAATACTAATGAGCTTCCTGTTCCGAGAGTAGGAGTGATAGTCATTTACCACTCTTCATTTAAGGCTCTTTCTTCTTGCACTTAGTTTCCAGGCCCCTTTAGAACAGTTAGAGTTTGACCTTCAGGGAGTCTTGACTAATTCTCCTCAGTCTGGGCGAAGTGTCTGTTCTCTGTGCAACCAGAGTGCTTTCTACTTTGGAAACACTTGTACCTGTTTCTCTGTTTTGTGTATATGTCTCTGCCCTACAACCTAGGTGCTCTGTAAATGTTTACTGGATGTCTGAGTGAACTATACACAGCAAATTTTTTATGTTCTAGTATGAAGGTTGGGGGAAAAAAGACAGAAAAAAGTGGAGAGGAGGGAAGGTGTTGAAATTGAAAATAAATGAAAGAAAACCTACGAAGGGAAAAAAATATGGATACATCTACAGAAAAACTGAAGAACATGCCAAGGAAAAAAATAGGACAACCAATTAGAAAAAAGAAATACAGCAAATATGACATAAACAGCTAATGTCATTAGTATAAAACTGCTCATGAAAATTAAAGAGAATGTGTCATAGAAAATTGGCAAAAGAATTAACCTCAAGGGAAAAAATGTATCTGAAAGAGTTCAAATTCACTACTATCTTTCAGATCTCTGCATTACTGTTTACTCAGCACCCTCATCCTAGTCTAGGTTGTATCTCCCACCAACTCCCAGCTATTTTCCTTGACTCTTCACTACCTCTAATCTGATCTCTCTAGTGCAGCTGGAGTGCTGTCTTTAAAACAAATCTGACCGTGTGACCTCCCCACCCCTTTCTTGAAACCTAGGTGGTAGCTCCGTTGGTTTTGGTGAAGAGCAGTCTAAATAAGGCCAGTCTCTCCCCTTGTGTCAGATATACCACATCCTCCTCAGTCTCTGTGCTTCAGCTGCGCTGGCCTTCCTCCACTGTCCAGCACAGCACTCTGTAGATCCTTTACACATGGTGTTCCTTTTACCTGAAGCTCTTTTTCCTGTCATTATTACATTTCATACTTACACTTTACTTTTCACTTTTTCAGGGAAACCTTTCTTGACTTTCATTTACCCTTTTTATAAGCTCTTGTTGCACCATTTATTTAGCACTTCTGGTCATTGCTCTGTGTGTGTGTGCACGAGAGAGAGATTTCTTATGCCCTCCGCCTGTTAGTAAATTTTTGCTTATTGATCATATCCTCAGTGCTTATCTGTTAAATGAAAACTTGAGGCATTATTTTTATGATCCTTGATAGCTCAGTTTTCTTCCTACTGCAAGCTTCTCTAGGAGAGTACTAGCTCTTGGAATCATTGTTTCCTAAGAACCCTTGGGGCTTTGTTGCAGGCTAAAATGCATGGCAGAGTCAGTGCATCACCAGAGGAGGCCGGCTAGTTGGCTGGCTGGCAGACAGCAGACTGAGGGTCGGTTCACAGCAGAGTTTACTTTTACGTTTGCTCTCAGCTTTGTAGATCGGACACGTGTTATCAGTGTCACCCCACAAGTATAGGTCATTCTCTCAGAAGCAAGTTCACATTGACCATAAGCTTATAGAAGTCTACGTACATGAGAAAGCTGGTTTATTAAGAAATATATGTAATGTACATAGGAGCATTCACCTTGTAAAACACATTATTTTTCTTTCCTTTGACCTACATTAGCTGCTTGGCATGTAGAACCACAGAAAGGGTTTTGTTTTATTGCATGATTCAGCGTTTAGTTATGACACATCTGTCCCCGTTATTGAGTTATTCCAGTACAAATGGGATTTCTTAAGTCTCTGAGCAGGGGAACTCTTCTTGGAATCTCCTTGAGTTGGACACTGCCAGCTTTTGCTCTTTGTGGTTCCCTTTCTGTGTCATTACCTACCGAAGAGGTGATGCAGGTTACATTGCCAGGTTAACTGAGGGCATCCGCACGGCTGGGTTCTCGGTGATGCCTCCCTTCCGGCAACTGTGCTGTGTGCTCCTGTGTGCAAGTCCTCACTCCTCCTTCTGCTCTCGTAGATTATATTAAATTAGTTCTTTTGTGTTTGGAGGCGCTCAGCTTGGGCTTGTCAGTCTTAGTGATGACCTACAAGTTTGTCTTTCAGTTTCTGTCTTCATGTTTTTTCCTGTCGTTTCTCATTTTATTTATTCTCTGTCAGCACATAGGATTTCCCTTATTATGCCACTGTTTTCTCCCGCTCACTTTATTTCTCTTTCCTTCCTTCCCCCCCATCAAAATCATACTTTTTCACATTTCTAACAGTGATAGTTCTGTGTGCTTTTGGTTGAAGAATCAAGAAAAAAAAACATTGGGTGTTTTAGGCCTGTTTGTTGACTTTTCGGTTATCTGTCAACCAGCTTCATAGTAGGTGCAAATTCATTGTCAACCTTTTAAATCCTAACTGAAAGGCTATTGGTAGCTAGCTAGGTGTCAGTGGAACAAAAATGTAAATGCTCGGAAGAAACTAAGTGCTTGGGGTAAGTAGATGGGAGAAAAATAAAACTAACTCCTTTTTTACGTAAAGTGAATATACTTATGTTTTTTAATATACTGAGCTTTTCAAATTTTCTTACTGCCTACATACTTGTACTGTAAAAGTTAGTATACTGAAGGAAAAGCACTAAAGTCAGTATACATACTGAAAAAAAAAAGGCTAGGAAAGCATTTTTTGGCATCAGCATGAAACTAAGTGCATGAAACATTCCCTTTGATTTTAAGAAGTCCCTGATGCAGTACTGGCAACCATGGAACTTCTTACATTGGAATTTTAAAATTGGAGTCTAGTTCTCCTGTGATTGGAATGCAGTGCAACTGAGGACCAACTCTGCGATTTATTAGTTAAGTTTATTTTACAGTGGTTAGCAAATGCTGTATAGTCACCTCATGCACCAGCATGGTATAGCACTTAGAAACATTTGCTAAAAAATTTTAATGCATAATTTATCACTTATTAATTATTATATGAATGATGTAATTTTCAAAAAAATGTGTCATAAATCCCTATTATGTTGCTTATAAAATGTAGCAATTCTTTTTTACTTAAATCTAGTCTAAATGACTTTTCATTGATACACTATTTTATTAATTGAGATACCTACAATAAAATGCACAAATCTTAGTGTACAGCTTGAGGAACTTTGACATGTGTATATATTCATGTCACTGTCACTGAGATCAAGATATCAGACATTCTAATTTTTTCCCCTTTTGTCTATTTCACCCATCCCCCCATCTCCTTCCCCCTGGCAACCATGTCTCTTCTCTGTGTTTGTGGATCTGTTTCTGTTTTGTTTGTTTGTTCATTTGTTTTGTTTTTAGGTTCCATGTACAGTATTTGTCTTTGTCTTATTTCACTTAGCTTAATATCCTCTAGGTCCATCTATGTTGCAAATGGTGAGATTTCATTCATTTTTATGACTGAGTAATACTCCATTATGTACATATGTACCTCGTATTCCTTATCCATTTGTCTGGTGATGGACACTTACATT
This sequence comes from Manis pentadactyla, assembly GCF_030020395.1. Classification (NCBI taxonomy): domain Eukaryota; kingdom Metazoa; phylum Chordata; class Mammalia; order Pholidota; family Manidae; genus Manis; species Manis pentadactyla. The sequence goes on along the minus strand of NC_080021.1, from coordinate 19,443,616 downwards.
GCTTTCATATTTTGGCTATTGTAAATGATACTGCAGTGAAACATAGGGGTGCATATATCTTTTGAATTAGTGATTTTGTTTTCTTCAGGTTAAATTCCCACAAGTGGAATTACTAGATTGTATGGTATTTTTCATTTTTTGAGAAACCTCCATACTGCTTTCCATAGTGGCTGCACTAACTTACGTTCTCAACAATTTAGGAGAGTTCCCTTTCTCCACATCCTCTCCAATTCTTGTAATTTCTTGTGTTCTTGATATTAGTAGCCAGTCTGACTGGTGTGAAGTATCTCATTGTGATTTTGATATGAATTTTCTTGATGATTAGTGATGTTGAGTATCTTTTCATGTCTGTTGGCCATCTATATGCCTTCTTAGGAAAAATGTCTATTTAGGTTCAGTGCACACCTTTTTAATTGGATTACTTGTTATTTTTCTGGACTTGAGTTGTATGAGTTTTTAAATATATTTTGTTTATTAGCCTCATATTGGATATATAATTTGCAGATATATTCTCCCATACAGTAGGCTGCCTTTGCATTTTGTTGGTAGTTTCCTTTGCTGTGCAGAAGCTTTTTAGTTTGAAGTAGTCCCACTTGTTTATTTTTGCTTTTGGTTCCCTTGCCTGGGGAGACACATCCCCCCAAAAATTACTGATTTCAAGAGCTTTCTGCCTATGTTTTCTTCTAGTTCTATAGAAGCTATGTTTTATAGCTTCAGGTTTTATATTTAGGTGTTTAATCCATTTTGAGTTTATTTTTGGATGTAGTGTAAGACAGTGGTCCGGTTTCATTCTTTTGCATGTAGCTGTCCAATTTTCCCAACAACATTCATTGAAGAGACTCTTTACAGTGTGATTTTTTTTCTAAATGGATCTAACTTTGAAACAAATTCTGAAGAGGTTAACATATCTAGTGGGAAAGAAACCTGATTACTCTGCATTCTGTTAGTATATACTGTGCACTTGAAACAGTGAATGAACACGTGAGTATTGCAAACTTTCTGGTTGTTGATTTAACAAATATTTATTGAACAATGGCTATGTCATCCACTGTGTTAGGTGGTAAGATTTAGTGTTGAGTAAAACCAGATACTTGACCTTCATGGAATTTATAACCTACTGGAAGGAAGACACATTAAACATAATTAGATTAAAAGTAAAATTAAACTAGGTAGGGTGGGACCTAGAGGAATAATTAAATATCGTACTCATGCAGCACTTTGTTTTATATGTGGAAAGGATGTGAGTGAGATAAAATGTGCTGTGTCAGCATGTCATTATATGGTTTGGACTTTATTTACTTTAAAATATGTGATGAATTCTTCTGATTTTTTTCCAAACTCTCCTTCCCGCCATTTTGGAATGAAAGCCCTTTGGGGTTGTTTATGTGTTTTATGTTATTGGAAGTTATTTTAAGATATTGCTATAGTTTAACAAATATACTAATGCTTTGGATCCGTTACAAAGATTTTATATCACTTTATTCCTTGAATTGGGGATTAATTTGAAATTCTCAGTGTCTTGTGGAAGTGCTTATGAAAATGTGTTCAACCTAATTTTTTTGAAAATGTACTTTGTAATTTTAGTTTCAGTAGTATTAGAGAAAAAATATGCTATTTATAGTTTTTATGCCTTAAGATGTGTTTTATTCCTGATTAACTTCTTGTTCCTTCTTAATAAATATTTCAGAAGATAGCCTTCCTCTCCAGTATAGTCAGATTTTTAACTTAGACATTCCATTAACTCCAGAGAACAAGTTTTCATTTAATAAAATTTAATTCAACCTTTAATTATAGCTTATGAAATTTGTTTTACGTTAAAACAAAGTGTTATTAATCTGTTAATTAAAAAATATTATTTAGCCATCCTATTAAGAAATAGAAGGCAAACTGTTAATATTAATAGTCATATAATGCTGGGACAATGCTTCTTTTTGCCAAAAGCTTGAGTTTTGTTGATGGAATTTAGTTTGTTGAGGACAGTACAGGATGACAGAGTGTTATTTAGAGATTTATTATGCCTTTTTAAAAGAAATGAAGAAATTTTTCATTTGATATGAGTCTAAGAGAAATGATTTTCTTGGCTACATATTGTATTATCTGCAGAGGTACTGAAGATGCACTGTTAAAAAACCGGAGACAAGCACAACGATTGCTTGAAGAAATCCATGCTATGAAGGTAAGGACTTATTACATGGGTGTGTGCATATGTGTGTGTCCATGTCTCCTGGCTGCCTGCACTTTGTGGATGTCCAGGGGGTAGGGGTAAGTGGTGTTATTTACCTGAACATTAGTTGGAGTTGACTAAGACTTATTTATATGGGTCTGTTTGGTGCAGAATGCAGCACATTTAGAAAATTGTAATGTTTAAGCTTGCATTTTTTCATGTTTTTTCTGGAATTTGTTAAAGTACTAGACTAATTTGAGCCAAACCATGCCAAACTAAACTCATCTATGTTTAATGATGCCTCATGCCTAAGGTTTTTGTTTTTACTGTAATGTTAGCCATAAAGCCTAAGAAGTTCAAGCATTGAACATTCATGCTGTTTGGTAATGTGAATGGTGATGTTGGAGGCTGAGTTTGCCTATTGCCAACTCAATAAATTTTTGTGTGGTGGTGTCAGCATTTTATTCAGCTCTGTAGGAACTTGAAATAAAATTAATGTTGGATCAAAATGATCCATATTTTTGTTTCTTTCAGCCAGACTCTTGACTAGCATAATTTTTAGGTCTTCTCACTGCTGTTACTTTGTGGAAACTTTCATTTACCAAGTGACATACTGTTAAATGGCTGGGAGACTGTTTTATTGCAGAACTTAAACACAACATTTGGTACCAACAATTATCCTAATTGTAGGGTCATTTTGCATAAATATTTGACTATTACGTTTTGATATTCTAAGTTTTGAGGTAGATAAGAAAGCAAGATAATTCTCCAATAATATTTTTTTTAGGAAGAGTTGTATTTGTTGTATTTTCAAAAATATATGTGGTTTTGGGAGGAGATTTCCGCTACTCTACTCATGCCGCCATCTTGTCTCCGCCTTGTCTCCAATAATATTTTAATTGAGTTAGATTATCAAACTTCTCACCATGTTTTCCTTTTGAAGAGATGATTAAGTGTTTTATAGGACAAAATTACCACAGTTAATCTGAGTGGAAGTTGTAGGACATGGTTTTTCTTTGGTGTGAGGTATGTTTTTTGTGAGGTATTTTCATTTGTTTTATTTTTATGATACTGCTGAATTCATGGAATCCATTTGATGCATCATTCTCAAAGCTCCAACCCCCTTCTTATCCAGTCATCAGTAACAATACCCTGTATTTGACTTCTGATTATCATTGTGTCAATTTGGGTTACACATTATTTAGGTTTTTTCGTATACTGTCTTTTTCCCTATGAAATTCTTATAGAAATAAAGTCTTCAGAGACCTTTGTTCTGAGGACGACACTGAGACGGGAATCATGATTCATCCTTTTGCCCTTTACACTTTCTCTTACCTGAGGCCCTCACTAAATTACATTCCTTTACCTAGATTTTTCCATATAATTTCTTATGGATAGTCTATAATCATAGTCCTAAATTATCCAGAGGCTTTAAACTACTATACAGTTGCTGATTTTATTTTATCATGGAAGGATGCATTATATATAATAAGGCTATGGGCAGTGTGTGAAGAGTTTGAGAACAGAAGATTCATTACTCTTTAGAATACTTTTCTTCTGTAACTCTCAGTAGTTGCTTTAATTAATTAAAAAAGGAAATCCTATTTGATCTATATGTGGAAGTTGTTTTTTCTTATCCTTAAATTTCATCAGCAGTAAGAAATCAGGCTCAGTCATAGAGTTCATAGGTTTATAAGACCTTTATGGAAAGGTTTTTGTTTTGTTGCCTCATAGAAAGCTAAAATTCATAGCCTGTATGTTCCTTGAATTCATAAAATTAGTAGTGTATATATTCTTTGAATTCATGGTAGTGGTTAGGGTAGTCTAGATGGGTTGCTGTGACTTCAACACTTTTTGTAATATTATTTGAAAATTGCATTGTTTAAATGTAGAAACCAGAATAAAAAGAATATGAGGAAGACTGTGTTTGCTCTCGTTACATGTCAGATTTCATTTCCCATTCATGGTTCTTTTACAGAGTTGGTCTTCCTTTCTAAGAGAGGCAAATAGAGCATTTTTAAAATTGAAAGTTCATTTGTAGTTTCTTAAGGAAGCGTTTATCATGTACATGGGAATATCAAAGAAATGGTCACAAGACAGAAAACTCAGTTTCAATGAAATTTGGAGAAAAACCTCTACTTACTCATTTTTTCCAGATGTATTTTTTCCTTGGCTCATATACCACTATGTTTTTTATTTTTTATTTTTTATTCAGGTAAAAACAATGTGGTTACTACTTTACCCATATTTTCAAGTCCCCACCCATACCCCAATGCAGTCACTGTCCATCAATGTAGTAAGATGCCACAGATTCACATGTGCCTTCTCCATTGGTCTATGGGTCTGTTCTTGTGCCAGTACCAAATTATCTTGATTACTGTGGCTTTGTAGTAGAGCTTGAAGTTGGGGAGCATAATCCCCCCAGCTTTATTCTTCTTTATCCATATTGCTATGGCTGTTCTGGGTCTTTTGTGCTTCCATATGAATTTTAGAACGATTTTCTCTAGTTTGTTGAAGAATGCTGTTGATAGTTTGATAGGAATTGCATTGAATCTGTAGATTACTTTAGGCAGGATGGTCATTTTGACAATATTAATTCTTCCTATCCATGAGCATGAGATGTGTTTCCATTTACTGGTGTCTTCTTTAATTTTTCTCACTAGTGTCTTGTAGTTTTCAGAGTATAGGTCTTTCACTTCCTTGGTTAGGTTTATTCCAAGGTATTTTATTCTTTTTGATGCAACCGTGAATAGAATTGTTTTCCCGATTTCTCTCTCTACTAGTTCATTGTTAATGTATAGGAATGCTGCAGATTTGTGTGTATTAATTTTGTATCCTGCAACTTTGCTGAATTCAGATATTAGATCTAGTAGTTTTGGAGTGGATTCTTTGGGATTTTTTTTTTTTATGTACAACATCATGTCATCTGCAAAGAGGGACAGTTTAACTTCTTCCTTGCCAATCTGGATGTCTTTTATTTCTTTGTGTTGTCTGATTGCCATGGCTAGGACCTCCAGTACTTTGTTGAACAGAAGTGGGGAGAGTGGGCATCCTTGTCTTATTCCCGATCTTAAAGGAAAGGCTTTCAGCTTCTCACTGTTAAGTATAATGTTGGCTGTGGGTTTGTCATATATGGCCTTTATTATGTTGAGGTACTTGCCCTCTGTACCCATTTTGTTGAGAGTGTTTGTCATGAATGGATGTTGAATTTTGTCAAATGCTTTTTCAGCATCTGTGCAGATGATCTTGTGGTTTTTGTCCTTTTGTTGATGTGGTGGATGATGATGGATTTTCAAATGTTGTACCATTCTTGCATCCCTGGAATAAATCCTACTTGATCATGATGGATGAACTTTTTGACATATTTTTGAATTCGGTTTGCTAATACTTGGTTGAGTATTTTTTTGTTTTTTTTGTTTTTTTTTATTTTGGTATCATTAATCTACAATTACATGAAGAACATTTTATTTACTAGGCTCCCCTCTTCACCAAGTCCCCCCCACAAACCCCATTACAGTCACTGTCCATCAGCGTAGTAAGATGCTATATAATCACTACTTGTCTTCTCTGTGTTGCATAGCCCTCCCCGTGCCCCCTCCCATATTACACATGCTAATCGTAATGCCCCCTTTCTTTTTCCCCGCCCTTATCCCTCCCTTCCCACCCATCCTCCCCAGTCCCTTTCCCTTTGGTACCTGTTAGTCCATTCTTGGGTTCTGTGATTGTGCTGCGGTTTTGTTCCTTCAGTTTTTCTTTGTTCTTATACTCCACATATGAGTGAAATCATTTGGTACTTGTCTTTCTCTGCCTGGCTTATTTCACTGAGCATAATACCCTCTAGCTCCATCCATGTTGTTGCAAATGGTAGTATTTGTTTTCTTCTTATGGCTGAATAATATTCCATTGTGTATATGTACCACATCTTCTTTATCCATTCATCTACTGATGAACATTTAGGTTGCTTCCATTTCTTGGCTATTGTAAATGGTGCAGCGATAGACATAGGGGTGCATCTGTCTTTTTCAAACTGGGCTATTGCATTCTTAGGGCAAATTCCTAGAAGTGGGATTCTTGGGTCAAATGGTATTTCTATTTTAAGCATTTTGAGGAATCTCCATACTGCTTTCCACAATGGTTGAACTAATTTACATTCCCACCAGCAGTGTAGGAGGGTTCCCTTTCCTCCACAACCTCGCCAACATTTGTTGTTGTCTGTCTTTTGGATGTTGGCCATCCTAACTGGTGTGAGGTGATATTTCTTTGTGGTTTTAATTTGCATTTCTCTGATGATTAGCGATGTGGAGCATCTTTTCATGTGTCTGTTGGCCATCTAAATTTCTTCTTTAGAGAACTGTCTGTTCAGCTCCTCTGCCCATTTTTTAATTGGATTGTTTGCTTTTTGTTTGTTGAGGTGCATGAGCTTTTTATATATTTTGGATGTCAGTCCTTTATTGGATCTGTCATTTATGAATATATTCTCCCATACTGTAGGGTACCTTTTTGTTCTATTCATGGTGTCCTTTGCTGTACAGAAGCTTTCCAGCTTGATATAGTCCCATTTGTTCATTTTTGCTTTTGTTTCCCTTGCCCGGGGTGATAGGTTCATGAAGAAGTTGCTCATGTTTATGGCCAGGAGATTTTTGCTTATGTTTTTTTCTAAGAGTTTTATGGTTTCATGACTTACATTCAGGTCTTTGATCCATTTCTAATTTACTTTTGTGTATGGGGTTAGACAATGATCCAGTTTCATTCTCTTACATGTAGCTGTCCAGTTATGCCAGCACCATCTGTTGAAGAGACTGTCACTTCCCCATTGTATGTCTGTGGCTCCTTTATTGAATATTAATTGACCATATATGTTTGGGTTAATGTTTGGAGTCTCTATTCTGTTCCACTGGTCTGTGGCTATGTCCTTATGCCATTTGGCTGAGTATTTTTGCATCTATGTTCATCAGGGATATTGGTCTGTAAGTTTCTTTTTTTGTGATGTCTTTGACTGGTTTTGGTATTAGAGTGATGCTGGCCTCATAGAATGAGTTTGGAAGTATTCCGTGGTCTTCTACTCTTTGGAAAACTTTAAGGAGGATGGGTATTAGGTCTTCACTAAATGTTTGATAAAATTTAGTGGTGAAGACATCTGGTACAGGGGTTTTGTTCTTAGATAGGTTTTTGATTACAAGTTCAGTTTTGCTACTAGTAATTGGTCTGTTCAGATTTTCTGTTTCTTTCTGCGTCAGCCTTGGAAGGTTGTATTTTTTTAGAAAGTTGTCCCTTTATTCTAGGTTATGCAGCTTGTTAGCATGTATTCTCTAATACTTCTTTGTATTTTTGTGGTGTCCGTAGTGATTTTTCCTTCCTCATTTCATTTCTGATTCTGTTCATGTGAGTAGACTCTCTTTTTTTCTTGATAAGTCTGGCGAGGGGTTTATCTATTTTGTTTATTTTGTTGAAGAACCAGTTCCTGCTTTCATTGATTCTTTCTGTTGTTTTATTCTTCTCGATTTCATTTATTTCTCCTCTAATCTTTATTATGTCACTCCTTCTACTGACTTTGTGCCTCATTTGTTCTTCTTTTTCTAGTTTCAGTTTAGACTGCTCATATGGGATTGTTGTTCTTTGCTGAGGTACACCTATATTGCAGTATACTTTCCTCTTAGCATGGCCTTGGCTGCATCCCACAGATTTTGCGGTGTTGAATTATTGTTGTCATTTGTCTCCATATATTGCTTGATCTCTGTTTTTATTTGGTCATTGATCCATTGGTTTTTTTAGGAGCATGTTGTGAAGCCTCCATGTGTTTGTGGGATTTTTCATTTTCTTTGCGTAATTTATTTCTAGTTTCATACCTTTGTGATCTGAGAAACTGGTTGGTACAATTTCAGTCTTTTTGAATTTACCGAGGCTCTTTTTGTGGCCTAGTATATGATCTGTTCTTAAAAATGTTCCATATGCACTTGAGAAGAATGTGTATTCTGCTGCTTTTGGGTGTAAAGTTCTGTAAATGTCTGTTAGGTCCATCTGTTCTAATGTGTTGTTTAGTGCCTCTGTCTCCTTTCTTATGTTCTGCCCAGTTGATCTGTCCTTCAGAGTGAGTGGAGTGTTGAAGTCTCCTAGAATGAATGCATTGCATTCTATTTTCCTTTTTAATTCTGTTAGTATTTGTTCCACATATATAGGTGCTCCTGTGTTGGGTGCATAGATATTTATAATGGTTATTTCTTCTTGTTGGATTGACCCTTTTATCATTATGTAATGTCTTTCTTTGTCTCTTGTGACTTTCTTTGTTTTGAAGTCTATTTTGTCTGATACAAGTACTGCAACTCCTGCTTTTTTCTCTCTATTAGTTGAATGAAATATCTTTTTCCATCCCTTCACTTGTAGTCTGTGTATGTCTTTGAGTTTAAAGTGAGTCTCTTGTAGGCAGCATGTAGATGGGTGTTGCTTTTTTATCCATTCAGTGACTGTATGTCTTTTGATTGGTGCATTCAGTCCATTTACATTTAGGGTGATTAGCGATAGGTATGTACTTATTGTCATTGGAGGCTTTAGATTCATGGTTACCAAAGGTTCAAGGTTAATTTCCATACTATCTAAGAGTCTAACTTAACTCACTTAATATGCTATTATAAACACAATCTAAAGGTTCTTTTTTTTCCTCCTTTTTCTTACTCCTCCATTCTTTGTATGTTAGGTATCATATTCTGTACTCTTTATCTATCCCTTGATTGATTTTGGGAATAGTTAATTTAATTTTGCATTTACTTAGTAATTAGCAGTTCTACTTTCTTTACTGTGGTTTTATTACCTCTGCTGACAGGTATTAAACCTTAGGAACACTTCCATCTATAGCAGTCCCTCCAAAATACACTATAGAGATGGTTTGTGGGTGGTAAATTCTCTCAGCTTTTGCTTATCTGGAAATTGTTTAATCCCTCCTTCAAATTTAAATGATAATCTTGCCGGATAAAGTAATCTTTGTTCTAGGCCATTCTGCTTCATGGCATTAAATAGATCATGACACTCCCTTCTGGCCTTTAAGGCTTCTGCTGAGAAGTCCGATAACAGCCTGATGGACTTTCCTTTGTATGTGATCTTATTTCTCTCTCTGGCTGCTTTTAATAATCTGTCCTTATCCTTGATCTTTGCCATTTTAATTACAATATGTCTTGGTATTGTCTTCCTTGGGTTCCTTGTGTTTGGAGATCTGTGCACCTCCATGGCCTGAGAGACTATCGCCTTCCCCAGATTGGGGAAGTTTTTAGCAATTACCTCCTCAAAAACACTTTCTCTCTCCCTTCTTCTTCTGGTACCCCTACAATGCGAATATTGTTCCATTTGGATTGGTCACACAGTTCTCTCAATATTCTATCATTCTTTGAGATCCTTTTTTCTCTCTGTGCCTCAGGTTCTTTGTATTCCTCTTCTCTAATTTCTATTCCATTTTTCGTCTCCTCAACAGTATCTGATCTGCTTTTAATACCCTCCATTGTGCTCTTCAACAGTTGGATCTCTGACCGGAATTCATTCCTGAGTTCTTGAATATCTTTCAGTACCTCCATGAGCATGTTAGTGATTTTTATTTTGAACTCCCTTTCAGGAAGATTCATAAGGTCAATGTCCTTTAAGTCTTTCTCAGGAGTTGTATTCATAATTTTACTCTGAACCAGGTTCCTTTGGCATTTCATATTTGTATATGGCGCCCTCTAGTGTCCTGAAGCTCTACTCTCTGGAGCTGCTTAGCCCTGAAGCAATGTCGGGGGTCTCAGTGGAGTGGTATTGGTGCCTGGGGAGAGGAAAGAGCTGTTTCCTCCTTCCCGGCCGCTATGCCTGTCTCCACTGCCTGAATCAGTGGACTGAGCACACAGGTATAAGCCTCTATGCTTTGCGTTTGTAGTTGCTGTACACAGATCTTCCCTCTGGCTGACCTAATGCCAGGGTAGGGTTTGCCAGTTTGTGAGCCAGGTGGGTCTGGCCGGGAGAAAGGCGCAGTAGGCTGCGTATCATCGAGGGTTTCCTTGGAGCTGTGTAGGCAGCCAGGGAGCTGGAGTCCCTGAAGATCGTGAAAGCTCCCAACCTGCTGGGCAGAGTGCACCTGGACAATTTTGTCTACCTGTCTTTTCTCCTAAGCAGTAAGCTCTCTACAATCCTTGCCCCTTTAGCAGCCCTCTTGCTTAGGGCTTCCTTGTTAGGACGCCGCTCAGACTGCCTGCCTTTCTTTTGTCCCAGAGCAGCCAGATATGGATCCCTGCTTTCCACAAGTGGCTGGAATCTCGGTCCCTCCAGGAAATCTGCCTGTCTTAGCTTTCCAATCCCCTAATCACGAGATTATCATGAAAGCACCATGAAATGTAGGATTGTGCTCCCAGAGCAGATCTCCGGCTCTAGGGATTCAGTATTCCCAGTCCTCCACTCCCTCCCTGCTTCGTTTGTCTTCCTCCCACGGTGAGCTGGGGTGGGGGAAGGATCTGAGTCCCGCCAGGCCACAGCTCTGGTATATTACCCTGTTCAGTGAGGTCTGCTCTTTTCTCCAGGTGTATGCAGTCTGGCGCCATCCTCTTTCCTGTTGCTCTCTCAGGATTATTTGTATCAATGATATTTTTGTATTTTATGCGGTTTTTGGAGGAAGCCACTTTCTCACATCTCACGCTGCCATTTTTAATCTCCTCCACTTCCACTTTTCTAGGGCCTGAAAAAGTCTGCATACTTGCAGGAGGATGTCTTCCTGCCAGTGTTTTTTGATCTAGCGTCTAAATGGTCTCTTCTTGATCCTCCTCTACCTCTACCCTCTACTCGGCCTCCTCTTCCTCATTGTTGCCTCCTGCACATCCTCCTCCTCCTCGACATCCTCCTCCTCTGACTCCTCCTCCGACTCCTCCTGATCATCTTCCACATACGCCCCCTCCTCCATTTATGCCTCCACATATGCCTCCTTCTCCACATACACCTCCTCCTCCTACTCGTCCTCTTCCTCATTCTTCCTCTTCATACAAGAAAAGACAGGATGGAAAACCTGGGAGCTGAAGCCACTGTCCTGGCCCACCAGCCTCTCAGGCGTCTCGGCCCTGGAGCCCTCCTCCCAGGCGTGGTGCTCCCCCTCCCTGCCAGCCTGCTCCGTCCCCTGCAGGGCTTTGCTCTCCAGGCTAGACTCGCTGTCAGGCAGGCCTGCCTGTGCACAGAAGGGGCTGAATGTTTTTGGTGCCCCTTCAGGCAAAGCAAATTCTTGTACTCTGGCCTTCTTTGAGGCGGGCTCCAAGACTTCCGTCCCATCCCATGAGACAGCCACACCTCTTTTCATCTCGAAACGCTTGTTGACGCATGCCGTTCCCAGGTGTGGTGGAAAGGAGTCTTGGGTAGAGAGGGAGGAAGCTTCCCATTCCTCCAAGACCTGAGGTTGAGTCATCTCACGAGGCCCACTACTAACAGTATCCGGAGGCAACTGAGGGATTCCTGGGAAAGGAAATTTCAGACACGAGAAGACTAGAATGAGTGTGTGAAGTCTGTAGGAGTTGAGATGGTCATGAGACTATTCCTATGGGCACATGGCCTGGAAGTACATACATATGTGAAATCACAGAATGCTGTGAGACATACATTTTATCTGATTGTGATTATGTGGGATTGAGGGTGTGGAGGTCTTTGTATGTTCTGGGACATAGTCGGTGAGAGTTTCTGACATTGGTAAGGGGGTGGTGAATGACTTTGTACATGTGTGTGGTGTGACAACACACGTGAACAGGGGCGGTATGTGTTCTTATTGTGAAACAGTTAAAGACAGAGCATGTTGGAGAAAGTGTGCTTGAGCTTCCCAGAAGCGCAGTTCCCTGAAGGGCTGAAGGCTTTTGGCTGAAGGTTTTGTGGGTGAAGTGGTATGTGGAATAGAAAGTGCATCCATTTCAGGGCATATGAGTTTTTGAGTGCTTAGGCTGGCTCTAATGAGGGAGGTAAAACAAGTTACCTGTGTGAAAGGGTGTACATTATTTATGGGTTAGTGTGTAGACAGCAGAGTCTGAGAATGATTGCATGAGGAGGGAAGGTGGAAGTGTGTATCTGTAACACTCGTAGAGAATGGGAAGGACGCATCTGGAATGAAGGCTTGTGTATATGAGAGAAAAAGTGAAAGGAAGGAATAATGGGGCTATATCTGGTATGAAGGAATATAGGGTGTGTGTGAGTGAGTTTGTGCTGATCTGAGGGAGAGGTTGTAATTGAGTTCCCACACTGTTTTCAGCACAGCCCACTATCTCACTCACAGCTGTCCCAGTGTTCATATGGGGAACTGTCCTATCCTTGAAAGCACATCCCCAATTTGTCGCTTTGCAGAGGCTTCAGTCTTAGTTCCTCTGCCCTGAAGCCCTTTCCTGTTTTTGAAGGGAAAGTGAAATAAGTAGGGATTGGGCTGAGCAGCTCAGCTATTCATCCTGCCCAGCCTGTGTGATCTCCCTTACCGTCCTCATTGGCAGCATGAAGCTCTCCTGCAGAGGACACACGGGAAAAACACTCAGAGGCTGAGGGCTCTTCTCCTGGCGTCTGATCGCTGTCTCCGACCACCACAGGTGCCTCAGGCTCAGGAGAGTCCTCTGGAGTCTTCTCGAATTCTGAGGAATGAATACAAAGAAAGCCCACATGTGGCATTTTCTGGGATTTGTCTCCATTCAAAAAAAACACGTTGAGTGGACAGTCATGTTAGGCATTGAAACCCCCTCCATGAAATTAAGCATTTGAAATTTCACTTGCTCCAAAATATAAGGAAACCAACAATTATGAAAATTGTGTGTAGTAGATGTCTGTGATATTGGTATTCTTGTATGCGATGTTTCTAAAGATGTATACAGAATATCAAAACTGGTGACTAAAATTAGATATTAGCTCCTTTTTCCTCATGAGAAATTATATAATTAGAGGACATGGGGTACAAGGTTTAAAAGAATTCTGCATGTCTACCTGCCTGCCTATTTATCCAGATTAATATCTATATTGGTGTAGATATATATAAAGATAGGGCTATCTATATAAATATAGAGAGGTGTAGAGATACAGCATTTTTTCAGAGAATTCCTGGGCTGTAGCCATAGTGCTGGAGATATTCAAAGGAAGACTTTACAGTCTTGCCCCAGATTCCTCTTCTGGGAATGTATTTCTGTATTTCTGCAGGACTCCCTATTCATATCTTTTAAAACCCTTTTTCATAGGAGGCTTGCACACCCACATGACACATTTCTGCCCATGGATTGGAAGTGGACACCCTGGGCAGGTCGTGGACAAGGGGTCACTTATGGCCACTGCTGAGAGAAGGGACTCAGTTCTGAGCCTGTGCCATCGTGTTGCCTCATCTCCCCGCCTGGCTCTACCTCAGTCCCTTCTCACTCTCGGCCCATACCATAGTGAGTAAGACTGTCTGCAGAAGAGTTGGGGAAGTAGTGTGCCTGCCAGGCTGGGGAGCGTGCGCCGCCAGTGACTGCAAAGAGGAAAAGCCTTTCTCCCAACCTGCCCTTTTCCTGGACTTACCTTCATTTCACCAGTTTCAGACGGGGACTAGGCCCTGGGCCAGGAGCACGCTTCCTCCAGAGCTAAGGTAGTTCTGACCATGTGATTAAGTTTTCTGTAGTGGGAAATGAGTGGCAACCAGGCATAGGCATAGAAGTCCTACTCTGTGTGCTGCCGTGTTCTTCCCCTTTTCTGGGATGTTGATAACCTGGGGTCTATTTGAAAGCTGAGTGTTAATGATAAAAAAGTTTCTATCAGCAGGGAGACTTGCCCTATTCCTTCACATACACTAATTGTTACATAAGAAATAGATTCCTTCGTGTATTAGTTACTAAGGCCTCTTCTACTCCAACTAATGAATCTACTCTGTTAGTGATATAATGAGTTTTGAGAAGGAAATAATTGGACCTGGTACGTATTAAGCAAGCCATTATCTTAGAATCTAGTCTGTGTCTTTCCTTGGCTTATGTATGCTATATATGTGTGTAGGTGTGAATTAGTGTGAATGTGTTTTACATGTCTTATAGTTTACACTAAAAAATATCTCTGAACATGCACTGTTTGTATTGAAGGTGAGTTGAAGACAGACTCACTTTCCAAGCCTCTCTCCAAGGCCCCAGTGGAGTGTGTTGAAATCTCAGACATTATTAGAAATGTCACGTTCTCTTCATGAACCACGACTGGGACCCTCGGGTTTGGTCCTGACCTGTCCCCTCCCACTACTGTTCACCTGCTCTTCCTCATAGGACTTGTTTACTTTTTAAAACCTCACCATTACCACAAGTATTTCAGTTTCCTGTTTTTTCCGAAAGAGCCACTTTCTCAATTCAACCATCATGGTTAAATTGTATTATGTGTACATGTGTGTGCAAGTGTGTGTGTGTGTGTGTGTGTGTGTGTGTGTGTGTGTGTGTGTGTGTATCCTGATGGTTTTTTTCTTACATTTCATAAAGGAGGCTCAAATTTACATCTCTATAGTCTGAGACAGTGAAAGAAAGGTCTCAATGTCTGAGACGATATAAGAAATCGGTTCAATTTCTGTATGACTTTACACTCTCATCCCTGCACCTCCAATTTTAGGTAGTCAAACTTTTTTCCTAATTTTTCATTTACCTCTTTTAGCCACACTTTCTTCATTAACTGGAAAAAGTATTATTGGAAAATGTGTAACATTGTAAAAAAGGAAATAAAGGGAAATACATTCTGGAGGATATATTATACTAATAAATCACTACACCTGTGGTGCAGGAACCCAGAGTGGCACGATGTGGGGAACACAGGTCCTTAGCCACAGAGACAAGGACCTGGTCTCGGGAACCTCCTCTTGGCCCTCAGATGATCTGGTCCCTGAGAAAGAGCAGTGCACCCACACCTTCTCCCTCCTGCCTTCCTGCCCTTTCTCTTTAGTAAGTAGGAATCCTCACTCCTTTTTTCTTTAGAAGATGGTTTCTAGCTCCCCAGTGCTCAGAGAATATCACTGACACAAACCTCCTGACATCCTGGCCACTTTGGGGGCATGTGTGGTTTCAAGGTGTTTCCTTTTTTGTTTGTGCTTCATGGCTTAGCACCTCAGAGAGTGACTGAAATCAGGTGCCTTCCTCTCTGGAACTCTGCTGCCAGAGGTTCAAGTGATGACAGCCAGGAATCAAGTCAGTATATCCAAGAACAAGACTGGAGAGGCTCTCTCCTCACTCACTCAGTCACTCACTGGCCCGGCCTGTGTTTAAGTACACCAGTAGGGCCATTATGATATAAGTGAGACAGGGTTTCATAGCATTCTGACACGTGCATCAGAGCAGACCACTGATAGGGGGGAACCCTTTTACCCAACAAACTCTACCATGAACTAGTATTTTTATCTTGCCCTTCATATGAAAACTTGAGAACCAATGATATGGATTAAACAAAAGACAATTACTGTATGTATCTAGGGGAACCACATTACTAAATCTCCGCAAGGGTGAGGATAAGGCATTACCTGAGAGAACCAGGCCTAGACCCATGCCTGCCCCATAGAACATGGTAACTGTCATATCTTAGCAGCATCATATAACTTATGTACACAAATAAGTTATGTGAGAGGTGCATGTGTATAGTGGGTTTGCGAACACCTTGTGATTCCATTCAACTCCAACATTTACTGAATTTTCCGTGCTATACAGAACAGGCTTGTGTTTTAACCATGCATTGTCTCTTTTGAAACTATCTTCCCCGTCGCTTCCCCAAAGCCTTCAGGGAAAGAGGAAGCCCCTGGCTTTACATCCAGGCCCCTCATCATGAATCCTTTGCTTGTCAAGCATGAAGGCTTCATTCCACGGCTTCTGTTCTAGGCCCCAGTCTCCTGGAAACCAGTGGGCTCTGCAGAGGGTTTGAACTCTAGTTAGCTCCATTCTGCTCCCAACTTCCCACTGACTGGCTCCTCCCTGAGGGACAATATGTATTTCCTTCAAACTTAGCAGTTGCTCTAGAGCCAGGCCATGATCCAGCCAGCTTCAGCCTTCTTTTCCTCCAGTAGGTCCCCCCTTAAGGTGTTCCCCCCAAATGGGCTCGGCCTCTTGAGGCCACTAAACGGTAGGCACATTTCCCAAGATATTCTCAGCCTTGTCAGCTACTGGAGAAACCCAAACCAAAAATTAAGATACTATTTTACACATACCAAGTTGGTAAAAATTAGATCAAATGATTGTAAGGATATGGGTAAAAAAAAGAACCTTCATGATATAAAATGAAGTATTGACCTATGTAGCTGTGTTGGGGAACAATTAGCCAACATTTTATGAAATCAAAAAACCTATGAGCCTATAATCTCATTCCCTAATGGGATCTTTACAAGGGTGATATTCGTAGCATTATTTATACTAGCAGGGAAGGTGGCATTTTAGTTTCTAACTCAAGAAGAATGGATAAGCAACATATGGTTGGTATATACAACAGAATACATTTCCAAGAATAGAAGCTAAGCCCATTAAACTATACCTATAGGGCAGGGCATCAGGAAGGAATTGGAGATCAGAAACAAAAAGAAAATATAAATCAATGAAATAACCATAAGCTAGTGACTAAGGAGAATTATTAAGTTACTAGTCAATAAACATTAAAGAGGGAAAAAGAAAATCTTTCCCAAAAGTAAAAGGGTTCAGATCAGGTCTAGAACTAAGAGAAAGGATTATTCTAAAGCTACCCTATAGTATTAGCTTCCTAGTGTAAGTTACTTTACCTCCTAAAGTCTCACTTCTGTCATCTGTAATCCAGGAAAAATAGTTCTTCTCTCATACCCTAGTGGGGTCCTGCATGGATGCCAGTAGAAAGACACCAAAGCTTGAATTTCCTTTTAAATTCCTTAAAAAGTCACTTAACTCTGCCATAGAGCCAGCTCAAAAAAATGAATAAAAATGCCATGGAAAAGAAACAGAAACAAAACACAAATGCAATACTTCATGCCAAAAGACAGTAAAATACTGGCAATAAACATCTGAGGGTGTAGATGGGAATGGGAATTTTTATTACCTTCCCATTCCTGTACAAGGCCACCATTGCCCCTCTAGCATTTTTGGTCATCCAAAGACGTTATCTTGTATAAAATTCGATGATGTTCCTTTCTTCAAGTAGATACAGCCCCTCCAGGACACATCCTTTGGTATAGGAGCCCAGGCCATGTTTCAGAGCTTACTATTTTCTTGCATCTTTGTTCTTAGTTTCACAGGATCCCCTCAAAATAATGTTTTTCAAAGTTAATAAGGTTAAATCCCCTTTTTCCCCTGCCTCTTTCAATGTGGTTTTGTTACTTATTTGTAATACAGTAAGTCTGATTTTTTTTATGATTAGTATTCCATTTTGGGTTCTCCTCACACTTAGTTGAGGTTTTTTGTAACTTTATGTATGGTAAAATCCACCGTGCTTTTAGAGTTCTGTGAGTTCTGACAAATGCATGTTCATGTAACCATCACCAGTTATGACACAGCCAATTCTATCACCCCCCAAATTCCCTTACTATGGTTTTTTGTAGACAAGCCATCACTGCTTCCTAGAATTTGTCACTTTTGAAAAATGTTTAAGTAATACTTGAATACTTCTCTTATTAATAGTTTTTAATCTTTTAATTTTTTGAAACCTGGTTATGTTTTTACTTGTCATTCTTAATTTTAAACATAGCCACTGATGCTTTCCAAAGGCTATCCAGTATGTCATCTGTGTTATTGGTTTCCAATTCTAGGATTTATTTTTAAATTGTCCTGATATTTTGGTTTATTAAATCTATATTTGTTTACTCATTTGTATTTCTTTTATTTGGTTTCAAGTACCATTATTTTTTTCGTCATCTTATGTTTAATTTCAAGGATATTTGCTTTTATCCCTATGTCATCACTGGAAAAATTAGAGGTACGAATTTTTAAAAAATGTGATTTGTCTGGATTACAGATTTTTTATGTGTGTTCTAATTCTAATTATGCCCTAATTATTTCTTATATATAGATAGTCTATGATTATTGTTGTTTTCTTTTTACCTAGACATTATTTCAGAGAAATGTTTTGTTTTTAATATAGATTTCCTTATCATTTTATTTTGTTTCATTATCTTATGCTTAGTGATGTTAACATTGTATGTTTTTGCATGTGTGTGTGTGACATAATGTATGGAGAAATGCTACAGACAGTTCTTTTTTACTTGAAACTAAGATATATTTTCTGTTCCTAAACTATTGGAATATATATTCTATTCTCATGATATAGTATATCTACCTACCTAAAATCCCCATAAAATATTGACATTACTGTTCAATTTTAAATTTTGGAATTATTTTACCATACATCATTGCCATATGGTTTCTATTTCTCTGGTATTTTTATTAATTTCTCCTACATTACACAGTTGATGTGATTTATTGTACAAATGTTTATGAAGTCCATATTTAACTACATTCATCAGTATGAAGTCATTTAACAGTCTTATTTAAATTTTCAAAAAAAAAACTTTATTAACAAAATAATTCTTGTAGAATAGAAAATTGGAATGTGGCTACAACATAGATAAGAAAATTGGATTATAAGCAATAGATTTCTGGCAAAAATAAAAGACAGTATTGGTAAAAACAATGGTAAGAATACATGTAAAACAGGGAGCCACAGACTGCTTTTTAACTAGTAGAAGCAGGAAATACAGATAATTATCCCATGGTTTTTAACAAAAGCATTTCACAGCTTTACTGACTAACTGAAAAGGGAAAATTGAGGCAATTACTATTCTGATTCTTGTAGGATATTCCAATGGGCGTATTCCACATAGAGAGAACATAGGCCTAAAGAGAGAGTAATAACAAAATAAATATATAGGGATTTCTAGGCCATTTCAAAATAATTACTCTCTTAGTAATTTATGTCCATACAGCTGTTATTTTCAACTCAGAAATTCCAGCAAAACCACCGTCTAATGGAGCTATGGTGGGAATTTTCACGGAAATATTTGGAATTTGTTTCTGTTTGACCTGGATATTCAGGCCCATTAACTATGTGGCTGTCTGATACATCAGGTTTCTCCACATTGTGATTCAGTAAACTTCTCTCTTCAGAATTCTTTGATGTGTGCTGCTTTTTCAAGTCCTTCTCTGAAATTTTTTTATATTGACAAATCGCAGTTTTTAGGATTTATTTTTAACATTAACCTAAACTACGGCATTTAGGAGTTGTACCATATGTTAGAATGTTCACATTACAATGGATGTGGTATTGGAAGCATATCTTAACTTTTTAAAACTGGAGTTTCCATGTTTAACAATAGTTGTTCCTGATTATGACAAGCTGAACCAGTTATAAAAAGTGCAAACTTGCACACAGTCTCAATTATGGCTCCTCAAACACCAGAGTACAATAGCATTAATTCTTTGTTCTTATTTCTTCTGTCAGACACAGTAGTGTTTTTTGACCACTAACTGAAAACTGAATTGGTCGAGAATTACCAAACTATTTGTATTGTATTAAAATAATTTCACTTTGTCATTAGGATAGATTTGTCACTAATTTTAAATGACAATATTTTTTATATTTCATCAGCATATACTCAACTCTAAATATGATAACTGCCACGTACTAAAAAAGAAGTAAATATTTGTTGAGTAAATGATAAGTGATTTAAAAAATTGAATGATTTTGGTTATATTCTTCATACTTGTTTTCTCCAAACATCAAAACACTGAATGATAATGGAAGATATACAAAATTAAGACAATATTAATAAGTATTCGAATTAAGCAACCTAGTAAAATTTATAAAATGCTGTAAAAATTTAGATGTATTTTTATAAAAATTATGCCTTTAAATTTAAGTTAAACATCAGATTTGGTATTCTTCTGTACCATGCTAAAAACAATGTGATGGATATAATTAGAGTATAGCTGTCTTGACACACTTGGTCATTTTATTGTTGAGAATTTAAATGATTAACCCATAAGAAGTGAATAAATATGCTTCATGTTTTACCAATTATTATACCCAGGACAAATGCATTAGTGTAACATTTAGTATGAACTCTTACGTTGTCTTACCAATGGGTTTCAGCCCCGAAGAAATTCACTGTAGATTCAGTGAGACTGAGGAATGACAATGGAACATTCTTGGGGTAAAAGGGTTTATTACCCAACTTTGTTCTCCTGGCGATAGGTCCAGCGCTAGGATCATGTCTGCATCCAGTCATCTACAGGTCTGTAATCCTCTGTAATCCTCCTTGTCGCTGCCTCCACCCAGCACACTGGGTAGAGCTCCTTACACAGTGACTCAGTCAGTAATAGCCTAGGAGTGTGGGAGCATTAGTCTAGTAGCAGGCCAGTTACATCACCAAGTAGTTTAGGTTCAGGTGAGGATCCTGGCCATAGGATACATTTTCCCTACCCATGTTTTCTCCTTTGTGACATTTACTACTCTGGTTAATAATAGGTTGATTTTACTTGCATTTCTCCAGTGTTATTTCCTTTTTAGTTATTTGAACTGATGGTACATGAGAAGTTAAAATGTAATTATAATTATCAAAATTACATGTTTGTCATTTATTCAATATTCTGTCATATTTTTTTTTGCAAATTTTGATTGGTTAAATAGCATGTGTAATAATTTTTCATGCTGTGAAAAGGCAGTAAGTGTTCCAAGAGGGGAAAACTGCAAATAAAGTCTGTGCCATATTTGCACTCACAAGAGAGATAATTAGCTGAAAATCATAAGATGGTATTCAGTGAATACCACTTTTTCATGCTTGTGACAAATGGTTTTACCAGGTAAAGGCCAGAAAACTGGTAAAGTACAAATTGAAATATTACTAGTAAAAGAAGATCCACAAAAATAGTACTGCCGCATGTGGGTTTTCATATCATTTAGTGATGCCATTACCTGAAAACTATTTTTGGTATATAAAATATTTTCAGCAAAGGCAATAATGAGCCAACAAGGTAACGTTTCCAAACCTATGATTTTACTGAATTTATTTGATTTGTGCTCTGTACATAGATATAATTGTGCATTTGTAAAACCGGTAGCCATTTAAACACTATTAAAGTGTCTTGCCAATGGGTTTCAGCCTCAGACAAGTTCACTATGGATTCAATGTGACCAAAGAAATGACTGTAAAACATTCTTGGGGTGAAAGGGTTTATTTCCACGGTGGCAGGTCAGTCACTAAAATCCCATTCACT
Organism: Manis pentadactyla; assembly: GCF_030020395.1. NCBI lineage: Eukaryota > Metazoa > Chordata > Mammalia > Pholidota > Manidae > Manis > Manis pentadactyla. Next base: position 19,422,292 of record NC_080021.1, on the reverse strand, counting down.
CAGAGTGAGTCTGCATGCAGCAAGCCGGTCTCTGTCTCGGGGCCCTGCTACCTGCACAGCCGTCTTCTGTCCTCTGTCCTTGGTGCTGCCACCACTCCAGCCTCTGCTCGCTCTCCTGCAGCCTTGCAGTCATGCCACTGTGTCGCCCAGAGCACTTAGCGGAGCTCTTTATAGAGTCAATAGCAACGTATTGCCCACACATGTGTAGTGAGCTAGTCAGCCAGGGCCAGGTGGGAATCCTGGTCACAGGAACATTCATTTTGTCCACATAAAGGAAAAGCTACAGCTGCCGGGAGCCATGCTACTTGAGCTGTGTAGCAAAGCTCAGGCTGGAGGAAGAACTCCCACAAAGTAGGGGCCTTCACAGCTTGCTCCCCCTATTACCCACCTTGATTTTGTTTTTCTCCATTATATTATTGGCTTTGCTTTTGCTTGCATTTTGCCAAAGACTAAGCTAACCTTTGCTAAGCAGCACGGAAAGGAGGAGAACATAAACTTCCCCAAAGCTTTTCAGGATAGTGCTCCTGAAGAACAGAACCTGCAGAGGCCAGATGGCAATCTTGGCATAGAATACCAAAACCTGCAGTTAGTCAAACATTGACTACCCCATCTCCACCTAAGTGGGAATGCCCACCTTGTTTGCAATGCTAGTGAAATTAGTGATGAAGAGTTTTATAGGAAAATTAGAGAAATAGAGTTATAGGGGAATACTGAATGGAATGACCCTATATGACACTTAATCAATCTTCTCATGTTTTCTTCCATTTGCTACTTCTATAGCTTTTCTTCTTCCTTCTTAATTGCAGCCCTTTCCTAGAATTCATGCCTCATATGTGAAATTACCAAGTATCTTAATTCTTCCAAATGGGCAGATAGTCAGAATCCATAATGGGCCATGGAGAATCCAAAGAGCGTGTTGTTTTTATGGAAATAATTAAGCATATGATAGAAAAAAGAGGAATCAAAGTTTCATCAGGACAGCTTGAGGTAAAGATACCTCAAGACAAGTGCTGGGCATAGAAGCCACAGGGCATAAATCTGCAAAGAAGTAAAAAGCTAACCTTTTTGAAGAATATTACTTCTCTCTTATTTACCAGCTTTACTTCTCCCTGTATGGCCCCGGAAGATGGCTGGTTAGCCAGAGACGGGTAAGATTCCTCAAGGGAGGAACAACCTAAGACAGGCACAGTCGCAGGGGGGCCATCAGTTGAGAAAATGGGGGCCAACAGAGGTGAGGCTTAGAACCTCACCCCCCCAGCATTGAGAGAAATTGTCTACATCTGTGGATGTTTTGTTGCCCTTGTCTAGCTTGGATCAATACCTGGTCTATAGGCACAGACCTGATCATCTATACTTGCCTTCTTACAGCACTAAATCATGCTTTCTATCTTTATCTTGCATCTACCTACGATAGAATAAATATTATGAGGGGATAAAATGTACTCATTGCATTAGAAATATACATGATACCTGCCTAGCTAACTGTAGCAGTGAGTGACCTGTATTTCACCTTGAGCTGATAGACTCCATAGTCACTGCTACATGCTGCACATTTCTGTGGTCACATGCATTACTCAGAAACCGCTTTGCACAGAAACGAGAGACACAATAGAGTACATGTTGCTAGGAAAAGTTTAGGTCAAGGAACAGAAAAAAAATCACCTGTCCAACACTTGGCTAACCATGTATAGATTAGAAAGAAACAGAAAGAAAAAAGCTTGCCTATGCCTGTTAATCAAAAGAACAAATAAAAAGTAATCATATCCTTGTGCAAAATGGTATAAATAAAGCTGTCATCCGCACTTTGTCGGGAGACCTCCTCCACTGACTCTGTGTCCTGTCTCTCCATACGCCAACTCCGTCCTGCACTTTCGGACATCCTACCTCTAGGCTGGAGCTGCACTCCCGCGTACAGCATAAAAAAAGTTCCATCTTTACAGGAGAAACAAAACTTGGGTCATTAGACTTTGATAGCTTTTAATGTCTTGGGACATCGAAACAATTACCACTTGGAGAAAATGATTTAGCTAGCTGTGAAAGCTATTTAGGAGTGGCTAAATAGTTACGTGTGTGTGTGTGTGTGTGTGTGTGTGGCTACTTTATTATTTCATAGCATTACAAGATGCTCTAGGCTCATCTTGACTATCTCCAGCACTAGTCCTAGATACAGTCAATTCTCCCAGGATTTTTTATTCTTTTCATTACAGAATCTCAGAATCGTATTAGAAACCCCAATAGGGGCAGTAGGTGTGCTTGTTGCTAGTGGGAGTCATTTATTTTAAGCCCTTTCAGCTCTGCTGATTAAACAAAGACATGTATTCAACCCATGCATATACATATATCAAATATTTCTATATGTAATACCATCTGTGTTTACATTAAGGTAAACATTGAGTCTTACTGGTATTCCCAACTCTAGTACGTCACTATGGGTGTTCTAGCCTCCTGTGCTGCCTATCTGTGAGCTCCTCCTCCAATAGTGAGAAATTTGGATCACACCGTCTGCCACCTAGTTTCTTAGTTGTTCAATCTGAGTGTAAGTATAATAATATCAGAATCGCTTGCCCACACCTCTGTGGCAGGCAGCCTTTTGAAGCCCAGTGCTCTTGTGCAGCTCCTTTTGCCTTTGGCCTTATACACCCACTCATTTTCAGAGTTACTCAGGTCACCACCTTTCCCATACTCCCCTTCAGCGAGGTTGTTCCATAACGTTTGTAATAGATTTAGATTCTCTTGTCACAGTCTGCATGCCTTCTTGAGATTCCACCAACATCTTAAGTGATTTTTTTTAAATTTGCATAAACTGTGGTTCATCCTTTGTGCTGTAAAGTCCCACAGGTTTTGACAAATGCATAATGTCATGTATTCATTACAAAATGCAAATAATAGTTTCACTGTTCCCCAAGATTCCCGTGTGCTTTACCTACTCATCCCTATCACCCTGAACCCATGGCAATCACTCATCTTTCTACCCTCCCTGTGGCTTTATCTTTCCCACACATCATAATCATATAATTTGAATCATAAAGTAGGAAGCCATTCCAGATTGGTTTCTTTCACTTAGAATGCATTTTAGTTTTTCCTATGTCTTTTTGTGGCTTGATTGCTCATTTCTTTCTTCACAGGATAGTATTCCATCTTACAGATATACCAGTTTATCCATTCACCTACTGAAGGACAGCTACCTTCTGGCAATATGAATAAAGCTGATATACATATTCATGTGCAGGTTTGTGTGTAGATAGAAGTTTTCAAGTCAATTGAGTAAATACCTAGGATTATGATTACTGGGTCATACGGGAAGAGTACATTTAGTTTTGTAAGACACTGCTAAGCTGTCTTTGTATTCTTTAGTTCATCTGTATACTTACTGATTTTCTTCCTGTGGATCTATCAATAACAAAGAGGGATATTGAAATCGTTATAATACTGGAGACTTCTCTGTATTTAAAGTAGTGTTTTTTATAGGCAACGTATAGTTACATATTGGTATTTTATACACTCTCACAGTCTCTGATTTAATTGCTGTATTTAGAACCCTCAGTGATTATCATTACAGTTGTATTAAATCAACTATATTTGTGCATATTTTCTATTCATTGCTTTTGTTCTTTTTCTTTTTTATGTTAACAGTCCTTTTCTGTTTTCTCTGGTTTTAATTTAGCATTTTATATGGTTCCTGTTTCTCTCATCTTTTAGCATATCAATTAGACCTCTTTATATGTTTAGTAGTTGCTTTAGAACTTGTAATATACATTTACAGCTAATCTATTCCACTTTCAAATGACACTATACTTCACTGATAGCACAGGTATTTTCTAACCAGATTAGCTTCTTTCAATATGCATTTAAGTTTACTCCCTGTCTTTCCATGGCTTGATAGCTCATTCCTTTTTGTAACTGAGTGATATTCCATTGACTGGTTGTACCACCATTTATTTATCCATTCACATACTGAAGGACATCTTCATTGCTTCCAAGTTTTGGCAATTATGTATAAAGCTACTGCATTAATACAGGTGTTTGTGTAAACACAGATTTTCCTCTCCTTTGGGAAAATACCAAGGAGAACAATTAATGGATCATATGGTAAGAGTATGTTTAGTTTTATAAGAAACTGCCAGTTTGTCTTCCTTAGTGGTTGTACCATTAGCATTCCCATTAGCAGTGTATGTAAGTTCCTGTTCCATATCCTTGGCAGCATGTGGTGGCTCATTGTTCTGGATTTGGGCCATCCTTAAGGCTGTGCAGTGGTATCTCTTTAAAAAATTTTTCATTTGTCTGTTGACACATGATATAGAGCATCTTTTCATATGTTTATTTGCCATATTCTTTCATGAGGTGTCTGTTAAGGTCTTTGGTTCATGTCTTACTCAGCTGTTTGTTTTCTTAAGGTTAAGTTTTAAGAGATTTTTGAAAATGTAGGTCTGTGAAACATTTTGCATAATTTTTGTGAAGGGTGTTAGGTCTCTGTCTAGATTTGATTATTTTCTTTTTGTTGTTTTGCATGTAAATGTCCAGTTTTCCAGCACCATTTGTTTAGAAAATTATCTTTGCTCCATGGTATTACATTTGCTCCTATGTCAAATAGTTGTCAAATCAATCAACTATTTATGGAGGTCCACTTCTAGACTCTCTATACTGTTCCACTGATCTGTCTATTCTTTGGCCATTATCATACTGTCTTGATTAATCAATTAGTTTTTTATAAGAGTTACAAGAAATTAAATGACAAGAGATTAATCTTCAACAAATGGTGCTGTGACAGCTATATAGCCACACAGAAAAGTGTAACTTTGTACTCATAATTAATGCCACATATAAAAATTAATGGATAAATAAAATCAAAATAGGTCAAAGATCTAAATGCAAGTACTAACACTATGAAATTTTCAGAAGGAAACGTAGTTGTAAATCTTCATGAACTTGGATTAGACAGCAATTTCTTACATATAACATCAAAGTACAAGCAACAAAGAAAAAATAGATAAGTTGGAATTCATTAAATTAAAAATATAGCATCAAAGGACATTATCAAGAAAGTAAAAAAAAGAAAACATTTGGAAGTCATATATCTGAGGGCCTAGTATTCAGATGATATAAAGAACACTATCAACTCAAAAATAAAAAGACAAACTGATTTTTAAAATAGGCAAAGGATTTGAATAGACATTTCTTCAAAGAAGATATGTAAGAAAATATACAAAATGGCCCATATGCAAATGGAAAGATGTTAAACATTGTTAATCATAAGGGATATAAATCAACCACAATTAAATACTACTTCACACTCACTAGGTTGTATATAATGTTTTATAAAATTTACTCAAGTGTTCTTTATAAGTGGTGTCTCCCAGCCTGCTAGGAGCAGAGACAGTTTCCTAGTCATTCTGCAGCCCTAGTGTCTAACATATTCCTAGGTCCCATATAGTCTTTTAGTAAAAGGCTGGTAATAAATAGCCTTTGCTATTTCAAATGATTTTCTTTTGTAAGAGAACAAGAAGAATATGGACCACTATGACTATTTCCCAAGGTGCAGCAGAGTTTTCATTTCCAACTTAATATTTCAATTGTTGGGATTTTATTCAGGTGGTGGAAGGAAAGGGGCACTAAATTTGTTTTGCCTAAGTAAAATAAACTTACACCTCGAGTGGAGAGCATTTTCATTAATGTTGTGGTCATACTGCTCAGTTAAGATGGCTAAGTTTTGGGTCTGCTTCTCCTGGCAATGTCTTACACAGTGGGCATTAAATTATTCAGAATTTCCAAAACCTATGTTGGGTAAATCAGGATAACTTGTTTTGGTATCCTGATCTAAGTAGAGATCTCCCAGTCATCACAAGAACCCAAATGTGGGATATGGGGGATCTGTCTGAACAGTTTAACTTTAGAATAAGCTGCCAATCCTTTTTCCAGTCATTGTACCATATTACACACCCATCAGCATTTGTCAATGTCCATCTTTTAATATTTAACCATTCTAATGGGTACACATGGCATCTCATAGTTAATTTGCCTTTCCTTGATGTTGAGTACTTTTTCATGTGCTTTTTGGCATTTATATCTTTCTGGGTTAAGTGTCTGTTCAAGTCTTTCACTTGTTTTAAAATTAGGTTGATTGCTTTTCTCTCACAGTGTCATAGGAATTATATATTATGGATATAAATCCTTTCTTAAATTTATGTATTGTGTATTTTTTTCTCAAGAACTGTGACTTACCTCTTCATTTTCTTACTGATGACTTTAATGAGCAGAAGTTTTTAATGCTGATGATGTCCAATGATTCCGTTTTTTCCTTAACAATTAGTCCTTTTTTCCTACTCCAAATGAGGCCAATTTAATCAACGAAAGTCAGACAGAATACATTTATTTAATAAACAAAATACATAGGTGAGGGGATACAGGTGTGTTTCCATAATAACTTGTTTTAGCATATGCTGCCTGCTGTGAGCGGCTCATAAGAACCTGGGGTATACAGAGAAAGGCTTTAGATCTTTTCACAAATTTCTTAGGATAGAATTGTCCAAAAGTGACGACTCAAGCCACGTTGCTGAATTGTTTTTGCAGTTTTCAGAAAATACCCCCATCTAACCAGTTTCTTTTTACCACGTGGCTTGTATGTGTGCATGTATGTGCATATTTGATAAACACACATACACACCAATTCCCCTTTACATAAAATTTCCCCAAAAGTTAAAACCAAAACAAAACACAAAACCTGAGAGCTAAATACTATGACATCCCAATTAGTAAACACAAAACAGAACGCTTTACAAAAATGAATAAAATATACCACAGGCACTCAGCTTCCACACGGTAGCACCCAAGCGAGGAGGCCGCTTGTGATGACGTCTATGGGGAGTTTCTTTTGGTGGACTGTTCCAGCGGAATGGCCATTCTCAATTATTTTGATTTGCTGGTTGATCCATTGATTATTTAGGAGCATGTTGTTAAGCCTCCATGTGCTTGTGAGCCCTTTTGCTTTCTATGTGCAATTTCTAGTTTTATGCCTTTGTGGTCTGAGAAGTTGGTTGGTAGAATTTCAGTCTTTTTGAATTTACTGAGGCTCTTTTTGTGGCCTAGTATGTGGTCTATTTTGGAGAATGTTCCATGTGCACTTGAGAAGAATGTGTATCCTGTTGCTTTTGGGTGTAGAGTTCTATAGATGTCTGTTAGGTCCATCTGTTCCAGTGTGTTGTTCAGTGCCTCTGTGTCCTTGTTTTCTGTCTGGTGGATCTGTCCTTTGGGGTGAGTGGTGTGTTGAAGTCTCCTAAAATGAATGCATTGCATTCTATTTCCTCCTTTAATTCTGTTAGTATTTGTTTCACATATGTTGGTGCTCCTGCATTGGGTGTGTATATATTTATAATGGTTATATCCTCTGGTTGGATTGACACCTTTATCATTATGTAATGTCCTTGTGACTTTCTTTGTTTTGAAGTCTATTTAGTCTGACACTAGTACTGCAACACCTGCTTTTTGCTCCTTGTTTGCATGAAATATCTTTCTCCATCCCTTGACTTTTAGTCTGTGCATGTCTTTGGGTTTGAGGTGATTCTCTTGTAAGCAGCATATAGATGGGTCTTGCTTTTTTATCCATTCTATTACTCTGTGTCTTTTGATTGGTGCATTCAGTCCATTTACATTTAGGGTGATTATTGAAAGATATGCACTTACTGAGATTGCAGGCTTTAGGTTTTGGTTACCAAAGGTTCAAGGTTAGCTTCTTTACTACATTACTGTCTAACTTCACTCACTTATAAGCTATTATAAACACAGTCTGATGATTCTTTATTTCTCTCCCTTATTCCTCCTCCTCCATTCTTTGAATGTTAGGTGTTTTTTTTCGTGTGTGTGTGTGTGTGTGTGTGTGTGTGTGTGTGTGTGTGTGTGGTGTGTGCTCTTTTGTGTTTCCTTTGACTGCTTTTTTGGGTAGTTGATTTTATTTTTTGCCTTTAGTTAGTATTTGATTGGTCCGCTTTCTTTGCTGTGATTTTATTTTCTCTGGTGACATCTGTTTAGTGTTAGGAGTCCTTCCATCTAGCGCAGTCCCTCTAAAATACCCTGTAGAGGTGGTTTGTGGGAGGCAAATTCCCTCAACTTTTGCTTGTCTGGGGATTGTTTAATCCCTCCTTCATATTTAAATGATAATCGTGCTGGATACAGTATCCTTGGTTCAAGGCCCTTCTGTTTCATTGCATTAAATATATTGTGCCATTCTCTTCTGGCCTGTAAGGTTTCTGTTGAGAAGTCTGATGATAACCTGATGGGTTTTCCTTTGTAGGTGACCTTTTTTCTTTCTCTGGTTGCCTTTAATATTCTGTCCTTGTCTTTGATCTTTGCCATTTTCATTATTATGTGTCTTGGTGTTGTCCTCCTTGGGTCCCTTGTATTAGGAGTTCTGTGTGCTTCCATGGTCTGAGAGGCTATTTCCTTCCCCAGTTTGGGGAAGTTTTCAGCAATTATTTCCTCAAAGTCACTTTCTATCCCTTTTTCTCTCTCTTCTTCTGGTAGCCCTATAATGTGGATATTGTTCCGTTTTGATTGGTCACACAGTTCTCTTAATATTCTTTCATTCCTGGAGATCCTTTTATCTCTCTCTGCATCAGCTTCTCTGCATTCCTGTTCATTGATTTCTATTCCATTAATGGCCTCTTGCATCTCATCCATTCAGCTTTTAAGTCCTTCCAGAGATTGTTTTATTTCTGTATTCTCCCTCCTTAGCTCTTGCATATTTCTCTGCAAGTCCATCAGCATGGTTATGACCTTTATTTTGAAATCTTTTTCAGGAAGACTGGTTAAATCAATCTCCCCAGATTCCCTCTCGGGGGAGGATGTCTGGGTTAGTCTGGTCTGTATCAAATTCTTCTGCCTTTTCATGGTGATAGAGGTAGTCGTAGGCAGTTGGCATGTGTGTCAGCTGGGAGATCAAAGTCCCTTTCCACTTGCTCCTGGCCTTCCTTTCCTGGGAGAACGGTGACCCCCAGCGGCTTTTACTGGGCAGCTGTGTGCAGACGGGTCTCTGATTCTTGCCCCGCTACTGTGGAGTAAGCTCCGCATGGTTGTTGTGGGCGTGGCCACTTTTAGGCTGCTGCTCTGCGCTGGTGGGGCCGCACCAGAGGGGGAATGGGTGGGAGGCTGTTTATCACTGTGAGGGGCCTCCGAGCTGCGTTGTCGCCCAGGGCGTCGGAGCACCTGGACTTCCCCGGGATTCCCAGCTGCTGGGCTGAGTGTGCTGGGACGCCTCCATCCAGCTGTGAGGCCCCTGTCCCTTTAAGACCTTCAAAAAGCACTTGCTTTTCTTTTGTTCCAGGTGCGCTGGCTGTGGGGACCCGCTCGCAGGTTTTACTGTTCAGTTTCCCTAGTATCCAGCACACCACGCACTGTGGGTCCGTGCTCTGGTGCGGATGCCTAGGGCTGGGTATTTAGCAGTCCTGGGCTCCCTCTCCCTCCCCGCTCTGACTCTCCTCCTCCTGCCAGGAGCTGGGGTGGGGGGCACTCGGGTCCTGCCGGGCCACGGCTTGTATCTTACCCCCTTCGCGAGGCACTGGGTTCTCGCAGATGTAGATGTAGCCTGGCTGTTGTACTGTATCTTCTGGTCTCTGTTTTAGGAATGGTTGTATTTTCAAAAATATATATGTTTTTGGGAGGAAATTTCCGCTGTCCTACTCACGGCACCATCTTGGCTCCTCCTCGCCATTCTCAATTATTAAGTTACGTGTGAGACATGTGTGACCCATTGGATATTTGTCAAGTGACACTGTTGCTTCAGTTCATGCCGTGTTCCGTACATCCTCCGGCAGCTGTCCGCCTCAGAACCCGAAGGCTATTGCGAACTCCCATAGTGCTACCTCGGGGTACCCCATGCATTGGCTCAGAAGGGTGACCTGCATGGCCGGGGACCCACCTTGCACTGGATGGCCCCAGGCTTGTGGTAGGCCACCTATGGGATGCCCCCTGTGAGGAGCTCTGGGGGAGCTGTGGCTGAATGCTTCAGGGGCAAGGTTAGAATGGATGTTTCTAAAACCTAGTCCCTCGCTTTCAAAGTCGACAGCTTTCATCTCTTTTGCTCGACGCTCCAGCAGGCTTCGTATCCTTTCAGTGCACTCATTCTGTGATGTCAATATCTCTTCTTCAATCTGTTGTGGGTTGGTGGGGGGAAGCAAAAAGAAAGCTCATTTGTTTTAAAAACTTTATAAACTACAGAAACAATAATTATTCTGGTTTAAAGTGAATCATAAAAATGTCCACTCTGGCTATTTTAAAGTATGTACATTTAAAAATCAAAGAGATGTACTGTAGGAATCATATATAACTTATATTGCTAAAATGTGTAAAATCAAGTTCTTAAAAGCAAAGGTAATAATCTCTATTGAAACAATAAATCAGGGCAATTATCATCAATGGCTACCAAATCCATTAGGTAAAAAGACTGAAAAAGAAAATGTGTAAGGAGAATCTAGCCTCATTAGATACACCATAAGGTCACTCTATATAATAAATATGGTATTGGTGTAGGAACCAGTAATTAGTAACATAGAAACAGAATGAAGTTTGTAAGTTTTTAATGCAGGACAAAAGCACTAATTAATTTAATGGGAAAAACAACACAGGCACAAGTGGCTAACCATCTGGAAGAAAATAAAAATGGAACCTCATCTGATACCATATTCCAGGAAGATCAGAGCATTGAGTGAAAAACAAGCAAAAACTATAAAATTTCCATTAGAAAGTTAGGAGACGCTATGTACTTAGAAATCAGTGGTTGGGTAGCCGTCATAATCAGTTTTGGACAACTCAAAAGTTTACAAATATATATAGCTGACTATAAATAGATTTTAGTGTGAAAAATACACAATAAAGTCAATGACAATGGGAAAAAGTTGATGGAGAAATTGTTAATGAATGAGAATATCTGAGCCCACTCATCAAATATGACTTCAAAGTGGGACAACTAGACATTATGTATCTTTTGATGTGATGCAAAAGGAAGTGTAACACAGTAACCCTTATGAAAATTCCTCACAAAAATTTTTAAAAGGAAAAAAATATTAAAGTAAATATAATCATGCCCCTAGATCTAATTACCAGTTTACAGGAAATGTAAAGTAAAGAGGAATGCATTAAATGACACCATGAGGATGGAATCAGCCAAATTCAAATGTGAGAATTCCTACAAAGCAAATGACCCAGTCCACAATAATAAAAAAAAGGGCACGGGAGACTAAAAGGCTTAAAAGACAATCAAATGCACTGTCTACACCATGTTTGGGCCCCAATCTAAATAAACCAAGAAGACCTTTTTTTAGATACAAAGGGAAATCTAAGTATGGACTGAGTATTAGGTAATCTTAAACATTTATTTTAATTTTGTTAGTTAACACAATGGAATTATGACTATGTTGAAGTAAAAGAGTCCTTATTTCCTTATCTGTGTTGGGAGTGAAATGATTCTATGCTGGGATTTGCTTTAAAATATTTCAGATACTCTGCCCCCTATTCTGCTCCCCTAAAAAGCTGCATGTGGAGTCGGGAAACAGATGAAATATAAACAAGATACTGATAACTGTTGAAGTTGGGTAATGAGTATTTGGGGACTTAATTGTACTAGTTCTTCATAATTTCACTAATACTTTTTCTGTATGTTTGAAAATTTCCATGATACAAAGTTTTTAAAAACTAGGAAATAAAGAGTATTTGTAAAGAAGTATTAAATTAGGTTTCAAGATACTTGAGGACTTAAGCCAATAGTCATTGTTCTCTACACAGAAATCTAGCTCAACAAATGTGCTTAATTTTTATGTATATATTTTTTACTAAGTTATCATTGATATACAATCTTATGAAGGTTTCACATGAGCAACATTGTGGTTACAACATTCACCCATATTATCAAATCTTCTCTTATGTGTTGTTTTTTAAAGTGCCCTTTTAAAAACACACGATTTAGCATGGAAACACATGCAAATAAAAAACTGCCACATAATATGATAAGATGTAATAACAGATTTATAAGGTAAAGCAGAAATATAAAGGGATGGAGTACTTCACTGTACAGGGGAAGAGGAGTAGGGCAAAGAAGTCTTCTCAGAGAAGGTGACAGAAACTGGATTCGGAAGGAAAAGCACATGTTTACCAGAAGACAAGGGAAGGGGAAGATATATTCAGCAGAGGGAACATGGGCAAAGACATGCAAAATGATAAAATGTGTGTGGGCAATTACAAATAGGCCAGAATGGACTTTGGTAGGGTGAGTTCGAAAATTATGAAACTCTAAGTACTAAAGTGTCACAAAGGTTTAGAGAGGGCACTTCCTAATGAAGGTTGAAAGAGAACCTAGATTAGACACAATGCTTCTTCTAAGGGAAAGATATCAAATTGTTAACTGGTGATTTCTGAGTGGTGAGATTAAAGACATTTTAATTTCTATTTGTTTCTCTATAATTGCCAAGTTTAAAAAAATATGCATTTGTAAAGTAACTTTTCCACTTTTAATATCTACATATAAACTACCCAATTCTTATAGAATTAAATTTATATATCTGTAAGGATTCAAATAACTTCAAATTTTTCTTTTAAATCTTTTCTATTTTAAAATTTCAAAAATCCATTTATTAAGAACATTTCATTCAAAGGACCTAATAAAGGATAGGCTTGTACTGAGTATTTAACTAATTTGAATGCCCTGTATATTATTTGAAGGAAACTCCTGATAAAAATATTAAACACATTAATGCTTATCCACTTTCATCCAGTAAGCACAGCTTCAATTTTCGTTGCTGAATTAGTTTTGTCATTTAAGAAACTCAGAATATTTTTCAATAAAAATTAAAACTAAGATTTGTGATAGGTTATATTAATCCCCATTTCTTTGAAAATATCTTATTTATTACTGTAAATAAGAAAGGTGGTTTCACTGGATATAAGACTTCTGAGACTTCTCTCCTAACCTATCTTCTCTGAAATCAAATGTGTGAATATTTTCAGTTTGGAAGGTCCTGTAAGATATTCCAATTGTCAATTCTTATTTAAAAACTACCAACCATCTTGTTGATATTAAGTGAAATATTCAGGGAAAATTAAAGGAAATAAGACAGAGAAAAGCCCATTTATACTTTGGAAATACTGCCACTTTTTATGCATGTATGGAATGCACATAGAATTTAACATTTATAGTTATGTTGTCATTTTGCTGAAACTTTAACGTAAATGAAGCACAAGGAAATTTGCAGTAAGACCTCATGTGAGCCTCAACTGAGGCATCCTCTGTTGGTGTCTCGACCTGGAGGAAAATTCTTGGTTCATTTGGAGGCTGAAAGCAATCTTCAAACAGAATTATTATTCATCCAGAAAGAACTAACATTCTCTCTGGTTCCACCTCTATTTTCAGATGACTGTTTCTTATCTGTACAACCAGTAGGCACAAAGTACAGAAAATACGGATGTTACGATGTTTTCAAATCATACCATGGGTATATCACTGCCTTGGTAGTTGCCAACTGACTGACCCCAAACTGCTTTATAGTCATGCACTTCACTTGAAATATAAACATGAGCCCTAAAAATCAAGTAGCAACTCAAAGCACTGTAGATTTATTCCACTGTTTCTTTTATTATTTTTAATACTAAATAATCTTATGCATGTCTATTATCAAATACAAACCACCACAACCAATCTACCATGTTAATATAGCCATTATAAGTATTAGTACAACTCACTTTAAGTGCGATTTGTCTTTATTTTATTCAACACCTCATAAGCATTTTTCCACATTAATACTATCTTTATAGCCATTATTTAAATGGTTGAGTAAGATTTTATTAAGTGGCTTGGTCATAAGCACTTAATTATTTTAGATGGTTAGGTGTTTTAAACCATTATAAACCATGCCATAGGTAACATATTGATGTGTATTGCTTTTCCTGTATTCAGGATTTCTTTTCTCTAAATTCTCTAAATTCTTTGCTTAACATTTTTGAAGATCAATTTATACTTCCAAATTGCTGTCCAAAATGCATTAACAATGGATGAGAGTGCCACTGCACTTCCGGCAATGGTATCAGCCCCATGCCAACATTTTACGTGATTTTGTAGAACATAAAGGCCTTAGTTCATATATTGAAATAAGACTACACCTAAGATACTAATTAGCACTCTTTAACTCGGAGCCACTAGGTGGAGCTAAAAATACAAATAAAACAGTACCAATATTTCTCTCATAACACTGTTACTGAAATACTATAGGTTTCTCTTTTAGTGATAATTTTGAAGCCTAAGAGATGGAACTTTAAATTAAATTTTAAATATGCAAGTTGAAATCAGGCAGATTTAAGAATTCTGTACATGGGACAACTACATTTTTCTAAAAATTTATATGTGTTTCTGCCTTCCCATTTTAAATGAGAAACACAGTTGAGATAGTTTTTAGAGGCAAGGAACTCTTAAAGGAGCCAGTCATAAAGACAGCTGTGCCAGAGAAATAGCAACACCTTATTTAGGTGGAGTTTTTAAGAACATATTTTTTTTAATAGAAATGAGGTATTCTATTTTTATCACAAGAACTGTAGAAAGTAGAGGAAAATCTATGGGCCAATTAATGGTCCAGAAGCAATGACAATTTTTAATAGACAAAACCATTAGGCACGTGTTAACTCACAGGGGACCTAAGACCGTGCCAGCTGCTGGGAACTTATGGCCCAGGAATTCTGGAACATAGCGTTCCATCCTGGATACAACTGATATCCTGCTGCTACTCAGGACAAATGCCTTTCCTCTCCTTCTTTCTCAAAAGCTTCTACCCATTGTTCTTTCTCCAACACACACACACACACACAGCCTCAGTACCTTAAAGGACACAAGTGAATTCAGGGATTCTGGTTCTAATATACATGACAAAGAATAAGTAAAATAAATAAAGCTACAGCTAGAAATAATATTTTCAGCCTGACTCTTCAACTGTGTAAAACTGGTTTCACCTTCTCTTTTCTAGTAATGCATCAATCTGTACAGTTTCAGACCAGGGATGAATGAACAAAGTATATTCCTGATCCCTTTTCCTTGTCTCTCTCAAGCAATTACTAAAGTTTTTTCCTTCACTATCCAAGTTTCTCTCCAATTTCTGTAGGTACAACTAGGTACACAAAAGAAGTGAGGAAGACGGAGCCAGAGCTATCCTTTTACAATTCAACTGTCTTCACATAACTCCACATCATTCCTCTAGCAATTACTACTTAAGTATATTCCTTTAATATATCACACTCATTAATTTTAAGGTTCATTACTGAATCAGTAATTTTAAAGAAAAAGAAAACACTACCAAAACTAGAATTAAGGAAATATGGTATTGTGAAAACAATCTAATGCCACTTCTGTCATCATGAAAATATATTTATGAAATGATTTTGATGAAAGCAAATACTGGCACAATTACTTTTTTCTATTACGTATACCTGTTGTTTTAAGAGTGCCTTGCGGAGGGAGACCCTCTGTTCAAGCTCCCGAAGCTCCTGAGCGTGTTGCGCCTCAGCCTGCATTTTGATCTTGCTCTGAAGTTCAGTCAACAGCTCCAGTTCCTGCTGCAGCTGCGTTTTCAAAGCCTGGCACTCTGCCTCCTGTGCTTCATCCAAATGCGGCTGAAAGAGAGAAAGAAAACAGATATATCCTCCTGTGAGCTATCTTTTCATGACCTATGGAAAGGAGGAGGTGTAAGTTAAGACAGACTACTCTTCTATAGGGCACAACTGTTCTCTTTTACATCTTGGAGTAAACATCTCTGGAAAAGGAAAACACAGCAACCAATGACGGCATTATAAGGATAAAGCTATCATAAGCTATTCGGATGATGTCTAAATAATCATTATTTTTTAAAGAAAAACAGAGAATCTGATTGATATAAGACTGTGAATCTCTTCTCTCCAATGGAAATAACTACAGAACAGGGACAAGCATGCCACAGCTTATGGGCCAAATCTGAACAGCTACCTGATTTTCTGTTTTTGTTTTTCAATAGTCCACTAATTAGGAATGGTTTTTTACATTCTGAAATGGTCACATTTTAAATGGCTATGTAAATACCCACATAATAACCCCAATTTTTCCTCCTAAAATATTTACTATCTGGCCCATTAAGAAAAAGTCTGTAAACTTACATAGCAACTATTTTGTACCCGCACTCAAATGTGACCATCTGGATTCCCGATAAAGTACTACTTTTTGAACACTGCTTAACAAAGTTGCTTCTCCAATCTTGATACACTGTTGGTATATGTACTAAACCTCTGCAAGGCACCAGCAGAGAGCCTACGTGGAACCTCATGTCCAAATGTATCAAAGAGAATTACATATGCATCATGCACATTTCCAAGCAATGCTGAGAACAAGAAGAATATGGACCACCATCACTATTTCCCAAGGTGCAGCAGAGTTTTCATTTCCAACTTAATATTTCAATTGTTGGGATTTTATTCGGGCGGTGGAAGGAAAGGGGCACTAAATTTGTTTTGCCTAAGCAAAGTAAACTTACAGCTCGAGTGGAGAGCATTTCATTAATGTTGTGGTCATACTGCTCAGTTAACATGGCTAAGTTTTGCGTCTGCTTCTCCTTAGGGTTTACTCTTTAGCACCACGAGCAAAAACCTGAAAGTCAGCTAACTAATCTTTCAAAGGTCAAAGAAAAGTTATGAGGCAAGAGAAGGGACAACCCTTCTTGTGGTAATGATACCAGACATGAACTATATAAAGACTTTTGAGATAAAATAATTTGAGTTCAGAAACAGAATAACTCTGGCTTTAAATCACAGGTTAATTATTCTATGAACTCAAGTTTCAACAAAACTTAGTAAGATGAGATATATTTTATAAGGTATACCCATCAAGCCTACAAGTAACAACACTCATTTGCTACACAAAGGCAGAACCTATTGTTGAAATTATTTACCTCAATATATATACTGCCAGATATTGAATGGTTGACTAAGTGTGCAAATGCATGTATGACCAAACACTCTTGTCAAGGAACTAGTTCACACTCTTTGCTCCCATACTGCAAAATCAAATATATATCCTTTTCTGCATTTTACACCAATTGAGGTACTAAGTCATAGTCATGTACCTTTATTCTGTGAAGGGTCAAGAAATGTCTAGCTAGAAAGACAAACTCTTGGTTTAGTTACGCTTAGCACTGCTCTTAAATACTGCCCTTGGTTAATAAAATTCCTCCAAGTTAGGCAGAAATGGAACAATGAAATTTAGAATTCTCTTCTGACTTTGTGTAACAGCCTCCATTCTTTAAAAAACTTTTAAATATTCAAATATATTGCCAAGAAAACTATAGTCACTCCATATCACTAGCTAATGACAAAAAGAAATAACCTGAAATTTTTTCTCAACAAGATTAATACTTATACCAAGAACAAACTATATTCCTCAATGTTTCACTCAAGTGAAGGCAGGATAAACATGTTCCAGTTGTTTCTTAATCACTTAATACTGACAAAACGTCACCTAATGGCAGACAAACAATAGGTGTTTACCCAAGTCATTCCTCAGAAATGGTGCCCCAATGTCTACAAATACTGTCAGCTTACCTAAGTGTGCAAACTGAAGTCCTTCTATCCCCCTTGTCTTGGAGAAAGTTGGAATAGTTGCAACTATTGAAGTTGAAGTACTACTTAGCAAGTACAAATTTACCTAAAAAGGTTGCAACTATTACTTACATAAATGAAATGACATGATGTTAAAATAGAGTCTGTTTTCTCCAAGAAGGGACTAGGTTACCAAAGGGAAGGGGTTGGGGAGCGTGGGTGGGGAGGGAGGGAGAAGGGGATTAAGGGCACTATTATTAGCACTCACAATATAGTGGGGTCATGGGGAATGCAGCACAGCACGGAGAAGACAGTAATGACTCTATAGTGTCTTACTACGCTGATGGACAGTGACTGCAGTGGGTTGGGGGGGACTGGATAGTAGGAATGAATGTTGAAAACACAATGTTGCTCATGTGAAACCTTCTTAAGATTGTTTATCAATGATACCTTAATTTAAAAAAAGAATCTGTTTTGTTCAAGTTGTGCAAGTATATAGATATATACAACTAAGAGGAACATGGTGATTTTCTTTCCCACTGAAGTAACAGAACAATTTCTTTTACAGAAAATCTTGAGCTTATGTATCATGAGAAGGATGCTTTCTATCTGAAGTCTGACTACGACTGTGAGACATCATTTTTCCCCTTGATTTTTTAACAGTATCTGTGAAAATCAGACTAGTGTCTACAAGCTTTCAAACTGAGAAGGCTGCCACAACAGGGAACAAAAAGGAAGGGTTAAACAGCAAACAACTAACCTCTTCCAAGCCCCAGAGAAATGAAGTCGTATCAGATTTATGGTCTGACCAAAGACACTAAACAAGCTTTCAGTTTGGTTTACTTCTGGGTGCTGCTCACTTTAAAACTGTAATTCATTTTATACACATGCTTTAAATATCTTTTGGTGGGAAACCCTACTATGTAACCACTACAAAGACAAAATAAATCTGGAAAATCATTATGAATTCTGATTGTGATAAGCATTAACTAATGACGGTTATGAGGGTAGTCAACGTACGAGCCACTCTGTAAACGATGTTCATTAGCTGTTTTGAAGATACAGCAAAGTATAAAATTTTACTTAGATTCACAAGGAGAGGGTGAATCTTAGCTTTGCTTCTGTGTTTTGTTCAGGACAACTTGTATGAATGGAGTTGAACAGGAATCAGAGATACCACTAGGTGTGGTTTAGCTTCTGGTTTGGACACAGATTACTTGTGAGTGAATTTCACTTCACTTCAGGAGAGTTATTCAGGTAAGTGTTGTTACCTGATAGTTTTATAGTTAAATGGTCAAAGAGTTTGAAAAAGGGTATAAAGAAGATAGTGTGGAACCGGGGCCTTATTGGATGTAAATACAAGTTTACAACGTGCAGACGTGTACAGATTAACTGAGGTACTACTGTGGGTGACAACATATATAGCGGGTCATTTTGGGTTTTTGTTTATTAAGATTCATGTGATTATACTTCACATATTCATTACAAGTGATAAAATTTGAAAATTCCTTGGAATTGTTAACTCTGGTTGATTTTGGTAGAGGGGGCTGGACCAGGTAGCCTAAAGAACAAGGAGAGGGGAAACCTTTAACTTTATAATAAATATACTTTGGCATCTTTTGAATTTTGTATCATACAAATAAATTTCTCTATCAAAGCAAATACAAAATTTAAAGTCCTTTGATATTATATATCACCAACACTTGTCTTTCCTTATTTGTCTACAAGACAGCATATAATACCTTGCTTCACTCTGATGTACTAATTAAAAAAATACACTCCAACTACACATGCCCTGGTCTTACCTATGTTACCAAACACAGAAAGAATGGGAGTAACAGTGTGATAATTCCACTATTCCTCTAAAGATGAGTATTGACAATGAAAGGAGAGGGGGTAAAAAGGCATTTTTCATTCACTGGTTTCTGTACTAATTAAGAACTTACTGCCTCTTTTGGATACAAATCACATTCAGAGGAAATAAGATTCCAAAACTATAAAACTTGGAACAACAGAGAGAAGCCAGCAGGTTAGTATGTTGATATGTAGATTGTAGTACCAACACTGGACATTTGGGTGCACTTAAAATGAGAATTTTGACTCTTATTTATGACACTTTCCACAGTTAAAAAGTTCTGGCCAGTTTTTGGTACTCTGCTGAGAAATACACAAGCAGAAGTCTGTAGCCATAGACCCTCTACACCAACACTAACCCAACATGCTGAAAATGAAAAGAAAAAAAGCTTATTCAATTTCTTGATGACAGACATCTGGCTTAGACTTTTACTGTTTACATGATGCCTTTTATCTGTTCTCCTTTGTCAAGAAGCTTAGGCTAAAGGTACCTTCAGACTCTTCGGCTGCTGTCGAACCTGCATGACATGCTTCCGCCTTAGTTCTCGCTCTCTCCGTTTATTACGCCCCAGCTGGTCAGTGAGCTCGGTTTGATGCTGCAGACTCATCAACTCACAGCGCATCTTCTGCACTGTGTTGAGGTGGCGGAACTCCAGTTCTTGCGTGGATTCATGCTGTCGCAGTAGCATTGCATGTTCTAAGTCCTTTTGAGCCTTTCTTTTATTTAATTCCTAATCCATAAAAAAAGACAAAGGTGTAATTTGCTGATGTACAATACCAGGAGAAAAAAAAAATCCTAAGAAACAGAATAACCAGGATAACCAGGATATATAGATGTAATCCTGTGATTTAATAATGGCTGCGCAGTGAATATTAGACTTTTATTACTGAAACTGCAGAAAATGGGCAATTAGTAGTACAATTGCCTTATCTGTTCATTTACTATTTATACTACTTTTAGCAATAAGCTTAAGACATATCAAATCTGTCCCAAGAGACTTAATGTCCTTTCTACTCTCTTTCCATCATTTATGTTTCCTAATTTTGTATTGAACAGGATTTCTAAGTCATCCTTTGAATTTCTTCAGAGTATACTTTCAATTCTATTACATGCAGTATACCCAGTATAGTGCAGTGGTTAAGAACACAAGACTCCAGGGCTAGGCTGCCTGCTTTCTAAATCCTGGCTCTGCTACTGACAAGCAGTAAGTCCTTGGGTTAATTACTTAAACTCTCTGTGCTTCCATTTCATTACTTCTCAAATGGAGACCATAACATAGCTGTTTCATAAAATTAACCTGAGGGTGAAATGAGTTCATAAGTGGAAAGCTGTCAGAATACCTACCTCCTGATCAATAAATGTTACTACAATTTTTTTCAGTTTAAAAGATCAAATGTACAACACACACACACATACACTCACACACACTCTCTCTCTTTTTCTATGTAGAAGGAAGTCAGACGTGCCCCCTTTGCCTCTGCTGCCCCTTCTCGAGGGGCCAACATTTGGTGCATATGTTTCCCAACCTTCCCCACACTTATCGTGACACAACTATTACACAAAAACATACAGTTTTAAAATTGAATAACAATATATATTATAGGCATATAATATGCTTTCTTTACCTAAAAATATAATGGACAAATACAGATTAAAAAAAATTTTTTATAGGAAGCTTGTGCTTTCTGATGCCATACTTTTTCTATTTTTTGTTTTATGACATATTTTCAATAAACATCTACACATGATACACCATGTAATTATGTTACTATTTCTTTAGGATAGAATTCTAGAAGCGGATTCGATGGGTAGACGATACATGCAAATTAAATTGTTAAAGCTGATGAATTATGCTCCAAAATGGCAGTGTCAATTTATATTCTTACCAACATTGACCACTTTCCCATGCCACTACTAGGACTAACCAATTTTTTAGACCGATCTTATCTAATTGATGCAATTGTTTTCATTTGAATTTCTTTAATTATTAGTGAATTTGAATAATTATGTTATACTTGAAGTTTATTTTAAGCCACTCTTGGAAATAAATTGATCTATGCTCATAGGTATACCTGATAATGAGAACCGTTGTTTTCATTGGCTAAGTTTCTACATATTCCCAATGAATAATTTCATGATTATAAAACTATGTTAAATGGTAGTATATACCTTCATGGCACCCATTTCGGATGAAAAGGCATAAGTTATCCTATTAATTTTCTCATATTTAAAAATAAACAGTTCTTCCATTCATGGAATTAATATTTATTATATATTTACTTAATACATATTTATTGAATACCTATTATGGGCCAGCCACTAGCTACAAGGCCTGGATATATCTAGCCACTGGATATAACAGCCCTGAACAGAACCTGGGACTTCATCTAATTTCCATTCTACTTGGGGAGACAGAGATCCCCATAAAAAGTGTGTGCACATATGTGTGTGTGTGCGTGTGGTGTGTGTGAGAGAGAGAGAGAGAGGGAGGACTGCAAGAATATTTACAGAAGGGAGGAGGATTTGGAGATCAGAATTGAGGAGATATGAAGTGAGGGAGAAGGTGAACTGTGTGGGTTGGGTTTCCAGGGAAGAAGGACTTAGGCAAAGGCAAGCAGAGGCGCTCTAAGGCCCTGAGGGTGGGATGTGACTGACATATTTTCAGGAAGATTCTGATTTCACACCATTTACACATACCTCCCTGACAAGGTCCTGCTCCAAGTTGTGGCACCCAAGTAACAGCTTTCTTTCGAAGAGACGGCATTGCAGGTCTAGGTACCGTCTCTGATGCTGAAGAAGATTGGTCTTTTCCTCTTCTTGGAAATGCTGTATGTTCTCTTTCTGCTTTGAAAGCCATTCCTCTCTTTCTTTTCTTGGGGTGCTCTTGTTTTCATTCAGCTCCTGGCAAGATAAAGAACAACTGAGTTCAAAATACATAAAAATTAACTACATGAATATACTATTTGGTAGCTGGTAATCTTCAGTAAAAGTACTTAATTTGTGCCCTCTCTTATGGGCAGGCAGGTCAATTACCTTAAAGGAGGTAGGTAGTATTTTTCTGTTTCTGGAGTTATCCATGAAGTAGGACAAGAAAAGAGAAAACATACACTAGAAAACATGCATACTTTTTAGCTTTGCACAGCTATATTTAGGATGGCTCATAGCTTTGAAAGCACGCAATGATTGGTGAATGAAGTAAAACATCTTTCTTTAAAGTCCTTCCAAAAAGGGGAAGAAGACAGCTTTCAAGTAAAAATCACACTTGAATTAAAATTAAGGTTAAAATATAGATATGTCTCACTTCTTGGTTTCAACAATAGAAATACTAAGTTTTTGGCAAAGTTAAGGATGGGTTCAGTATAAAAGACCAGAAATTAAATGGAAAATCAACAAAACCAAAGGAAAATAGAGACCTTTTAGAATAGATTTAATATTCAGCATTATAACCACTGAAGGCAAGACCAATGTTTTTCTACAGCATTTTAAATATCATCTCACAAACTACCTAAAAAAAAATGTATTTATACTGGACAAGATGAGAATATTGACAATACATTCAATGATGCAAACCCGAGGATGCTAATTAATACTAGTATATTGCAACCTAAAATGCATCAACCTTGCAGAGAATATAAATCAGCCATCTTTCCTAGGTCGAAGATGATTTTTTAGAGACTGTTAACCTATGGTTCTTCATCTGTTGTTCAAGAAAGAAACCAATTATTCATTACTTTCATTGATAAGATATTCAAACACATAAAAATCAATACACAAAGAATCATTTGACTATGTTTTTCAAAATCTTTTGCCAAGGAAATTCCCCACCCACCAAGACTTCCCCAGTTTACACCCTCTTTTACAGACTGATGGACTGAAATTTTTAGTCCATGTAATTATTAGCACATAGATAAACTAATCTTGATAAAATAATCATAATCTCTTTGGTATAGTGCTTTTTTTGTGTGTAGGAATTTGACCTATAATTAGACATATAAGTCTTATTAAGGACATTGGTGGCACAAAGCCTTGCTATATATACCCTGCTGAGTGAGGTTCATTGATAAGATTTTTCCAGCTTTAAAGAATATAACCTGCTATGTATTCCCATTACTATAATCTAAAAGCTAAACTCAATACTAGAACATGGGATTTGAAAAGATGGTAAATAGGATTCCCAACTGCAAATAAATATCCAACAAAATGCAGTTCTATTGTTGTTTCCTAGTGAAATCAGGTTTTAGTTTTATAAATGAATATGTTGTTTTAGATAATCCTTTAAGCATATAATTCATAGTCTAACTAATAAGTTCGTTTTCTGTTAGAAGGTAGTTTTGTGTCTGCATATGTCTGTGTGTGTGTGTGTGTGTGTGTGTGTGTGTGTGTGTGTGTGTGTGTGTGTGTGTGTGTGTGTGTGTGTGTGTTCATTTAGAATGATTATTATCAGTATAGAGGAAGGGACATACTATAGTCTTTGTGGGTAGGAAATTTCCTTGGCAAAAGATTTTGAAAAACATAGCCAAGTGATTCTGTATATGCCTGTATTATCCCTGTCTTCTCATTGACATCCTTAAGTTGAGAACTACAAGTTTATGTGCTTTTTATATTTATGTGTTTGAGTATTTTATCCACAAAAGTAATAAAGAATTGGTTTCTTTCTTGAATAACAGATGAAGAACCATAAGGTCAATAGTCTCTGAAAAATCATCTTATACCTACAAAAGATGGCTGATTTATATTCTCTGCAATATAATAAATATGCTATAGTTGACACATACCATTTTCCTGTCCTGACCACTATCCTGAATAATAATTCCCTTTCAGAAATTGCCTTAGGACAACATGGCTTTCCTCACAGTTAGACTAGATCTGCGGTAAAAATAAGTTCAAGAAAGCAGCACATAAAGGGCAAACACACATGAAATCCTGTAGCCATAGGATTTGACATAATTAGCATGCTTTCCTATTAAAGAAAATGGGATGAGAAGAAATGCCTCTTATCCTTCTTCTGTGTTAAAATCAGAATAAGAACAAATTATTGTAATCTGAGCCCAAAGTAAGAAGGTATGATTTACTTTTAAAGGAAGAGATGTACGGTTCTTTTTCACAGCTAAAATATTTTTATTTCTAGTGACTCAATTACTTAAGAAGTGCTTAGGAAAGCTACTAAATAACAGCTTTATAAAATAATTCACATTTTCAAGAGATCACTCTTTTTAGATCCCACTCAACTGAGGATCTCAGCCATTGAAAAGTAATAGGTTATAATCAATGTTCTCACTTAAACTGATATATTTTTAGTGGCCACAAACAAAAGAAAAATTTATCTTAATGGTTCTATGAGTAGATCAATATTGGATATAAACAGTAAGCAGGTAAGTGGCTTGAAAATTTTTATAAAGTAAATACCTCCTTAAGCTGTTCCTTTTGAAGTTTGTATTCTCTCTTCTGGGTCTTCAAAAGGCTATCCAGTTCTTTCTTCTGCTCAGCCTGGATACGCTGCTGAAATTTTTTCACCTCGTTGCACATCAGTTTAGCCTATAGGAAAATTTTTAAATGGATCAAATTAGCTAAGTAGATAAGCTTCAAAGCAGCAGTTTAATACACATTAGCAAGGATATTTCCTTCCACCTAAGATTATAAAATCAGTATAATCATTACCAAAACAAGAATATCCAATAAATTATTAACAAGTATTACTCAGCACCCTTATGATTTGAATTTCAGAGAACCACTAAAATGGAACTCATCTTTAAAATGCTGATCTTTTACAGGGTCAGTGTTTTCACCTTTTTTCCCCCATTTAAGTGGAGTATGCTGCCCGACACCCCCCACTAATAAAACAAAACAAATGTAATTAAGTTATGACCTTTTATCTAGCTTGACTTGTGTATTAAACAATGTAATACCTTCATCTTCAAATTAAACCCTGACTTTTAATTTGTATTTTAAATAATATGAAAATGTTAAATATTAAATACCTGTATATTATTATTTTATTTCTGATGATACATGCAATAGTTGACCCTTAAACAATGTGGGGATTAGGGGTGCTGACTCCCAACAGAGTAAAAAAATCCTCCTATAACTTTTCATTCCCCAAAAACTTAACTACTAAAAGCATACTGCTGACTGGCAGCCTTACTAACAACATGAACAGATATTCACACATATTCTGTATGTTGTATAAATTCTATACTGTATTCTTACAACAAAGAAAGCTAGAAAAAAGAAAATGATCTTTTAAACTGTCTCCCAAAACATTTTTCAAGACCTTTATTGAAAAAAAAAAGTGTATAAATGGGCCTGTGCAGTTCAAACCTATGTTATTCGAGGGTGAACTATACATATCCATTGTAGAACATTTAGGAAATACAGAAAAACACAAAGAAGAAAAATCTTGCATGATTTTACCACCCAGAGATGACCAATATAAACATTTTGGTGCATACCCTTCCTAATTTTTTCTAGGCATGTATAGATATTGATATAAATATATAAAACAAATCTAAAATCGTATTGTACATCCTGTTTCATGAATTCCTTTCCTAAAAATGTTAGTATCTACCTCTTTACGAAGTATTCAAGAAAGTACAACACCAAACAGGATTCTAAATATTTCTACATTCTTTCACCAAATTATTTCAAAATCAAAGAGTTCATTTACACCAGAAATTATTTTGCTAAATTCTCTGTTCCTGTGAGAGAGTGATTCTTCTTTTTTTTGCAGGGAAGGGTGAACAGGGTAGCTATAAATGCCCCAGGGCAGACTAGCCAGACATATTTGAAGATATGGTGTAAATTTATTGAGAAGTTTACATTTTACTTGACAACTGTGATTATCAAAATAAATTGAAACTAATGGGACACCAAGGAAATTAGAAACCAGTTTTCACAAAAGACTCCTAAAAAATGCACCTTTATCATACAGTAGAATGATACTTATTTGTAGTAAACAAATGGACTAAATCTGAATGTGAAACCCTCTTAATTCCTCTTAATTTAACATTCTCTGTATATTACAGTACTCTTCAATTCTTCTGATATAAAAATGCTACTATAAATTTAAGGTTTCCAAAAAGTACATAGAGAGTGATGAATGTTTTTTTGACACCTAAATCACCTACTAACTGATTTATCAAACTTCTCAGATAACCAAAGTACCCACGGCCTAGAACAGAATACTTAATGACTTTTTTTTTCATGAAGGTATCTTTGATATACACTCTTATGATGATTTCACATGAAAAATAATGTGGTTACTACATTCACCCACATATATCATCGAGTTCCCCCCATACCCCATTGCAGTCACTGCCCATCAGTGTTGTAAGATGCCATATCACTACATGTCTTTTCTGTGCTACACTGTCCCCATGATCCCCCCCTACACCATGTGTACTGATCATAATAGCTCTCAATGCCCTTCTCCCTCCCTCCTCAACCGCCCTCCCGCACCCCTCCCCTTTGGTAACCGCTAGTTCCTTCTTGGAGTTTGTGAGTCTGCTGCTTTGTTCCTTCAGTTTTGCTTCATTGTTATACTCCACAAATAAGGGAAATCATTTGGTACTTGTCTTTCTCTCCCTAACTTATTTCACTGAGTGTAATACCGTCTAGCTACATCCATGTTGCTGCAAATGGTAGGATCTGTTTCTTTCTTATGGCTGAATAGTATTCCATTGTGCATATGCACCACTTCTTCTTTATCCATCCATTTACTGATGGACACTTAGGTTGCTTCCATATCTTGGCTATTGTAAATAGTGCTGTGATAAACATAGGGGTGCATATGTCTTCTTGAATCTGACAACTTTTTTTCTCTGGGTAAATTCCTACGAGTGGATTCGTGGGTCAAATGCAATTTCAATTTTTAGTTTTTTGAGGAACCTCCATATTGCTATCCACAATGGTTGAACTAGTTTACATTCCCACCGGCAGTGTAGGAGGGATCCCCTTCCTCTGCATTCTAGCCACCATTTGTTGTTCCTAGTCTTTTCGATGTTGGCCATGCTAAATGGTATGAGGTGATATCTCATTGTGCTTTTAATTTGCATTTCCCTGATAATTAGTGATATGGAACATCTTTTCAAGTGCCTCTGGGCCATCTGAATTTCTTCTTTGGAGAAGCGTCTGTTCATATCCTGTGATCATTTTTTAATTGGGTTATTTGCTTTTTGGGTGTTGAGGCATGTGAACGCTTTACATATTTTGGATGTTAATCACTTGTCGGATATGTTGTTTACAAATATATTCTCCCATACAGTAGGATGCCTTTTTGTTCTCCAGATGGTGTCTTTTGCTGTACAGAAAAGCTTGATGTAGTCCCATTTGTTCATTTTTGCTTTTGTTTCCCTTGCCCAAGGAGATGCATCCAGGAAAAAGTTGCTCATGTTTATATTCAAGAGATTTTGCATATGTTGTCTTCTAAGAGTTTTATGGTTTCATGACTTGCATTCAGGTCTTTGATCCATTTTGAATTTACTTTTGTGTATGGGGTTAGACAATAATCCAGTTTCATTCTCTTGCATGTAGCTGTCCAGTTTTGCCAACACCAGTTGTTGAAGACGCTGTCATTTCCCCATTGTATGTCCATGGCTCCATTATGGTATATTAATTAACCACATTTGCTTGGGTTTATATCTGGGATCCCTACCCTGTTCTATTGGTCTTTGGGTCTTTTCTTGTGCCAGTACCAAATTGCCTTTGCAGTAGAGGTTGAAGTTGGGGAGGATAATCCGCCCCCTGCTTTATTCTTCCTTCTCATGATTGCTTTGGCTATTTGGGGTCTTCTGTGGTTCCATATGAATTTTAGAACTATTTGATCTAGCTCACTGAAAAATGCTGTTGGCATTTTGATAGGGATTGCACTGAATCGGTAGATTGCTTCAGGCAGGATGGCCATTTTGACAATATTAATTATTCCTATCCATGAGCAAGGGATGTTATTTCCATTTATTAGTATCTTCTTTTTCTTAAATGTCTTGTAGTTTTCAGTGTATAGGTCTTTCACTTCCTTTGTTAGGTTTATCCCTAGGCATTTTATTCTTTTTGATGCAGTTGGGAATGGAATTGTTTTCCTAATTTCTCTTTCTGCTAGTTCATCATTAGTGTATAGGAATGCAAGAGATTTCTGTGTATTAATTTTGTATCCTGCCACTTTGCTGAATTCAGTTGTTAGTACTAGTAGTTTAGGGGTGGATTCTTTAAGATTTTTTATGTATAATATCATGTCATCTGCAAACAGTGACAGTTTAACTTCTTCTTTACCAATCTGGATGCCTTTTATTTCTTTGTGTTGTCTGATTACTGCGACTAGGACCACTAGTACAATGTTGAATAAAAGTGGAAAGAGTGGGCATCCTTCTCTTGTTCCTGACTTAGAGGAAAAGCTTTCAGCTTCTCACTGTTAAGTATGATGTTGGCTTTGGGTTTGTCATATATGGCCTTTACTATTTTGAGGAACTTGCCCTCTATACTCATTTTCTTGATATTCTTTACCATGAATGGATGTTGAATTTTGTCGAGTGCTTTTTCTGCTTCTATGGAGATGATCATGTGCTTTTTGTCCTTATTTTAGTTAATGTGGTGGATGATGCTGATGGATTTTCAAATGTAGTACCATCCTTTCACCCCTGGAATAAATTGTACTTGATCATGATAGACGATCTGTTTGATATATTTTTTACTATGATTTTGTTGAGTGTTTTTGCGCCTATGTTCACCAGAGATATTGGTCTAGAATTTTCTTTTTTTGTGGTGTATTTGCCTAATTTTGGAATTAGAGTGATGCTGGCCTCATAGAATGAGGGTGGAAGTATTCCCTCCTTGTCTACTTTTTGGAAAGCTTTAAGGAGGGTGGGTACTAGGTCTTCACTAAATGTCTGATAAAATTCAGCAGTGAAGCCATCTGGTCCAAGAGTTCTATTTTTAGGTAGAGTTTTATTACCAATTCAGTTTTGCTGCAGATAATTGATCTGTGCAGATTTTCTGTTGCTTTCTGGGTCTGCCAAGGAAGGTTGTACTTTTCTTGAAAGATTGTTCATTCCTTCTGGGTTATCAAGTTTCTCAGCATACAATTTTTCACCATATTCTCTAATAATTCTTTGTATTTCCATAGTGCCCATAGTGATTTCTCCTTTCTCATTTCTAGACACTCTTTTTTTCTTGATAAGGCTAGGGGTTTTTCTATTTTGCTTATTTTCTCAAAGAACCAGCTCCTGCTTTCATTGATTCTATTGTTTTATTCTTCTTGATTTTATTTAAGCCTGCTCTAATCTTTATTATGTCCCTCTTCTACTGACTTTGGGCCTCATTTGTTCTGCTTTTTCTAGTTTTGTTAATTGTGAGTTTAGACTGTTCATATCGGATTTCTCTTCTTTCCTGAGGCAGGCCTGTATTGCAATATACTTCCCTCTTAGCACAGCCCTAGCTGCATCCCACAGATTTTGCATTGCTTGATCTGTTTTTATTTGGTCACTGATCCAGTGACTATTTAGGAGCATGTTGTTAAGCCTCCATGGGTTTGTGGGTCTTTTCATTTTCTTTAAGTAACTTATTTCTAGTTTCATACCTTTGTGGTCTGAGAAGCTGGTTGGTTCAATTTCAATATTTTTGTATTTACTGACATTCTTTTTTGTAGTCTAGTATATAATCTATTCTTGAAAACGTTCCATGTGCACCTGAGAAGAATGTGTATCCTGCGGCTTTTGGGTGGAGCATTCTGTAGATATCTGTTAGGTCCATCTGTTCTAATGTGTTGTTCAGTGCCTCTGTTTCCTTACTTATTTTCTGTCTGGTTGATCTGTACTTTGGAGTGAGTGGTGTGTTGAAGTCTCCTAAAATGAATGCATTGCATTCTATTTCCTCTTTTAATTCTGTTAGTATTTGTTTCACATATGTAGGGGCTCCTGTGTTGGGTGCATAGGTATTTATAATGGCTATATCATCTTGTTGGACTGACCCCTCTATCATTATGTAATGTCCTCCTTTGCTCTTGTGGCTTTCTTTGTTTTGAAGTCTACTTTGTCTGATATAAGTACTGTAACTCCTGCTTTTTTCTCCCTATTGTTTTCATGAAATATCTTTTTCCATCCCTTCACTTTTAGTCTGTGTATGTCTTTGGGTTTGATGTGAGTCTCTTTTAAGTGGCATATAGATGGGTCTTGCTTTTTTATCCATTCTATTGCCCTGTGTCTTTTGATTGGTGCACTCAGTCCATTTACATTTAGGGTGATTATCAATAGGTATGTACTTATTGCCATTGCAGGCTTTAGATTCATGGTTACCGAAGGTTCAAGGGAAACTTCCTTACTATCTAAGAGTCTAAGCTCACTTAGTGTGCTATTACAAACACAATCTAAAGATTCTCTTTTTTCTCCTCCTTTTTCTTCTTCCTCCATTGTTTATATATTAAGTATCAGATTCTGTACTCTTTGTCTATCCCTTAAGCTACTTTGGGATAGTTGGTTTAATTTTGCATTTGCTTAGTAATTGATTGTTCTGCTTTCCTTAATGTGGTTTTATTACCTCTGGTGACAGCTATTTAGCCTTAGGAACACTTCCATCTACAGCAGTCCAATGCAAGATACACTGCAGAGACAGTTTGTGAGAGGTAAATACTCTCAGCTTTTGCTTATCTGGAAATTGTTTGATCCCTCCTTCAATGTTAAATGATAATCTTGCAGGTAGAGTATTCTTGCTTCTGCTTCATTGCATTAAATATATCATGCCACTCCTTTCTGGCCTGTAAGTTTTCTGCTGAGAAGTCTGATGATAGCCTGATGGGTTTTCCTCTGTATGTGATCTTTTCTCTCTCTCTGGCTTCTTTTAATATTTTCTCCTTATACTTGATCTTTGCCATTTTAATTATTATATATTTTGGTGTTGTCTTCCTTGGGTCCCTTGTGTTGGGAGATCTGTGCACCTCCATGGCCTGAGAGACTATCTCCTTCCCCAGATTGGGGAAGTTTTCAGCAATTACCTCCTCAAAGACACTTTCCCTTTTCCTTTCCCTTCTTCTTCTGATACCCCCATAATATGAATATTGTTCCATTTTGATTGGTCACACAGTTCTCTCAATATTCTTTCATTCCTAGAGATCTTTTTGTCTGTGCCTCAGCTTCTTTGCATTCCTCTTCTTTAATTTTTCTTCATTTATCGTCTCCTCCACCATATCTAATCTGCTTTTAAATCCCCGCATTGTATTCCGTAATGAATGGATCTCTGTTCTGGATTCGTTCCTGCATTCTTGAGCATTTTTCTGTACCTACATGGATGTGTTTATGATTTTTAAAAAATCTCTTTTAGGAAGATTGATGAGTTCATTTTCACTTGACCTCTTTTCTGGTGTTTTGTAGATTTTGGTTTGAACCAGGTTCCTCTGGCATTTCATATTTGTATGTGGCACCCTCTAGGACCCTGAAGGCATACTCCATGGAGTTACTTAGCCCGTGGAGTGATGTCAGGGTCTCAGCAGAGCGACACTGGTGACTGGGGGTTGGGAAGAGCTGTTTCCTGCTTCCTGGCTACTGTGCATCTCTCCACAGCCAGACTAGTCAGCTGAACACACAGGTGTAACCCTCTATGCCTTGCATTTGTAGCTGCTGTAGGCAGGACCTCCCTCTGGCTGGACTGACACCAGGGCAGGAGCAGCTGGTTTGTAAGCCAGTGCCAGCCTGCCAGAAGGTGCAGCAGGCTGCATATCATGGTGGAAGGATTCGGAGCTCTGTAGCCAGCCAGGCAGATGGAGCGCCTGAAGTTCCTGAAAAGTTTCCAACCTGCTGGGCAGAGTGAATCTGGACAATTTTGTCTACCTGTCCTTTCTCCTGAGCAGCAAGCTCTGTGCAATCCTTGCCCATTTAGTAGCCATCTCACTATTAGGAAGTCTCTCATACTGCCTGCCTTTCTTTTGTCCCAGAGCAGCTGGATGTGAATCCCTGTTTTCCACAACAGCTGGAATCTCAGTCTGTCCAACTATTCCTTCTGTCTTAGCTTTCCAACCCCACTAATCTTGAGCACCATGCAATATAGGTTCTTGCTCCCACAGCAGATCTCCAGGGCTGGGTGTTCAGCAGTCCTAGGCCTCCACCCCATCTCCACTCCATTTCTCTTCCTTCTGCCAGTGAGCTGGGGTGGGAGAAGTGCATGGGTCCCCCCAGATCACGGCTTTGGTATGTTACCCTTTTTGAGGTCTGTTCTTTTCTCCAGGTGTAAGCAGTCTTGTGCTGCCTTCTTTCCTGTCGATCTTTTAGGGTTAGTTGTATTAACTATATTTTCGTATTATATGTGGTTTTGGGAGGAGGCCTCTCTCCCACCTCTCACATCGTCATGTTTAATCTGATCTACCTGACTTAACCACTGTTACATGATAAAAGTATCAAGTTATCAGGACATAATTCCATACCTACTGGTTCCCGACTCAGCACTTGATATTTTACCTATTATATAAATATTTCTCCCTTTCCCCAATTGATTTGCTAGTTCTGGGGAACAGATACCCTAACATCAAAATGCCATCTTGGTTAATTTTGAAATAGTCACAAGGGAGAATAAACACATTAGTAACACTGGTCAGCTACCTCTTTTTCCACTGCCGCCTGGTGTTTCTTGAGAAGCTTCTTCATTTCTGCAGCAAAGGTGTTACGCTGAGTTTCAAGGTCTTTCTCTAATCTGAGGCGATGCTCATCCATCTCAACCTTTAACTTCTTTTCCAGATTCATGAGCTGTTTCTGATGTTGCTCTGTCATTGTCTTACAGCCAGACATTTGTTCTCTGAGCTGACTTTCCTGCTCATGTTCTGGCATTTCACTTGTAACCTACAACAATGGAGAGGAAAGAATGAAGTAAAGCAAAACCTTTTTCTTTCAAAACCATCTTAGACCAGTCTACTATCAACTAAGTAGGTAATTCATGTAGGAGATCCCACTCAACAGCTTCTAATAAAATTTCATCTGAAAAAGCAGACAAGCTAGCTGGTTCTAAAATTTAAGTGGGAATGTAAAGGCCCTAGAATAGCCAAAGTTTTGAGGGGGTATGAAAAGTTGGTAGATGTAAACTTCAGTAATCAGAACAGTGTGGTATTGGTATAAGGACAGGCTGAATAGAGCAAAGGAACACAGTAAAATCTGGAAACAGACCCACATATATTCAGTCAATTGATTTGCTACCAAAATGTCAAGTTAATTCAAAGAGGAAAGGAAAGTGTTTTTAACAAATCCTGCTGTAACAACTGGTTCTCTGTATTCAAAATAAATAAATAAATGCTTAATCATGCAATACACAGAAATTAATTTGAAAAGAGTCTCTTGACCTAAACCTGAAATCCAGAATCACAGAGCAGAGGAAAACACAGAATATTGTCATGACCTTGGGGTCAGCAAATATTTCTTGGGTACGACACAAAAAACACCGATTATAATGAAAAAAAATGTACAAACTGGATTCTTGAATAGAGGCAAAATTTAGATAATGTAAGATTAATCATTGAAAGTGAACAATTCAGTAGCATTTAGTATATTCATGATATTCTGCAACCACTGCCCCATTGTAAAGAAAAAAATGTACAAACTGGATTCTTAGAGACAAAATTCACATAATGTATGATTAATGATTTAAAGTAAACAATTCAGTAGTATTTAGTATATTCATGATGTTCTGCAAGACTGCCTGTATCTGGTTACAAAACATATATAATACTTCAGAAGAAAACCCTGTATGTTTTAATCAGTTGCTCTCTAAGCTCCCCTTCTGGTAACCACCAATCTATTTTCTGTCTATGGATTTACCTATTTTGGATGTTTCATATAACATGTGACCTGTTGTGTCTGGCTTCTTTCACCTAGCATGTTTCCAAGGTTCATCCATATTGTATAGGATGTTTCTTTTTGTAGCTGAATAATATTCCACTGTATGCACATACCCTCATTTGTTTATCTATTTATTTGTTGCTGGACCTCTGTGTTGTTTCCACCTTTTGGCTATTGTGAATACTGCTTTTATGAACATTTGTGTATATGCATTTGTTTAAGTACCTGCTTTCAATTGTTTTGGGTATATATCTAGGAGTAGAATTTCTGAGTCATGGGGAACACTATGTTTAACTTTTTGAGAAATCATCAACTGTTTACCACAGCAGCTGATATTTTACATTCTTACCAGCAATACACAGCAGGAGTTCCAGTTTCTCTATGTGCTCCCTAGTTGTTATTTTCCTTCTTTGTTTTTGTTTTTCTCTTTTAATAGCTAGCCATCTAACAAAACAGCACCAGACTCACAGAGTCCAAGAAGGGACTAGCAGTTACCAAAGGGAAAGTAGAAGAGGACTAAGGGGCATTATGATTAGTACACATAGTGTAGAGGGGGGAGACGGGGAAGGTAGTAATAGCACAGAGAAGACAAGCAGTGATTCTATAGCATCTTACTGTGCTGATGGACAGTGACTTCAATGGGGTGTTAGGTGGGAACTCAATAGTATGGGTAAATGTAGTAACCAGTGTTGCACATGTGAAACCTTCATAAGATTGTATATCAATGATACCTTACCAACAACAACCAAAAAATAATTGGCCATCCTAGTGGCTGTAAGGTGGTACTCATTGTAGTTTTGATTTGCGTTTCCCTAATGACTAATTATATTGAGTATTTTTTCATGTGCTGTTGGCCATTTGTATATATTCTCTGGATAAGTGTCTATTCAAGTCTTTAACACATTTTTTAAAACTGAGGTATAGTTTATATATTAATTTGAATAGTTTTTTGGTGGAGTCTTTAGGGCTTTTTAAATTTAGTATCAGGTCATCTCCAAACAATGACGATTTCACTTCTTCCTTACTAGTGTGGATGCCTTTTATTTCTTTTTCTTGCCTGATAATGTAGCTAGGAGTTCCAATACTCTGTTGAATAAAAGTGTTGTGAGTAGGCATCCTTGTCTTATTCTTGATTTTAGAGGAAAAGGTTTTAGCTTTTTCATGGCCTTTACTCATTTTTAGTGGGTTGTTTGAATTGGATTTTAAAAGTAAAAATTTTAATTTATCACAGATGGAGAAAAAAATATTTGCAGGACATATCTGAGATAAAATACCTGTATGTTTCTTATGAAAGTTAAACATACATATGCCCTATGACTCAGCCATTTTATCCTATGTATTTGTCAC
The DNA here is from genome assembly GCF_030020395.1 of Manis pentadactyla. Taxonomy (NCBI): domain Eukaryota; kingdom Metazoa; phylum Chordata; class Mammalia; order Pholidota; family Manidae; genus Manis; species Manis pentadactyla. Next base: position 19,386,706 of record NC_080021.1, on the reverse strand, counting down.
GGAAATTAAAACATCATATTCAAAGACATATACATGTTTGTAACATCTTAGTATGCTGATGGACAGTGACTGTACTGGAGTATGTGGTGGGGACTTGGTAATAGGGGGAGTCTAGTAACCATAGTGTTGCTCAGGTAATTGTACATTAATGACACCAAAATGATAAAATAATAAATAAAAGTATTTATTTCATCTTCCACTTGTCCCTTAGCGACCTCTAACCTACTTTCTATGAATTTGCCTATTTTAGATATTTCCTATAAGTGGAATTCTAATAATATTTTTCCTTTTGTGTCTGGCTTATATCATTTAGCATTTTTTCAAGGTTCACTCACATTGTAGCATATATTAGAACACCGTTCCTTTTCACAGCTGAATAATATACCATTGTGTATATATATATATATATATATATACATACTATGGTTTGTTTATCCATTCATGTGTTTATGAGCACTTGGGTTGTTTCCATTTTTTACCTATTGTGCCGAGTAACTTTTGGTAATACTGAAAGCAGTGAAGTTAAAAAGGAAGCATTCCTATCAATTGAAAAGGAGTTACCTGACCTTCCAATGTTTTCAAGAAAATTTAAAATCTTACACGTGAAAGTGTAGCAAACATCCACATTTCCCAAACTGAGAAGTTGTAATTTTCTACAATTACACCCAGTTTTATTATTAAAATGTAAACATTATGGAAAATGCAAGAATCACTTTTCATTATCACCCACCTTAAAACTTTCTCCATGTCCCAAAGGCAACCATTATCATTAATATCATGTTGTATACTTACTATTTTTAAATACCTTCGTTTTCATCTAAGTAACTTCAAATAATACATTATATGGTATTTATTTATTTATTCTAAGATTTAAAAAATATTCTTTTTGCCTTCTCAAAACATGTCTCCTAAATGCAGACATTAAACTGGGAATTAAAAAGCCTTTTGCCATTTTAAAATAAGTTGCCTAAATTATGTTCCAAACTTCTGATACATCAAAGAAAAAAAACCCAAACTCTTAAACTAACCAGACTAGGAAAATTAGTTACCAAAGTTGAAATTTTTTCACTGAAATCCAAATACTCACAGGTCTTGAATGGATGGCAGAATCATTAGACGTAATTGTTTCGATTACCTCCATCACGGGTAGCTCATCCTTGTTATCTGAGGCATCCTGAAGAATGTCAACCCCACCGCTTTGACTCCCGGTCCTGCTGCACATACGGGGAACAGACTGATGACTTCCAATATTGTGCACTGCTCCTGTCTGTCCAACACCGTGATCTTGGTCCTGAGGGAAAAGAGTATTAGAGTCAAATATCTTTATCTCCTCAATTCTTGATTATTAGCACCTAGCACACCGCTTGGCACACACAGTCTTCAGAATGTTAGTGGTCTATTTTGAGAAATTCCTTGTATTTGCCAAGAACAGAAAGTTTATCAGTTGTTAGTTGACAGATTAAAAATGTGACCAACGAGTGACTACCAAAAAGCCAAACCAACTCTGTGAAAAAGTTAATCAGACTTATTTCCAAAGTGTAGTCTTTTTCTAAAATTTTTGACATTACTTTGAAATCCATTTCTGCTACACATCTCATGGGGTATACACAGAGATGCTGCTCATTTCTCAATGATTCCAATGGTGAAAACAAACCCCAACCTTTTTCTTAATCCTATAAACATCCCTTTTAGTTATTTTTTATTGAAGCCTTTTATATTTCTTTTCTTCTCAGAATATAGTCTTTAGCCTAAACTTCTTCCACTAAGTAATTTAATATTAATTCCTATCTATTTTTATGTAAAATTAAAAATTGTATATATATTTAATCATAATTGGAAGACTGTTCTTCCCAAGACACCCGGCAAGCTTTGGTATCCGGGCACCAATATTATAGTCTTACCATACCAAACCTCTTTAAGATAGGCAGAATAATAATAAATACAGACCCATGGAATATGGAGGATCTTTTCTTACATCCACAGCCTTAAAAAGTTGCTGTTATTCTAATGTTTAATGACATTAGAATTTTATTAATTTCACTTTACTAAAGCATTTCATATACCTAAAATAGCCCCAATTTTCTAGTGACTACTGTTAGAACTAAAAAACAATATCAAAAATACCAAAACTGTATGTAAGAAAGTCTTCTATTTTATAGTTCATTAATTATGTAGTGTTATTAAAAAGAAAAGTAACTACTACTCCTGTTTTCAGAATGCAAGGATCTTTCTCAATAGAAAGCAATAAAAAAGAATCAAAGCTTTGACATTGGGACATGAGTAAAGAAGAAAACAGAAAATACTTAGACTAAAAAAGCTCCACAAATCATAAGCTTTATATTTTCCTTTGAGGAAGTTCTGTAACATTTCTACTGCAAATTTGGAAATATGGCAACTTGGAAACAACTCGGTCTCAAGAGTAATACATGAATCCGAACCCATATGCTTCTACAGTAAGTTAGTTAACCACTCTGAGCATTACTTTCCTCACCTATGAAATGAGTATTTTAGAACCATGTAGAGGAATGAATCCCTATATACAACTGAAAAGAATGAAGTGTTCTTAGTAACAGAATAAGAATGCTCGGGACAGGGGGGGCGGAAGATGGCGGCGTGAGTAGAGCAGCGGAAATCTCCTCCCAAAACAACATATATCTATGAAAATATAACAAAGACAACCCTTCCTAGAATAAAGACCAGAGGACACAGGACAATATCCAGACCACATCCACACCTGAGAGAACCCAGCGCCTCGCGAAGGGGGTAAGATACAAGCCCCGGCCCCGCGGGAGCCGAGCGCCCCTCCCCCCAGCTCCCGGCGGGAGAAGAGCAGGCAGAGCGGGAGGGAGACGGAGCCCAGGGCTGCCGAACACCCAGCCCCAGCCATCCGGGCCAGAGTGCAGGGCCCTCGATACTGGGAAAACAGGGCAGCAAGAACAGTGAGCAGGCACTGGAGGCTGGGCGACAGAGGACATAAGAAAAGCGCGCGACCATTTTTTTTTTTTGCTTTTTTGCTGCTTTGTTTTGGCGAGCGCTGTTTGGAAGTCTTAAAGGGACAGGGACCCCAATATTAGGGAAACAGGGCAGAAAGACCGGTGAGCAGAGGCCTGAGGCTGGCACCGGAGAATAAAGAAAAACGAACGACCACCTTTTTTTTTTTAATTAAAAATTTTTTTTTTTTTTTAATTAAAAAAATTTTTTTTCTTGTTTTTTTTTGTGGTCGTTGTTTTGTTTTGGCGGGTGCTTTTTAGAAGTCTTAAAGGGGCAGGGCGGGCCACTTAATCCAGAGGTAGGGAATCCGGGACCTCTGGGCACCCTAACCCCTGGGCTGCAGGGAGCAGGGAGGCCCCTTACGGAGATAAATAGCCTCCCAGCAGCTCCTGCTCCAACGCGACTCCACCATTTTGGAGTAGCTGCCCGAGCCAGGCCACGCCCACAGCAACAGCGGAGATTAACTCCATAGCAGCCGGGCAGGAAGCAGAAACCCTGTCTGCGCGCAGCTGCGCAGCACAAGCCACTAGAGGCCGCTGTTCTCCCAGGAGAGGAGGGCCACAAACCAACAAGAAAGGAAGTCCTTCCAGCCGTCACTCGTCCCAGTTCTGCAGACTATTCCTATCACCATGAAAAGGCAAAGCTACAGGCAGACAAAGATCACAGAGACAACACCAGAGAAGGAGACAGACCTAACCAGTCTTCCTGACAAAGAATTCAAAATAAGAATCATAAACATGCTGACAGAGATGTAGAGAAACACGCAAGAAAAATGGGATGAAGTCCGGAAAGAGATCACAGATGCCAGAAAGGAGATCGCAGAAATGAAACAAACTCTGGAAGGGTTTATAAGCAGAATGGATAGAATGCAAGAGGCCATTGATGGAATTGAAATCAGAGAACAGGAACGCATGGAAGCTGACATAGAGAGAGACAAAAGGATCTCCAGGAATGAAACAATATTAAGAGAACTGTGTGACCAATCTAAAAGGAGCAATATCCGTATTATAGGGGTCCCAGAAGAAGAAGAGAGAGGCAAAGAGATGGAAAGTATCTTAGAAGAAATAATTGCTGAAAACTTCCCCACACTGGGGGAGGAAGTAATCAAACAGACCACGGAAATACACAGAACCCCCAACAGAAAGGATCCAAGAAGGGCAACACCAAGACACATAATAATTAAAATGGCAAAGATCAAGGACAAGGAAAGAGTGTTAAAGGCAGCTAGAGAGAAAAAGGTCACCTATAAAGGGAAACCCATCAGGCTAACGTCAGATTTCTCAACAGAAACCCTACAGGCCAGAAGAGAATGGCATGATATATTTAATACAATGAAACAGAAGGGCCTTGAACCAAGGATACTGTATCCAGCACGACTATCATTCAAATATGACGGTTGGATTAAACAATTCCCAGACAAACAAAAGCTGAGGGAATTTGCTTTCCACAAACCACCTCTACAGAACATCTTACAGGGACTGCTCTAGATGGGAGCACTCCTAGAAAGAGCACAGCACAAAACACCCAACATATGAAGAATGGAGGAGGAGGAACAAGAAGGGAGAGAAGAAAAGAATCTCCAGACAGTGTATATAACAGCTCAATAAGCGAGCTAAGTTAGGCAGTAAGATACTAAAGAGGCTAACCTTGAACCTTTGGTAACCACGAATTTAAAGCCTGCAATGGCAATAAGTACATATCTTTCAATAGTCACCCTAAATGTTAATGGGTTGAATGCACCAATCAAAAGACACAGAGTAACAGAATGGATAAAAAAGCAAGACCCATCTATATGCTGCTTACAAGAAACTCACCTCAAACCCAAAGACATGTACAGACTAAAAGTCAAGGGATGGAAAAACATATTTCAAGCAAACAACAGTGAGAAGAAAGCAGGGGTTGCAGTACTAATATCAGACAAAATAGACTTCAAAACAAAGAAAGTAACAAGAGATAAAGAAGGACACTACATAATGATAAAGGGCTCAGTCAAACAAGAGGATATAACCATTCTAAATATATATGCACCCAACACAGGAGCACCAGCATATGTGAAACAAATACTAACAGAACTAAAGGGGGATATAGACTGCAATGCATTCATTCTAGGAGACTTCAACACACCACTCACCCCAAAGGATAGATCCACTGGGCAGAAAATAAGTAAGGACACGGAAGCACTGAACAACACAGTAGAGCAGATGGACCTAATAGACATCTATAGAACTCTACATCCAAAAGCAGCGGGATATACATTCTTCTCAAGTGCACATGGAACATTCTCCAGAATAGACCACATACTAGGCCACAAAAAGAGCCTCAGAAAATTCCAAAAGATTGAAATCCTACCAACCAACTTTTCAGACCACAAAGGCATAAAACTAGAAATAAACTGTACAAAGAAAGCAAAGAGGCTCACAAACACATGGAGGCTTAACAACACGCTCCTAAATAATCAATGGATCAATGACCAAATCAAAATGGAGATCCAGCAATATATGGAAACAAATGACAACAACAACACTAAGCCCCAACTTCTGTGGGACACAGCAAAAGCAGTCTTAAGAGGAAAGTATATAGCAATCCAAGCATATTTAAAAAAGGAAGAGCAATCCCAAATGAATGGTCTAATGTCACAATTATCGAAATTGGAAAAAGAAGAACAGATGAGGCCTAAGGTCAGCAGAAGGAGGGACATAATAAAGATCAGAGAAGAAATCAATAAAATTGAGAAGAATAAAACAATAGCAAAAATCAATGAAACCAAGAGCTGGTTCTTCGAGAAAATAAACAAAATAGATAAGCCTCTAGCCAGACTTATTAAGAAGAAAAGAGAGTCAACACAAATCAACAGTATCAGAAACGAGAAAGGAAAAATCACGACGGACCCCACGGAAATGCAAAGAATTATTGGAGAATACTATGAAAACCTATATGCTAACAAGCTGGGAAACCTAGGAGAAATGGACAACTTCCTAGAAAAATATAACCTTCCAAGATTGACCCAGGAAGAAACAGAAAATCTAAACAGACCAATTACCAGCAACGAAATTGAAGAGGTAATCAAAAAACTACCAAAGAACAAAACCCCCGGGCCAGATGGATTTACCTCGGAATTTTATCAGACATACAGGGAAGACATAATACCCATTCTCCTTAAAGTCTTCCAAAAAATAGAGGAGGAGGGGATACTCCCAAACTCATTCTATGAAGCTAACATCACCCTAATACCAAAACCAGGCAAAGACCCCACCAAAAAAGAAAACTACAGACCAATATCCCTGATGAACGTAGATGCAAAAATACTCAACAAAATATTAGCAAACCGAATTCAAAAATACATCAAAAGGATCATACACCATGACCAAGTGGGATTCATTCCAGGGATGCAAGGATGGTACAACATTCGAAAGTCCATCAACATCATCCACCACATCAACAAAAAGAAAGACAAAAACCACATGATCATCTCCATAGATGCTGAAAAAGCATTTGACAAAGTTCAACATCCATTCATGTTAAAAACTCTCAGCAAAATGGGAATAGAGGGCAACTACCTCAACATAATAAAGGCCATCTATGATAAACCCACAGCCAACATTATATTGAACAGCGAGAAGCTGAAAGCATTTCCTCTGAGATCGGGAACTAGACAGGGATGCCCACTCTCTCCACTGTTGTTTAACATAGTGCTGGAGGTCCTAGCCACGGCAATCAGACAGAATAAAGAAATACAAGGAATCCAGATTGGTAAAGAAGAAGTTAAACTGTCACTATTTGCAGATGACATGATACTGTACATAAAAAACCCTAAAGACTCCACCCCAAAACTACTAGAACTGATATCGGAATACAGCAAAGTTGCAGGATACAAAATCAACACACAGAAATCTGTGGCTTTCCTATATACTAACAATGAACCAACAGAGAGAGAAATCAGGAAAACAACTCCATTCACAATTGCATCAAAAAAAATAAAATACCTAGGAATAAACCTAACCAAGGAAGTGAAAGACTTATACTCTGAAAACTACAAGTCACTCTTAAGAGAAATTAAAGGGGACACTAACAGATGGAAACTCATCCCATGCTCGTGGCTAGGAAGAATTAATATCGTTAAAATGGCCATCCTGCCCAAAGCAATATACAGATTTGATGCAATCCCTATGAAACTACCAGCAACATTCTTCAATGAACTGGAACAAATAATTCAAAAATTCATATGGAAACACCAAAGACCCCGAATAGCCAAAGCAATCCTGAGAAAGAAGAATAAAGTAGGGGGGATCTCACTCCCCAACTTCAAGCTCTACTATAAAGCCATAGTAATCAAGACAATTTGGTACTGGCACAAGAGCAGAGCCACAGACCAATGGAACAGACTAGAGAATCCAGACATTAACCCAGACATATATGGTCAATTAATATTTGATAAAGGAGCCATGGACATACAATGGCGAAATGACAGTCTCTTCAACAGGTGGTGCTGGCAAAACTGGACAGCTACATGTAGGAGAATGAAACTGGACCATTGTCTAACCCCATATACAAAAGTAAACTCAAAATGGATCAAAGACCTGAATGTAAGCCATGAAACCATTAAACTCCTGGAAGAAAACATAGGCGAAAACCTCTTAGACATAAACATGAGTGACCTCTTCTTGAACATATCTCCCCGGGCAAGGAAAACAACAGCAAAAATGAGTAAGTGGGACTATATTAAGCTGAAAAGCTTCTGTACAGCAAAAGACACCATCAATAGAACAAGAAGGATCCCTACAGTATGGGAGAATATATTTGAAAATGACACATCCGATAAAGGCTTGACGTCCAGAATATATAAGGAGCTCACACGCCTCAACAAACAAAAAACAAATAACCCAATTAAAAAATGGGCAGAGGAACTGAACAGACAGTTCTCCAAAAAAGAAATACAGATGGCCAACAGACACATGAAAAGATGCTCCACATCGCTAATTATCAGAGAAATGCAAATTAAAACTACAATGAGGTATCACCTCACACCAGTAAGGATGGCTGCCATCCAAAAGACAAACAACAACAAATGTTGGCGAGGCTGTGGAGAAAGGGGAACCCTCCTACACTGCTGGTGGGAATGTAAGTTAGTTCAACCATTGTGGAAAGCAGTATGGAGGTACATCAAAATGCTCAAAACAGACTTACCATTTGACCCAGGAATTGCACTCCTAGGAATTTACCCTAAGAATGCAGCAATCAAGTTTGAGAAAGACAGATGCACCCCTATGTTTATTGCAGCACTATTTACAATAGCCAAGAATTGGAAGCAACCTAAATGTCCATCAATAGATGAATGGATAAAGAAGATGTGGTACATATACACAATGGAATACTACTCAGCTATAAGAAAAGGGCAAATCCAATCATTTGCAGCAACATGGATGGAGCTGGAGGGTATTATGCTCAGTGAAACAAGCCAAGCGGAGAAAGAGAAATACCAAATGATTTCACTTATCTGTGGAATATAAGAACAAAGGAAAAACTGAAGGAACAAAACAGCAGCAGAATCACAGAACTCAAGAATGGACTAACAGGTACCAAAGGGAAAGGGACTGGGGAGGATGGGTGGGTAGGGAGGGATAAGGGGGGGAGAAGTAGGGGGGTATTAAGATTAACATGCATGGGGGGGTAGGAGAAAAGGGAGGGCTGTACAACACAGAGAAGGCAAGTAGTGATTCTACAACATTTTGCTGTGCTGATGGACAGTGACTGTAGAGGGGTTTATAGGGGGACCTGGTATAGGGGAGAGCCTAGTAAACATAATATTCGTCATGTAAGTGTAGATTAGTGATAGCAAAAAAAAAAAAAAAAAAAAAAAAGGGCAGCTCCTGTGTGGTAACCTCCAACGAGTTCTACACAAGGGTATAAAGGGCATATAAAAGTGTAGGCAAAGGGTCTGTTTGTGTTTATACAGAGGATCAAAGCCTAATTGGGCTACCCCGAAAATGAACTAAGATACGATATGAAAAAGAACTTCCAACATCTGCACCCTCTGGAAGACTCATGCCAGAAGATGATCATCAAAAAACCCCAACAAAGATCCACACACTGCTACAGCTGTAGATGCACTCATCCCACCAGTTCCTGGACCTGCCATGGGAATGAGAAAGGAGATATCTAAGCTGGCCTGTGCATACAGTAAAACAACAAAATTGGACTGGATCTATACTGTTGGAACTCAACCAAGAATTTGGAGAAGTGCAAATTGTAGCGCTCCAAAGTCTTACAACTACAAACTATTTATTGTTAAAAGAACATATGGCATGTGAACAGTCCCCAGGAATGGGTTGTTTTAATTTGTCTGATTTCCCTCAGACTGTTCAAGTTCATTTGGACAATATCCACCATATCATAGATAAGTTTTCACAAATGCCTAAGGTGCCTAACTGGTTTTCTTGGTTTCACTGCAGATGGCTGGTAATTACAGATATGCTTTGGTTATGTAACAATACTCCTATTATGTTAATGTGTGTGTGCAATTTAAGTAGTAGCTTAAAACCTATACATGCTGAAGTTACTCTACAAGAAGATATATCAAAGAAATAATCAATCTTCCCATGTTTTCTTCCGCCTGCTACTTCTATAGCTTTTCTTCTTCCTTCCTAATTACAACCCTTAAATAGAATTCGTGCCTCATATCAAATTTACCGAGTATCATAATTCTTCCAAGTGGTAAAGATACCTCAAGACAAATGCTGGGCATAGAAGCCACAGGGCATAAATATGCAAAGAAGTAAAAAGCTAACTTTTTCAAACAATAAGGCTTCTCTCTCACTTACCAACTTCACATTTCCCTGTATGGCCCCGGAAGATGACTGGTTAGCCAGAGACGGGTAAGATTCCTCAAGGGAGGAACAACCTAAGACAGGCACAGTCGCAGGGGGGTCATCAGGTGAGAAATTGGGGATCAACAGAGGTGAGGCTTAGAACCTCACCCCCCCGTTCTGAGAGAAATCTTCTGCATACGTGGATGTTTTATTGCCCTTGTCTAGCTTGGATTAACACATAGTCTACAGGCACACACCTGATCATCTACATTTGCTCTCTCACAACACTAAACTATGTTTTCTACCTTTATCTTGTATCTACCTACCACTTCAGCATTTTATTAAAAATAATAATAATAAAGAGAGAAATGTGGTATCCACATATAAATCAAGTATAAAAACCAAATGAGTATTCATATTTGAACTGACTGTTTATAGTTCATAATGCATGAGCAAAACCAAAAGTTTCTGTGATGACTGCCCTTGTACTGTTCACTATGTAACTTATTCATTATGTAAGAATTTGTTCTACATGTAAAAACTTGTTTGTTATGCCTCAGAAGATTGGAGACTGACAAAAATTAGGCTTGGGGTGGAATAATGATTGTGCATTGAGCATTGACTCCCCTATACAGAATTTTATTGTCGTTAACAACCATTTGATCAATAAATATGAGAGATGCCCTCACAAAAAAAAAAAAAAAAAAAAAGGACAGACTTCCAATGGTAAAATAAATTAGTAACCGGGATGTAATGTATAGCATAAGGAATATAGTCAAGATATTGTAACAGCCTGGTAGGGTGATAGCTGGAACCTAGAATTATGTATATAAATGTTCTACCACTGTGTTGTACACTTGAAACTCATGTAATGTAATACTGTGTGTCAACTACCCTTCAATAAAAAATAATTATTAAAAAAAAAAAAAAAAAAAAAAAAAGAATGCTCGGTAATTTTTTTCCCCCAGGACAAATTTAGCTAAGTCACATGTTTATTTTATTTATTTATTTACTTATTTTTTAAAAAGCAAGAAATTTCCAATTTAATAAACATATATCAAACATTACACAAAAGGCACTGGGGGAAAGGTTTATACAATAAACAAGATAAGGAGAATGGTTGGTAATTCTAATGACTTCTCTGTGAGCACCGTCAACTTCCAAAGCCTGTAATTTCAAATACTTCCAAAAGCGTGTCCCATGCCATCAGACAATCAGGCAAAAAAAGTGTTCAGTAGACCAGAATTTTGAGAGGGATGAGATTAAATAAAAGTTGAATAGGTTTCTCTAATAAAAGACTTCACAGAACTTTACTAGCTAATGTACACTACCAAGAGGTTGGTTTAAAGAATGCAAAACCTTTTTCTTCACCTGGGACCTTAGAGAATCACTGTGAAGACACAATCTGGAAACCAATGATATAAAAGATTCTTGGCAAGAAAAGTTCCATAAGGAAAGAAGCCAATAAGGAGACCCCAATACTTGAGCCGTTTCTAAGTTATTACCTTTTCTTCCTGTGCTTCTTCTGCTGGCCCTTTATGTGCCTCCTGGGAAAGGACCTTCTTCGTCTTTCGATTGCACAGATTGTCCAGCACTCCGTTTTTTTCTTCCTTTGCCCTTTGAAGGAGATCTGTTACCACTGTTGTAGGGCGCTCCCGAAGAAGAAATGGGTGCTGGTTAAGAGTAGAAGGCAAAAGTCAGGTTGAGACCTATATATTTTTTCATTCAGAACAAATGAATCCCTTCTTGGACCCTAGAGTTACTATCCTAAGTAATTATAGATAATGCATGTAATCTATAGTTATCTAATTCTGCTATGCTTTTTACTTCTTATATTTATAAAATTTAATTTACATGTATACACTCTGTGCCTACATAACTTCCCCTGTACTTTTTATGAAAACTTTGAACATGACACCTTTGTTGGCCAAATGAAAAGGCAGAGTTGAAATAATCAGTCTAAGTAAGCATGAAGAATTAAGTCCAAATAGAGCCCTAAGTAAACGCTTACAAATTCTTAGAACTGGTTTCATAGAGGAGACACTATCAGTTCTGAATTACATTAGATTTCAATAGGAATGTATATACTGATGGTGAATTACATAACATACTACTTGGGTATAATGGGTTCTTTATGTTGCTTAAATGAAACTTCATAAAACACTAGCAGTTGATTAAAAGACGTTATGCATTAGTGATTTTTACCATTAATATTTAATAAAGCTTAACATTATCCAATACAGAAAAGTAGAAAGAACAATTGAACTATAAGATTATCATTGTTACATTTGGTATTTTTTGGATATTTATTTATTCTCAGAAATTTTCCATGTATAGATTTTGTTTTGTAGTTAGCACACAGACTGCAGAAAGATGACTTGTGCACTGGAGTTCAGGAGATGATCATGAATTCTTTTAAGACTTTTACCTCCTTTATTAGCTCAAATTTATTTCTTCTCTGAAGAGTTGTAACTGTATATCATTCTCTTTTTATTGCTGTAAGTATTATTTTATTTCAACTCATAATGCCTACAGATTATTTCATCAAATGTTCATGCCAAAATTACATAAGCATTACTCTAATTCTGGATAATTATTTTTAATTTTTCATTCTGAGATAAATAGCTTCATACAGTAAGTCACTTTTTTCCATTTTATTTTTTTTCCTTATGACAGACTGCAACAGAAATGTGATTAGGCCAAAGGGAAGGATGCACTTGACAGATTCTTCCTATCACTTCCAATAATGTCAATATACAAAATGGACCAGGTACATGAATACATATGCACGTTTGGGATCACCCAAGGTCAAGTATCCATTCCTGGTGGGTTGGGTTATTACCAAAAGAGCTTCTTTTGCCTTCATTAGGCAAATGTAAGAAGCCAGTCACATTCTTCCTTTTCCTGAGCCTTAGCTTGGTATGTACCACTATTTATAATATTTGGTCTTTTTTATCCAAAAATAATATATCTTGTAATTCTAAGTTATTTAATAGTTTTCTACAAATGGATCCTGCTTGTTTTTCACTTACATAATTCATAGCTATACTAAACCTTTTGTTGCTATTGTGAATACCTAGTTTTTGGGCTTTCATTTGAGACTGTAAGTGTGCTTAGGGCCTAGAATTCCCTAAGTGTTACTGAAACTTTATACTGCTCTTCTACATACTGTAGTTGCAAATAACCCTACTGAATATGTACATGATCCTTTCAATAGCCTTGCATATTGAACTGCGTGTTGGTGAGAACAAACTGAACTTCTTTGAAATTCTAAAACATTCATGCTGAAAGTCTAATTTTCTAGTGAAAAATCCACAAAATTGCTTAGGGTCACAAAAAGATAGTCAACTGCTACTCACTAATGCCTTATCTAGATGTTTTTAAGAACTATATTAAATTGAACAATACTATTATTGCTATTAATAAGATGTCAACCTCTAAATGAAAACATTTTTGAGAACAGAAAGCATATACTAATAATTTATTTAAATTAGATAACCAAACCTATTGAAAAATGAGTAGAATTCACATTACTTTTAAAATATTTTCACTGCTAAGTTAGAAAAACATATTTCTCAAAAGGAAATAAAAATGTGATATCCATTTTTAACAGTTCTTTTGAAATCTCTTTTCTCCCAAGGTATTTATGTAAATGTATTATACATCATTTCTCTTCCTTTCATATTACTTTATGTAGGACAGATCGATATATAAAGTATGGTAGATACAAAAATTAAATCCAAAGTTAAACTATGCTTTGCCACCTCTGAAATGACATTGTTCCACATGAGTTAAAATTTGTAGTTGTAACTCATGAATATATTCTTGCACATATAAAAATCAAGTCATTTAGTACTACTATATTGAATATTTAACTATATATTCTATTCAGACATGGTAAAAGCAGTTAATTTTGAAAAACAAATGAAAAACTTAGCAACTAAGAAAATTTCCAAGAAAGAATGGTATTATGAAATTAGTATTTTAGCAAAACCCAGTACAGCGTACTTAACACTGATTCGGAATCAAAGAAGGATAAAACACATTCTTTAAAATAATTTCTTAGGTGTACATAACAGAGTAGAACTGACCTTTAAAAGTGTCTTTGATGTAGGGCGATCTTTAGGGTTTTTCTGGAGGCAAGCCTCTACAAAGTTGTGAAAAGAACTGGACCTATTGTAAAGGAAAGTATTAAGTGAACATATTGCTATTTCCTTTAAAAACACATCCACAAATCAAGGCATGTCCCTATGGGTGGGAGGGAGAATAGAAATAATAAAAAGAAAGCAGACACAACACACTATATATTTCATCATGTAAGTCTATAAAAAGCTATGCAAAGCAACTAATGAATCTTTACCATTTTCGAAAGATAGATTTGCACACATTATTTTAAAATCCTGCTCTCACATACTGAAGTATCACAACTCATTCTACGTTGCGGTAAATTAGGGAAGTCAATCATTTTCCTTTTTGCATTCAAATCTAAGATAATATTCTTCTTAGTATTTTTTTTTTCTTTTCTCTAGCCACGTCTCTTTCTTGCTTGACCCTTGGATCATCTTCCATATAGCATGTTTCAGAACATCACGCTATTTGTTTTGGAAATAACAATTTTTATACCTAAGTATTTAGTGTCCTTGAGCAAATGGACAAAAGTTCCAGAAAACAGTAAAATTTTTTTAAAAAGTAGAATTCTGTAACATACTATTATATAGTGTCACTGATGAGAGTTCAGGAAGGCAGTAAGTAAAAAATATTCCATCAATGTTTGTCATCAATATTCAAATAAGATTTAATTCTTTTATACAAGAATTCTTTTTTGAATCCCCAAAGTATCAACCAGTGTAGACAGCCTGTGTTTCGTGTATTTATTATTCAGATGTACCATAATAAACTCTGAGCCAAGATTTCTTCAAAACATCTCTACAGAAGCAGCAAAGACCTGTGAACTTGCCTTAATAATGTAATGATAAAAAATAAATTATTGCTAATTTATGCATCTTACTTGTGAATATTAAAGTATTTGTTAAGTATAGTAGGTAGTCCCCTAGAATTTTTCAAATGCTAGATACACCTGAAGACTTTCCCATTAAAATTTTCTATCACTGATAAAAATCCTTCTTTCCTAAAATTGTCCATTTGTTCTCAACAAACTTCCTTACATGAATAACAGTATTATCAAAGAAGCACTAGGAGATGCAACATCAAAGCACATTCAGAATAATAAATAACAATTAGAATCATCCAAAAATTATGAATTATCTGGTAATTCTGATAAATTATCAAATTATTTTTACATATGTTTATATCACATCAATTATAAACCATTCCCCAATTAAACATCTGTACAGGTTGTGGCAGTCTATATACTGCAGTTTTAAAATATGAGTGTTTAAATCATGCTATTTATTATATAATCAGGGTTGTATGTGTCGCTACGGTACAAAAAGTATATTACTTTTTATACAAAAGCCATACTTTTTGCTCCCATGTAGGATCATCTATCTTTTATTTCTGAACTGAGTTACATACATGCTATGAAAAGTAGAGATAATAAAGGATAAACATGATGTAAGGATAAAATTAAGCTATTTTAATATTTCTTCAGGTTATATACACTTCACCTCATTGAAATGAAATCCTTTTGATAACATTATGAAAAAGTATTTAAATTTTATCATGTTGAACAGTATATCTCTCAGCCATACTCACCATTCATTAGACTGTAGTGTAGGGGGGTTATTTCTGGTAATGAGCTTTAAGGCACGCTTTGCATTCAGAGCAAATAAAGGAGGCTCCCTTTCCGCTATAAAAGAAAGAAAACTTCCTGTTAAATATGTGCCTGTTATATAGGAGCATGGAAGCACTGTTAGTTTTTTTTTTTTAATAAACCCCAAATTAGGAAAAAAGTTGCAAGTAGAGTTCAAAGAACTTAGTTAAGTGAGTCAATAGAGAGGAAATTGCAGCCCTGATGCACAACATCTCTAAATAGTGTATTTTTCCAATAAACAAGAACATTCTAAGAGAACCTAACACAGTCATTAAATCAGACCATTAATATGAATACATGACTATTATCCAATCATTAAGCTCCACTGTAGTTTCAATCAAATGTCCCAATAATGTCCTTTGTAGCAAAAATGACCTTCAATCATCTGCATCCTTAAAGGAAATTGTCCATTTTTTCTGTTTTAAACTTACATAAAATATCCCTATAATCCTTTCAATATGTGTAAAATCTGGAGTCATGTCCCCTGTCATTCCTGATATTGGTTGTTTGTGTCTTCTTTCTGTTTGATCTAGCCAGAGGTTTATTAATTTCATTAATTCTCCCAAAGAACTAATTTGTGATCTCATTGATTTTCTCTATTGTTTTCATTTTCTATTTAATTGATTTCTGTTTTGATCTTTTCTGGGTCTCTTTGTTCTGTTTACTGTGGATTGAATTCGCCCTTCTTTTTCTAGTCTTAAGGTAACAGTTGAAGTCATAACCTTGACAATTCACAAGCATACAATTTTGACTCTCAAATATCCCTCAGTTTGGCTTTGTGCTGTTATTAAATTTAGTTTCCACATCTCTGGCAGGAAAATCACGGAAGCAAGTGTCTCGCTTTTCTCAGTGTATTCTATGATGATCCTATAGAACAGGTCCATGGTTTCAGACTGTCTTTTCATTGATGGTGTTCACTTTGATCACTTAAGGCCATTCCACAAGGTTTCATGGTGAAGTTTCACTTTTTTCCATTGTAACTATTAAGTATTCGTGAAAGATACTTGAGTCTATATAAATATTCTGTTTTGTATAAAGATCATTTTATTCTCTTATTGTATAGATTTAGATTCTTCATTTAATAATTTATAACCTGCTACTATCATTTATTTTGATGTTGAAATCATTTCATTTTTGAGCAGTTGAGAATCATTTTAGCCGACTTCTGCCTTTCCGGCATGGCTCCATCATTCCCTGCTCAGCTCCTTGCTCTCTGGCCCACTAAGATGTTCCAGGATCATCTTATGCTTTCCCTACTGTAGACACGGCTCCAAGGAGCTGTGGCAGGCAGTGTGCTCACTGCTACTGCCCGTGTCACTTCTCTTAGATCCTGTCAGTGGACAAAGGAAGGGAACACACACGTCCCTCATGTATTTGTATTCATACTTGCACATTAAATATCTTTAGTTGTTTATTGAAAACAACTGAGTTCACTACAATATCTCAAATCCAATGCTATAGTACTATTTATTTGAGCCTTCTCTTTCCATTATTTGTAGCACTCTTCTCTGACAGTAAGAAACCTCACTCTCATTATCCTTAATATATTTGATGACTCGCCCCTGTACATAGCCAGTCTCCCATCTTGGCCACCACCCTTTCCCCTTTTCCCCATCAAGTTTTCAAACCCCATTCCAAGCCTGTCTACAGTGTGAATGTCCACTTCATCCACTCAGTTTCTGACACCCCATCTAAACTGGATCACTTTCTGCAGTGAGGCCCTCCTCATCAGCCCTCAGGAGGGAAGCCCCCTTCCTTTCAATCAGGCACTGCCACTGTGTCAGGTGACCCACCCCCAAATGTGGACGTGCTCCTTGGCCTCTGACACCCCATGCTGGGCTACTTCCAGGTCTGAATGCTTTGGTTACCCCACCACGACTCTGAATCTCCAAACTTGACTGCCGCCCTCCCTGGACAGGTTCTGCTTCCACATACACGGCATTCTGACTGCGGGAACTCCCTCCTCTCCTCACAGGACCCTGACACGCCACGCTGGGCTACCATGGCTCAGCAGGTGACATGGACACCTACTTTACACTGTCCTCCCAACAGCTTTAAGAATGAGTAGTTTGAAGATGGCGGCGTGAGTAGGACAGTGGGAATCTCCTCCCAAAAACATATATATTTTTGAAAATACAACAAATACAACTAATCCTAAAAGAGAGACCAGAAGACACAGGACAACAGCCAGACTACATCCACACCTGTGAGAACCCAGCGCCTGGTGAAAGGGGTAAGATACAAGCCCCGGCACAGTGGGACCCGAGCGCCCCTCACCCCAGCTCCCGGCGGGAGGAGACGAGTCAGAGCGGGGAGGGAGAGGGAGCCCAGGACTGCTGAACACCCAGCCCTAGCGATCTGCAGCAGAGCGCAGACACAGCGCATGCGTGGAGTGCTGGAAACTAGGGAAACAGGACAGCAAGACCTGTGAGTGGGTCCCGAAGCCAGCACCCCTGTGACAAGGAAAAGCGAGTGCTTTTTGAAAGTCTTAAAGGGACAGGGATGCCACACCTGGACGGAAGCATCCTGGGTCACAGTCCAGCAGCTGGAAATTCCAGGGAACTCCGGGCACACTAACCCCCTGGGAAACAGCTCTAATACCCCTCACAGAGGTAAACAGCCAAACAGCCCCCCATCCATTACTCCTCCAGGGCCCCACCACAGCATAGCAGCTGCCTGAGGCTGGCCACTCCCACAGCAAGGGAGCTTCCTCCATACCGGCCGCGCAAGATAGAGAGACCCAGTCTACACGCAAGTACCCAACACAAGCCACTAGGGGTCGCAGTTGTCCCAGTAAAGAGGCCAGGAGTAAGTGGAAAGCCTCAGCTCTCCCAGCAGACAGAAAGCCAATAGCTCACCACTGCACCTGTCAACATGAAAACGCAAAAAAATTTCATCCAGACAAGACTAACCCAGACAGCTTTGACATCTGCTACATCTTCCCCTGAAAATGAACCTGGGGAGATAGATTTAACCAGTGTTCCTGAAAAAGAACTCAAAACAAAAGTCATAACCATGCTGATGGACTTGCAGAGAAATATGCAAGAACTAAGGAGGGAGAATACAGAAATAAAACAAGCTCTGGAAGGACTTGAAAACAGAATGGACGAGACGCAAGAGACCATTAATGGACTAGAAAACACAGAACAGGAACGCAGAGAAGCTGATGCAGAGAGAGACAAAAGGATCTCCAGGAATGAAAGAATTATAAGAGAACTGAGTGACCATTCAAAATGGAACAATATCCACATTACAGGGGTACCAGAAGAAAAAGAGAGAGAAGAACGGATAGAAAGTGTCTTTGAAGAAATAATTGCTGAAAACTTCCCCAAACTAGGGGAGAAAATGGTCTGTCAGACCACAGAGGTACACAGAACTCCCATGAAAAGGGATCCAAGGAGGGCAACACCAAGACACATAATAATTAAAATCACAAAGATCAAAGACAAGGACAAAGTATTAAAGGCAGCCAGAGAGAAAAAAAAGGTCACCTACAAAGGAAAACCCATCAGGCTATCATCAGACTTATCAACAGAAACCCTGCAGGCCAGAAGAGAATGGCATGATATGCTTAATGCAATGAAACAGAAGGGCCTCGAAGAAACATTACTGTATCCAGCAAGATTACATTTAAATATGAAGGAGGGATTAAACAATTCCCAGACAAGCAAAAGTTGAGGGAATTTGCCTCCCACAAACCACCTCTACAGGGCATCTTACAGGGACTGCTCTAGATGGGAGCACTCCTAAAAAGAGCACAGAACAAAACACCCAACATATGAAGAGGGGAGGCGGAGGAATAAGAAGGGAGAGAAATAAAGAATCCTCAGACTGTGTTTATAATAGCTCGATAAGTGAGTTAAGTTAGACAGTAAGATAGTAAAGAAGCTAACCTTGAAACTTTGGTAACCACAAACTTAAAGCCTGCAATGGGAATAAGTACATATCTTTCAATAATCACCCTAAAAGTAAGGGACTGAATGCACCAATCAAAAGACACAGAGTAATAGAATGGATAAAAAAGCAAGACCCATCCACATGCTGCTTACAAGAGACTCACCTCAAACCCAAAGACATTCACAGACTTAAAGTCAAGGGATGGAAAAAGATATTTCATGCAAAGAACAGAGAGAAAAAAGCAGGTGTTACAAGACTAGTATCAGACAAAATAGACTTCAAAATAAAGAAAGTAACAAAAGATGAAGAAGGACATTACATAATGATAAAGGGCTCAGTCCAACAAGAGAATATAACCATTATAAATATATATGCACCCAATACAGGAGCACCAACATATGTGAAACAAATACTAACAGAATTAAAGGAGGAAATAGAATGCAATGCATTCATTCTGGAAGACTTCAAAACACCACTCACTCCAAAGGACAGATCCACCAGACAGAAAATAAGTAAGGACACAGAGCCACTGAATAACACACTAGAACAGATGGACCTAATAGACATCTACAGAACTCTACATCCAAAAGCAACAGGATACACATTCTTCTCAAGTGCACATGGAACATTCTCCAGAATAGACCACATACTAGGCCACAAAAAGAGCCTCAGTAAATTCCAAAAGACTGAAATTCTACCAACTAACTTTTCAGACCACAAAGGCATGAAACTAGAAATAAACTGTACAAACAAAGCAAAAAGGCTCACAAACACAAGGAGGCTTAAAAACACACTCCTAAATAATCAATGGATCAATGACCAAATCAAACTGGAGATCCAGCAAATTATGAAAACAAACGACAGCAACAACACAAAGTCCCAACTACTGTGGGATACAGCAAAAGCAGTCTTAAGAGGAAAGTATATAGCAATGCAGGCATATTTAAAGAAGAAAGAACAATCACAAATGAATAGTCTAACATCACAAATATCGAAATTCGAAAAAGAATAAAAGAGGCCCAAGGACAGCAGAAGGAGGGACATAATGAAGATCAGAGAAGAAATAAATAAAATTGTGAAGAATAAAACAATAGCAAAAATCAATGAAACCAAGAGCTGGTTCTTTGAGGAAATAAACAAAATAGATAAGCCTCTAGCCAGACTTATTAAGGGGAAAAGAGAGTCAACACAAATCAACAGAATCAGAAAGAAGAATGGAAAAATCACGACGGTCCCCACAGAAATACAAAGAATTATTAGAGACTGCTATGAAAACCTATATGCTAACAAGCTGGGAAACCTAGGAGAAATGGACAACTTCCTAGAAAAATACAACCTTCCAAGACTGACCCAGAAAGAAACAGAAAATCTAAACAGACCAATTACCAGCAACGAAATTGAAGCAATAATCAAAAAACTACCAAAGAACAAAACCCCTGGGCCAGATGGATTTACCTCGGAATTTTATCAGACATACAGAGAAGCCATAATACCCATTCTCCTTAAAGTTTTCCAAAAAATAGAAAAGGAGGGAATACTCCCAAACTCATTCTATGAAGCCAACATCACCCTAATACCAAAACCAGGCAAAGACCCCACCAAAAAAGAAAATTACAGACCAATATCCCTGATGAACGTAGATGCAAAAATACTCAAGAAAATATTAGCAAACCGAATTCAAAAATACACCAAAAGGATCATACACCACGACCAAGTGGGATTCATCCCAGGGATGCAAGGATGGTACAACATTAGAAAATCCATCAACATCATCCACCACATCAACAAAAAGAAAGACAAAAACCACATGATCATCTCCATAGATGCTGAAAACGCATTTGATAAAATTCATCATCCATTCATGATAAAAACTTTCAACAAAATGGGTATAGAGGGCAAGTACCTCAACATAATAAAGGCAATATATGATAAACCCACAGCCAACATCATACTGAACAGCAAAAAGCTGAAAGCTTTTCCTCTGCAATCGGGAACAAGACAGGGATGCCCACTATTCCCACTGTTATTCAACATAGTACTGGAGGTCATAGCCACAGCAATCAGACAAAACAAAGAAATACAAGGAATCCAGATTGGTAAAGAAGAAGTTAAACTGTCACTATTTGCAGATGACGTGATATTGTACATAAAAACCCTAAAGTCTCCACTCTTAATCTACTCTAGCTATCTTTCCTATATACTAACAATAAAGTAATAGAGAAATCAGGAAGACAATTCCATTCACAGTAGCACCAAAAAGAATAAAATACCTGGGAATAAACCTAACCAAGGAAGTGAAAGACCTATATCCTGAAAACCACAAGACACTCTTAAGAGAAATTAAAGAGGTCATTAACGAATGGAAACTCATCCCATGCTCTTGGCTAGGAAGAATTAATATTGTCAAAATGGCCATCCTGCCCAAAGCAATATACAGATTTGATGCAATCTCTATCAAATTACCAACAGCTTTCTTCAATGAACTGGAACAAATAGTTCAAAAATTCATATGGAAACACCAAAGACCCCGAATAGCTAAAGCAATCCTGAGAAGGAAGAATAAAGTTGGGGGGCTCTCACTCCGCAACTTCAAGCTCTACTACAAAGCCACAGTAATCAAGACAATTTGATACTGGCACAAGAACAGAGCCACAGACCAATGGAACAGAACCCAGAGACTCCAAACATTAACCCAAACATATATGGTCAACTAATATTCGATAAAGGGGCCATGGACATACAATGGGGAAATGACAGTCTCTTCAAAAGATGGTCCTTGCAAAACTGGACAGCTCCATGTAAGAAAATGAAACTGGATCTCTGTCTAACCCCATACACAAAAGTAAATTCGAAATGGATCAAAGACTTGAATGTAAGTCATGAAACCATAAAACTCTTAGAAAAAAACATAGGCAAAAATCTCTTGGACATAAACATGAGTGACCTCTTCTTGAACATACCTCCCCGGGCAAGGGAAACAAACCCCAAAATGAACAAATAGGACTATATCAAGCTGAAAAGCTTCTGTATAGATAAGGACACTATCAATAGAACAAAAAGGTATCCTACAGTATGGGAGAATATATTCGAAAATGACAGATCCTATAAAGGGTTGACATCCAAAATATATAAAGAGCTCACACACCTCAACAAACAAAAAGCAAACAATCCAATTAAAAAATGGGCAGAGGAGCTGAATAGACAGCTCTCTAAAGTAGAAATTCAGATGGCCAACAGACACATGAAAGGAAGCTCCACATCGCTTGTCATCAGAGAAATGCAAATTAAAACCACAATGAGATATCACCTAACACCAGTAAGGATCACCGTCATCGAAAAGACAAACAACAACAAATGTTGGTGAGGTTGTGGGGAAAGGAGAACCCTCCTACACTGCTGGGGGGAATGTAAATTAGTTCAACCATTTTGGAAAGCAGTATGGAGGTGCCTCAAAATGCAAATACCATTTGACCCAGGAATTCCACTTCTAGGAATTTACCCTAAGAATACAGCACTCCATTTTGAAAAAGACAGATGCACCCCTATGTTTATCACTGCACTATTTACAATAGCCAAGATATGGAAGCAACGTAAATGTCCATCAGTAGATGAATGGATAAAGAAGATATGGTACATATACACAATGGAATATTACTCAGCCATAAGGAAAAAACAAATCCTACCATTTGCAACAACATGGATGGAGGTAGAGGGAATTATGCTCAGTGAAATAAGCCACGCGGAGAAAGACAAGTACCAAATGATTTCACTCATCTCCGGAGTATAAGAACAAAGGAAATCTGAAGGAGCACAACAGCAGCAGAATCACAGAAGCCAAGAATGGACTAATAGTTACCAAAGGGAAAGGGACTGGGGAGGATGGGAGGGAAGGGAGGGATAAGGGCGGGGAAAAGGAAAGGAGGCATTACGATTAGCATGTAGAGTGTGTGGGGGCACGGGGAGGGCTGTGGAACACAGAGCAGACAAGTAGTGATTTTACACCCTCTTACTGCGCTGATGGACAGTGATTGTGAAGGGGTATGTGGGGGGGACTTGGCGAAGGGGGGAGCCTAGTAAACATAATGTTCTTCATGTAATTGTAGATTAATGATACCAAAATAAAAAATTCAAACTGTACAATAAGGTATGCAAGCTGATAACCTAATCCTCATACCGAACATAAAGTATTAAGTAACCTTAGTAGTGGTACTACTACTCTAAAGCATTCATGAATCTATAACCATAGACATATTCTAGGTGTTTAACAAATACTCATTAAATTTTAGACACAGATACCTCAAAATTAATACCATAGTAGAAACTATTTTAGACCTAATTTAATACAGCAAATATAATATACCTAAACTAGCATATATATATATATATATATATATATATATATATATATACACAAATTGCCAAATAACCAAAGTGACAACCTTGATAGATTTATTGCTCCCCTTAAACACTGACATAAAAATGAAAAACTGTACTTTGGTACAGAAATTGAGGTGAAACATTGATGAAAACTTACTACACAGTAATAAAGAGCAATGCTTACCTATTTCAATACATGTTATCCCCAGAGACCATACATCTACTTTGCTATCATATTGTTCTTCATTCCTGCCTAAAATTATTTCTGGGGCCATCCTAAAACATAAAATGTTACTTAAAGTTAAAAAAGAAAAGAAAAATATACTATTCTTTAAAAACATAATGACTGTACACATGGAGAATACCTGTGTGAATTCCAGATGATATGTCTGGACATAAGAATTCTTATAATGGGAAATAAATGCATTATGGGTTATGAGGTGAATATTTACCGTTGCGTACACAGTGTTAGACTTATTCTCACCAGTTGTCATGATCACGTACCAGCGTCCTGGAGGAAAGACTCCCCCGAGCAGGGGTGCGTTCTGCATCAGTTCAAGTTTGCAGATTGTAATATTGTATATCCTTTATGCCAGCGGTTCTCATACATTTTGGTTTCAGAATCTTATTACAAAAGTCTAAATTTTTATCACTGGCACTTGTTTTCTTGAAGTAAACAAACTCCCTATATTTAGCTGAGAAAATATCTGCCACAATAAGCAAAAATGAATAAGCAGTTTGTCAGTCTTTTCTGCAAATAGAAGTAGTGTTCTGTGATAAAAGTGGCTAGGACCGCCACTCATAACTAAATAAATCATACAATTATTAACTTTGGAGGCGTCTTGGCTATAAAATGAAACGCTAATTCGCATCTTCAGCTAGACTAATGTTCTCACTGTTGCTTTACCTTATACTTCCTTTCTACTTGTTAAGCACAGACAAACATTTAGAACAGTTTCTGACTGCTTAATATGATTGTCACCAGGCGTATGTGAGTTTCTGTGTGTAAAAATATGTAAATATGTACATAGTGCTGTGTTCCTAATATACCATATACAAATTTCAATTGCCTATAATAGAGGGCTTCTAATGTGTTAAGATGTTGAAGTAAGCTTGGGGAGTCACCAAGTTCAACAAAGTTAAAAAGGTAGTTTTGTTTTTAATGCACAACTTTCTAGCTCATTTCTAGTACCTAATATTGATCACTGACTTGTAAAGAGGGTGACCATTAAGAAGCATTATTTGTCCAAAGAACCCTTTTTTTATACAGGGGAAGAGGATTCTATCTAAACTAGGGTTCTACATAAGAAATTTTTGGTCATACAGAACAGTGGTCTTCAAACTTTTTATTTTCTTCCAATGAATTTATTTAAAAAATGTATCCGCTTGTACATTTTTGAGTTAGTATCTAAATTTTATAAACTTAATAGTTGCAAAGGATATAATGCAAACATATGTATATGTGCTTTACAGATATTTACAACTTGGAGCTGAGGACCTCGCTCATTCAATTCATTAAAAACACTGCTGTATAATAACCTAATTAGCAAACACAGTCTGCACGGTCATATGAACCATTCAGAACAGAATTATTTTCTGCCAGGAAATGCCAAACTTCATTTCTCATTGTAAATAACATGTTAATGTGTCCTCACAATGATTGTCCCAGTTGTAAATGAGATAATTTGTGATTCACTAGAAAAGAAGATGGGAGGAAAGATAATTGGGGAAAAGAAAGAGCAAGGAATAAAAGGAACTGAAGAGAGATGACTGTGAAGGCAGAAGGCCCTTTGCCAAAACTTGGTGTCCTAACTCTTCAATATTTCTGATGCTATATATTCTAGATGTTATGTTTTCTCAGATTGTCCCTCTGGTGATGGTTTGAGGCTTTTAATTCTCAGAACAATGCATCACTCTACTCTTCAGGATGGGTGAGAAGCCTTTCTTTAACAAACTGGGAGTTGGGAGATTTGAAAGGTAGGTGGAAAAGAAGATGCAGTAGACCTAAGACACTTCTCAACATATACAGAGAGAGGACATCTATGGAAGTTGAAGATGTGGAAAATTATACCCTTCAAACTTGCTGACATTAATATGGAATTATTTATGAATAAAATTAGATGATGTCTAGAAGTCGCTTCAGATAATTGGAGGTGGGAGGGAGGGCAAGAAGGTCAAGTACACAGGGCAGCCAGGCCCTGGGGTAGTGCTGTTAGGCTGAGCTGACCGCTGTGTGAGCCTTCGTTATATTTTTGGCTATTTCCCTGTATACTTGAAATTCTCCACAATCAAAAATGAAAACAAAAAGTTCCTAATCAGCTACCAGTCTTCAGGTACTCTTATTCGGAAGATACTGACACACAGTAAGTATAAATAAATCTAAAGAAAATTTCCACTTAGCATTTCTATCTTCTCCCTTCTTAAAGATTTAAATTTTTTCACTCCTACCCCCAATACATGATGTAGATGATAACAGGAAAGAAACGTAGGGGGGACAAATGATACAGTAGGAGATACAAGGGCAGCACTCCAAATCTGTATCTGAAACTACAGTGCTTAGAGTAATATCTAAAGCAGCACTGTATTTCCAAGAGAAACATAAAGCACCTGATAAAAGTACAACCACACACTGCCTATTTCAATTATGAGGATGAATACCAGATAGGACTACGCTTACCAATGCGGTGTTCCCACAAAAGTCTTGGAATAAGAGGCCATGGAAGCAAATCCAAAGTTAGCAATTTTCACCTGGCCTTGTGGTGTCAGAAGGATATTTCTTGCTTTGATGTCTCTGCGTTTAAGGAACACAGAAAATTATTTTTCTCTCCTTTGTAACATTATACTGAAAATGATAAAGATCATATAAAAATTTATAAAATAGGGAAGGAGAAATGAGAATAATTAAGGCCTTGGATAATCTCTCAATTGGGATAATGAGAATTAAGATCCAAACTAAGAAATGAGATACACAGAATTCCTATTAGTATATAGTAACAATTTTCTAAAAGAGAAGATAAAATAGCAGTAGAAACAGAAGAAAAAAATTAGGTAATTAATAGCACAGACTCGATATTTGAGTGCCTGTTTATTGGTACAAATAATGGTTTTAAAAATTTAGCTGAACATTCTTATATGACTGGAAGATTTCTGAGTAGACCCTTAACAATATAATGGAAAAAAAAGAACCTGATGCCCCCAATTTTTTTTTTTAATTATTCATATCATTCCAAATTTTTGCATAGTTCTCCTACCTAAATATGAAATGAAAACTGAAACACATGGGTAAGGTAATATCAATGATCCCAAATTTACTTTTAAGCTCTTTTCCAAATCAGCAATGTACATGTGAACTAAGAAAATTATAATGGGATTGTATTCCCAATGGGCACCATAACATTCAAAAATAAAGAAATTTCTAAGCACTTGTCAATTCATACTATACAGTATTATAATGGGTGTAACATTAAGTCAATCTATTTTCTTCCATTTGTTTTTTTTAAAAATGGAAGGTTCTTTGAAGTTGAGAAGTTCTTAGGTTCTGCTTCCAACTCTTTCATTCTCTTATTTACTATGCATGTGGATTTCTCTTGGACCTTACTATCCTCATCTAAAAAACTGATAACCCATTAATTTGCAATGACTCTACTATACAAGTTTACTATGTATTGTCTGGTTCACATAGATAATTTTTAAAATGCTACCTTCCTTCTAAAAACAGACAAAACCAATACCAATGCTAAAAATGTAGTTTATGATAGTTTAATCTTTAAACTACTATCCATTATCAAGGATTATCAAGGATTATCTCAAAAGCATTGAGTGTTAAGTAGCTTTTACTTGTCTCTGTCATGGAATCAATGGAACAAATCTGGCATTATGAGTCACCAGGAGGACAAAAGATCTAGGTTAGTTCTAGTCTAATTTATCTTGCTTCATCAGCTTTGAGAAGTGAGTCACAAATTGGGGCATCAGTTTCTTCATCTGTAAAATGAAACAAGTAAGAATACATAATCCCTATCGTCTTTTCCACTTCACAAATTAAACTTTTCTATAATTAAATTTCTATCACGAATCTATAAAGTGCACATACTTCAGAAGGCCCAGCAGCATGTGTAGAAAAAGATAAAATTATTCTCAACAAAGAGATCAAATAAATTAGTATATTCATTTTAAGACACGGATAAGCTAAAAAAATATGAGTTTGTAGAACTCCAGAATACTTTTATTTAGCTAAAACCAACAAAGCTTTCAGGATTAATAAATTCTAGGTCTGATAAATTTGCTTATTAATATATGGTAATTTTTAAAGTACTTACCTATGGATCATGGCACGAGAATGGAAGTAGGCTAATCCCTGAAGAGCACCGTGTATAATTGCTGCTATTTCCATTTCTTGTAATGGCATTTTGTGAACTTAAAATAAGATTTTATTTGAAAATAATTATTCTATAGAACATTTTTATTTTAAAATATATATACATGCATATCTAATATATGGGCAAATTTCAAAAAACTCACATTTAGCAAGAAGGAATTTTTTGCTTTCCAAGATAATAAACAAAGCAATTGAACTTAATAAGTGTGCAGTTGTGCCTAGTTATTATAGTTCACAGCCAATTTTCCTCTAAGTTAACATTTAACAATTATTTCATGATTATAAAAACAATGAAAGAGAAGCTTTCCCTTTTTATATTCCTACATATCTTCATTCTGAACAGAAGGAATAAATCAAGTTTAATGATAAAGAAGGCAGAAAAATGCCTGTTAAATCATAATGAAAGAAAACTCATCTGTTATGCTAAAACGTAGTATTTAATGAGGACAGTGCATACCACACTGAGACTCTAGAAAAGACAAAGGTTTTTACTCTTCCTGGAAAGTTTTAACATTATTAAAAAAATCTCTTAGTGAATGAATTGTCATTTTATTATACTAATACTTTTCTTTTCTTAATAAATAAAGGAAACTTACATTCCAGCAAATCTGAAACAGATCCTGAACAATATTCCATTACAAGCTACAGGGGAAAAAATGATAAAAACATTAAAATACACTATTAAAATAAAAAGATTCTATATGAGATAAAATAAATTCACCAAGGAGATTGAGAAGATAGTTTGAAGTGAAACAAACTCTACTTATCAATTACCTTTAAATATAAGTATACATATTGAAACTTGTTAAATGCATACATGAAGTTAAGCCAATGCTACATTAATCTTTTATAATGCCGACATATAACTGCTTGTAGAAGATGTGTGTTTCATATAATTACTAACTAAAGCTATAAAGGAGTATACATATTCCATTAATATTAACCTAGAGTAGCAATACTGGTATTGTTAGGAAGCAGAAAATCGTCCTCTGGTACTATATATATATACAAAGTTTAGGTTATAGTTTAAATCTTTCCTATAAAGCAAACAAAGAGCACCTCTTATGTGCCAGGTATTTTATATATATTAACTAATTTAATCCTCATAACCACCTCTGGAAGTAGACCTATTGTCATCCTTGTTTTACAGATGGAGAAACTGGAAAGACAGAGAGGCAGTCTACCCTCTCTGCCACTGTTTTTTCTTATACCACAGCCTTAAATTTAGGAGTACCATCACCATCAAATTAAACCAAACATTACAAATCTAAATAAATCTAAGTTCTGTATACTAAAATGATAATCAGCTGTAGCTTATTAAAAATAAAAGTTCATTCCTGTTTAAAGAAAACTTAGCCTTTCTCCGAAAAGACATAATTACTATGCCTAAACCGTTGTAAGATTACTACCTTACCTTAGTTTCAACAATAGGGCAAAATTAATTTCCATTTTCTGCAATAAAATGTCCCAATTTTCTACCTTTAGTATTATTCAGCCAAAGAATCACAATCAGCTCAGATTTCACCAGGATTCACCACCAATATTCCAACCAAGATCCTTGTGGTTAAATAGCTTACAATACATTTATGTCAAAAATAAATGCTGATTTTCATCCTTTGATAGGATTGTTCTCAGCAAATGTTTGATAAAGCATTTGAAGAATGATACCGCTAACATACATCAGAACATTTTCCCGTGCACGTGACGGTCAGCTGAATCTCTGGAGTCAACTGGCAAAGGTTCTGTTATCTCTTACTGCCTAAGAGTTTCAGGGAAAGCTGCTCCTCTTTACTCAGTATGAGCTCACATTTCAAGGTGTTTGTGCGTGGCTTTACACAACTATTTTGAGACATTTTTGAATTAATTATAAAGTAAGCCTACTAAAATTACAGCAAGGGGAGAGCAGACACCTACCCATGCTCTGTGCTCACGTAAATAGCAGCCTTTGTATTCTACAATGTTGGGATGTTTTAATGTTCGTAGGCACCTGACTTCCTTAATAATACCCTGCCAACTCTGTGGGGAGAAAAAAAAGAATAAAGGAAAGAATTAGGAACAGTTGCCTTTCCTTAGAAAACTATAGAAGTACAAAAGTAATTATTAGATTAAAAAGTTAACAAGAACATACAACTTTGCTTTATTTGTAATATTTAAATGTCAAACTAATATATTTTAAAGAAATTACATTCATATAGTTTACAACTCAATAACATAAAATTCATTCCAGGTAGGACACATTTTTATTTTCATAAAATTTATTATCAATGAGTCTTATAAAAATTTTACAACCACACACCAAGCCTGTTGGAAACTATATACTATATTTAGTGGTTTTTCTTCAAAAGTTCAACCGCCCCCTTCTTTTTTGCAGCTTTATTGTTGTATGATTTACATACCTTAAAGTTCAGCTGTTGTGTTTTTTGGCTTATATTGTCTACCAAATTTTAAGTTTTTTCTGCTGTTTAAACTCAAATCAAGTAATTACCTAACTTCCTAAATGCACATATTCTAAAATGCTAGTGAACACTGAGGTTATAACAGAGGGAAGTTCACAGAAAAACCAAGCAGCACGGAAACATTTTCCTACAGGATTTCCCGAAGAGCCTTCCCATTGACGCCTACTAGTAAACAACAGATAAACCTTCAGCAATAAAAGCTACTCTATGACAACTTCAGAAACTTAGGCCATATCCTAAATATAGTTACTTGTCAGAAGCAATCAGGGAACTGAAAATACCAGAGGCTTAGTAGATGTAGGATGGGAACTTGGAATCTGTTTTTTGTTCTTGTTTCAGTTTTTCCAAGCTTTACCGCTGACTTGTACCATATTTCTAAAGGTAGGGGAACTAGAATACAGAACTTTAAAAAATGTTTTGCACTAGAATTTAAGATCCTGTATCTCCTATGTTATTTCATAAGCCCTCAAGAAAATAGAGCAAGATATTCACAGTGTAAAATGTGTAAGCTGTAAGATGCTAACTTCAGAAAGTGTTTTATGGGCTTTACATTTCAAATTTGAGTGCTCTGGGAGGCAAACTCTCAAAACAAAACCAAGCTAAAACCTGTATTCTTCAATGTAAATAAAACTTCCAGGAAGGATACAATATTAGATGAGGGAAGATGATGCCCTAGGTGAAACTTTTTGTTCTGGGCATGACTAATTAAACAGACTCCAACACAAGTCTGCTATGAAAGCTGGTTTTAAAGTTATACTGTAGAATGGCAAATTAAATTAAACTTGTAAAAAATGGAGGTTTTTTTAGGGGTTTTAGAAATTAAGAGTTTTTTTAGGTATCAACGTAATGGAACAGTGATCAATCACAACAGTGTTGTCATACCCATAAGTATGATTATCACAAAAAACAACATTTACCACAAAACAGAGATTACAGAAATGTAGAAAGCCAAAACCTTTAAAACTTAAAGACTGATCTAGCAGTTCTACCTCTGGGCATATACCCTAAAGTTTAAAAGCGGGAACTCAAAGAAATACTTGTGTACCTATGTGCACAGCAGCATTATTCACAATAACCAAGGGGTAGAAGCAACTAAGTGTCCATTTACAGATGGTAGATGGACAAAATGTGGTGTTTTTACACACACACACACACGGGAATATTATTCAGCTTTAAAAAGAAAGGTAATTCTGACACACTACAACACAGATGAACTTTGAGGACACTATATTAAGTGAAACAAGCCAGTCACAAAAGGACAAATGGTGCATAATTTCAATTACATGAGAAACCTATAGTAGTCAAATTGATAGAGACAGAAAGTGGAGAGGTGATTTCCAAGGGCTGCGGGGAGAAGGGAATGAGGTGTTACTGTTTGATGGGCGGAGAATATCACTTTTGCAAAATGAAAGAATTCTGGAGATGAATGGTGGTGATGGTTGCACAGCAATGTGAATGTCCTTAACACCACTGAACTTACACTTAAAGTGGTTAAGATGGTAAATTTGTTTTGTGTACTTTACCACAATTAAAAATAAATAAATTTTTTAAAGAATTAAAGACAGAGAACAGACTTAGAAAGTAATTTTATAAACTTATGCAATTAAAGAAGAACTAATCAGAACACTGATGAACTAAAGTACATGCACCACAGTACAGTAATTTTATTTTTCAGATTATTACCCACTGTCTTATTTTTCAGACTTGATATATAGCTGCTGATGATTATTTGAAACAGCTGTTAAATAATTTCTCAACCATTAAAAATTTATATCCAGTATACTTACTGTCAAATGTACCTTATTCTAGTGTACTTTCTCAGACATGATAATCCCTCTATTATAGAATAATCTGCTGAACAATTTAAAAAATTAAATGCGTGTCAGCAGCACATATCCAAAAAAATTAAAAGTAAGGGATGTAGTTGGGAGGTTTCTGGGATGTCAGGAATGTTGTTTATGGCTCTAGGTACAGGTTAAACGAGTACATTGAGTCTGTGGAAGTAAATTCACTGAGATAAACCTTAGTATTTGTATATTTTTCAACATTTTTTGAAAAAATTTCCACCTATCCCCAATTAAAAATGGTATGGCTTTCTTTAACATGCCAATACAAACATACATATTTCACCTACCTCCATAGCCTTCTTTCCAGTAAAAGGTATTCTCTTGATAGCCACCTCGTCATGGGTGTGCACATCTCGTGCCTAAAAAAGACAGAAGACCACGGTAAAAATTAACATTTATAAACTACCATGTCCAAAAAGATACCAAAACTGATTTTAAAGAACATTAAAAACATAAGTAAATGGATAGCAAAAAGCATATCAAATTGTCAAGGAGCTGGTACTTTAGAAATAAAAATAATGCATGTTTATCTTTGAATCAGCTAGTTGAGAGGAAAAATATAGAAATTTGTACAGAACTATAAACAAACAAATAAATGACTAGTACAAGTCTATGCTAGGCCTGTAAATGTCAAAATTTCAATGAAATGGACAATTCTCTAGGAAAGAACTACTAAAATTGATCTAGAGAAGAAAATTTGAGTAAAACAGTGGTGGAAGATTGAAAAGAATACTAATTGTCTTTAAAACTGTGAGTGGAGCAGTTTCACTAGGGGAACTTCCCAGGATAAAAGGGGAGAAAAAGGAAAGCTACCCCATTAACTGTAAGGAGGCAGTCTAACCCAACAACTAAACCCTCACAAGCAGCGCAAAATAGAAAGTTAGGTACCAATCTGACTTATAAATGTAGACAAGGGAACTCTGAACAAAATTTTAAAACCAAATATTACCAGGCATTAAAAGAATATTTCATTTGGATAAAATATATTACCACAGAAATGCAAAATTTTGATACAGGAAAACATTCCATAATTTGCCATATTTTTTTACAAATCAAAGGGGGAAATATATACTTATACATATAAATGCTTAATAAATATTGAAAATGTAGAAAGAGCTCAACTCTAAATGTATCTAATGCAGGGAAGACCAAAGTCTTAGAAAACCCACATGGGAAAGGTAATTCCTCAACATGATAAATCATGTCTATTGTAAACAACTATTAACTAGAATTAAGACAAGACAGCTAAAATGCTATCACCGTTACTATTTACCACTGCTATGGAATTTTGATAAAAAAATAAAAGCATAACAGAAACATAAAGGTTACTCTTTAGAAAATAAGAGCCAAATTCTCATTATGTGTTAAAAAAAAGATGATGTATAAAGGCGGCACAAGAGGATAGCTGCAAAACATTTCAAATGAGTTCAGTAAGAAGGGTTAATCATCTCTAGTCATCTGTGGAAGAATTCATCTTCAATTCAGTCTTTAATGAATTCCCAAAGATAAAATGTTTTAATATTAGATTATGGTGATGGCTACAAAAATCTAACTTACTAAAAATCTATGAAATGCACACTTAAAATTGGTGAACTGAGAGTATGTAACTTAAATCTCAAAAAAGCTGTTAAAAAAATTAGACAAGCAGGTATGTAAATTATACCTAAATAGAGTTCCTTAAAATATATACATATATATATATATATATATTCTTTTAAGTGGGTCCTTGGAACAACTAATGACCTTCCAATTTCAATTACTAGCAGGCTGGTTAAGGAAAACGTGCACCGCCTAACATAATGGGTGAAGTGGATCTGTCTGCATAAGACCTTGAATATGAATTTATTTTTCCAAAATGTTCTCTACTCATCAATCTGTGAGCCCCTTGATTTCAGTCATAAGGTCTAACCAGCTACATTCTTTTCTAACAGTTTTAATGAGATATAATTTACATAGCACACATTTCACCCACTTGAATGTGTGTAATTCTATAGCTTTTAGTACACTGAAAGATGCATGGCAATATTGATCAATATGATACATATATGCAATTTACTGATAACTACAATTTTAGAACTTTCATCACCTTAAAGAGAAACTCCAAATTGTTTCATTTAAAAATGGTTAAAATGGTAAATTTTAGATTATGTGTACCTTACCTCAAATTTTTTCCCCATTAAAAAAAAAGAAAAAAGAAACCCCACACCCTTTAGCTATCACTCTCCTATCCCTATTCCTCACCCCTTCAGCCCTAAGGAACAGCTAATCTACTTTCTGTGTCTCTGGAGATGTGCCCATTCTGTACACTTTGGAACCATATAATATATGGTCTTTTGTGACTGGTTTCTTTCACTTAGTATAATGTTTTCAAGATTTGAGACCAGTGAATGTTGAGCATCTTTTTATGTGCTTTTTGGCC
Source organism: Manis pentadactyla (assembly GCF_030020395.1). Classification (NCBI taxonomy): domain Eukaryota; kingdom Metazoa; phylum Chordata; class Mammalia; order Pholidota; family Manidae; genus Manis; species Manis pentadactyla. Next base: position 19,351,765 of record NC_080021.1, on the reverse strand, counting down.
ATTTGTACATCTTTGGAGAAATGTCAATTCAGATTCTTTGCCCATTTAAAAATTGGGTTGCCTTTTTTTATTGAGTTGTAAGAGTTCTTTATATATTCCAGACACAAGTCCCGTAGCAGACATATGATTTACAAATAATTTCTCCTATTCTATTGTTGTCTTTTCAGTTTTGAAGCATAGAAGTTTTACATTTTGATCAAATACAATATCTATGCTGTTCTTTTGTTCATGCTTTTGTTGTCATTTCTAAGAATCCTTTGACAAAACCAAGGTCATGCAGTTTTACCCTAAGAGTTTTATAATTTTAATGTTCATATATGGTATGAGGTAAGGGTCCAATTTCATTGTTCTGCTAAGGAGCTGCATTTCTAACTAGCACAGGAAGTCCAAAAGAGGGTATACTAAATGCAGTGTAGTCACTTGGAGTAGATTCCAGAACAGAAAAGAGCACAAAGACTGGGAAAATCAAAATAAAGTGTGTTGTTTAGTTAATAGTATCAGTGTATCAATGTTGATTTCTTAGTTTTGATAAAGGTTCTGTGGTTATGAAACTTGTAAACTTTAAAGGATCTGGGAGAAGATTATAGGGTAAACTCTATTATTATTGCAAAATCTGCAGCTCTAGTATTACTTTAAAATAGTAAGTTAAAGTGACTGTAATTTATTAAAATCCAAACTCATTAGTAATGATGATTACATTAAAATTAAATCAGATTAAAATGAGATTATTTTTGCCTATCACACACACAAAAAAAACCAACAGGAAAGTATTTAATGTCCACAGTCATGTTTCTCTGTCCCTTCAGGATTACGAGTTGTGCTAAATTTGTGTTTGTCTGAAGCTTCTTCAAGATTAGATTCTGGTTACATATCTCTGGCTGAAATATTGTGTCCTTTTCAGGGTATCATATCTGGACGCATACAATGTCTGTTCATCACTGGTTACAAATTTTCATCACCCACTCAAGGTGTTTGACTGTTTCTTTCCAATGTATATAGTTATAACCACTGTTTCCTACTTTGTATCTAACAAGCAATCTGTGGAGAGATACTTTTAAACTATATAAATATTCTGCTCATCAAACTTTCCCCCTAGTTTTAGCAACCACTGAAGATTCTAGCCCCAAACAATCTTTGCAATGATGATTTCAAAATGCTGGTTTTTCCCAACTCTACCATTCCTTTCACATTTATCAGTCAGCATTCTATTATAAAGAAAAGCCCTCCCTTTCTAACTATCTATCCATCCTATATCTGTCATGGAAATTAGGAATTCCTATTTTATTCAATGGGTTATGATCAATAGATGTCTATATTGATGCTCAAATTGTTCCAGATGTGGCCAGTGGGAGCATCTTCAAGCTGGTTCTAGCATCCTCTTGAAAGGTCCTATTTTTCATTTTAAAAGCATTTTTTAAATTTCTGGTTCAAGTTATTCTAAAGCTTATCTTTTATGATCCTTGTCCCCACAGTAGAATGAACCATTACTGCAAGAGCTCTTGATCCATGTAGTGAGGAAACCAAGATCTGAGTGCTAAGTGTGCTGCTTGCTACTAGGATATCAACGCAACTAGGATCTTACAGAAGAGAGAGCTAGGAAATATATATGTCATGTAATTAGTTCATGTTAATGCCACAAATTCCTATCCAATACCTATCTAGTCCCACATGGTTCTTCCTTACATTTGCCAATTTCCTATTTCTATCATTCTTTTCAGTTAGGATCTGAGTCCAAAATGACATCAAAATTATTCACTGCTCAATCTTTTAACACACAGTTTCAGAATTGTCACACCCATACCAATATGAAACAAGTTTACGGAGAAGAGTTCAAGATTTGTTGGCAGTTTCCTCTTCCCAACCAGACAGAGGGTATACACTTAAAATACTGTGTATGGAAGTTACTTGTATTAGTTTTGGTTTTTACTCCAATGTGGTTATAGCCCAAATACAGTTGGATTCATTGTTCCTGCTTGCCTATTAGTGACTCCCCCCATACATAATGACAATTTTAACTTTCAAATATACTAAATATTTATTATCAAAAGAGGTAAAACAAGTTATCATTCTATCCTCTTTCTACTTCTTTCTATTCCCCACAACTATCACCATTCTGTATCTTGAATTGTTGGTTGCATGGCATATAACTTGTCTAATTTCATCAAACTGTACATTTAACATATCTGTATTTACTGTATATAAATTACACTTAATAAAACAAGTCAACTAAAAAATACTACTGACACACATTGAATGGCTACATGACAGGGATTTTTTCAACAGGGTTCTCTTATTGGGCCCATTTCTAAGAGGCTGTATATTTTTTTCCTTTTTTATTCTATATTTCTCCACAGTAGTATTAAGGAGAACAATGGGAGAAGCTTACATTCAGACAAAACTGTAACACAGAAAAAAGGTTGTTTATGAAATACCTGTTTTCTGAGTGTCTCTTCCCTTATTCTGTGTCCAATCCAGAAATCAAACAAACATAACCTACATCACACACATACATAAAGCATGCGTAGACAAAAAGACTCTGCAAGGATGTTTATCTAAACAGCAGCTGTCTTTGGGTAGGAAAATTGCAGAGGGAGTTTCTACTACCTTATTTTTACATTTGTAATTTTACATTTGTAAATTTTACATTTGTAAATTTACCTCTAATTTACAAATGAGAATTAAGTGAAAAGTTCAAACTGTTAAGAATTTGGAACACATTTTCTCTTTTATTCTTAAGGTACCCATTAAAATGAAAAACCTAAATCTGTAATACTACCAAAATATTAAACATCTATACAAAACTTGTTGCTGAGAAAAAAAAGCATTCTTAATAAGAAGAAATAATGAATGAATAGTAATGAAATGTGTGTATGGGACTTTACCTAAGTCAGTGTTTTGTTACATTTGATTCAATAACAATGTAAGTCATAAAACTGCTAAAGTAGTGTAAACAACATGGAAATTAAAGGCGAATATCTTTCCCATTTTTTCAATAATCTAAGAAGCTCAATAAATAAAATGATCTTTTTATATTACTGATTTTTACTCTGCCAGGACTGGATATTAAATAAATGCTGGTCACTGACATTAAGCCTTTAACACTTACAAAGAACACTGTTCCATAGCCTCCCTGGCCAACTTTTCTGAGATCTGTGAAGCGCTTCCCTGGATCTTCTTTGGAGAAGAGTTTTGCAATCTCAGGGTCCTTCAGGCTCTTTGCTTGGATAGTTGATGACATTCTGCTGGGCAATCAGCTGGCTGATTCTAATTTTATGCTGCTCTCCCAACCCTTGGGAAATCGGTATGAATGAAGCCACGTTGGCATAAACAATTGGAGATAAATAAGAAAAGAAAAAAGGAAAAGCAAAAGTTGTTAAGAACAATTAGTGTATCATTTTCTGACTACATATATAAAATTATCTTAGACGTGGAATTTCACTGAAAAAGTGTTGCCTACCAGTGCAGGACTCTTAAACCCAGCTCATCATCACAATCACCTGAGCTGCTTTAAAAAAAAAATTCCCACTATACATAGTATGTAAGTACATACTATATATACACTTCTAAAGATTAGATAAATCTTTATGTACTGGAAGGCTTTCTGTATCAGTACTTAAAGATTTATCTAACTCTGATGCAATAAGCTCATCAGCAAAAGAGATAATACAGTAGGAAGACCATTAAAAACATGCCCAACAACTCAAAATGTACCCATAATATGTTTCTAACAACAGGAAGATTCCCATCTATTAAGGACCTTCAAATGCAAGAAAATAGATAATAGATTTAATTCAGTAAGATTTCTTTTCCTTTCAGATACCACATGGCAGTGTTTAATCAACTCTAACACAGACATTCCTAAGAAAAATGCAATGGAAGAAAATAATGAATTTAACATAGATAACTGTTTCCTCCATAACCTGATTCATATTAAAATGTGGCCTTATCATATCTGCTTCATTATGTAAGTAGATACACTACAGAATTCCCTGGTGGTTCTGGTATCAGTTCCTTTATATCAGATTAACAAATTTAAAAAATGGCTGCTATAAATGAGAGGCTTCAGAACCTGGTTCTAGAATGACACTGTATAGATAGGAAACCTGACAACAATTATTTACCAATTATGAACTTGGGTAGCCTCATTTTCCAAGTCTATAAAATGAAAGAAATAACCTACCTCCTAGAGTAGCTGTGAGGGTTAAATGAGTTAATAAATGTTAAGTGTAGACTAGTACTCAGGAACAGTAAGCAGTACATTAAATGTTAGTTAACATGTACTCCTTAAATTTACCAATTAAAATTAAAAACCCAAAAAATTGATTTCATTAAACTCATAAGGTAAAATAAAGCTCTAGCCAGTTTTTTCCATGCGCAAAGCATATTTTTAAAAAATTTTAATGTTTTTAATTTTATTAATTTCAAAAATTTTTTAAATGACAGAGAATTTTTTAAGCCTGTCTCCTTTTTACTGATGTCAACTGAACCAACTATAATGCTTATTAATAATTTCAAACTATATAAAACACATTTACATATCTTTTGCACTTCCCTAAACTAATACTACATTGCACTAAAAATTCAAATTACTACTTTGTTATTCCTTTTCTAACATAGTAAAGGCTTCAACAATATTCTTCACTTTTACCAATCACACGGCTCTGGAAGTTAGTTCCCTGGAACAATGCTTCAATTAAAATTCTTCCAAGTATATATGACAACAGGAAAGTCATATAACTTATCACTCCTAAAATGAGGAAATTGAACTAAATTCTATATAAACTGTACCTATTTAACTAATACACCTGCGAAAAACAAAAAGCCTTCAATGTACCTAAGACCTTATTTAAAAATTTGAAATATCACATTATAGTACCTTTATTACAAGCATGACTTAACCTAAAATTTTGTAAAAATTTTGAAAAGAAAGAAAAAAACATTACAAAAAAAGAATACATCCTTAGAAACTTGTGGGACAGTATCAAATTGTCTAAATTTCACATTATAGGTGTTCCATAAAAGAAAAGAAAATCTTAGTGTTTAGATAAAACAATTCTTACTAAGAGCAGAAAAGATCTCAGCTTTGACAAAAACTTAAATTTAGAGAATCAAGATGCTCAGCAAACCCCAAACAGAGCAAATTCAAAGAGTTTAGGCCCAATAAGGCGTAAACTCAAAATCAGTAACAAACAGCTAGGCCTGATAAGCCTAAGCATGTCATAATGCTAAAAAAGCAAAGATAAACTAAAATTTGAACGATCACAGAATTCTCATAAAATACACTGGAGGCCATAGAATGTTCAATAGTGTCTTTAAAGTGAGGAAAGTAAAGAACTGTCAACCCAGAAGAGAATCCTTTATCTAAGCAAAAGATTTGTGGAAAGAACTAAGAAATAATAGAGAGACAGAGAGAGAGAGTGAGTTAGATGGTGGAAAGCTAAGAGAATCTGACATCCATTAAGGGAAATGTAAAATATTAAAGAAAAGAAAGCTAAAGGCTATATTAATGCCAGATAAAATATTCAGAGCTTCAGAGCTAGGAAAATTACAAGGAGAAAAGAGGTACATTACATACTGTTATGATTTCATTCATGAAATTCTAAATGTATACTCACCTGACAAAAGAGCTTCAAATTAAACGAAGCAAAAATTGATACAACTGAAAAGAGAAAAGTCTGTAACTAGAACACCACCACCACAGACCAACACTACCAACCAACAGGTCCTAGTGACATTCCAGCATGCAGCCTGGCCACAGAATGCACATTCTTCTCAAGGGTGCATTATGACATACACTGTGAGATCATATACCGGGTCATAAAACTAATCTTAACAAGGGAAAAAATTTCAATTCACAGAAAATGTTTTCTGATAAGAGGGTAGTACACTTAAAATCAGTAACAAAACAGTTATAAAAAAACAGAACCTCAAGTGTGGAAATTAAATACACCTCAAGGTAACCCACGGGTCAATAAAGAGATTTCAAGGGCAAAGAGAAAATATGAAATGTGTGAAAATAGAAATAGAACATAAAATTTACAGGATTCTTACACAGAAATTAAGGCTCTAAATCATAGTAGAAAGAAAACTCCAATGAATAATCTAATCTCCCATCTTAAAAATCTAGAAAGAGAAAAGCAAATAAAATGGAAGCTAAACATAGAAGGAAATACTAAAGAACAGAATGGAAATCAATGAACGTAGACAACAAAATCAGTGAAATCAAAAGCTAGTTCTTTGCAGGGAAAAAAAGTCAATAAAACTGAAAGAACTCTTCCAAGCTAACCAAAGAAAACAAGAGCAAATTACCCAAAAGAGGGCATATCACTATATTCCTAAAGACATTAAAAGGATAAGGAAACACAATAAACAGCTCTAAACTAATAAATTTGACAAAATAGCTGAAATAGGCAAATTATATGGTAGTGGTAGTTATAAAATGCCAAAACTCACTCAAGAAGGAATAGAGAGTTGCCTCTCCCACCCAGATGACAAACTGTGGTGGCTCAGGCTCAGACCTCGAGGAGGCACCGGCCTCTACTGCCTCAGCCCGTGCAGCACAGCCCTCAGTGCACTGCTGCCAAAAAGAACAAGGCAGTGACAGTACGGGTGTTGGGGCTGGAGGCGCAGCAGGGGGCATGGGATGCACGGCGGCGCAGGCTGGAGAGCTGGCTGAGCTGAGCGGGGAAGCTGTCACTGGGCGGTGCGGCATCCTCAGAGGGGGCCGTGTCTAACGGCGTTTACTTGATACTCAACACTGCTGATGGAGCAGTGAGGCCGGTGGTGTTCAGCACACCTTTCCTGGACTTCCTGATTGCAGCTGGAGGCTTCCACATCCCTATTCCCAGATGTAATGACTGGATACTGCCTGAACCATGCTGGGTTTGAGGCCTTGAACACACATGGAATTCAGCTCATCTCCCTAGCTGCCCATAAATTCATCTCAGATATTGCCCACGATGCTCTGCCACACCACAAAATGGAGTACACTTAACCATGGAGGAGGTGACCCCTGCCCTCAGTGAATACGACATCAGTGTAAAGAAGCGACACTACTGACAGGACTGGTTTGCAGATGGCAGCGTGACAGGTGAGACAGAGGCCTCCTCCCAAAACCACATATAGTATGAAAATATAATTAACACAACTAATCCTGAAAGAGCAACAGGAAAGAAGGATCTCTAGGAATGAAAGGATATTGAGAGAACTGTGTGACCAATGTAAACGGAACAATATTTGTATTAGAGGGGTACCAGAAGAAGAAGAGAGTGAAAAAGGTAAAGTGTCTTTGAGGAGGTAATGGCTGAAAACCTCCCCAATCTGGGGAAGGAGATGGTCTCTCAGGCTGTGGAGGTGCACAGATCTCCGAACGCAAGGGACCCAAGGAAGACAACACCAAAACATGTACTAATTTAAACGGCAAAGATCAAGGATAAGGACAGACTATTAAAAGCAGCCAGAGAGAGTAAACAGATCACACACAAAGGAAAGCCCATCAGGCTATCATCAGCCTTCCCAGCAGAAACCTTACAGGCCAGAAGGGAGTGGCATGATATAGTTAATGCAATGAAGCAGAAGGGCCTCGAACCAAGAATACTCTACCTGGCAAGGTTATCATTTAAATTTGAAGGAGGGATTAAACAATTTCCAGATAAGCAAAAGCTGAGACAATTTACCTACCACAAACCGTCTCTACAGTGTATTCTGGAGGGACTCCTATAGATGGAAGTGTTCCTAAGGTTAAATAGCTGTCACCAGAGGTAATAAAAATGTACAGAGAAAGAGTACAGAATGCGATACCCAATATATAAAGACTGGAGGAGGAAGAAATGGAGAGGAAAAAAAAGAACATTTAGCCTGTGTGTGTAATAGCACACTAAGTGAGTTAAATTAGACTCTCAGATAGTAAGGATGTTACCCTTGAACGTTTGGTCACCACAAATCTAAAGTCTGCAATAGCAATAAGTACATACCAATCCATAATCACCCTAAATGTAAATGGTCTGAATGCACCTATACAAACATGACTCAGAAATGACATGATCATGTTCAAAATGGCCAGAATAAAATCCCAAATTTACTGCACATGCTAAAACAAACAACACACACATACACACACCACTGGAGAATGTGACAAATTCTAAAGGAAAAGAAAGGACAGATGCCTATTTGGAGATGCCTCATGTTGTAATTATCAGATAAAGACTTTAAAGCAGCTATTATAACCATATTAAATGTGGTAATGCTTAATACTCTTAAAAATTGTCTAAAAGTCTAGCAGAAAAATAAAAGTATAAAAAAAGATCCACGTCAAAAAATTTAGAACTGAAAAATATAATTACCAAAAATTACAAAAGACGTTGCATGGGCTCAACCACTGAACAGAAATGATAGAAGGCTCTGTAAACTTGAAGATAACAGAGCAGCAGAAATTATCTACACTGAAGAAAAGACAGGAAACAACATTGGAAAAAATGAATACATCCTTAGAAACTTGTGGGACAGTATCAAATTGTCTAAATTTCACATTATAGGTGTTCTATAAAAGAAAAGAAAATCTTAGTTTTTAGATAAAACAATTCTTACTAAGAGCAGAAAAGATCTCAGCTTTGACAAATACTTAAATTTAGAGAATCAAGATGCTCAGCAAGCCCCAAACAGAGCAAATTCAAAGAGTTTAGGCCCAATAAGGTATAACCTCAAAATCAGTAACAAACAGCTAGGCCTGATAAGCCTAAACATGTCATAATGCTAAAAAGCAAAGATAAACTAAAATTCGAATGATCACAGAATTCTCATAAAATACAGTGGAGGCCACAGAATGTTCAATAGTGTCTTTAAAGTGAGGAAAGTAAAGAACTGCCAACCCAGAAGAGAATCCTTTATCTAAGCAAAAGATTTGTGGAATGAATTCAAAAATAGTAGAGAGAGAGACAGAGAGAGTTAGATGGTGGAAAGCTAAGAGAATCTGAGCTCCATTAAGGGAAATGTAAAATATTAAAGAAAAGAAAGCTAAAGGCTATATTAATGCCAGATAAAATATTCAGAGCTTCAGAGCTAGGAAAATTACAAGGAGAAAAGAGGTACATTACATACTGTTATGATTTCATTCATGAAATTCTAAATGTATACTCACCTGACAAAGGAGCTTCAAATTACACGAAGCAAAAATTGATACAACTGAAAAGAGAAAAGTCTGTAACTAGAACACCACCACCACAGACCAACACTACCAACCAGCAGGTCCCAGTGACATTCCAGTATGCAGCCTGGCCACAGAATGTACATTCTTCTCAAGGGTGCATTATGACATACACTGTGAGATCATATAACGGGTCATAAAGCTAATCTTAACAAGTGAAAAAATTTCAAATCACAAAATATTTTCTGATAAGAGGGTAGTAAACTTAATATCAGTAACAAAACAGTTAAAAAAAAACAGGACCTCAAGTGTGGAAATTAAATACACCTCAAGGTAACCCATGGGTCAATAAAGACATTTCAAGGGCAAAGAGAAAGTAATATGAATTGTGTGAAAATAGAAATAGAGCATAAAATTTACAGGATTCTTACACAGAAATTAAGGCTCTAAATCATAGTAGAAAGAAAACTCCAATGAATAAACTAAGCTCCCATCTTAAAACTCTAGAAAGAGAAAAGCCAATAAAACGGGAGCTAAATATAGAAGGAAATACTAAAGAACAGAATGCAAATCAATGAAACTAGACAACAAAATTAGTAAAATCGAAAGCTAGTTCTTTGCAGGGAAAAAAAAATCAATAAACCTGAAAGAACTCTGCCAAGCTAACCAAAGAAAACAAGAGCAAATTATCCAAAAGAGGGCATATCACTATATTCCTAAAGACATTAGAAGGAAAAGGAAATACAATAAACAGCTCTAAACTCGTAAATTTGACAAAATAGCTGAAATAGGCAAATTACTTGGTAGTGGTACTTATAAAATACCAAAACTCACTCAAGAGAAATAGAGAGCTGCGTCCCCCACCCAGATGACAAACTGTAGCGGCTCAGGCTTGGACCTCAAGGAGGCACCAGGCAGAAAACATGTTAGAAGACAGCAAAACTTTGTACAACTAACTTGCCACAGGGGACTTTAGAGTGTGAAAATGGGGATGAGGAGGTGAAGGAATACAACAACCAGTAAAATCTGGAGATGGGATGCAAGGAATGAGGGGCCAGGAGGAGTAAGATGATAACCAGGTTTTGGAGGTGGAAAACTGGTGGATGATACTGCCATTTACTGAGACTAATCCCAGAAGGAAATCAAGGGGAAAACCTCTCTCTAGAATACACTGAATTTAAGCAGCATAACTTATGTGGACATGTCGAATAGATGACTGAATTCATGTGTGTGATCTCCGATGAGCACTCTGGACTAGAAAAAAGGATTCGGGACTCTGGCATAAAGACAGTAATTCGTTATAACCAGAGACGTCATCTCTAAGAAAAAGAGAGCGCATTGCGAGAAAAGAGTCACAGAACAGTGGGAATATCAAGATTTAATGGGTAGAGAGATGAAGTCCAGTCCCCCAAGGAGACTAGGAAGTGCCAGAAACTCAAAGGAGAAGCAGACATCTGTCATCAAGAGAGTTAAAGGAACACAGCAATCCAGAAAAGAGGGAGTTATCAATAGCAGAGAAGTCAAGTAAGAAAGGACTGAATAACATCCTCTGGATTTTTGACAAGTGTATAACCTCGGGCAATTCGCATAACTCTGTCAGCCTTAGCTTACTTGTCTACACAAGCATGTTATACTATCTACTGTACCCAGTTCTGAGGACACATGTTAATGTGTATATAGTACCTAGTACAGTACTAAGCACTAAAAACTGCTCTATTTTTATTGCCACATAACTTATGAATGTCAGACAGCCAAGTCATGGTAACAAAAGCACAGGGGTTGAAAGCATGAAACTACATGGAACCAATGGCCATGAGGCACAATATGCAGTCTGGAAAGAGAACCAGCATAAAAGAATGATAGTCTTTCTCCTTGTCTTCCACCCCTCCAATGTTTCCTTTCTTCTTCCTTTTAAATGCAGCTGATAATGCAAAAGTTCCCAAGAGCCTATCAAAAGACCTTTTCAATCATATCTAGTATTTACACAAAGAATTTTTTTTGCAGCCATTTACCACAATCATGAGTTGGTAATATAGATGCTATGTTCTTAAGAAGGGCAGCTTATATTTGTAAGTGGTCCACAAATAAATGTTATATAGAAATTAAGTCTATCAATCAGTGATTTCAAAAATTCTTCCAACAGTTTCTGAAACGATAAGCCAGGTAATGTTTATCAAATGATATATTCTAACTGCATAATTAAAGAGACCTTTGAACAACCAAACTGATTTTCAGGTTGGTTTTCACATTGGCACACTAATAGTCACGGAGAAATTTCTCAGATGTATGTGGATTCCTGTCAAGGATTAGGTTCTACCCTTTCTTGCTCTCACCTCCTCAAAGATGTGGGGCAGGAAGAACTGAGAAAACTGTTTCCAACACTTGGATTTCTAACATAAGAAACATTGTGTTTCATATAAAAGAGTTCCAGTCATTTTGTTTTCCATATCTAAACTATTCCCATCTCTCTAGCATATTTCTTTCATAGTTTCTTTGCTTTAACATTGACTTTGCAACTCAATGCACAAAGCCTACATAATATTCCCTTCCCTATCCACTTATTCTGTGTTATATCCATCAAATTCTAGGTTCCTAGGAAAGTCCTAACTATTGAGGATCTTAGTTTTCTTATGCATATTTAGATAAGCTTCTCTTTTCTATACAACTCAGCAGTGGCTGGTGATACAGAAGTTTATCTGGTGGTAAAGAAGCATCTTCCATTAGAATCTAAACAATCAAAGAAATATTTCTTGCTCTAGTCTTTGTGTGAGAGCGTGTGTGGAAGGGAGACAGAGGGAGGACGGATACACATACTTGGCAGTACCTATCCTGAAAAAAGCAAAGCCTGGAGAGGAGAATGGGCAGAGCTAAGCTTCTGGAAGCCTTTTCTTTCTGAGCATTCTGGACCATTAAGATCAGCCTTCAGCAACTGGTACCCCGGTAAGTGGCCCAGCTACAGGTGGCCAACGAGAGGCTCTAAGAGCTCCTCTTCTAATTCCATGTATTCCCTGGGTCCTGGATTCTCACCCACCATGAAGTAGAGGACCTAAATAACCAAAAGAATAAACTCGCCACTTCTGTTGTAATTGGGAAGAAAGGGAAACGCTAGTTGTTTCCTTCCTTCTGTTCCTAAGTATTGTGGGATAAAATTGCAATATTTCCAGAATCCCTTGCCTGGCCTTAGTCCATTTCCATATTAACAGGTATTTCTTCCCGCAGCCTCCAAGACAAGGGGTGGAGAGAAGCTGTTTTTCCCTCCCCTCTGCTGCTATTTGGTCTGGTGCCTATCAGTCACTGGGGCTCCAAACTTGCAGGTACCCCGGGACAGGGTGTGGGGGAGAGGTGAGTGCACTGGGGCAGGAGAGGCACAGGGAGTGAGAGCAGCTGCCTGGGAGGCACAAACGGAGCCCGGCCTCTTGTGACCAATAAATGGGATTCTCCCACTTTACCCTTTCCTAGAGTTCTTTCGGTTTCACGGGTTTCACAACTTTATTCATCTGGGGCGGGAACACGCTTTCCCTGGATTCACAAGTATCCATCAGAAAACCTACTTAAGATGACTAGGAACTTAAAAAAAAAGGCAAAATATCTATTTTGGGAGTACTATGTAATTGTCTATATCCATAGGCTAACTTCTAATGTTTCTAAGTGCACCATGAGGATCCTAATAAATAGTAAGTGTGCCTTCAAATAATCCCTCATCTTCATACCACACCACAAATCTACAGGAAAGAATGAGGGCAACCCGTGAAGATGAGGCGGGACCGTTCCTCAGGTATCACGCCTCACCCCACACAATGCAGACTACGGGATGACTAACACTCAAACAGGTTGTTAGTGCTCCTTGTCCTTCACCTGTTCTTTCCTCCAGGCTAGCTGCCTATCACTCTCTGATGCTGCTCTATAATTAATATGGCTTCCTCGTATTTGAAATTACTTCCCACTGCTAAAGCTATCAAGTTGCCTTTCACCTTCCAATTCATATCCTATGAGAAAGGTTTCCTGACTAAATGAAAATGAATTCTACCCATCACTAGCTGAATCAAAAAGCTGTTGTTTCACAGGAAAATTAACAAAATAAACAAAACAAAAACCAGTTAGGTGCTTCATAGTTTATAGAGCATGTTTTAGAATAATTTATGTGATTTGATTAACTTTCAGAGTGATTAACTTCCTCAAGCCAAACAACTGAAAACATAAGTAATACTATTTCACAATGCAGTGTAACATTACAGCATTAAGCCATTTATTGTGTGTTCATCTACATTTCCACACTTGGTAGCCACCCTGTAAAATCCAGATCATCTAGTCATGACCTATTTTCCTTGATTCCCGCCCACACTTTACTCAGAAGTGCTAAAGAAGGCAGAAGCCAATGAAAAAATACCATCTTATATTGGGGTGATATTTTAAATATTATAAATCAGCTTTCATATTGCTTTCCAATTTTATTTCACAACAACCTTGTGCACGGAGATTCAAAGAAGCAATATTTTCTAAATGCTTACTATGCAAAGCCTCACGTCCTGTGATTGCATGAGGTAGTTTACCTACATTATCTCACCTAATCCTCACAATAGTCAGGCCCAATGTCACACAATTAGACAGGGTGGGGAACAAAGATGAGACTCATTCTGATTCCAACTGCAATCTTCCTTCCACTACCTCTGTGAGACATTCTTCACATGTTCCACAAAATGCCACATAGTGACCATATCACTGCCTTTTTCCATGGGCAGACTTCTCTCACACTGCTTCTAAAAACTGATCATGAACAAATCTGTAGGCAAACTTGGCAAGAAGAAAAAAGTTACTCAACCTGTGTTAACTAAATGTAACTTAGAATATTGCCTGGTGCATAGCAATCACTAGAAAAATATCTGCTAGGCTTAATTATTATGGAAAGGACTGAATATTTTAATAAACATAAAGCAACTTGTTAAAACTAGAAAAAAGATTTATTTCATTATCGTTTTATTTCAAATCCTTAAAATTCCTTCATAGTCATACCATTCCTACTTTAAAATGTTCGTAGGCCGAACCATGGAGAAGACACAGATTCAGAGAAAGGAGCACACTGCTAGGTCGGGGGCTACCCTGGGGTGTCTGCTGGCTTGGGGTGGCCCAAAGCATCAGCTTTAAGGAAATGCACAGGGGACAGGAGGTAAAACAGACTGATTCGATGGAAGACATGGATTTGAGTCTCCCTTCCCCCACGTAACATCAGAACTCCTGAAATACAACACCCTTAGAAAAAAATTCATGAAAAAAATAAACACCCAGATAAAAGAGGTTGTAAGAAAATTTAATTGTTTCAGCCCTGGCTATCCTGCAGGAGGAAAATAAACTAGTCTCCCTTGATGATTGTTAATATAATCTACTGTTCATGAGATTTGAAGGCTAGTATTAAATCTCTTTGAAATGAATGTATTTTAAAAGAGGTCCTAGGTTTGTAGATTTGATTCTGATTCATCCCCAGAACGTGCTTTCTCTTCATTTACTTTGACCCTCCTTCCATTTTGCAATGTGATTCATCCGTCCTTTCTCCAGTCTACTTAAGACCCATCCACCTTACATTTAAAAGCTATATTACAGAATTTGATTTTGTAGACTGTGAAAGCCATGGAGTCTGCTGGATTGACAGGTTTCAAACAGTGGAAATTTCTTAGGATGGAATACTCCACAAACTACTGTGTTTACTCCTGAAAGATTCTTCTGATGTTTTATGGTGATTTGATTATGACAGAACAATGCTCCATTGGCTGGAAAAACAGTGAAATGAAAAGCAATATACTTAAAATTACTGTAGGACTAGGTTCTTGCTAGCCCCAAATACAATCCATATTGATTTTCTTTTAAAACATGTGGCTTAGAAAGGAAAGTAATAACCATCTCAATTCAAAGAGAGATTGGAATATGTTAGCCTGTTTCAAAATTGGCCCAGAGAAAGGAAATACTCTTACAAAATACTCCACAAATACTCATACACATAGAGTAGGTCCTTTGGCATAGCTGGGGAATAAAGCACTTTCTGATTTCCACTGGATTGGTGAATGTGACTAACATTTTGAGACAAGAGAGGAGGTCCCAGCCCTACAGCAAAGCGTTGGTGGGAAACAGAATTCCATTCTTGACCCTTTATTTTATGTTGGTGAATCTGTCTCTAAAGAAAGCTCCATATTCACAGATGCCTTGCAAGAGAGCCAGTGTCTGTTTCCTACAAAATGTATCAAAGCAACAACACTGAGATAAAATTCTTGTCTTTTTTCCCAGATTTATTGAGATACAGTTGACACATAACATTCTGTAAGTTTAAGGTGTACAATGTCTTGATTAGATACATTTATATATTGCAAAATGATTACCACCATAGCATCAGCTGACACCTCCATCCTGTTACATCATTTCTATTTCTTTTTGGGGGTGAAAACATTTAAGGTCTACTCTCTGCCCAACTGTTAAGCATGTAATTCAGGTTTTGGCTACAATCACTATGCTGTACATTAAATTCCCAGAGCTTGTTAATCTGTAAGTTTATACTCTTTAATGAATATCTCCCCGTTTCCCCCACCCCCAGCTCCTGGTAACCACCACTCTACTCTGTTTCTCTCTGTCAGGCTATTTTATACTCTATATATAAGTGATCCCTTTTTTTCTTGATTTATCTCTTGCAGTTCTCGCCCTGGCTTCACTTGGGGGCTCACAGGTTCAAACTCCTTTCCAGAATTGGTGTTGTTATCCTTTGAAACAATGAATGGCTGTGTACAACCTACTGTCTACCCTAACGCTGTGTCTTACAGCTTATAATAAGTCAGGGTTTTTTTTTTCAGTGACATCAGTTTGCTGTCACTTATTCTGACTTGTTTTATGGCCTGATATCTGGTCTGTTATTATGCATGTTCCATTTGTGCTTCAGAGGAACACATGTTTTCTAATGATGGGCATAGGGTTCTGTATTTGTTGATCCATTCTTCACAATATCCATTTGATTCTTAATATTGCATTGATTGTTCTATCAGTTACTGAGAGAAGCATACTCTAACTTTCATGGTATTTGTGGATTTGTCAATTTCCACTTTGAACTCTATTGACCTTAGAAACTTATATCTTTCTAACAAAGTGTGATTTATAATCACATATAGTGAGGTTGTATTTCTAAAAACAAGTTTTTCCTTAAAATCTATTTGCTTGATATTAATATTGCTCCATCATTTTTTTATGGCTTAGTGCTTGCCTAACACATATTTCTCTATTCTTTTAATTTTAGTTTTTTAGCCTTACTATTCTTGTGACTGCAGGTGGTTAAGTAGTCCAGGTTTTTTCCTTTGCAGGCGACACTCATTCTCACAATCTATACTGGTAACTGCAGCTGTGTTTTGATTTACTTTACCATCTTATTTTGTGCTTTCTATATATGCTGCTTCTCTAAGTTTTCTCTCCCTTCCTGTCTTCTTTTGAGTGACCAGATTTTTTTTTCTTCATTTCTTATCATTCTGTTTGCTCAAGATTATAGACTCTATGCCTTCTCTTAGGTTATGCTTAATGTGTTAACATTCACACTAAAGAGATTCTAATATAAATGAATTGTTCTACCTGTCTCTTCAAAATTATGAGAAGCCAAGACACTTAAATTCCTAGCATTCTCCTCTTCTACATGTCACTATTGTATTTTAATTTCTCCTAATTTTCTGCCACAAAAGCAATTATTGTTTGATGACTGTTTTACAAGAAGTTGTTTGTTTTCATTGATGCTCTGTTCATTCCTTTACATCCCATTCTTGTTGAAACTTAGTCCTTCCCTCTGAATTCAGTTCCCTCCTATTTGAAATTCATTTTTTAGAATAAGTGCTTTAAGTGAGGTCCTGTTGCTGGTAAACTCAGACAGCACCACACACTGATTGCAGATGCTGGAGGAAAACTGGATTCAAAGTCCATTTTTGCTGTTACCAAATTTTGAACTCCCCTGTGCCTCAGTTTCTTTATTTGTATGAGGACATTAATAACTGTCTCATAGAGTGTTTGGAAGAATTAACTATGTTACACATATAAAGTGCTTATAACAGTTTCTAGTACAAATCAAACATCTCACATTTCTAAAAGATTTCTGCAGAATGATTATTCAATAAACAGTAAACCATCACTTGGTTATTATAAGCAGAAAGAGTAGGACTTAAAATTTTTTAAAGGGCATTTGCACCCTGTCTCTGTCTGGGCATTTGGCTCTTGGACTCCCAGTCATCCCGTCTTCCGCAGTGGGCCTCCTGCACAGGGGCCCCACCTCTGCTGCATACCCTGCTTTCCCCCTGGACTAGGTTTCACTCCAACCTGGATTTGTCTCCTCTGAGCTTCCAGATCATCCCTTTGCCTCTGCTTGGTAGTATTTATCATGCAGTTTTGAAGTAGTCCTTTTTCTTGACTTCGGGTGCCTTGACCATCAGACCTTATAAGCAGCAGGTAGAGGTGATTCCACACTTTGCTTCAGCTCATTGAGGAAGAAAACCTTTCTGCTCATGCTGCCGCCCTTTAGCTCATTCCCTTTACTGACTCTCCCTAGAGAGGGAGAGTTGCTACTCAGAGCCAGGGCCTGTACTGGGCCATGTTTGACAAAAGTGGCTAACTAGTGGGCAACTGCTCTTCAAATGTCAGGACCCTCGAGGTCCATGTTCTTTCTTCTTCCTGAACTCAAGAAGCTATCTGACAAAATGTGCTTAGTGAATAAATAACTGAGTGACATATGACAGTGCTCTATACACTTTGAAAGACTGAACAACTGAACACATACCAGCTGTACATAAAACGTTAACCATTATGCATATGCCACGAATTTCCTGTCTCACACCCCTTCCCACATCTTCTTCATCATGGCATGTTTTCCCCTGATTTAATCCATTTTGGTGTAATTCCCCCACATGAGGACATTTCTCTCCTTAGGACATTGCTTTTAGACATTATTAAAAAGGTTATCATGTCTACCACAGTCCAACCTGCTTATGTCTGCACAAAAAGGAGCCCTCTTAGGGCGGCATAGCATGGATGTGCAATGGGTATCTTTTTGTTTTCTTCCTCAGAAAAATCTCTCACAAAGATGCTCTTTTAACTCACCTGACCCTACTGTTTGGACCATGCACAGCATAAGGCCAAGAAGCCATTGTGTACAAGGGTAGAAAGGATTCTGTAGAAAGGCTGATATGAATACCCTTATCAATCACTATTCTCTGAAAAAATGTATTTTGCATTATCTATAAAAATCTAATCTAATAACCATATTTAAATGTGTACAAAGGGAGTTAGAGAATGAAATAAAAAGAGACAGAAGAAGGGTAAAAGAATCATGTCTTCATAAATAATATGATACATCACTCTTATCTTACAGAAGGTGTATTATTTAATCCTTTAAAAGATGAGAATATAATCAACATATCTGGAATCAGCTTGCGTCAGATTGTGAATTCATTCATTCAGTAAATATGTATGAGTCACTATTACAGCCAGGTCCTATGACAGACACTGGTAATACTAAGAGAAATAAGATATTGGCTTACCCTCAAAGTACTTATACTTTATAGAGTATAAAGAGAAATGGAAATGAAAGAGAAGAATCCAAATTGTAAGAGACACTGGAAAGCCAGACACTTTGGAGATTTGTCCTGGAGACAACACTTCTAAAACTACATGTTACACTATCTCTCCAGGCTATATATTCAACCTTCCACTCTACCTTGAAAAACAACCCCCATTTATCCATCTCAATTTACAAAGTGGGCCTCCATGTCTAATAATCCTAGTATTATCAGTACTTATCTCAAGGAGTGGCTGTCACAGGAACTTATAAATGTCAGTTGAATGAATGAATGGGTGAATGGCTATACTGACTATTAGGATAAGGAAATTAATGCACAGGGAATTTAAACATATTGGCCAAGTTCAGATGACTTCTTATAAGAGGAAACAAATATTTAATCCAAGATCTCTAACTTGAAGATTAAAGTATTTTCACTAGTCTGTGTTTAATATCCAGAACGTTAAGGATAAGCTGTTTGCAATTCCCATAACACAGAGAATTATTTACTTTCACATTATATTTAATGGTTGAGACAAAATAATATTCTGGGAAATTAAAATCAAGGTTTATTAGATCTAGAAAATACCCTGAAGTATGATAGTTATTTTGATATGTGTGAACTATCTTTTAAAAACTGTCAGGTTGGGTAATTTTTAAAAGATAACAAATTTTCTGGTTCCACAAGTAAAGAACTTGCAAGTCATCAGTCCATCCTAACAAGTAAAAAATAATAAGACACACCAAAAGGCAAAAATCAGAATTTGAAGAGAAAGAATAAATATCAGAACCAGATGTTGGAATTAATAGACTAGAATTTAAAACAACTATGATGAATAGACTGAGAGCTCTAATGGACAAAGCAGACAGCATGCAAGAACAGATGGACAATATCAGCAGAGAAATAGGAATTCTAAGAAAGAACAAAAAATAAAAACTAGAGATCAAAAACATTGTCACGGAGATGAACAGTGCCTTCAATGGGCTTCTTAGTAGACTGCACATAGCTAAGGGAAGAATTTCTGAGCTAGAGGATATGTAAATATTAGCCTTAAAAACTGAAAAATAAAGAGAACAAAGTGAAAAAAAAGATTGTGCAACAACTACAAAAGTTTTAACATACATGTAATCAGAAGAGCAGAACAAGAAGAGAAAGGAAAAGGATCAAAAGAAATAATTGAAAAAAAACTCTCTGAGAATTTCCCCAAATTTTTGTCAGACACTAAACTACAAATTTCTCAATTTCAAAGAATTCCAAGCAGGATAAATGTCAAAACAAAACCAAAAAACGACACCACGGCATATCATTTGCAAATTACAGAAAATCAAAGATAAAGAGGAAAGCCTGAAAGATGCAAGACCGAAAAAAAAAAGAAAAAGAAAAGAAAAAAGCTTTATCTGTGGAGGACAATGATAAGATTTTTATCCAATTTTTCATCAGAAATCATGCAAGCAAGAAGAGAGTGGAATGAAATATTTAATGTGTTTAGAGGAAAAACACTCACCAACATAGAATTCTATGCCCTGCAAAAACTATCCTTTTAATGTAAAGGAGAAATAATGACTTTCTCAGACAAATGAAAATTGAGAGAATTTGTCACCAGTAAAGCTGTCTTACAAGAAACGTTAAGAGAAGTTCTTTATAGGGAATAAAAACAATATAGGCCAGAAACTCAGATTTATATAAAGAAAGGAAGAGCATCAAAGGAATATGTTAAAGGGAAATAAAACCTATTTGTCTTATTCTTAATTGATCTGACAGGTAACAATATGTTCAAAATAATAATAGCAACAATGTATTCATGCAAACTGTAGGGCAACCACTAATAAAAGTAGAAAAAAAGAAATTATAACTGATATCCTAAGAAAGGAGGAAAAGTAGAATCATACAAAATGCTCAAATAAAACCACAAAAGCCAGAAAAAAAATGTGAAAAATTAAAATAGGAACAAGAACAAGGAACAAGTAGGAAACAGTACTGAATATCATAGGAATTAATCCAACTCAGTCAATAAATACTTTGAATGTTAATATTTTAAATGCAGCAATTAAAACACAAAGATTGTCAGAGTAAATAAAAAATATGACCCAAATTTTTTGAACAAGAAACCCAATGTAGGTTGGTAAAAACTGTTCCATTTCAGGGAGTGATGTTTATAATAGGGAAGGTTATGCACATCTGGAGGCAGAGGGTATATGGGGAATCTCTGTACCTTCCTCTAAATTTTGTTATAAACCTGTAACTTCTTCAAAAAAATTTAAACAATTAAAAGAAAATAGTAGACAATGCTGGTAAGAAGGTAAGGAAATCCACACATTCTATGTTGCTAATAAAAGTATGAATTGCTAGAAACTACTTGGAAAGCAACCTGTTAGTAGCTTTTCAAGTTATAATGATGATTCTGTCAATCATCAGTAACTTTGGGCAATCTTTCTTACAGATGTAAAAGCTACAATTCATAAAGATATAAGACACAGATAGTACGATATTGTTTAGAATGAAAAGCCAAACTACAAACAACCCAAAAGTGAATAAGGAGGAAAGTGAATGTGTAAGTTTTGCTACATTTCCCCATAAAATAGTATACCTGTATGGAAAAGACTGAGTGAGGTCTAGACACATTCATATGGAAGGATCTCTGTGAAATATTGTTAAGCAAAATAACAAGCCTCATAATAATATATAATGACTCTATTTTAAAAAGGGAAAAGAAAAGTAATAAACCCTATATCTATTTCAGTAAGCCCAGTGTATAATCCTTATGACACATTATTCACTTATACTACTAAGAAAGAACAAATGCACTGTCTTTTTAAGTTGTGTGATACCATGTAACACATTCCAATTTCAGTGATGTTCAAATGCTTTTTTTTAAAAAGTGCATCTTAGAACCAATGAAAATGGTATATTCAGCAAATATTTACTTGTTGCATGTCTATTGTATACCAGTTATATCAGGCACTGTTTGGGAAACTAGAGATACAATAGTGAACAAAACCAACAAAACCTCTGCCTTCAAAGATCTCATATTTTCTGTAAGGTATGTTCAGAGTTTTAAAGGCATAAAGAAAAGTATGGAAGGACATAAATCAAAATAACTTGCATGATCTCAGGTAGGTCGATCTGAGTGGTTTGGTTACCACAAGCATGTATTACCATTATAATTTTTAAAAATCTAATAAAATACATTTAAAGAGGGCTCTTTATGCATAGGAATTAGTCTATCAGAAATGCCTTTATCTATCGTGACAGCATCTAGAGCCAGAACAGCCTCCTGTCTGGTCCCCTGTGACTCTGGAAAAGGACCAACCCCCTATCTGCCGTCCTCACCTCCTGTCCTGTAAATGGGAAAATTAGAATCCTACAGCCTGAGTGATTCCTAATTTAGAAGTCAGTCACCAATAAATCCACCAAGGACTGAATTTAATTTCACAGCAGTGAAGGCTCTGCCCAGCATTTGTAGAGCCAGAACACTGGACTAGCTTTTTTGGACAGGCATTCTGTCACATCGTACCCACTCGATAATGGCTCTCAAATGAGGGTCTATTTCATGTTTCTCATCACTCAACGCCTGTCACTTCCTGCAAGCCCAGATCTCTTCAAAAGTGCCACATCACCCAGACAAATAAAGGCTGCAGATGTCGGCGGGAAGGCAGCTGTTCAGACTGGGAGAGCACTGGCCTCTGCGGCGCTTCTCAGCACAATCTTTTAATAGCATTTTGCATGCAGGTGGGAAGACTGTGAAATGCCTTCAAGTATTTGGGGGAGGACAGCAGTAGTTCTGACTCTCCTGCAGGTTTTATTGCATCACAGTTGTTATGGTTGAGCTGATGAGCTGTGGACATCCTGACACTGACCTTAGGAGCATTTGGGAGATGGTAAGGAGGAGAGATATTGGAAGCTTTTATATATTTATGATTTTTTACTAGATCATTCATTCATTCACTTAGTATATATTCCTTTTGTGCTCTTCAAAAGACACTCAATATAGAGATTAAGAGTGGGGGTCTGGGGCTTGAAACTTAGTTCTGCCAACTAACAGCTTTGTGATTATGGGAAAATAATTTAATCTTTGCAAGCTTCACTCTCCCATTCATAAAATGGGATTAATAATGTATATATCTCAAGGTTATAGCAGGGGTAAAGTGAGATAATATATGGAAAGCACTTAGCACTGTACGTGCCACATAATAAGTGCTCAATGCATTTTAGCTCTATACAGGCATTAAAAACCAGAGGAAAGCAGAAACTTTAGCTAGAACTGTGGGTACAAATGTGTGGTCCAAATATACTTTTGGTATACAAATCCCAGACCAAAACAGTTGGTGAAATAATTGAGTCAGAATTGCAGAAACCCTGGACATTGTCAGAGGCAAGCATGAGGCCATTGAAGTATCTCCATAACTCAGACCACATGATTCTTTTACCAAAACAAACAAACAAAAACCACACAGAAAGAAATAAAAAATCTAAAAGGAAAAATAAGAGACTCAGTCCAACCAAAAGGAAATTAGCAAAGCAAGAACAATTTAAAAAGGATTTAGAAATAGTCATATTTAAAGAGAGCTTTTTAAAAATAATTTTAATTCAAGAACAGAGGACATGAAAAGGAAGATTTTAAAAGAAACAAATGAAATTTTGAAAGAGTTACATAGACATTTATTTAGTTCATGGGTTCAAAGATTATAACATCTCAAGAAAGAATATATATAGTGAAGATAATCTGTGTTGGGAGAGAATTTTCCATGAATTTATCACATACCTGCACATCCAGGCATTCACAGTGCATGTGTTCCAGGGCTATCTTTTCAGGAATGTGTATCCAAGCAGGTAGCCCTGGAAATAGATGCAGGACCTCCCTCTGGAGAAAATGTATTTACATTATCGGTAAGTAAAGATAAAGACAGTGACTCCTGGAGAGATTTTGAGATGTCTCTCCCTGGAGATATTCTAAGGTAATAAACCTAGAAACATATTTTTCCCTCCCCAGAAATGTTTGCTTTTATGCCAGGATAATAAAAACCACATCTGTCTTTGGAGGAGAGGATGGGCAGGTTTACCAGCAGCTTCCATATGAGATCAGAGTTGCCAAAACTCAAGGTTCTTCTCCTGCACTGCATGCACCCTGCATATAAGGTGTGGCCTGGCCCTCACCATGTCACCCAATGCGTGTGAGGGCTTGTTGATCCTAAGCTACCATGTTACCCTAGCTGTGGCTTTGCTGTGAGTAAAAGCTGTCTTTGTCTTTGACCTAGAGGTCTTCTGTTTTCTTGTCAGTGTATATATAAAACTGTGTCAATCTAATGATGGTAAGGAGTGTAAAATCTCTGACCCTTCACAGTCCTTCAAGTAGCAACCCCAGGACATCATGCAGAACAACATAGCTCAGAAAAAAAACAAAAACAAAGGAAAGCTACAGAAAAAGATACAAATACACAGTATGAAGAACAATTGAGGAGATACAAATACATATAAAAGGAGTTCTAGGTTGAATCGATGAAAGAATGGGGAAGCAATGATATTCAAAGACATAACACTTGAGAATTTCTATACACACGAGTCCTTTGTGCCATGATTTCAGCAAGCCTGAGAAAGATTTTTTTTTCAAATGACTCATTTCTGAAATTGCTGACTATAGATGCAATCATGGAAGTGAATGACATTATTTCTAATGTAAGTTCTAACTGTATCTAGCCAGAATTCAGCATTTAGTGGAACTGAGGTGGTTCTGCAGAGTTGTATGAATGCAGCTTTCCCCTTGGCACTTGGTTACCTGAAGGACATTGTGGTAGCTCTTTGCACATGGACAAAGTCTTGTTGTATTGGGGAAAGAAGGAAAACTTGGTACTCCTTTGTGTATTTACACTCTCATTCTTACACCACAAGTGAGTGCTAGAATTATAACACATAATAACAATCTCTGCCCTTGTGTTAAGTGTTTACAAACATTAAACTCTCCCTAGCTGCATCCTGTACCCAGGCAGAGAAAACTGAGTCAGTGTCAGATATTACTTGAAAGTCATTCTGCCTCCACAATATTTTCACTTATGGGCTAATGACTCCATTTTAGACTGATTTAATCAATCTAATCCTTCATTCTTCTGCTACTATTTTGGTCCAAGGACCTAAATTAACAGAGATACAGACTGCATTTTTCAATAGAAGAATAAACTATTAAAAAGATATCATTTTTTTCCACAAGGTAATCAATAAACAATGAAATTTCAAACAAAATCACAGTAGAGCTGATGTGTGTGGACGTATGATGTGTCAGCCAAGAAGAGCCAAGCAATTTTGCAGATGGAGAAGGAGACAAGGAAGGAAGAGGGAGAACTATTTAATGGATATCAAGGCATTTTTTAAAAGTTGAAATTAAAAGATTTCAGCATGTTGTAGGAATAAGCAAATTAATACATGGGCCAGAATCAAGAACCCTCTCACACAAGGAAATCTGGCATGTGGCACAAGTAGCAGTGCAGGTCAGAGATGAAAGATGAGCAGTTCAATAAATGGTATTGGGGAAAACTGGTCACTTTTACATAAAAACAAATATAAATAGATTTCTACCTCGAACCACACAGAGAAAAAAAATCTGGTCCCCACCCTGCTAGCCAAGCCTCGCTCCTCTCAGAGCTTCATGGGCCTGGAGAACGCGGCACCATGCTATTTACATGAAGATGCTGCTGCTTATAAAGCCATCACTGTTGCAGATGTGTCCACCTAGAGGAGCACCTTTTTACCAATTTACTCAAAGGCACCATGACAGATGAGCAGGGTCTGCAAACAGCACTGTACATGTGGTCATCAGATGGGCATTTGCTATGACACTAGTGGAAATAATCAGCTTCAGGCTTCTCTCTTATAAGCCCTTTCCAAAGTCCTGGGAGGAACACTGGTATGCTGTTCTCATGGTCCTATACTTTTGTAAATTTTGCAAAATTCTGATCTTTTAACCTTAAGCAGTTAAGACTATTATCTCTTTCCACTTCAATTTTCCCTTTGTTGAATTTCCTCTGGTGCCAGGGTCTTTGGAATAGTCTTGAGAAGCTTTAAAATCTACTAGGGGAAAGTGGATTTGAATGTGCATTTAGTCTGGGTTTAGGGGAGTGTATTTGTGTGACTCAGTCACTCCCTTGTATACAGATCCCCATGTAGGAATGGCTTCCAGAAACACTCTCCCTGTCCTCTGTGCTAACTCACCTGTCATCAGGACATGCAAGTGGAGGGCCAGAGATCATATGTGATTATGAATATTTCCTAAGGTATCCAGCACCGGAAGATGCGGGTAGTGATTAATCAGTGTCTTCAATTCAAAGGGTATTTAAGACTAGTCATTGCACAAGAAAATTTGATTTACCCTGAAATATTACAGCTTATGTATGAAGGAAATTTAATCAAACTTTTTCCCAAATTGGACAACAATCCCCCAAGTTTACAAGACATTACCAAGATGAAGTAAAACTTAAATAAATTATTCTAAACCATCCAAAACAAAGAAACAAGTTTTAATCTACTGTGTTGGAGAAAAAATTTAATTATCTTTCTATTCTCTTTATAGAAAATGGTATTATTATAAAAGCATTCCTATGAAATGTCAAAGAATATGCAGCCAAAACTGAAGGGAAAAAGTGTTACAGAGATGAGTAGAGCCTTTAGTTAACAAAATATTATTTTTCTGAACTTTGTCATTTATGGAATATTTTTCAGTTTTAACTTTTTTTCAATTGTTATAAGTTTCATTTTCTAAGTAAACATAAACTTCTGTGCATAATTTTGAATTTAGTAATTTTTTTCTTAAATAGCTCGCCCTTGCCCAGATTGTAAAACTTTAGGCTCTGCAATATATAGATCTTCTCATGGTCTCATTTTTGGAAATAACAGCTCATAGGGCTGTACACCATCTTTAGAGTACTGTGTACCTTTGTGAGATGAGGGATGGAAATGAAAACTATGAGATATACAAATTGGGGCTTCAATAAAAAATATACTTAATTTCTTTCAAAGCAACCTGAAGCAAATGGCAAAATTCACATTTGTTAATTCTGAATCTAGTTGCATATATTTTCTATTCTTTTCTGATTTTTCTACATATTTGAAATATCTTGGTTTTTTAAAGGGTTTAAACTGCTGCATGGACTGAATATAGGGAAACTAATTAGGAAGCTATTTCAATGTTTCAGACAAGAAATGCAGATGCCCTAGGCTAGGGCAAAAGCAATAGTGATAAAAAGCAATGGAGGACTCTGAGAAACATGTAGGGAATAGAATCAGTGGGGCTTAGCGATTGATCATGGGGAGATGTTTAGGTAGAATGATACAGGTACACCAGGATGCCGGTGCCAGGACTGGGTGAATGGGGTAAACCAAGAAGTGCTTTGGACTTAGAATGAAAGGTCACAGAGATGGGAGGGGAAAAGGTACCATTCTCAACCCCCGTCTCCCCTTGTGATGTAAAAACTGAGAACCAGAGGAGTACAGTGACCACTCAGTTAAGAGGTGCTATCTACTCTTGGAGCACCTTTCCTGGCATGGACCTTTAGAACACCATAAAACACAATGTCTCCGTAAAACCAATGAAGAGGCTAGAGTTATACTGATCTGGGACTTACTTGAGAACCAAATGAGAAGCAAATTAACCATATACCTTGGTCACATTGCTTAACTTATCGGGGTCCAGTTTCTTATCTCTGTCATGGGGTTATGATGCCTACCTAATTTGCAGGGAAAATTACATGAGAACAAAGTAAAGAGATCAACAACTAGATACATTGTCAAGTCTCCATCTTCTTCTTCCCCATACTCATCAAATTATTTCTAATGGATGTATTTATGCAAAAGTGAATTCACAGAGAATATTGCAAATACATAATACCCCCAATTAGATGACAACCAGTAGGCAGTGAACTTCAAACACAATCTCTTCACTGAAAAATAGCTACATCCAATGTTATTTATCCCTAAAAATGAATGTTGAATACCAAATTTTTCTAAATAAGCAACAATCAATCACTTCTCCATTTATTTTACCCACATGTTTGCTATGCCCGGTGCTCCTCATTCCTTTGCTAGACCTGATTTTTCATCTTATTTCATTTTCCTTCAGCTCGAAGAACTTCCTTTCATATGTCTTGCAGTAAAAGTCTACAGGTGACAAATTCTTTCAGCCTTTATTTAAATATTTTTATTTAGCCTTTAGTTTGGAAGGATATTTTATCTGGATATAAGTTCTAGAATGATAATTTTATCAATTTTATTTTATCACTTAAAAAATATCAGTCACTTCCATCATTTTCTGGCTTGGCTTAATTCTGTCCCCCTTGTGTGTAACATCTTCTTTTCTTTAACTGTTTTAGGTTTTCTCTTCCTATTGTTTTTCAACAATTTTATTACATGGTGTGCCATCACTTGAGAGTGTGGTCAAAGCCTGGAAATATTATCTATTCGAGGCAATGAGAACTGTGAAATGACAGATTCTGTCATATCCATCATGTCAGAAGTTTAACTGGGGGAAAACAGGGGTTTCTAGCCAATCAAATATTCTGATGGATGGAGCATGATAATATAGACCCCATTCAGATCATTGCTTTTCAAGGAATAAAAGATTCCTTACAGAAAATGATTTTCATGTTTTCACCAATGTCATAATGGTATAAAGGAAGTTTAAAGATCATCTAACAAAATTCCTCATGTCATATTGATAACAAAGCTGAGGTCTAGATAACTAAGCAGCGAGGTGGGAGCAGCTGATCAGCAACAGAGCTGAAAATCAGTTCTAATTTCCTGACGCCTTTACACCAATGTCTCCAATCTCAAGTCGTTCACATGCCATCATTTTTATTTTTACCATATCTCTGTACAAACAAAGCAATGATTCATATTTTAAAGTCATTTTAAATTGACTTTAAATCTATGTACTTTTAAATTTTAGTTTGGTATTGAGCAAAAACATTCCTAAAACTATACATGTGTGAAAATTATACATACTGGTAATATTTTCCTAATGCCCTTTGCAGTAAATGTGCAACTATTAGAATGAAGCTGTTGAGGCCATCCTGTCCATCACGCTGTGTCTGACAGGCTCCACTGGGCGACACGGGGCTGCTGCTTCCCTGTGAGTCTGAAGAGGAAAGCTTACTCTCTTTCTCTCCTGAGACTGAAGAGCAAGGTGCTTTGCCTCCTATCTCAGGTTCCTGGGCCTGAGGCTTCCAAACCAAGCTGTTCTGTGCTCTTTTTAGCACCCT
This sequence comes from Manis pentadactyla, assembly GCF_030020395.1. Lineage (NCBI taxonomy): Eukaryota > Metazoa > Chordata > Mammalia > Pholidota > Manidae > Manis > Manis pentadactyla. The sequence goes on along the minus strand of NC_080021.1, from coordinate 19,322,822 downwards.
GTTTGGTTTGCAGTGTGACTTCCATCACCATTCCATTTTTCTAAACATCATTTTCTTTGTGAACAAATTAAAAGCCATTCTTGCTAAAGGCTTTCAGATAGTGTTTGGATCCTACTTTCTGAGAGTTAAAAATGTATACAAGGACGAAACAAAGGAGCTGAAGGCAAATGTTATGTGTATTATTAATTGGTGTGTCAGTTTATTTTCAGTTGGAAGGGTTAATGATCAGACTTTAAAAAGAGTAAGTATAGAAACAATACCAAAGTGGAGACTCTTAACTTAATGTCAAAATCAAGAATGCAGAATTCCATCTGAACAATAGTTTCCATTATGGAAAACTTATATAAGCATACAAAAAACCCAACATGAGCAAATATAAATTCTTGCTCTATTTGGACAACTTGTTATTGGCATTGTTACGATGGAGAGCTAAATAAAAATTTGTGTTTTTAATTTTTTTATTGTTATCAGTCTTTATTATTCCAAAAAGACTTACATATATTTTAGATCTTCACCAAAACAATAAAGAGCCATCAATAAGCTTTAGTCCTTTAAAATACTTTTGTAATTTAGTAACTTAAGTTCAGGTAAATCAAATGAAATGAAAATTAAATCTATCTCAAGGAAGAGAAGACCCAGATCTTTCAGGACTGGTGCTAAAGAAATTTCTCCAAACGAGAGGCACCTATTCACCTTTAGTTCCTATTGCAATTTCTTACTGATTGCTGCTGTCATGACTATTTTGTCTCTGGAATTAAAGAGTAGGAAGAAAGAGAAGGGGTCATTTTCATGCTCATTATTGACTTTATCTTTTAATAGTATGCTTTGAAGCTTAGCTGAGACAATATCCTAGCAAGTAGCAAAATGTTCTTTATGATTCAGCAGATAATAGTAAGACAATAACCAGGAAACCATGTGAAGTTAGCTCATTAGGGCAACTGACTCTTGGATACTCTAGGTACTATCATTTCCTTGCTCCCTGCCTTATACCAGGGGAAGGACACCATCGTAGATGTTTAGCCAGAATCACACCTGGAGAATTCACCCTAAAAAGTGATTGAAATACAGAGGAAAGAGGGAAATCCCATTTCCCTACCACTACGATTTGTCTCCTGAGTTCTGGTTTTACCTTTTTAAGAACCTAACTTTTAAATTAACTGGTGGAAATTTACCTTTCAGCAGACTCCATACTTATCCTAAAGGTCTTCACAGAGTACAACAGAGTAACCCAAACATTCACACACACAGTATCAGCTATGCACAAGGGCGAGGCGGTGGTGGTTACAGACCAACCCAGACCAAGATCTGCTTGGGAACTAAATTCAGGGAACCTCCCGAGTTTCTGGAGTCGGTGGTGCTTGCTTTTTCTTCCAAGTAGGAATTAGAAAGAGATTCTTATTTGGTAAGCTCAGACATGAGTGTGGCAGTGGTCAGAGCCTTTGGAGTATTGACAAGAAACTGTCCTCACTTTTAAGATATTGTGGATTAAGATACTACGGAGGATAGAATTAGTCCTCGGAAATATCAAGGGCATGCCCAAGGGACTGTTCCTCGGTCAGGTATAGGCTTACAGGTGTTAGGGATTGTATTTCCCCCAGCTGGATGGCAACTGGTATTCTGCCATAGCAGCATCCAGATTTCTGGTTGCACCTGCAGTTTGGGAAGCAAGATGCTAGCTGTTGCTAAGGCAAGGTCAAAAGGAAGCAGGGGGACAGAGCAAGAGCCATGACTGAAGGACGTTGGCCGTCTCTGCCGCGGTAGTCACTTTCCCACGCCTGTGGTCCTGTCACTCCTGTGTGTGTGCCCGCTTGGCTACCAGCACTCCCATTGTCTAGGCACAGGGCACTCTTTCTTACAGATTCTGACCCACTCCAGATGGCTGGTGTTGACATGTCATTAACTTAGATCCCTGTCATGTCACCCTTTGGCTCTTCTCAAAACTAATTCTTTTCCAAAAATTTTAAAAAGGCATTATATTTTACATCAATTTAGGTTCAGAACAAAATTAAGAGGAAGGTACAGAGATTGCTCATCTACCCCCCTACCCCTATATATGCATAGTCTCCCCCAATGTCAGCATTCCCCACCACAGTGGTACATGTTTTACAACTGATGAACTTACATTGACACATCTTAATTAACAGTCTGGAGCTTACATTAGGGTTCACCCTTGGTGGTGTACACATTTTATGGGTTTGGACAAACACATGACATGTATCTGTCACTATAGTATCTTACAGAGTATTTTTAATACCCAGAAGTCCTCCGTGCTATGGCTATTCATCCTTCCTGACCGTACCCTGGCAATCACTGATCTTCTTACTCCCTCTATAGCTCTTCAGACTCTCTAATCGTGGGGGCAGCAGTTCGTCCCATCTTCACCTCTTTTAGGGATCTTAAAAGAGTTACTGATTTTTCAGTCTGTTTAGCTTTTTACTTATGAGGACAGAGTGGCTACTTCCAAGCTCCTTACATGTGGAACAAGAAATATAAATCCTTTCACATTTATTTATGTTCATATTTTCTCTATTTTTCTTTTATTGACACTTTATGTCCATTCTCCAAAATGGGAAGACATCAGTGCCCTTTAATAAATGATGTTGTTCATTGCTTATAATTTCATGGTATTTCTGTATTTTATTGATATTCTAAGCTAAAATTTTGATAAAACACATCATTCTATAGGATTTCTAAGCCTTTAGGACTATGTGAAAATTTATTTTTATTTTCTAAAAATGTATTGTTTTAAAAGCAACAAATGATTACTACTGCATTTATTATAAGTGCTTGATAAACAAAATCTGCTTATACTTATTTTATAGTAGAAACTAGCTTATTAAAATAAAAACTGATTTCTTTCAAAGAAAAGTCTGATGGAAAGTTCGAGGTTATATATAAGCCACAACTAAACTTTAAACACTATTTTTATAGAAGTTGACATTTTTCCTCAAAAATGCCATTTTGCATGATTCTACATTTAGAGCTTTAGAGACTAGCAGTGTCCAAAGCAATACTTAATAGTATTTCTGGTGAAAATTTATCTGTTTTCCATTATTTTGTAGTATTTTATTATTATACTGGTTAACCTCTCAAGACTCAGTTTCTTTATCTGTCAAATTGGGATAATAGTACCTTCATAATTGGGAAAAATAAATAAGGTAGTGAAAATAAAGGCATTTTACATATGAGAAATGATCCTACTCCCAAGGGATTACATTATGGAAATAATCACCATATTTGTTTTTTTGTTTTTTGTTTTTTTTTTGATAATTATTTTTTATTGAAGGGTAGTTGACGCACAGTATTACATTACATTAGTTTCAAGTGTACAACACAGTGATAAAACATTTATATACATAATTCTAGGTTCCAGCTATCACCCTACCAAGCTGTTACAATATCTTGACTATATTCCTTATGCTATACATTACATCCCGGTTACTTATTTATTTTACCATTGGAAGTCTGTCCTTTTTTTTTTTTTTTTTTGTGAGGGCATCTCTCATATTTATTGATCAAATGGTCATATTTGTTTATTTTAAATCCTGCTTTTAATGTCAATGAACTGCAAAAATTGATATAATTATGTTTTAACTTATACTTAAATTCACAGTAATGTAAATTATATATCTGCATACTGCCTATTCACCATTAGGATAAATGTTGTTGACAAAAATGTTTTAATGGATTGCTTCAAATGTTTACCATCTAGTTGTATAGACAAAACATAGTAAAATAAAAGTGACTCAGAAACACTTCATTGCATAAGAGGCAATATTGGAAAGATATTTGACTTTGGAGTTAGTCCATAATTTGAACCCAAGTCCAGGCACTGATGAACTGTGTTAATGTGAGTGACTGAATCCTGACATGGGAATTAGAAAACTATTTTTCAAAGTTTAGGCCAGAAAAAAATGAGATCAAAATCAATACCCTAGAATGAAGCCCAGGAAAAAAGACACTTCCCTCCCCTAAGCCATCCTCATCCCCAGCCCTGAATGGGATAGTCCCATTGAGAGAGAAGGAGTAGTCAGGGAAATTCTTATTTTCAGGTCAAATTGTCACAGTTTGAATATCTAAAACTATGGAGTGGAAAATAGACACCTAGTGAGGAAAGGAGGAAACTTAGCCTAAGAAAAGGTACCAGAGGGGCCTGGGTATGACGTTTATGATGTTTGTGTAGCTCACTGAAGAAATTGTTCAGACTGGAACAAATAAATATGGGTGAACAGACGTCCCCAGTGATATGTACTGCCCCAACGGTATTTTTAAAAACAGCTTTAATAGCTCCCCATTTGTTCTTTGTCATTTTAATAGCTCTCCAGTTTTGGTGGCTCCCCATTTCATTCTTAAATATATGCCACATTTGGGTGATAAATTATGGGGTCACCTCAGAGAAAACATATAATTGAGAAGGTCCAGGAAAAAGGGTGGATAGGTTCAGGTACGTGAGTCATGGAATCCTTTAAAAAAAGGTAGGCAGAGCATACCAGCAATAGGAAGCCATGATTCACTCTTGAGTCAGAGGGTGACCAGATTAAAAACAAGCCATGATTTGCATCACTTCTTTTTGAGCTTTTATTCACCTGAGTTGACAACTCATTAAAAAACACATAATATTGGCCCTGCAATAGGCCAGTGGGCAAAACAGAGTCCTGTCCTCATGACACAATTGTATGAGTGGGTAAGAAAAGGGGGAACAGATGAAAACCAAATAAATCCAGAAGGTGACCAGTAGTGATAGGTGACTTGGAGAAAAATTAATGAAGGTAAGGGGCAAAGAATGGCCAGAGGAAGTGGAAGGTGCTCTTTAGATGTGGCATTCGAGAAAGGTCTTTCTGATACATGACATGTAATCAGACACCTGAAGAACTGAGCATCAAATCCTGCATTATTTGGGGCAGGAGATAGGTCACTGCCTACTTTCTCAAAGAGGTTCTGAGTAGTGGGTATAGCCCAGCATTATAGACTTGAAGAGCTGGTGATTATGATGTGGTGAACACACACTGAGTGTTCACCCAAAACATGCCACCCTGCCGAGTGCCCGGCATCTCCGCCTTTAAACACCAAACCTGTGCAACATTTGATTTGTTCCCATTTTATAGCTGGAGGAATTGACATTGATACAAGCTAAGTAGCTTGTCCAAGGTTGTCCTATAATTGACCCAGATTATCTCCTCAGAATCTACTCCCTGAACCACTCTAAGGCCCACATCCCATAATAAATAGATAGTAAATAATAAATGGTAAAGATGAAGCATAAGAGGCACAGTTAACAAATACAAATATCATAATCTAGATGAGGAAACATTCTTACTAAAGGGACTATATTGTTTCACCTTCTAAAAGTCTCTCCTAAAATCCTTTTCTGTAACTCTAATAACACAGGTATTTTAGCTCCTCTTTCTCTGTGCTTTTCTGAAGCATTTCTTAATCATTTTATTTTTGTGGCAGCAGCCAAGATTTTTTTTTTTCACTTTCCAACATTTTCATAACAGACTAAGCAAATACTTTCTGCTCTGCATAATCTCACAGATCAAACACCTTAGCAGGCAAAAGTTTCAACACAGAGTGAAGACAGATGCCCCTGGGAACCGGCATGGGTCATGAGAGTTACTCTTACGTTTTTGAGCCAAGTAACAACTGTGTGCTGAGCACTGCAGTGAACATACAACTTTTCAAACCGTAGCATGTAAATCATGAAAATGGGCATGGATTCACCATGTGCGCTATTCCCCTAAAACAATGTCAACACTGACCAGGTGAGAGATTGTAGACTGACTGCTTGGTAGTACTGGGGGAAGAGAAGTCTCTAAACAGATAACAGAGCTGGTGATGAATGTAATGTCATAATGAGAACTCTGGCCTGGGAGGATTAATTGATAGTTAATTAAAAATTAAAAAAGAAAAGAGCCCTTGGTCCTTGAGGTTTGGGGGTATTTGGCTATTACTAAAGAAGATGCTCAGTTATGGAAAGAAAAGAAATCTCCCCTAAATGGAACAGGGAATGAAATTGAACTAGGTTTGGAAAACATGCCATAGATCTATTCATTCATTATTTTTACTTGTTGCAGATTTATAAGCACCTGCTCCTCTAGTCACTCCATTATGCCCTTTCATGGATAACGTCTCTTTTAATAGATTAACCAGTCCTGAGTTAGAGGAACTATTTGTCTCATTTTACAGATGTGAACATAAAGGAAAAGAAAATTTGAGCAACATGCTTAAGGCTACACAGATATAGAGTCAGGATTTCACAAAAATCTGAATCATGAAAAAGTGAGACTTTTAGTTAATGTGGCTTGATGCCCAGTTGGGGCTGGAGCCACTTATATCCCTGGAGCAACTCTGTACCACATGCAATCCAAGAATCACCTGTGTTAGTCATGGGCTTAGCAAGAATGCAGATTCTGAAGACCATGGTCTCAGACACTCTGGTGGGGATGACACAGGACAAGGGTGCTGGGAATCTGTATGTCTATCAATCTGGGAACCCAGATGAACCTAATTTAGGAGTTTGAGGACAGAGGTGGCCAAAACCAGGCAAAATCAAGGCTGGGATAAGCTCAGTGATTGCAACAAAGGCATGCAGCCATGTGGGCCAGTTCTGCTGCTCTGTGCCCCTGACATTGAGGAACAAGAAAGGATAAGGCAGACACTTCCCCAGTCACTAGACCACAATACCCTGCATCATTTACTTTGTTGCCTTTATTATTTGGAGAAATCATCTGGTTGGCTGTTTACTTGTTTGTATTGTTTATATAATTTTTAACAGCTTTGCTGAGGTGTAATGGATATAGAAAAAACTGCCCATATTTAATGTATTCAATTTGATGGGTATGAACATATGCATATACCCATGAAACCAGCAACCTGTCCACCACCTCCAAAAGTTTCCTCCTACCTCCTTTTTTTGGTATGGTAAAAACATTTAACTTGAAATCTACTCTCTTAACAGATTTTTCAGTGTATGGCACAGTATTGTTAATTACAGGCACTATGTTCCACAGATCTCTAGAACTTACTCATCTTGCAAAACTAAAACTTTGTACATACTGAACAACTCTGTTTTCCCTTCCTCTCAACCCCTGGTAACCACCAATATACTTTCTGCTTCTGTAGTTTTAACTACTTAAGATACTTCATGTAATGGGGATCATGTGACATTTGTTCTGTGACTGGATTGTTTTGTGTGCTCCAGGTTCATCATGTTGTTTCAATATGGTAGGATTTACTCTTTTTTAGGGCTGAATAATATTCCATTGTATGTATATACCACTTTTCTTTATCTAACTATCATTAATGTCTGTTTAGGTTGTTTCCATATCATGGCCATTGTGAATAATGTTACTATGAAGAAGGGTGTGCAGATATCTCTTTGAGATCCTGATTTCATTTTCTTTGGACATATAACCTGTAGGGGGATTGCTGGATCACATGGTAATCCTATTTTTCATTTTTGGAGGAACCTCTGTACTGGTTTCCATGGTGGCTATGCTCTTTTACATTCCCATCAATAGTGCACGGGGTTATAATTTCTGTACATCCTGACTAACCCTTGTTATCTTTTGTTCTTTTGATAATAGTCATCCTAATTGACTGGAAATTAATCTCCATGAAGACAAAGACTGTCACAGAATTGTTCACCTGGGTCAATGGTGCCTGGCACAGAGAAAGCAATGAATACATGGGATGAACCAATGAATGAGTGAATGAATAACACACAGGAATGTCAGATTTTATATCTTGCCTCCAATGCCTGATGTTTCTTCTAAGGACTTGAATGTCCACTGACTCTAATGCACCTCATTGTTTTACCCATTCATTCCCAAAGGAGACAGAGGGTTTGTTAAATTTGGGAAGCATAAAGCAGACAGGATCAGCTCAGACCCTTCCTTTTCCTCCTTGCGAGCCGAGCCTGGGGTCTGACACTGTGTCCTGCCGCTCCTCCTCCCGGGGCAGCCTGGGGCCGTCTGCCCAACCCGGAGCTGCCTGCCACCCTACGGGGACTGAACTCAGTCCTAGAGTGCGGATGGCAGGCCCTCACTCCTCGCTATGGACTCCAGCTCGGCCTTTGCAGTAATGAAAGGGAGAGGTTCGCACTCTATCAGCCAAGGTTGTTTTGGTTTTTTCCTATTAATTTATCTAGAACCTGAGTTTGAAAGCAAGGTGCTATTTATCAGGCACCTTCAGAAAACCCTGGCATTCTAGGATTCTAAAATAATCTAAGAGTCCAAATGCTCTTTAATGAATCCAACAAGTGGAGAACTAACTTTCTGGAAGCAGCATGTGATCATGAGAGAGCCCGGGAATCAAAATCCTGGCCCCATCTCCACTTCCACCACTTAGCCCACTGTGTGGTCCAGACACAGCACTTGACCCTCAGTTTCACTATTGCTAAAATTGGGATGTTAATTCCTATTAGCACTGTTGTGAGCATCAAATAAATCAAATGGACTTACATTACTGAGAGCACTTTGTTAAATGAAGAGCAGCTTATATGTTCAAGGGAATCATCATTATCATTGAAACAGAACAATGCTACAGAATTTCATACTCATTATTGGCCTAAATGCAATGATTAAATTCTCTTTCCCTGAGCAGACCCACATAAAATATGCACATTTCTCAGGTGTACCTCAAGCTCCATAAACTGATTCATTGTAATAGAATTATTCCTGTTTTTGAATACAACAGAAGCATTTTTCCTGAACTGTCTAAAAGAGTGTCATTTTCTTAGCGATGAAATAGACATTTTTATCCCCATACTTAGTACTGAATGTGATTTGATTTGCTTTACATTTTTTCAGTATGTGTATTTCTTCTATAAAAGAGCTGTCTATTAATTTGTCCACACTTAATTTCAGAAAGCACAAAGGTAACAATGGGGGCATTATAGGAATTCATACTCATTACTATATTGCTTCACATTTCCGATTTTAAACTAGAAAAACATTTCACTAGGATCCGTATTTTATTACTCAAAAAGAACATGAATTTTGAGGCCCTGGTTTCAAGTTGCCACTTCATGACTTTTTGCCTGTGTTATATCAGGGGACTCACCTAACCTCTCAGAGCCTTGGTTTTATTACCTTAAAAGAGCTATAGGGGATTGAATAAGATAACATAGTTCAAACGAAGAATAGGTATGTTTTAGAAACTCCATAAGTACTCACTTAATCCCCTACCCGTGGGCAGTGGGAAAAATAAACTTTCAATAATAAAATTTCCAAATTTTATGACTTAGGGACATAAAGTAAAATATAGCCAAAGAAGCCTAAATAGACAAAATTCTGTTGGCAGGGATCTTTGGGTTTTGCCAGAATAGTCTAGCACTGCAGTATTTAGGCACCACTGGAGAGCTGTTTTAAATACTCATTGTTTTAAGAAGTATTGACTGATCATTAAGCCTAGTAGGTTTATCATCAGTTTCAAGGCATAATTAATAGGTCCTTCTACAAAACCAGAGGAAGTAATTTCACCCAGTTGGAAAGTAATTTTAACTTTTCTAGACAATAACAGAATAAACTGGAATTTTTACTGTGACACCCACTAGATGGTCAAACCTTATTAGCTGTGTAAAATTGAGAAAAAGTCCCTTAGAAGCCCTCAGAGCAGATATCCAGGGTACGGTCGGCTGTGAGGTGGGAAACGCCAGCAAAATGGCTCATCACAGAGGAGGGTCCACAGAGTCAGTGGCACTGCAGGAAGCTTCAGTCTCTGCCCAGTCAGAGGCCGGAGAAAGAACTGGCACAGAAATGGGAGCACGGGAGGAAGCCTGGTGGCCAGGAGACGTGGCGCACTGCATAGCACCTTCTTTGTGTGAATAACATATTGTAGCTCTTGGGGGTAAAGGGGTCCCCTTCCAGGAGCAAATAATCCAGTGAAGCTGAAGTAAGGCAAGGGGAAGGGCAGGCTGGGAGAAACCCTTTTTGTTGCTCACAGCGAGGCCTGGCTTCTCCATGCCCTCTGGCCACGGGTCCCCGGCAGCCAAGCCCACCTGGTGCCCTGCGTCTCTGCAGCCACAGAGCATGATCCCTCCCCTCCCCACCCCTTCCAGGAGGAACTCTGCGGATCGGTCCTTGGTGACAGGCCGACACCGTAACTGAGGGGAGGAGAGAAGGGCCATTTCCTCTCCACCACTTGCCTGGATCCTTGGAGGCTGCAGTGGTAAACACCTGCTGACACGTAAATGAACTAAGGCCAGGTGGGAGATTCTGGAAATTCTGCCACTGACCCTACACATATTCATACTTCAAACAAATGAATGAGGACAAAGCAGAGTGTGGTTGAAAAAGCCAACTGAACTCACGTTTTGGTGTTTGAAGGGGCTGATGAATTGCACTCCTCTTTCTCACCCAAGTTCCAAACAAAATGAAACCCAGATTCTGGGGTGGGGCAGGTGGAAATGAAAGCCTCACCTAGATTAACAAGATTGGAAAATTTGTCTTAGATGTGAGGTTAAGAGAGGTTCTGAATACTTTACCTACATGAAACTTAGTTCCTGACACTATCGCCAGGTCTGCAGGGAAAGAAGCTCCATGCTAAGTTTGCTGCCCAAGAAAAACAGTGCATGCGTGGCTGTGCAAGCTCTCCATTACCTGAGGCAGTCTTAACTCCCCCACCACCCTCCACAGACCAATCAGTCACCCTGTCCTTCCTGTCCTGCCCCCTAGACTGTCCCCTGTCCCCCATTTCCATTCCTACTACAACTGTTCTGCTCTTTATCTGGCTTATCACTTCAGGGGCCCCTCCCCCTGCTCCTCCAGCCCAACGTGATCTCCCAGAACCCTCTCTGTTGTGGCCTCTCTCTCTGGGCACTCACCGCACAGCCATGGTAAACCAGTTATCATCAGCGCAACGCCCAGCGGCTTCCTGAGTCTGTATCTTCGCCTGCTGCTCTCTCTCCCTGCAGTGCAGTAACAGCCACGCCATATCCACTCGTTCTACTTCCTTTTTCGAAATCCATCCCAGGTAATTGCTCCTTCCAGTTTCTCCTGCTGCACAGTCCATCATTCCCTCCTCTGTGCACAATCCCCCCTCTTTCTCAGGCCATTCCTTTGCCCTTACTGTGCTGGACTCTAAATTTGTTTACTTGCCTCCCTCCGCTATCAAAGTTTGAGCTCTGAGGACAGGAATCATGTCTTTTTTTATGTTTATATTTCCAGCATCTATCACAGAGCTCAATAACACTTGAGGGATTGAATCAAATGGAATGTGTTGTCTGAAAAGTATGAGGCACGACTTCATTTAGCCAGTAGGGGGTGAGTTTCCATCAAGCCTGTATCATAAAGGAGAGAACTCTTCCTGCTTCCAAGTGCACTAGAGCCATAACGCACCAAATTATTGCTGTGCATGAAAACACAAGTGCAAGACTTTCAATTCCACTCTGTGGATGTTGCCATATAATTCAAATGAATCCACATTTTGCACCATCTCTTGATAACCTTTCCATGATCTTATAGCTGTAAACAAAGGGAAAGAGGTAACGCTCTGCAGAATGTCACAGGGAAGCAAACGCATGTCTAACCTCCTGTCTCGGCAAGACTGAGTATTCAGATGCATTCTGCCCTGCAGATTAAATTCACTGTCTTTTCAGGGGGAGTTATGAACCCTCTGGGGTAGGGGAACTGAGCACTTGAGACCCAAAGCACTAGTGAATTTTTCATGGAATAATCTTCCTTACCATGAAGGGTAGAGGATGTATATAGCCAACTCAGGTTTCTCATGAGCTTCTGCAGAAAAGAGGATAATTGGGGAGCCATTTAAACTGTTTCTTTAGCTATGAATCTCTCTACCAGATCTCGGTTAAATTTAAAGCTCCCTGCTCACAGAAGAACCAGGAAAACTTGGGGAAGTGCAACTGGGTGGTGAGAAGGCATCTTTAGCCTAACCGTGACTGCAACAAATGCATTAGCATGCAACTCAGCACAGCTCACAGTGTTAGACAGAGAGACAACTGAAAAGCGACAGAAACAAATCCATTTTACAAATAAGAAAACTGAGGTGCAGAGAGGTGATACGGCAATATACGTCCAATTCTTTTTGGCAAGAAATTCTTCGATTCGATTCAAAATTTCATGATTTCCTCTGACCCAGAGTATTGCAAATGGCTTCTGCAGACATGCATGTTTTTCTTATTTTTTTCCCAAAAGGCAGAAATTCCAACTTTAACGTTAGTTTAAGCAAAATGTGAACTGTATTAGCTGAATAAATGTCCTGAATCATTCTCAGGCATGATGTGATCCAGGCACTGAACATTGGCACCCATCTCTCTTGGACCTGCTGTCAGCCGTATTGCTCTCATTTTCAGACTCTGCATGGTGACAAGAAGGCTGCCTACAAAACCAAGCCTATGTGCTCCTAGACTCAAGCCCAGTAGAAAAAGCAAAAAAGCACCCACCTCTCTCAGCTGGCTTGATAGAAGTCTCATGCACCTGATAGATGTTAAGTGGTTTCCATGTCCACCTGTGAAACAATCACTGGGGTCAAGAGTGTGTATTATTCTCACTGGCCAGGTCTGTATCACATGCTCACCATTAAAGCTGGATGTGAAATCAACTCCAACTGAAAGCCTTTCCCCACTAGACTGGGAGCGGAAGATGAGGTGGTTCTTCAGAACGGAACTGGGATAGGTCTACCTACCCAAATGAGAGCGAGTGGATGCAGGAGGGAGGTAAGTGCTGTCTGTGACAGTTGACAGCCAGTTTTCCTGTCTTCATTCTTGTCACATGGACTCCACCCACTCTGTTCCTGAAAGCTGCTATTCCAAATGCAACCAAAATGACCTTTCTGGCATGGAAATCTGGCTTGAAACTGTCAGGGAGGGAGAACTTCTCATCTACCCTCTTAGGCTTAGCTTTTGGGGTCTGCAGATTAAACTGAAAAAAGAGTAGCAACAGAAAGATTTAATCTCATGCACACAGGAGTTTACAGAGAAGTGTCGGAGGGGTGGTTAGAATTTGGGGCTTATATAATATCCTAACAGGGGAGGGTGGGAAGGCATTTAAAGGAAAACAAGTAACTTCTTAGTAAAAGGATTGGGAGAAAGGGCACTTATGGGAACACAAATAACTTTTGAAAAGATAAATGGGCCCTTAAGAGAATAGATGGGAAACAGTTTTGGACACTGCCTATTTAAGGGTGGTGTGGAGGCTTCTCATCTCCAGTGATAACATTCCGTCTTCCCTGGCTGCTCTGGGGAAGGTGATATGTGACAATTGAGTTCTTTAGGGAGGCTCTGCTTTTAGGACGGTAAGTTTGATTTCAGGAACTCATGCTTCTTGCTTAAAATAATTTTTATGCCTCAGTGGCATATTCTGGACCCTTTCAAAACCCATCAAGGGCTGCCCATTGCCAGAGATAAAGGCCAAGTTAACAAAATATTCCAGGCTCCTCATGCCCGTGAAAGCTCGCCTGGCCTCTCCATGGGCTGGCCTTAGGCTCTCTCTCAAGTTTCATCTCATTTCTTGCCACTTACTTCTGGCTTCCTGCCTCACCCACCTTCCTTTTCTCACCAAATCTCACTGATTCTCCTCAAGAAAGGCATCATACTCTCCAGAAAGTCCTCCTTGGACCCCAGCTTGAGTTCATGTTTCCAAAGTATTCTCTTCATCATTCTACATTCTGCTGACTTCCTTGCACTGAAATTCTGCTTATGCCCGTGGCTCTTTATCTGTTTGCCGCTCAAGGGCAGGTGTATGCTTTACTTACCTGTGGAATCCCAGAAACCTTCACAGGGCCTGGCACGTTGAGGATGTTCAATCCACATTCGCTGTTTCTACACTGAACGTTGACAGAGCTAATATGGTGTAGCAGAAAGCGCACAGAGTTTGGAAGCGACAGTGATGTGACCTCTAGCCTTCATGAACTCCCAGTGTGACATTGGTAAAGTCATTTCATCTCTCTGCCTTAGTTTCTTCACCTGTAAAGATGGAATATTTATTCTTTACTTTAAAGGTTTTTTGTGGGATCATATAAAGCTCTTCACACAGTTTCAGGCATACAGCAGATGCTCAAGAAATACACACAGTGGTGTGCTTGGAAACAGCTCCTGAGTCAGTCCATGCTACCTACCAGCCTTCCTCCAAGCTCCTCTCAGGGTCAGCTGATTCTGGTTGTGACAAATTGGACCCTCCTGACTATTTCGTTTGCTCTCTTCACTACATGGAAATACCAGTGGTCACTTGACACCAAACGTAAAATACTAAGAATATTCTTGGTATGACTTAAGATCCCAAACTGAATGTGGGAGACTTGATAAGTGGAAGGGTGAATTGCTTAATTTGGGGGAGTCTTTTCCTTGTACACAGGAGATTCTGCTAGTAATGGGAGCCCAATAAATTACTATGGGAGCTGAGTAAATTAACTGGAGATGACTACCATAATTCCCTATAAAGTATCCTGAAATTAAGTATCTTTGCTATAAGTGCTTGTTCTACTTTCTGCCTATTTTATGTCTTCATCGTAATTGTAATTACTTATACTAACATGTAAGTTCATGTAGTACATGTGACGATACTGTTTGACTCATACGGAGTATCTAATAAACGTTAGTTATTTTAATTTGTCCTAGCATTGTAAGACATACAAACCTAAATGTTGTCTTGGTATAGGAAGCTTTCCCAGAGACTTTAAGAGACGTGGACTTTGTCCTCAAATAATCCCCTTTCCTTAACTCCCTTTTCATTTTGACTCTCTGGCTATCTTCCTAAGGCTTCTCCACTCTCATTGCCAAAAAGCCACTTCAGGCCTCCATTATCTGCAGTAACTTCTTTACTCATTTCCTCACTTCCCAACTCGCCTCTTACAAATCTGTCCTTGTTGCCACTGAAGAGATGTTTCCAAAACACAGATTCGCTGATTTACTCTTGGGGTAGCTGAGAGGCTGTCAGTGGCTTTCAAAGCTTGTGGGATAAAGACAACCTCTTGGAAAGCATAGAATGCTCTGGCCCCTTTTTATCTGGCTATCTTTGAACCTCATTTTTCACTTCCCTAATTCTTGTCTTATGCTTCCATGAACATGCTGCTCTTTCTGATTGTGTTATAGAAGTCCCCTTCTGTTGAGAATGCCTCCCCCCACCATCCTGCTGGGTCTAGTCCTCAATGTCCAGAACACTGGGAGGGGTGTGACGGGAGTGAGGCGCTTTGCCAAGCCTATTCATTATAAAATAACTCCTTACATATTGAAATTGTTTACAAGGTACCTAACACTTAAAATGAAGATAACCTGATACAAGACCCTGGGATACAATTCTAGTCCTTCTGTTTACAGCTCAAAGGCAGTTTTACAATTAGTTAGAAAAGAAACAAACTAGAGAGAGAATGACAATTCTGGACCTCCATCAGGGATCCTAGAATTAAATTTCCCTCGTCTGGATCATTTTGATCATCTGTTTTTTGTTTTTGTTTTTCTTTTCTGAAGCAGAAGGATATATTCTGAGTTGAGATGTTTGGAGGCAGCTTCTCTGTCATTTTTCACACACACTGTAGGGAAATAAAGTAGCTCTGACAAACCTGTTCCTCTCCTTCACCGCCCTGCCTGTCCTCAAGGAAGAACTCAATAAGAATAGACTCCCTGGTTAAAATAAGTCATGGAAACCTGCCATGGTTTGTAGAAGACCCCAAATCTCTCCTGATTATACCGAGTTCCTAGGGAATACTTCTTGCTTATGGTTGCATCTTCAGAGCCTCACACACCAATTAGAACATACAGTGAGTCAAAAAGACATTTTTCTAAATGAATGAATAAAAAGGAAGAGTTATGTAAGTGGCCCCATGTTCCTGGGTTTCCCCGTGTCCCTTTCTGCCTCTTCTGCCTTGGAGGTTTCCAGAAGGGCACTGTTTACCCCTTGAAGTGCATGACCAAGGTCCCTTCCCCTGTCTCTGCTGGGGCAGCCAGGGGGACCCGCATTCACAGAACCTAACTGACCACCAGCAGATGACAGAGCAGAGCAGAGATGACAGAAAGAGTTCCAGGGCTGTGGTTCCGGGGCTCCTCTCTGCACCCCAGCCCTGTGTAGACAGAGTTGGCCCAGCTGCTGCTTCCCCTGCAAGTCAACCTGCTTCAGTGTGAACAGGATTGTTTTCTGTCTTTTGTTACCCTCTCCCTCCTGGATGTGTTTTCAGGTAACATGGGATCCATCAAAGGGAAATCCAAAGAAACCAGGCTGCAACTCTCCCTTGCCTCACTCTTCTAAATCTGTATACTTGTAACTGTTTCAACATGAAAGAAAGTCACATCCACGGTCACTGTGAGTATCCTAATGAATCACCATCTCCATGCGTTGTCTTCTCATGAGCACCTGTGCAAATAGCCAGAGAGACCATTGGGGGTGCCACTGAGCTCTCCCTGCAGGAGGAACTACCGCGAGAAATGCAAGTGGTTGGCAGGGTTCTTCTGTTGCCCCTCCGAGTCTGCTGTAGTCTTCACACCAAAGCCATGCAATGGGCTACTGACCTGGGCAAATCCTGCTCTACACACGACTCCTCTACTGGTCAGTTTTTGCTAAAGATCTTTCCATTGGCCTGGCCAAGACTCTCAGAACCGCTCTTCAGTTTGAGGCCACTTCTACTAAGTAATCCTTATTTCCCTCTCTCTTTTCACAGATGTCAGCCCTATATCACATTCTGAATTGCCTATTCCTGCTCCTTTTCCCCTTTGTCCCCCACAGGCATTTCCCTTAATATGCCTAACACATCTAATTCCATTTTGGTGTCTATTTCTCAGACACCTAAAACCGACATGAAGTGTATAATTCAAAAGTCACAATTGGTACCTCAAGACTGGGGTAAATATTCTTTCTGTTTCATATTTAACTAGAGTATTTGGTTTCATATTCAGGTATTCCACTCAGAACGGAGTGGAATAAAGTCATAAAGACCTGACATCAAATTCTTTGTCCCTTGTGTGTGTGTGTGACCCTGGGAAATACAATGAATCTCTGAACATCAAAACAATTCCCCAGGCCAACATGGCGGTGTGAGTAGGACAGTGGGAATCTCCTCCCAAAAACATATATACTTTTGAAAATACAACAAACACAACTAGCCCTAAAAGAGAGACCAGAAGACGCAGGACAGTGGCCAGACTGCAGCTACACCAGCGAGAACCCAGCGACTGGTGAAAGGGGTAAGATACAAGCCCCGGCCCGGCGGTACCCGAGCGCCCTTCCCCCCAGCTCCCGGCGGGAGAAGAGTAGGCAGAGCGGGAGGGAGACGGAGCCCAGGACTGCCGAACACCCAGCCCCAGCCATCCGGGCCAGAGTGCAAGGGATGGAAAAAGATATTTCAAGCAAACAACAGAGAGAAGAAAGCAGGTGTTGCAATTCTGGTATCAGACAAAACAGACTTCAAAATAAAGAAAGTAACAAAAGACAAAGAAGGACATTACATAATGATAAAGGGCTCAGTCCATCAAGAGGATATAACCATTATAAATATATATGCACCCAATACAGGAGCACCAACATACCTGAAACAAATATTAATAGAACTAAAGGAGGAAATAGAATGCAATGCATTCATTTTAGGAGACTTCAACACACCACTCACTCCAAAGGACAGATCCACCAGACAGAAAATAAGTAAGGACACAGAGGCACTGAACAACACACTAGAACACATGGACCTAATAGACATCTACAGAACTCTACATCCAAAAGCAACAGGATACACATTCTTCTCAAGTGCACATGGAACATTCTCCAGAATAGACCACATACTAGGACACAAAAAGAGCCTCAGAAAATTCCAAAAGATTGAAACCCTACCAACCAACTTTTCAGACCACAGAGGCATTAAACTAGAAATAAACTGTTCAAAGAAAGCAAAAAGGCTCACAAACACATGGAGGCTAAACAACACGCTCCTAAATAATCAATGGATCAATGACCAAATCAAAATGGAGATCCAGCAATATATGGAAACAAATGACAACAACAACACTAAGCCCCAACTTCTGTGGGACACAGCAAAAGCAGTCTTAAGAGGAAAGTATATAGCAATCCAAGCATATTTAAAAAAGGAAGAGCAATCCCAAATGAACGGTCTAATGTCACAACTATCGAAATTGGAAAAAGAAGAACAAATGAGGCCCAAGGTCAGCAGAAGGAGGGACATAATAAAGATCAGAGAAGAAATAAATAAAATTGAGAAGAATAAAACAATAGCAAAAATCAATGAAACCAAGAGCTGGTTCTTCGAGAAAATAAACAAAATAGATAAGCCTCTAGCCAGACTTATTAAGAGGAAAAGAGAGTCAACACAAATCAACAGTATCAGAAACGAGAAAGGAAAAATCACGACGGACCCCGCAGAAATACAAAGAATTATTAGAGACTACTATGAAAACCTATATGCTAACAAGCTGGGAAACCTAGGAGAAATGGACAACTTCCTAGAAAAATACAACCTTCCAAGACTGACCCAAAAAGAAACAGAAAATCTAAACAGACCAATTACCAGCAACGAAATTGAAGCGGTAATCAAAAAACTACCAAATAACAAAACCCCCGGGCCAGATGGATTTACCTCGGAATTTTATCAGACATACAGGGAAGACATAATACCCATTCTCCTTAAAGTTTTCCAAGAAATAGAAGAGGAGGGGATACTCCCAAACTCATTATATGAAGCTAACATCACCGTAATACCAAAACCAGGCAAAGACACCACCAAAAAAGAAAACTACAGACCAATATCCCTGATGAACGTAGACGCAAAAATACTCAACAAAATTTTAGCAAACCGAATTCAAAAATACATCAAAACCATCGTACACCATGACCAAGTGGGATTCATCCCAGGGATGCAAGGATGGCACAACATTCGAAAGTCCATCAATATCATCCACCACATCAACAAAAAGAAAGACAAAAACCACATGATCATCTCCATAGATGCTGAAAAAGCATTTGACAAAGTTCAACATCCATTCATGATAAAAACTCTCAGCAAAATGGGAATAGAGGGCAAGTACCTCAACATAATAAAGGCCATCTATGAAAAACCCACAGCCAACATTATATTGAATAGCGAGAAGCTGAAAGCATTTCCTCTGAGATCGGGAACGAGACAGGGATGCCCACTCTCCCCACTGTTATTTAACATAGTACTGGAGGTCCTAGCCACGGCAATCAGACAAAACAAAAAAATACAAGGAATCCAGATTGGCAAAGAAGAAGTTAAACTGTCACTATTTGCAGATGACATGATACTGTACATAAAAAACCCTAAAGACTCCACCCCAGAACTACTAGAACTGATATCGGAATACAGCAAAGTTGCAGGATACAAAATCAACACACAGAAATCTGTGGCTTTCCTATACACCAACAATGAACCAACAGAAAGAGAAATCAGGAAAACAACTCCATTCACAATTGCATCAAAAAAAATAAAATACCTAGGAATAAACCTAACCAAAGAAGTGAAAGACTTATACCCTGAAAACTACAAGTCACTCTTAAGAGAAATTAAAGGGGACACTAACAAATGGAAACTCATCCCATCTCTCATGGCTCATGGCTAGGAAGAATTAATATCGTCAAAATGGCCATCCTGCCCAAAGCAATATACAGATTTGATGCAATCCCTATGAAACTACCAGCAACATTCTTCAATGAACTGGAACAAATAATTCAAAAATTCATATGGAACCACCAAAGACCCCGAATAGCCAAAGCAATCCTGAGAAAGAAGAATAAAGTAGGGGGGATCTCACTCCCCAACTTCAAGCTCTATTATAAAGCCATAGTAATCAAGACAATTTGGTACTGGCACAAGAACAGAGCCACAGACCAATGGAGCAGACTAGACAATCCAGACATTAACCCAGACAAATATGGTCAATTAATATTTGATAAAGGAGCCATGGACATACAATGGCGAAATGACAGTCTCTTCAACAGATGGTGCTGGCAAAACTGGACAGCTACATGTAGGAGAATGAAACTGGACCATTGTCTAACCCCATATACAAAAGTAAACTAAAAATGGATCAAAGACCTGAATGTAAGTCACGAAACCATTAAACTCTTGGAAGAAAACATAGGCACAAACCTCTTAGATATAAACATGAGTGACCTCTTCTTGAACATATCTCCCCGAGCAAGGAAAACAACAGCAAAAATGAACAAGTGGGACTATATTAAGCTGAAAAGCTTCTGTACAGCAAAAGACACCATCAATAGAACAAAAAGGAACCCTACAGTATGGGAGAATATATTTGAAAATGACACATCCGATAAAGGCTTGACGTCCAAAATATATAAAGAGCTCACACGCCTCAACAAACAAAAAACAAATAACCCAATTAAAAAATGGGCAAAGGAACTGAACAGACGGTTCTCCAAAAAAGAAATACAGATGGCCAACAGACACATGAAAAGATGCTCCACATCGCTAATTATCAGAGAAATGCAAATTAAAACTACAATGAGGTATCACCTCACACCAGTAAGGATGGCTGCCATCCAGAAGACAAACAACAACAAATGTTGGCGAGGCTGTGGAGAAAGGGGAACCCTCCTACACTGCTGGTGGGAATGTAAACTTGTTCAACCATTGTGGAAAGCAGTATGGAGGTACATCAAAATGCTCAAAACAGACTTACCATTTGACCCAGGAATTGCACTCCTAGGAATTTACCCTAAGAATGCAGCAATCAAGTATGAGAAAGACCAGTGTACCCCTATATTTATCGCAGCACTATTTACAATAGCCAAGAATTGGAAGCAACCTAAATGTCCATCGATAGATGAATGGATAAAGAAGATGTGGTATATATACACAATGGAATACTACTCAGCCATAAGAAAAGGGCAAATCCAACCATTTGCAGCAACATGGATGGAGCTGGAGGGTATTATGCTCAGTGAAACAAGCCAAGCAGAGAAAGAGAAATACCAAATGATTTCACTCATCTGTGGAATATAAGAACAAAGGAAAAACTGAAGGAACAAAACAGCAACAGAATCACAGAACTCAAGAATGGACTAACAGGTACCAAAGGGAAAGGGACTGGGGAGGATGGGTGGGTAGGGAGGGATAAGGGGGGGCAGAAAAAGAGGGGTATTAAGATTAGCATGCATAGCGGGGTGGGAGAAAGGGGAGGGCTGTACAACACAGAGAAGACAAGTAGTGATTCTACAACAGTTTGCTACGCTGATGGACAGTGACTGTAAAGGAGTATATAGGGGGCACCTGGTATAGGGGAGAGCCTAGTAAACAAAGTATTCATCATGTAAGTGTAGATTAGTGATTAAAAAAAAAAAGAAAAAGCAGTTCCTATGTGGTGACCTCTAATGAGTTCTACACAATGATATAAAGGGCATATAAAAGTATAGGCAAAGGGTCTGTTTGTGTTTATACAGAGGATCAAAGCCTAATTTGGCTACCCCGAAAATGAACTAAGATACGATATGAAAAAGAACTTCCAACATCAGCACTCTCGGGAAGACTCATGACAGAAGATGATCAGCAAAAAAAAAACAAACTCCAACAAAGATCCACGCACTGCCACAGGTGTAGATGCACTCATCCCACCAGTTCCTGGACTTGCCATGGGAATGATGAAGGAAATATCTAAGCTGGCCTGTGCATACAGTAAAACAAAAAATTGGACTGGATCTATACTGTTGGAACTCAACCAAGAATTAGGAGAAGTGCAAATTGTAGCACTCCAAAATCTTACAACCACAGACTATTTATCGTTAAAAGAACATATGGGATATGAACAGTCCCCAGGAATGGGTTGTTCTAGTTTATCTGAATTCTCTCAGACTGTTTAAGTTCAGTCGGACAATATCCACCATATCATAGATAAGTTTTCACAAATGCCTAAGGTGCCTAACTGGTTTTCTTGGTTTCACTGGAGATGGCTGGTAATTACAGGTATGCTTTGGTTAGGTAACTATATTCCTATTATGTTAATGTGTGTGCACAATTTAATTAGTCGTTTAAAACCTATCCATGCTGAAGTTACTCTACAAGAAGATATGTCAAAGAAATAATCAATCTTCCCAGGTTTTCTTCTGCCTGCTACTTCTATAGCTTTTCTTCTTCCTACCTAATCACAACCTTTAAATAGAACTCGTGCCACATGTCGAATTTACCAAGTATCATAATTCTTCCAAGTGGTAAAGACACCTCAAGACAAATGCTGGGCATAGAAGCCACAGGGCATAAATATGCAAAGAAGTAAAAAGCTAACCTTTTCAAACAATAAGGCTTCTCTCTCACTTACCAACTTAACATTTCCCTGTATGGCCCCGGAAGATGACTGGTTAGCCAGAGACGGGTAAGATTCCTCAAGGGAGGAACAACCTAAGACAGGCACAGTCGCAGGGGGCCATCTGGTGAGAAAATGGGGAGCAGCAGAGGTGAGGCTTAGAACCTCCCCCCTCATGTTCTGAGAGAAATCTTCTGCATACATGGATGTTTATTGCCCTCGTCTAGCTCGGATTAACACATGGTCTACAGGCACACACCTGATCATCTACATTTGCTCTCTTACAACACTAAACTCTGTTTTCTACCTTTATCTCGTATCTACCTACTACTTCAGCATTTTATTAAAAATAATAATAATAGAGAAATGTGGTATCCACATATAAATCAAGTTTAAAAATCAAATGAATATTCATATTGGAACTGACTGTGTATAGTTCATAATGCATGAACAAAACCAAAAGCTTCTGTGATGACTGCCCTTGCACTGTTCACCATGTAACTTATTCACTATGTAAGAATTTGTACTCCATGGAAGAATTTGTTCGTTATGCATCAGAAGATTGGAGACTGATGAAAATTAGGCTTGGGGTGGATTAATGATTGTGCATTGAGTATTGACCCCCCTATACAGAAATTTATTGTGGTTAACAACTATTTGATCAATAAATATGAGAGATGCCCTCACAAAATATATATATATATATATAAACACTTCCAATTGTAAAATAAATAAGTAACCGGGATGTAATGTATAGCATAAGGAATATAGTCAAAATATTGTAACAACTTGGTATGGTGATAGCTGGTACCTGGAATTATCATGTATATAAATGTTGAATCACTGTGTTGTACACCTGAAACTAATGTAATGTAATACTGTTGTCAACAACCCTTCAATAAAAAAAAAAAAAAAAAACAATTCCCCAAATGGGGATGGGAGTAAAAGGGTTATCTTTGTCTGTTGTTCTAAATCAGCAGTCAACAGGGAGAAAGATTAGGAAATACGGGGGTGTTAGTAAGTAGGAGGAAGTACCTGGGATACAAGTAGATGTCAAATGAGTATTAGTTCTCCCCTAAGGTTTATCACCAAGTCAGAGGATATACTGAATAAAATTGAAAAATGCGAAGTGGATAGATCCTCGCTGTAGCACGTTCTAGCTGTATGGTCTTAGGCAAGTCATCTAACTTCTCCGTGCCTCCGTTTGTTGCCTGTGTATGGGTGTAAGAAGAGTACCTAAGTCCTAGAACTGCTTTGAGGACCAGGTGAATTTACAGATGGCAGCACTCAGAGCGCGTGTGGCGCCTGGTGAGCAGACGTTAGCATTTGCTACTGCACCTTGCAGGTATTTTGGCCCTTTCTTAGGGCCCCATATTTTACCGTGCTCCAGCCTCCCCCAAAAAACTGCCCCCTGTAACAATGATCTTAGTTGAATGCCAATAACCACCCCCAGAAACTCACATACCAACACACACATTTTTTAACATTTGGGCCCTGTGGATTGTTGATGATCATTCGCATGATCAAGGTCAGGAAGAAATAAAAAGGTACTTTGGAGGCAATTGAATTACTATTGCTCCAGAGTTTCTTTTCTCAGACTTTTTGTTTCATAGTAAGTGCTAGATGTCAGCTTATTTTCTTGTGATTTTCCTCCTTCTCAGCAAATTAGAAGCCCACTATTCCTGCTAATTAAGGAAACTGGTCAGCTTGGTTTCAGTCAGTTGAGGATTTTATTCAACAATGTTCTCACACATTTGGTTCTAGGTAAAATAGGCTCACTCCCTAACATTTATAGACAATGTTAAAATGTATGCAGTCTCTAGCCACATTGTCGTCCTTAAGAGGTAGGGATTTTTCATTTTCATCCCATGGATAATGAAATAGATGCAGTGACTAACCTTGCACAAGTAGGAAGAGACAGAGCAGGGGTAAAATCCTCAGTGATTGAAGCCTTGCCCTATTGATCCAGCCTTGGATTCAAATTCCATTTTCAGTGCTTATCTGCTGTGTGACTCTGAGCAAGTTCCTTAATGTCTCTGACCCTGTCAAACAATGCCTCCCTCAAATTGTTGAAATTTCAGGGACACACACAGTTCTCTAGGGAACTCAGTATATAAACTAGACCTTTTTTTTTTTTTTGCTTGGACTTCTGTATTTGGCCTACATTTCCCCAAAAATGAACAAAGTGAGCCTGATACTTCAAGAAAAACTTACAGTATTTGTTGCCAATGATAAAATTTGCAAAAATGTGAATGTTGGAAAAATGCTCCCCAATACTTCAAAGATAAACTGGGAGGCTTTTTTTCTGCTAAGTAATATTGGGCTTGGGAAATAGATTCAGTTTTAACAAACTGATAACATTTTATAAGCTTTGGCTTCCATTCTTCTTACTGGCTTTAATCAATTTTTAAAGTTATAAGACCCACAAAACGGTAGTTTAAACTATGTCAACCTAAGTGCCTATGAGAAAATTACAAAGTTTTTTATATAGCAGTTATAGTCTATGATAAATATTAAGCATACAAATAAGAAAAATGTATTATACTTCACATCAACTGAATTTTAAGAATCTATAGATAATATTAATGCACTAACAAAATAAAACAGATGCCTATTAAATGACAGATGGAATTCTGATTTCCTTTGGTTAGCTTAAGTACATAACTAACATGTTACTCACAATACCAAGAAAGTAAGAAAGCTTTTATCTAAGTGCAAAAAAGCTTTTTCTCTAAAATCTCTCAAAGTTAAATGCCTGACAAAATAACATCCCCCAAAAAGGTCCAACCTTTCAAGAGAAAAAGTAGAAATTGCTGTAGAATGACTTAATTTACAAGTCTTCCAAAATGGCAAAGGATTTTAGGAAAAACCTGCCAAATATTTTGGCTAACTGTTGTCAAATCCACTGACTACCCACTGTCAATTTCCACCACAGGCTTCAAGGAGATTTTATTTTGCCTGAAGGAAAAAACTGCATTAAAGGAAAATAATATGTTAAAATATTCATACTTCTTCAAAGGTTAACCTCAAATTGTTATTTTGGGATACATCAAGATTTCAACAATATTTATGTTTTTCCAAGCATCCTGATCTAAGCTTGCACATCTTAACTTGAACCTGAAAATTTAATGAAGAAAAAGTCATGTTGTAGGAAATGTTTTGTTTTAGGAAATAAACCAGTCTCGATGAGCTATTTGCTTCATCCTTCTTCACCGCAATGCATTACAGTAATCTATTACCACGCAAAATAATAAAAGGTAACGATTCCATGTCAAAATTCTGCAGGTGTTTCACTCTTAAGAGGCCATCCATTTTTGGCTAGCTCGGCTCAGCAGACTAGTAATGTTTAAAAGGAAATGACAGCAGACGCACACACCGTTCCTAAGTAATTTAAGTAATTTAACATCAGACACAAACTGACCGGAGGAAACGAAGAAAAGTTCTGGAGACATTACGTGTTTTATCATCCACGTGAAGTTCCTATTTTTCATTCATTAGAATGCTCCCCTGGTGCGTTTTCAACCCTAGGGGCCTGAAGAGGTAGGTATTCAACCAAGAAGCCAATTCAAGCAGATTCTACAAAAGTGTACTTCGGACCGAAGGTCAAAAACTGATAAACAGGCTAAAATTTTAAACTACAAACCATCTTACATAATTGTCACTTTCATCATTTTACCTCGGAAGTCGCCCTAACAGGCAGCCTGGAGAAGCCGACCAAGCAGCGGGGCCCAGTTTTGACGGAGCAGCTCGCAGCCCGGAACCCCTCGGGCGGAGCGGCGGCTCCCGGGCCCCCCACCCCGAGGCGCCCCCCCCCGGGCCCCCCACCCCTAGGCGCCGCCGCCGCCTGCCTCTCCCGCCTGCGGCGGGCGCCCGGGGGAATTGCGCCCGCTGAGCCCCGCGCCGCAGCCCCTCCACCCGGCCGGCCGCGGCACCTGCCCGCACGCCGGGCCCGAAGCGGCGCCTCCGCCGCCCCGCGGGGACACTTCAGCGACGCGCTGCCGGGCGCGGGAGCGGCCGCGCCTACTCCAGGGCGCCCGCGCGAGCGAGGCGCGAGGGGAACGGAGCTTACCGAGGCCCGGGGCCACGTAGATGTAGAGGCAGGACGCGGACAGGGAGAAGAAGAAGATGAAGGCGAGCAGGGAGCGGTTGGAGACGAGCAGCACCCACCGCAGCGCAGACATCGTCCTCGCCCGCCCGCGGATCGGCGGCGCCCGGCCAGGCCGCCCAGGACAAGCGCGGGACCCCCGGTCGCGACGCCGCGCGCAGGAGGGGGGCGGCGGCCGGGACCCCCAGGCGCCGAAGAGCTGGGGCGGGAAGCGCGGACGGCGGCGGGCGGAGCGCCGCGAGGCCCCGCGGACAGGGAGGCACCTGTTCCCGGCGCGCCCGCCCCTCAGGCCTGCGCTGCGCTAGCGCGGGAGCCGCCGGGGCCCCGCCGGCCGAGGGGCTGGGCGCTCGCCGGCGCGCGGCCCCGTCCTCATGCCGCGTCGGGCCCGGGCGCCCGCCGCGGCCGAGGGAGCCGAGCGCAGCCGAGGACGGCGTCCCGGCCCGCGGTGCGTGCGCTCCGGCTCCGGCTTCGGGCCCCGCCCGCCGCTCGCCCGGCCCAAGGGCGGCAGCCGCAGGATCATCGCCGCCGCACGAACAGCGCCGCGCCGCGCCGCCACGGACCCGGACCCCGGGCCTGGAGCGGCCGGGGACCCTCGCGGGGGCAGAGCCGGGGCGCCGTCGGAGCCGCGGCCGGGTAGCAGGGGGGCGGCCCCGAAAGGGCGGGGGAGCCGCGCCGCGGGAACTGCCGGCGTTACTGCTCCCGCAACGGCCGCCCTGGAGGCCCGCCCCGCCCTGCCGGAACCGCGCGCCCGCCGATTGGCCCGCGCCCTGCGTCAGCACCGCCCCCGCGCCCGGTTCCCGCGGTCGCCGCGCTGCGGCGGGCGGAGGACACGCTAGGCTCGGTGCGCCCCGGCGTGGAGCGGCAATGGCGCGGTGCGCCCGTGGAAGGGCGTCTGGAGGAGGGCTTTCGGCGGTGTCACTCTAAACTAGACCTTTTTATACCTCCTATGGACTAACCTTTTCTAGGGGACAGTCCATAATTTAGACTTTGGCATTTTCTCTCACCAAAGTCTCCGATCAGAGCCAATCAATGACTTTCTAGGAAGTCATAAAAGTAGAAATGAGGGAGAATGATTGGGCATTTTATCACAAATGCGTGTTACTCCAATGTAACTAAGGGTGCCTCTTAGATATGCTTTTTTTTTTCCACCTAGAAAGTGGGGGGAAAACCCCAGTGGAACAGCTTGGCTAGGAGCACAAACGCAGGGTGGGGTGGGCAGGGCAAGCAAGCCTCCATCACCAAATCATGGTATTTCTTGAGCTCAGTGACTGCAGAGCCCAATGCCCTTCCTGTTAGGTGAGAAAACACAAAGACCCAACAGGGATCATGACTTAGAATGGTGCTTCCCTGGAAAGCAATGTGCACCTTGTTAAAATGCAGGTTCCTGTTCAGTAGGTCTGGGTGGGGCTTGACAGTCTGTTTCTAACAAGCTCCCAGGTGATGCTGGCTTGTCTATGGACTCCACTTTTAACAGCATAGATTAAACCAAAAGTTCAGATCCCAGCTTTTTTACTCATTGGGTTTATGACTTGGGATAACTTATCTGATCACTATTCTTCAAGTTTCGCAACCACAAATAGGGAATAATAGTAGTAGCTACTTCAAAATATTAGTGAACATAACAGACTTAAAAGTGTGTCTGGCACATAGTAAGAGTTCAACTAAGCATCAGCTATAATTATTAATGTCATTATTAGTAAAGTCAGAGTATGGCAATATCAGGATGAAGTGTTGGTCACTGGGGACAAAGTTAAATAACTTGAGTTTGACCTGAATTTCTTTAAAAATGAACTAGAAGGTTGTGGTTGATTTAGTTACAACATTCCTAAATTCTGTTACTTTCTTCAACGTCAGGGAGGTATATCAGTGTGCCAAGGCTGCCATAACAAAACAGTACAGGCACGGGAGGAGGGGCGAGGCTTTAACAACAGAAATGTGTTTTCTCACAGTTCTGGAAGGTAAACGTCCATGATCAAAGTGCCGGCAAATTCAGTGTCTGGTGAGAGCCAACTTCCTGGCTTGCAGACAGCCACCTTCCCGTGAGGTCCTCACATAGCCTTTCCTTGGTGCCTTGAGAAGACACAAAGAGCTTGTTAGTGACTTTTCTGCTTCTTATAAGGACAACAATCCTACCAGATGAGGGTCCACCATGATGACCTCATTGAACCTTAATTACCTCCTTAAAAGCCCCATCTCCAAATACAGTCATATTGGGGGTTAGGACCTCAACAAATGAAATTTGGGGGGACACAACATGGTACCTAACAAATGGAAATATAAATTATTCCATTTTCAGTTTTGTGGTGATCAAATGTACAATGTGTGCATAGGCTGATGCAGTCAGCTTTTTCTCTCTCCCATTACTCACTGACGATGATTCTTACATCTCTAGTCTACCAATATCATACCCACTCGCAGAGGTATGCAGGGAAGAGCATACCATACAACTCTTTCCTAAAATCCTTACCCCTCTGCATCAAAGGCAGAGGAGGATAAAGCTTTTGAAAATGTTTATTCCAGTTCTTTTACAGTTTTTGTGGGAAAGTAAGTTGGTGTACCTTCTTTGGAGGGTTAGATGTTGAAGTCTATCAAGATTAAAAATGCAATAACCAATTTTCCCAAAAATTCTACTTCTAGGAATTATCCTAGTTTCACAGGTATACAAAAGGTGAGGCTATGAAGTGATTCAATGCCTTCTTTTATTATTTTATTTTTCAAATCAACATACAGTAAAATTGACTTTGTTGCATTCTTTAAGTTTTGACACATTGATGGATTCACATAATCACCATCACAGTTAGGATACTAATACCAAAAAGTAAGACAAAATTAAAAAACTGAATAAAAATAAAAGGATATCAATCAAAAAAAGAATGACTAACAAAACCGGTACATACATGGGACCCAATATCAGACAACCATTAAAACATGAGATGCACATATGCATGATTCCATTATATGTGTGTGTGTGTGTGTGTGTGTGTGTGTGTGTGTGTGTGTGTGTGAATGTGTATTATTCTGGAAAGATACACAAGGAAGTGACTGGGGTGACCACTAAAATATGAGACAATTTCTTTAAGTCCTTTTCTTCTGATCTATTTTATTACTTATTTGCATTTCTAAAAGACAAGTTTAATTAAAAAAGAAAAATAGATTGATAAAAATTTAAAGAGTATGCAATTTTAAAGCTAAGTGTGTGGAATAAGGTATAATATGCAGTATGTAATATTTTTTAATTAAACTTTTAATTTTAAGATTATCATAGGTTCATATGCACTTGTTAAAAAATAACACATCTTGCAAAGTTATAGTTCAATATCACCACCAGTGCATTGACATTTACACAGTCACTACACAGAACCATTCTTTCACAAGCATCACTGTGCTGCCTTTTTATAGCTATTGGTACTTCTCACTCTAGCTTCCCATACCCTGATCTCTTATGAACACATTCTCTTTTTGTCATTTTAAGAATGTTATATAAATGGAATTATAGGTTGTGATCTTTTGAGATTAGCTTTTTTCAATCAGCACCATCACCTAGAATTCATCAAAGTTGTTAGATTGATAGTCTGTTCTTTTTTATTGTCAAGTAGTGTTCCACAGTATGGATATACCACTACTTGTTTAACCATTCACTTACAGGAGGACATCTGGGTTTTTTCCAATTTGGAGTTGTTAAAAATAAAGCATCTACAAACATGCATGTACAGGTTTTTGTGTGATCATAAGTTTTTCTTTTCCTGGGATAAATGCCCACAAACTCACGTGTTAGGTTGTATGATAGTTGCATGTTTAGTATTAAAAGAAATTGCAAAAGTATTTTCCAGAGTGGCTGTGCCACTTGACATTCCCACCAGCAACGTATGAATGATCCAATTGCTCCACATCTTTGACATCATTTGATGTTGTCACTATTATTTCTTGCTTTATCCATTGAATAGGCATGTAGTGATATGTCATTATGTTTCAATTTGCACTTTCTTAATGATGTCAAACACAGTTCCATGTGTTTATTTGCCATCTATACATCCTCTTCAGTGAAATGTTTTCATATCATGTGCCCATTTTTAAAATTAGAATGTTTGCTTTCCTTCATTGTTGAGTTTTGAGAATTCATTATATTTTTTAGTCCCTACTTCTTGGTGAGTTCTGTGATTTACAAATACTTTTTCCCAAATTGTAGCTTGTGCTTCCTTTGTCAGCATGTGGGCTCTTACTCAGCAACTCTTTTTAATATTAACAAAGAATATTTTATCCATCTCTGTTTGTATGGGTCATGCTTTTGATGTCAAGTCTGAAAACTCTTTGCTTAGTCGTAGATGCCAAAGTTTCCTGTACATTTTTTCTAAAAGTTAGAAAACTTTGTATTTTTACATAAATTTTTTAACATATATAATTTACATTTAGTTCCATGGGATATTTTGAGTTCATTTTTGTATAAGGTGAGAGATTTGGGTCTAGAGTTTTTTTTTTTCCTTTTTTCGCTTTTGGATACCCAATTGTTCCAGCAGCCTTGTTAAAAAGGCTTTATTTCCTTCATTGAATTGCTTTTCACTTTTCTCAAATATCAGTTGTCTATTTCTGGGTTCTCTATTATCTTCTATTGATTTATGTATCTATCACTCTGCCAAATCCACAGCCTTGATTACGGTAGCTAATAAGCCTCAGTATTGAATGGTGTGGTTGTTTCCACTTCATTCTTTGTCAAGACTGTTCAAGCTATTCAAAAGCTTGTGCATTCCCACATGATTTTTAGAGTATGTATTTGTCTACAATTACATTCACTCTACAGATGAATCTGGGGAGTATTGACACCTTTACTATGTATAGTTCCCCAGTCCGTGAACACATATGTCTCTTTGTCTATGGACAGAGTGTTCTTTAATATCACTCATAAGATTTGTGTGACTTCAGCATAGAGACTTTGTATGTGTTTTAAGTTTAA
Source organism: Manis pentadactyla (assembly GCF_030020395.1). Classification (NCBI taxonomy): domain Eukaryota; kingdom Metazoa; phylum Chordata; class Mammalia; order Pholidota; family Manidae; genus Manis; species Manis pentadactyla. The sequence continues at coordinate 19,291,538 of NC_080021.1, read as the reverse complement.
ACTAACTATTCAATTTTCTTTGGAGTACTTATAAATGGTGTTATATCTGTAATTTCAGATTCTACATGTTCATCGTTAATACTAGAAATGTAATTGATTTTTGTGTATCCAGGGTTTTCAATTAAATTAATCAGTAAAGGTATCTGGTTTATAAGTATTCTTTCATTTTACAGATTTAGATTTCTTCCCTTCTCCAAAATAGGAAAACCTAAATCCTCATCATATTGACTTGAACTCGAAAAATCCCTTGTGAGTCGGTTGGCACAGGGAAGGCAGTGTGGGAGAATGAGAAGGGAATGAACCTTGGAGTTCAAGAGATGTGGGTGTGAATTCTAGTCGGCCACCTACAAGCTCTATGACCTGGAACAGATTAAGTTCTCTAAGCCCTGCTACTATAATAATAATAAAACAACAACAGTAGTGAAGAGCTGTTTTAATAAAGTACTTAACATGAGACAGTCTTTTTGTCAAGAGCTCTGTACTTACTTCATTTAAACCTTATAACCCCCTTATGAAGTAGGAAATATAGGTCTACAATAATTTCCCTGTAATTTAAGCATTCTACAAACTCAGAAAGAGAATTTAAAATATATATATAAGCTTGCTGCTAATTCTTTTGGTATAAAAACCTGGTTTGAAGTTATATGAGGCCATTTATCATTTATCGTTACCCCACCTATCATGAATGTGGAAATATTAATGCTCTTGATTGCAGGATGCTTTTTGTTACACATACACCAGCCTACTGTTATGTCACATGAGCTATTCCACATATATCATATTAACTTTCAAACATCCACAAAAAATTGAAATCTGAAACATTTCTTGTCTGAAGATGATCAGATAAGGGACAGGTGACCCAAATCATTACCTTCATTTTGTAATTCAAGAAGCAGACACAGCATGATGGGTCCCCTATCCAGTCACACGCACACATCTTTTAGGTCATAGGGAAAACTGTGAGCCCAGACAGCCTGACCTCAGAGCTCTCAGACAAAGTCACCCCACTCAGCATCCTTGAGCGACAGGAGCTTCACGAAAAGGCCTGGGATGGAGCCCTTGGGAAGCATCTTGAAGAAACATTTAACTCTACCTGGAAATATGCAGGGTCTGCCTTCATGGATTGGGAGGTGTACAATGCAGGCAAAGAAGGCGGCTACTTGTCCCTGTCAGCAGAGACCTGGACGCCTGCCATGATGGATACTTTCCCATGTTTCCAGACACCACTCACGGCAGGTGTGGTATGACGTCCTTTCATTGTCTGCAGCCTGAGGCTTTCCCCAAAGATGTAACTGAGTGACCCCTGTAATTATTCATTCTTTATGGCAACTGAACATGATATGTTCAAGTACTGCCCCCAATCCTGATAGAGGTAATACAAAGCCCGATCATTTAAGTTGGACTTAATCACTTTCGAATGGGTCTGATTATAAAAACACTTTCAGCTCATTATTTCCCATGGCCAACATGAATGATACGTCACAGTACCACCAACAAAGCTGGAAGGGGTCAATGCTCATGTGACACCGATGTCACATTGACCACAGAGCTGCAGGTGTCTAGACTCAGAGCAGTGACAAGGCAGTGACAGGAGCCCTGAAGGCTGAAAGAAAAATTTAAAACATATAAGGAGAAGATTTGGAAGTAAGGAATAGGGGAGTTGGAAGAAACCTTAATGATCATTCAACTTTCTGATCTTACTAATGTGGAAACTGAGACCCAGAGAGGAAAGAGACATACCCAAGGTCATACAGCCAGTTTCTAGAAGAATTACTTGGGCAGTGACCCAAGCCACGAATCATGAAGTCATCCAAGATTCATCTTTACAAAGGCATATTGCATACCTTTGCCAAATCCATTTTCTTTAAGGTTCCATGGATATAGCTCACCACTTCATCAATGCTCACCTCAATTTCCTTTAACTACAGGGACTTATAACAAATCGGGGTCAATAATGCATGCTCGTCTGGAAAATACCTTATGAAGTTCTTATTAAGACTGTTGCTTCCTTCTTTTTTATGCAGTGTTCTTTTCCTGTAGCTAATTAGCTTTCGGGGGAAAAACTGTTGCATGAAGGAACCCACTATGATTATCTATGTAATCGTATGTGTGTGTGTGACTGCTTTTATCTTCTAGTTGAGTGGCTTTGAATGAGCAGAAAATGAAAAACAGTTTATTTGCTATTTATTATGATGCCCAGCACATGTTTTGCCCTCAGTACATATATGCTGAATTTAATAAGTCATTAACTTATAAGTAAATATCTTGTAGAGTTCAGGTTGTAAAGAAAAAAAAGTAACATAGCTTCATAAAGACACTTTGTCCAGGGCAAATTATTCTTTGTCCAAAAAGATGAAGGAGGTGGGAGGAGGACTGAGAGAAAGAGAAGCTTGTTTACCAACCAGCCTAGAAACTGATCTCTTTGGAATTTTATCACTCAGACAGTATATATTTACTGAGGTTATATTACTGCCCCCAATTATCCTACCTCACCCCACTTCCTCGGAGGATTGCACATCTGTTATCGTTGCTACCTGCCTTGTGGCGTCCACCCTCACCACGGAAGGGGCTGTATCCCTGACCTCCCGGTCTTGGACCTGGCCTTGTGGCCTCCTCTGGACAATGGGTGGGAGCGGATGGAATCTGCATTAGTTTGACCTGAAGGTAGTTTAATTTTTCCTTAGGTTCTTGTTGTTTCCCTCCTCCACGGTAGTGGTGTTCCCCAAATGGGCCCCCAAATGAAAAGAAAATGAAGAAGAGTAATAGCAGCCACCACGCAGTTGCTGGCATATAATCTGAGTGAGAAATAAAGCCTCGTGTTATAAATCCCTGGAATTATGGATTGTTTATCACTTGGCAAAGATGACTACTACATGGAGGAAATTTAAACCGTTTCATTCAACAATGGTCACAAATGATCTGTTTCCAACACAAAAAGTGTTATCTAAGTAGCACTTCTTGGTTTGAAGCAGTTAAAATTCAGTCCTTATTTATCCTGGGTGGTCCTATAACACAATTTTTTTCCTGTATTGTTTTTCTGTAAGCTGGCCATTCCGTTAAGTCATTCATTCTGTGTCAACCACCTTTCAGGCATCTTTATTAATTCTGACATTTAAATATGTTTTTCTCTTTATAAAAATATACAAATTAACTACAGGGCAATTATATAGGCTATAGAAAATGCATCAGTGGGTATATTACTTTAGAAAGATTTGATGTTACACCAATATTCAGTCTTTCTTTTCAACAATATAGTTTTTTATGGCATTTACTGAAGCAATATTTCCTCTTTGGAAATACCTTCATGGAAGTCCTGAACATTTTTTGTTAAATGTATTACTTGTATTCCTTTAAATCAGTGTTAGTGTTATGAGAATGGGCTTTACTCATAAAATTTTCTATCCCGTTATACGGGATATGTGGTATAGGGAACAACTGGGTATTTCTTCTTTATAAAGCCATTGCCAAAAATTTTTAAAATAAATAAATAAAGCCACTGCCTCTGATGGATCATTGGCTCTAATGGTTTTCGGATGGTTCTTGAGTTTTCACATTTCATTGCCTATAAAACATAGTAATGATTTTGTATCATGCTTTCAAATAGGTATGACTACGTGCACCTTGTGTTTTTGGCAGAATATTCTCAGGGATATTTTGCCCAAAAGTGATATTCTAGCTTTTTTTTTTCTTTTTCTCTGATTTTTGGTAAGAATATCAAAACAAGACTATTTTTTTATCAATTTACAAAATATTCTTCTATTCTTAAATAATTACATACTTATTTGTTTCATTAGGAATAGTTGTTGAATTTTCCCAATTGTTTTTTTGATATCTGTTAAGACAATCACATTTGTATTTTGTGTAAGGAACACAGAACTATTTGCATCAAATAATTCAACAAGCTGTCATGCGGAAGCATTTGAAACATTCACTTAAAACCCCTCGGGATTGGCTGATTGGAGCACAAGTGCGCGGGGAGCAAACGGACCCGGGGTGTTAACAGTCTCTCCCTCCCGCCCCTCCCCCTCCTCACCGCGGGGCTGAAGCAGGTGTTTTCCTCATCCTGGTTCCTGTGTCTACCACCAGATCTGACCTGTTCTGAGCTGTTTTCCTGGTTTATCTCATCTGCTGCCTCATGAGAATAATTATATTCACTTGAATAGTACCTTCTTTCCCTAGAATCGGGAACTGATTTTCCCTCCATTACAGGGCAATCTTTTCCCCCATGAATGTAACATCTTTCTTGTCTACCCTCCACTGTCTCTTAGCTCCTAGCCCCATGACCTTTCCTTTTCCTTTCTTCAGGAAGTATTGCAGTTATTTGTTTTGTTTTGTTTTGTTTTCTTTTTATTGAAGTATAGTTGATTATAATATTATATTGATTTCAAGGCTAAAACATAGTGATTCATCAGTTGCACCCGTTATTAAATCCTCACCCCAACTTGTTGACACAGGGAGATGTTACAGAACCATTAACTATATTCTCCAGGCTGTACTTCCATTCCTGTGACCAACTTATATTTTTATTGAGATTCTGTGCCTTTTTATCCTCCTCAACCTCACCCAAACTCCAACCTCTCATGGTAACCACCAGTCACTTTTCAGTGTTTGAAGTACTGAAGGTGGCGTAATACTTTTATTTTCCACAGAAACTGCACAAAGAAAATACCCTCTTTAAAATTAGACATCTAGAACTCTGGAGCTAATGCAATGAGAAGAAAGAAGGAAAGAAAGAAAGAAAAAGAGAAAAGAAGAAAGGAAGGAAGGGAGGGAGGGAGGGAAGGAAGGAAGGAAAGTTTGTGCTTTCATGATGTTTATGTAGTGAAAGGAGAAGACAAGAAAGAAAGCATGTGTTAGGCGATGCTAAGTACCAAAAAGAAAAATAAATCAGAGCAAGGAGTCAGAGGGATGAGGTGTCAGTGTTAGAAAAGACCTCCACAAAGTGAAGATGAGCCGAATAGATGTCCAGCAAAGAAAGCCTTCCAGACAGTGGGACCAGCTAATGCAAATACCGTGAGACAGGGTGTGCTTCTCATGTGTGAGCAAGAACAAGGGACCATGAGAGACCATTGTATCAGAGAAAACAGAAGAAGACTGGGGATGGGACCTGAAAGAAAGCCGGGGTGCAGGTGACAGTGGTTCAGGGCCGGCTCTGGTCCAAGTGTGGTGAGTAGCCATCAGAGCAGAGGAGCGCCTGAAGATGTTATGTGGAGAGCAGACGGGTGTGAGGTACAGGAGAAGCAGGAAATCCAGTTCGGAGACAGTTGCAATAACCCAGGGGAAATGTGAGAGGTCTGGCACTGGAATGACAATGGCCCAGGTGGGGAGAAATGGGTGGATTCTGTGTACACTTCAAAGTTAGAGCTAAGAGAATTTGCTGATGGATTGAATGTGGGAAATAAGGAGATGAGAGGAATCAATTTCAAAGTGTATATATATATATCTACATGTATTATATATACACACATGCATAGGTATGTGATGGTAGGTACATATATATGAATACACATACTTACCTAAGCAAGTGGAAGAAGAGAGTTTCTTTTCCCTGAGGTGGGGAGTTATAAGAGGAACAGATTTGTGTGTGGGGGCCAGGGAGGCACATGCACAGAGTTTGTATTAAGCATGTTAAGTTTATAATGCTACATGGACATCCCAGTAGGGGCATCAAACAGTCTGATGTAAGTGTAGAATTAAAGGGAGAGGTGAGAACAAGGATATATGATGGTTAATTTTTTAAGTCAGCTTGACTGGGTCATGGGGTGTCCAGGTATTTGATTGAGCAGTAGCGTTGTTTCTGGGTATGCCTGCAAGGATGTTTCCAGATGAGATTAACTTCTGAATCAGTAGTCTGAGAGAAGCCTATTGCCCTCCGTTACTTGAATAGACATCATCCCAATCTGTTAGCCATACAAACAAGTGGAGAAGGGAGAATTTGCCCTCTGTGCCTGACTACCTGAGCCGGACAGGGATCTTGCTCATCTCCTGTCCTTGGACTAGGACTTACACCATCTGTTCTCCTGTTACCAGGCCTCTCGACTCAGATTGGAACTATGCTACTGCCTCCCTGGGTCACCAGCTTGTGACTTCTCAGGCTCTCTAACGGTGCGAACAAGTTCCTTATAATAGATCTCTTTATGTAGCTTCCTATAATAACTCCTTTGGTTCTGTTTCTCTGGAGGACCGTGACTAGCCATGACCATGACTTGGGGGTCATCAGAACATTGGTATTATTTAAAGCTACAGCACTGGAAGGTTCAATGGAGGGCATGTGTAGAGATGATGAAGAGGTCCGAAGGCTGAGTCCTGCAGCATTGAAAGTCTAGAAGTCAGAAAGATAGAGGATGCATCACCTGGTAAGGGAATCTAAAGCAAATGGGACCTGGAGGCCAAAGATGCCAAATGTTTTAAATAGGCAATGGGGCCATGGTGTCATTCTCAGAAGGAGCACCTTGGAGAGTCCCCCTTAACAATTTTAATATTGATGTGTGTTTCTTTCCTTTCTTATTGTTAAATTGCTTAGCTTTAAATATAGTCAAGCAAATAAAATCATTCAAGTAATTCACAAGCCACATTTTTAAAAGTTCAAGTGGAGCAATTAAAGACATGTTCACAGGGAAGCTGGGAAGGCCACTGGGTCGTAGTTCCACGTTTGGACAAGCCAGGTGTCCTCTTGTGCACAGCCTTTCACTTCTGGGTTCACAGTTTGGATGGTTTTTCATCCAAACAATGAAGAATTTGGTGTAAATCGTATCAGAGCTCTTAGCCAGTAGCATAATGACAGGTCTATGATCGTAAGTGCTTAATAACCATTGAATAAATGACTAGATCAATGGACAAACACACTTTCTAACTCCAGGATTTTATAATTGGCATCCAACTCCCTTTCCCTTTAAGGAATATGGGCAGAACAGAGTTGAAATGGCATCAACACTTTGCAACTCTTTTCTCTTAATTCCTAGTGGCTTGGCTGAACAGATGCTTAATTATTTATACTGCCTTTAGGAAGTGCCACGGGGCTCTGCTGCTCTGGCTGCCATTTCTCTTATTATTAGTCTCAGAGCTATTTCTTATTTCCTCCAGCACAATGAAGGTGGTGAAGTAAGGAACCGCATTTCCCTTTTCAGAAGCCCTTGAAGTGCTCAGCTCAGCAGTAGCCAGACTCCTTGAGCATTTAATGAGAATGATGGAAGGCCTAATTCCCTTTGTTGTTCCTGGATTCCCTTGACCTCAGATAATCAGATAAGGAGCAGAACAAGAGCACCAGTGAGTGGGCTATTTCAATGATTTCTCTCCATCACTTTCCTGTTCCTGTGCAATCCTAGCATACCTATGGTTTTTTTTATTGTCAGCCTTTTCTTAAAACAGGCTATTCTGTAGCATTCTCTTCTCTGCTGCAAAAAATATCTGAAAATGCTGGATATTTGCCTGCTATATAGGGCTAAGATTCTTTGTTTATTGTGACTTTTTTCTTTCTTCTTTTCTTTTTCTCCAATCTTTCAGTTTTTTCTCTTTTTTCTTTTGATAAGAATGATAATTTATGGGATATTCTAAGGCCCGCAGATTGATCAACAAATGTTTCTTGCACGGCCCAGTGCTATGCAGCGCTTACAAAGGTTAGAAGCCCAAATCTTCTATCATGGAGATGAATGAACTCCAGTTTAAAAGGAAATGTCAACATATTTGGTCTTCAGGTGTAGTAATCATGATACAGTAATAAATTTAATTAGGCAAATATAGTAAGAACCTGCTATGTGCAAAATTCTGCATGGTACTAGTAGCAAATGGTTGACGCTCCCTGGGGTCATGGTTTTGCATGAGAGGTTTACATACAAGTATTATTTTCGCAGAGCTGACAGATACCAATGTAGATAGGCTAAAACAAACATGCAAACAAAAATGTGAGTAATGAGGGTGAAAATATTTTATTGCAGTTGGATCTTGACTTAGAATATGAAGCAGGGCAGAGCTTCAACAGGTAGATATGAATCCTGAACATTCCAGGATAGAGAAGCTTGGGGATAAAAAATCCTAGTGTACTCGGCATAAAGAGAAAAGTTTTGAAAAGGCAAAGTAGGTTAAGCATACATAGGAGTTCTCTGTTTTATTTCTTTCAACTGCACGTAAGTCAACAATTTTCTCAAAATAACATGCTTAATTTAAAAAATGAGAGGGGAATGTTGTCACACAGTGGCAATGTAAGAATGTCCACTGTGCAAGGGAGGAGGTGGTCCTGGGAGTGACTGGGCCCAACTCAAAGGGAACTCTGGACCCTCAGCTGACTGGATCACAACCAGGTCAGTGCTCAGTGAAAGGAGAGGCTGTGGATGTCTTATGCGTCAGTGGTCTGCATGAACCAATACCAGCTCTCATTCTTCAGCTGTGGGACAGCATCTCATATTTTGGGGTGGCAGATAATGAAACCTTGTCCTCTAGTTATTTAGGATTGTGTGTTCAAGGTGGCCTGGCAGTTCCCTGGGGTGCCTGTGCAGATGCTTGGCCCTCGGAGCTCCCCCAGGAGCCTCCACCAGAACATTTGAGGAAACAGGGCCCCTTCTTATTTTCTTTCTCCTTTTTAGAGCCAGAGATTGGAGAAAGTATTTTTCAAGTTACTGATTGACCACAGAGATAACAGAACAGAAATTTCAGTGACCACACATGAGGAATATATGTTTTTCAACAATAGTTTGGAAAAGTCACACACCTAAACTTAGAGCTAAAACTATAATACTCATAGAAGAAAATAAGGGGAAAATACGGGGGGAAAAACTTCATAACCTTAGATTTGACAGTCGTCTCTTACTATGACACCAAAACCATAGGCAATAAAAAATAAATTGGATTTCATCAAAAAAAATTTTTAAAAGCTTTTGGTCATGAAAGGACACTATGAAGGCAGTGAAAAGACAATTTACAGAATGGGATAAAAATAGCAAATCTTAAATCTGATAGGAGATTAATATACAGAATAGATAAAGAACTCCTACAACTCAATAACAAAAAGATAAACAACTAAATTAAAATGTGGGCAAAGGACTTGAATGTACTTTTCTCCAAAGAAGATATAGAAATGACCAATAAATGCATGAAAAGATGTTCAACATCGTTAGTCTTTAAGAAATGCAAATCAAATCTGCAATGAGATACCCCTTCACTTTCGCAGGATGGCTATTATCAAAACAAAACAAAAACACACACAAGCACACACCAACACACAGATAATAACAAATGTTGTCTAGTATGTAGAGGAACCAGAAACTTTGTGAATTGCTGATGAGAAAATGAAATGTAACCACTATGGAAAATAGCTTGGTAATTACTTAAAATGTTGAACACAAAATTACCATTTGATTCAGCAATTCCACTTTTAGATGTATACCCAAAAGAATTAAGCACAGGCACTCAGCCAGATACTTGAATACTGGTGTGCATAGCAACATTATTCATAATAGCCAAAAGGTGGAAACAACCCAAGTGTCCATCAACAAATGAATGGATAATTGAAACGGGGTATATACCTATCAACAAGTATTAGTCCGCTAATAAAGGAATGAAGTTCTACTACACGCTACAATGTGGATGAATCTTGAAAACATTATGCTAAATGAAATAAGCCAGACATAGAAGGCCAAATATTGCATGATTACACTTATATGAGGCATCTAGAACAGGGAAATTCTAGAAACAGGAAGTAGAAAAGATATTATCAAGGCTAGGGAAGGAGAGATAGGAAGTTAGTATTTAATAGATACAGAGTCTCTATAATAGTGGAAAATTCTGGAAATAATTGTAAACATTGTATATGTACTTAATGCACTGTGAATATACTTAATGCCACTGAATTTTACAGTTAGAATGGCAAATTTGTATACTATGTACCTTATTTTTTTACATTATAAAAATATTTATATTTCTCTAATGTTTACATTATATTTTACAATAAGAAAAAGTAGTCCAATTCCCATTAGAAAAATTGGAATGAAGCAAAATTAAGTTATATAAATAAATGATGTTTACAAACCCACCTTCCCGGGTAAGTGTGTTGTTTGTTTCTTCTCTAATTGGCTGGGCTTGCTCAGTCATCTGTGGTCGGCTGGCATGTTCTGGAGGTGCTGGCCATCAGCTGGGGCGCTCAGGGTACTGGGCCCCGTGTTTCCCATGGACTCCCATGTAACCATCACCAGAAGGGTGGTCCAGACATGTCAGGGTTCCAAGGAAGGGAGTGGAAACTGGCGAGTCCTCTGGGTGTATAGGCTTAGAACCAACATAGTCACTTCCAGCACATTCTATTGGCCAAATCAAATCATAAAAACCTGTGGGGAAACAGACTTCACCTTTTTATAGCAGGAGTTTCAAAGCTGGCCTTGCAGGAATATAGAGAAGGGTGAAGATATATGGCCATTTTTTGCAACCTATCAGTATATACATGCACCACAATAAGAGATTGAATAAATGAATGATCCAAATGTTGAAATAATAAATAGCTATTGCAATTTTAAAGAATATTTAATGAAATGGGGGAAAATACCATATGTAAAATTAAATACTGTATGAAATATTAATATACATACAAATAAATAAATGGTGAGATGTACATATGTATGAATACACATGTTCTCCATATTTTCTAAACTTGTATTTCTAAATACTGAATTCATATATTCCTGTGACAATTAGGTTAAAATTAACTTTCTCAAATTCTGTATTTTTTTAATGTGCTTAGACTTTTTTTTTTATTCATACATTCCTGAACTTATTTAAACTTGGGAGCTAGTTTATAAAGATCAAAAATTTTAATATGGCCTTTGTTTTATCTTTCACATGATTGATTATAAAATATTAGTAATCTAGGATTAATTTAGATCGTACTATGCTGACATTGTTCAAAAGACAATAATAGATATTTTTAACATTCTACAATCTATCTTTATCTCAACCTTTATCTTTTAATCTTGATGTTCTCTGCTAGAAGCAAGAAGCTTAAATAACTAGGACAAGAAATCAGAACCAATGTACTTTCTTAAATGTGACTGACAGTAGGAGAAGAGAAACATGACATTCCCCCTTAAGTTCATTGGTTAGCATTCACTCTTAGTTAAAGTTCACTTCCCAAATCATGCTTTACTTCATTCATTCCATTATGTTCACTGAGCGGTTTGCACAGTCCCTATTTTTGAAGAGTTGGGAATCCAGTGGGAAGACAAATAGAGGAGCTATCATAATTTTTATTGTGGAGTCTGCTTATTTGCTATGATCGAAGACAGTAGATAGTGCTATGAGAAACCCTCTGACTCAGACATATCTTTGATTTTGTAGGAGAGGGAGATGAAGGAAGAAATTTAAGAAAACTGACCTTTGCATTTATTCTTTCACCTAATATTTATGGTTTCCCTGCTTGGTAAAATATGCCCATGCTGTGTAGGGTACTTTGAGTACATCAGTGAACAAAAAAGTTCCTTCCCTTGTTCTAGGCACATTCTAAGTGAGGAAATACTAAACAAGTAAATATAAGACATCAGGCGGTAATAAGGGCTACGAGGAAAAATGGGGGTGGGAAAGGACATAGAAAAGACATGGGAAGTGTTAGAGAGACAGCACACGGGACGGGACGGCCCCAGGGACATCCTTCTGCCCGCCTCCCTCCTTCCTTGCTTTGAAGGTGCAGGCCTCCCTTCCCACCTGCATCCCCATTAGGCGTCTGCAGCTAGCGTGCTCATACCGCGCTTCTTGCCTTGGAACGAAAGTCAGCCCCCCAACACAGTCTTTCTCGCCCACACTTGCCCGCTCACCATAAGCCCAGGGTTTCAATTTAAATGACTACATGGACCAGGGGGATAACAAATAAGCGAACTGGTTCCAGCAAAAGACATTAGAGGCATTGAGAGCCTGAAGTGTGCTGGATATTATCTGTTCCAAATAAACAAGTTCAAGTATGGTTATTCATAAGTTACTCCCTTCTGGGACAGCAGTTTTTTTACCCTTTCTATAAGAAGTCGTGGACTCTAAGCGACTTAATTGGGATGTGCCTTATGTTGCCAAGAATGAATGAAACCTTTAGAGAGCCAGATACAAATTACATTTGCCAGAGCTAGCTGAATCATGTTTTTGTTATGCAAATGAGAATTTGAGAGATTAATAGTTTGTGGAAAGAGAGAATTAATCTCCCTTCTGATACCCGGCAGGGAACATCTTGTGCTTCAGCTTCCCCCACTCCCTCTATTTTTCTTTGGGGAAACCATTCTTCCCATGATTGTGAGGTCCCCTCACCTTAACCTCCACCCCGCACCCCCTGCCCCCAGCCCAGGAGTGGGCACGGGACCCAACTCAAGGCTAATAATAGCATTCTTTCTTCAAAGGAACTTCTCCCCTTCTTTTCTTCTAATGTGGTGAAACCTACATAACCTAATATGAACCGTTTTAACCATTTGTAAGTGCGCAGCTTAGTGGTATTAAGTACATTCACGATGCTGTGTGACCATCGCCATCATCTATACCCAAACTTTTCACCATCCCAAACTGAAACTCCGTGCTCCTTAAAAGCAGCCCCCATTCCTCCCTGGTCCCAGCCCCTGTTAACCTCTGTGCTACTCTGCCTCTGCACTGTGCCTACTCGAGGTACCGCATAGAAGTAGAGCCAAACAGTAGTTGTCCTTTGTGTCTGGCTTATTTACTTAGCAGGTTTTCAAGGTTCATCCATATTACAGCCCATGTCAAAACTGCGTTCTTTGTTATCCATGTATATACCACAGTTTGTTTATTCATTTGTTGATGGCTGCTTGGGTTTTTCTACCTTTGGCTTTTGTGATAATGGTGCTGTGAACTTTGGTATGTAGATATCTGTTTGAGTCCCTGCTCTCAATTCTTTTGGAAGAATTTATAAATATATATGTACTTAATACTCAACTGTACACTTACAAATACATACAGAGAGAGACAGAGGGAGGGAGAGAGAAAGAGAGAGGGAGAGAGAGAGGGAGAGAGAGAGAGGGAGGGAGAGAGAGGGAGGCAGTTGGTTCCTATGGTAGTTGTTTAATGTTTAAGGGACCAAACTATTTTCTGCAGCGACTGCACCATTTTATGTACCTGTCAGCAACACATCAGGATACCAAATTTCTCACAGCCTCACTAACACTTATTTTGAGATTTTTTGCGTTGTTTTTGTTTTTTTTTATTAGCCATGCTAGCAGATGTGAAGCAAAGCGGTATCTTGATGTTTTGGTTCTCATTTCCCTATGCCTAAGGACATTAAGCATATTTTCATGTTTGTGCTATTTGTCTATCTTCTCTGGAAAAATGTCTGTGCAAGTCCTTTGCCCACTTTCAAATTGGATCTTTGGGGAGGTTTATCAATCTCTTATCAAATACATGATTTACAAATACTTTCTCCTTCTGTAAATTGCCTTTTTCCTGTCTTGATAGTGTTCTTTGATTCATAAAGTTTCTATTTTGGTGAAGTACAGTTTACCTATCTTTTTATGTTGTTGCCTGTGATTTTGGTGTTACATCTATGAAATCATTGCCAAATTCAATGGCATGGGATTTTGTGAATGTTGTCTTCTACAATCTTTATAGTTTTAACACTTAAATTTAGGATTTTAATCATTTTGGGTTAATATTTGTATAAATGTTAGGCAAGGGTCCAACTGCATTCTTTTGCATATGGACGTCTAGTTGTTCAAGCACCCCTGTGGTCTTGGTAGCCCTTTTGAAAATCAGTTGACCATAGATGGGAGAGAGTTTATTTCTAGGTCTCTTTTCTATTGCACTGGTCTATTTGGCTTTCCTTATGCCAGTATCATACTGCTTTAATTACTGTAGCTTTATAGTAAGGTTCAATGTTGGGCCTGTGAATCCTCCAACTTTATTCTTCTTTTTCAAGATTAATTTGGCTATGCAGGGCCCCTTATAATTCCATGTGAATTTGAGAATCCGTTTTTCCACATCTGAAAAAAAAAAAAGCTGCTAGAACTTTGAAAGGAATTGTGTCAAATCCTAAGGTTTGTTTGGGTAGTATTGATATCTTCACAATACTAAGTCTTCCCATCCTTGACACATGGTGTCTTCCTATTTATTTAGGTCTCCCTTAATTCCTTTCAGCAACATTTTGTAGTTTCCCATGCACAAGTCTTCTACCTCTTTATTTAGACTTATTCCTAATATTTAATTATTTTAGGTGCTATTGTAAATAGAATTACTTTCTTAATTCCCCTTTTGGATTATTCTTTGGTGGTGTATATAGTTTCTTGGTGGTAGATAGCAAGCTGATATTTTTGTGTTGATCTTGTACATTGCAACTTCACCAAATGTATTAGTTCTGGAAACTTTCTTGTGGGTTCTTTGGGATTTTTTATATAAAATCATGTCATCTTTGAAAAGTACAGTTTAACTTTCTCCTTTCTAATTTGGATGACTTTTCTCTCGAAGTTTGGAATCCTAAGCTGGGAATCTAAAATGAACTGGAACTGAGTTATCCCAGAAGCCACCCTCTCAGGAGACGGCTCCTGCTGCTCAGGTTCCCAGGAGTGACTTCAGGTCACGTGCTTCCAGAAACTGGATTTTGCACTGTTTTCTTTCTGGTTCTGTGATCATTTTTAACAGAATTGTATCTGTTACTCACAACCCAGGAACCCTAATTGGAGTGATATCCCATTCTTACTTCTTTCAAACAGAATTCTTTTAAGGAAAAACATAAAGAGGGGAAATGTGGCCTAAAATAGGATTTAATTATCATCCTATCCAATTCTCCTCATTAAGAGTTCTTGAGTTTAGACTATATCAGTATTTCCCTTTTAAATTATTTTAAATGCACATTCCTGAACTGGATCACCAGAGATTTTAATTATGACTTTTTTGCAAATACCCCAGGTGATTATCAAGAGTATGAGCCATGGACTACACTTTGAGAACCAATGAATGCTTTGCATGATTAACCTCTACAAATCCAAATAATGAGCTGGTTTATGACTGAAACCTCTAGGAATGCTAAACTCTTTATCCCACATGATGAATCCATTTCTTGGTAACTCTTTTTTAAAAAAATTTAAAAAGTCTCCATACTTTGACTACCAATATACCCTGTGTAAATTGAACCACTGAGTCATAAGATTTTACAGTTATAGAATTGTAGCAGATTTGTCATTCTTGTGCACTTAAAAGGGACAATTTTAAACAATTAAATGAGCCTAATAAGACATATATCTTCACATAAATGTTTTCCTCTGAAAAACACATTTCCTTTTTTCTAAATAATTTAATTTCACATAAGCATTTGTATATGTATCTTGAGCTATCTCATTCCTCTGGTTAAAAAGAAAAAAAGGTGACTTGGTGGTTACTGAGCAGAACCCCAAATCCCAAAATAGCAATCCTCTAGTTCCCCTCAGATGTTTATTTCCTTTAGCTCTTAACAACTTTTCCATCTTGAAGAGTGAAATAATGCGCACCCTCAGTGAGGTGCTAAGCTTTACCAGCTAATGACTTGGATACCAGTGGCACCAGGAGAGGGGTGCTGAGAGGGAAATGAAAGTGCCATAACTGTGACAACTGTGTCAGATAGTTTTAGCATTTCTTAATTTCCCCTTACTCCTGATTTTCACTCCTCCACCTGCTTCTCCATAGTGAGTGGTATTTAAAGAACCATGTGCTACTGGAGTAAGAGTTGCTACAGGATAAAGGTCTGATAATTTGCTTATGAGATCCCTCAAGGTTATTAGCATTAAGGTGAACAGAATCCTAAACCTGATGAAATTATTATACTGTGTAGAACTGTTGGTATCAGCTAGTGTTTGAATGAGCTTATTGTTGGGGTTCTGGGGTAATTTAAGGGTATTCTGTGTGCATCCTAATGTCCCTCAAGTTCACTACCCTGGCTGTGCTAGATAATAACCTTACAAGAGAGAATCATTTAGTGGAAGGGAAGTAAACTAGAATTGAGACACATTTAGCTTCAAATCCTAACTGCATCTCTTTCTACTCTAGGTAAGGTATTTCATTCCATTGACTCTCATTTTCTTTATCTGCAAATGGCAAACTCCAAGCATCACTGAAGAAGTTGATTTAATTCAATTTCATTTGGTTAAACACATTTATTGGGCACATGCACTGCAAACTGGCAGGTGCTGGAGATACAATGGTGTTTGAGAGATTCCCTACCTTGGTTCAGTTTGAAGTTGAGCAGGAGAGATAAACAAGAACAAAAGCAACACAAAATGATCAGTCACAATAAAAGGCATATATTACACATTAGGGTAAGAATGTTTATAGATGTGCCTCAAATTGAATAAGAAATCATACTAGGTTTCTTTCTCACTTTTTTACTCTGTTGAGCATGGCAATAGTGTAGCAATTTAATAAAACTCCTCAAGTTCTGACTTACTTATTCTGGGAAGGTATTACTACCAAAGGCTTCCAGGGTATATGTGTGCATCTCTGTGTGTATAGTTACTTTAATCACCATTTTCTTCATCTGTTAAACCACATAGTTGAATTAACAGATTCTTCCTCCAAAATTAATTCTTTGAGATGTACAAAATTAGTTTCAAGACTAGGAAACAAAACAAAACCAAAAAATAGGCATGTCAATAGACTCATATTTGATAGACGGTATGAACTGGATTCATCAGGTCTACCCTCCTGATCTTACTAAAATAATCTCAGCTCAGGGAAGGGTTGTGACTTACCAAGGTCAATGAATGTTAAGATGCTTGGCTGTGAGTAGAACTCCAATCTCTCGTTTCCCAGTCTAGTGCCAATAATGTCAGTCAAAGCCATGTTTTCAGAAATGCCACCTATCCCAAGAGTGAACCCTTTGAAACAGAAGCATGACTATCTGCAAGTGCAAAAGAGTCAATAGCTTACCTTCCGCCTAACTGTCAGATGAGGCCAACAGGGCTATTTGATAAGACTGTTTCTGCCTCAGAGCAAGCACAGGTAGAGGCACTGGGCAAGCAAGACTGTAAGGAGATATTTGAGAACAGCACCTTTGCTAAACAGAACCCCAATCTCTCTGTAGGGCTGATTTGGATAAAATGCAAGCTAAGAGCCGATTGATTCTAAAGGGACAGCATTCTAGCCCTTCCTGTCCATTTACCTGAGACCTTCAAGTGCTCTCTTTTCCAAATTGGTAAGCTCCCTTAATAACTCCATGTTTATTTGTGGTGCGTATCAGACAGAAGGAAGTCCCAGAGTCCCCAGCTGTCAAAATAGATAAGTCTTGCTACAGAAGGGAACACTGAGATAAGGTCTTTAGGAATGAAGTAATCTCCTGCAATCATTTGGAATAAAGTCAAAGTCTTTCCTTCTGTTTTACACAGTCAGTAACTAGGGAAATCAGGAAAGGCAGACTTGAGTAACTCTAGATATTTCTGAATCATATTAAATATATATAAGAAGCAATTGGAGGCAAACAGGAAACAACAATAACATATAAAGAAGCCATGGAAAATCAAAAAGGATCAAATATGAAAATGCATCATGATTTGGAGCTCAAGCTCTGAAAACAGTTGAAAGGAGAGTAAACAATGTTTTCACTGGCTCCATGAGCCCACATGAAGTTCAAGGCCTTTGTTCCCGGCCACAGGGCACCCTCCCACCAGCACTTGACCATTGCTGTTCCCCTGAGAGGACTGCATATTCAATTTTGATGAGCATTATGACGACAGACACCAGGACCTGCTTTTTCCTCTGAACTTTATGTGATGAGAACCTACAACCACATCCTGTTAGAATAGCAGTGCAGGACTAGCTAACTATGCCTGGGGCCCAAATCTGACCATGCCCATTTCTATAGGAGTTATGCATGGCTGCTTTGGCAATTTAAGGGCAGCTTTGAGGAGCTGAGGCAGAGACCAATGGCCCAGAAAGCAGAAAATACCTATTATTTACTAAATGCACTCTCTTATTTAAAGGATAGTACCTGTAAAGGAGCATTTACTTTTACAGAAAATGCCTGCCTGCCCCTGGACTAGAACAATGAACACTTGTAAATCTAACAAGTTTCAACAATTGTCAAGATTTCGCTATGGTTGTTTCACTTCTGTATATTCATATACATAACGTATATATATTTGTACATGTTTTCCTCATCCATATGAAAGTAACCTGCAGATATCATGACCTTGGTTCTTGAAACATTTCAGCATGCCTCTGCTAAGAATAAAAGATATTCTTCTATGAAGCCACAATGCCTCAACCACACACACAAAAACTATTATTTCATGATTTCATCTAATAGGTAGCCCATATTCAGAGTTGGATTATGGTAGCCCAAATTCAAGGCTTGATTCGATTCAAGTTAAACATATTTGGCAAGGCCATATTATACTGCAAAAGGGAAAAAATAATGTTGGGTTTTCCTGCTATTGATGAGGCAATCTGATTATTTGGTTAAGATGATGGCCAACATTTAAAACAGTGCATGTTTTCTTCCTCTGTTAGGAAGTAATCTTGGTGTTGCTGGGGGCAGGAGTCTTCTGGCATCATGGAATATCTCTTTCACCCCGAATTTTTCACTTATTGGTTTTTTCTTCCCTTGATGATCAATGCATAAGTTAATGAAAATAACTGTAGATTTTTCTATTTCTGCAATTCCTTCTACATATTCGATCCGATACTGTTCTGTATAGAAAAGGCTTTTTTCCTTTGCTTTCCTCCCTCTTTCTCATCATTATAGATTTATGGATTTTTAAAAATCTAATGCTACAACTATTTATAGTCATTATTCCTTTTGATGCTTAAACTTCCCAAAACTTCCCAAAACTGAACCTCTTCCCTCTGCTCCTGTTTTCTTCGAACATGGCCAACTGGGCTTCGAGTTCTTTCCTGCCTTCTGACACAAGATGTTCAGGACATACCTTGTCCCTTTCCTGTCTCAGACCTGGAATCAGCCCTTCTCCAAGGAATTCTGGCTCCTTAATGGGTAATGGTACTTTCAAGATCTAAGCAAGGTGGTGCTCAGTACTATGCCGGGGGTGGGGGTCGGGGGAGGGAGCTTCTTTCTAGGCTTTTCAATTTACACATGTATGGATACATACTTGCATGAAATCATGAGTTTATAGTAGGCTCCAGCACTCTTCTGGGTGCAGACGAAAGGCAGCTAACCCAAAAGGCTTAAGGCATAAAAGCAGCTGAGGGTATGGCTTTGGGAATGACTAGAGAGATCAAGGACCTCAAATGATGCTATAGGTCTTGATTTCTGAGCTCTGACTTTCCTCTGTGTTGGACTCATTCTGAGGTCCAACAAGTGGTGGCAAGGTTGTAAGGTGGCAGTTCCAATCTATTAAAAATGAAAAATACAACACCTCTGTTAGGAAGGAGTTTGGTTCAATGATGCAAGGAGGCTGAACAGAGTGAAACTAAAGTCAGGGAAGTTAAGAAAGCAAGCAGGTTTATTCCACTCTGTCGTACAGCAGCCTGACCTAATGTCAAACAGGCCCCAAATATTAGGGAAGAGTTCCTTTTTATGGGGCTTGCAAGGGGTTATTAGGAGAGGTGGTGTTATGCAAACAAGTGTTGATTGACAGGCTGGCAACGATGTGAGCTAATTTTTACTGCACATGCTCTTTCCCAGAATTCTCTCTGCCCACCAAGGGGAGCCAAACTGCAATGCTGACTTATTTTAATGACTTTATAATGAGGAAAGGTCACTTCAGGACACCCCAGGAGCATGCCCAGTTGGACTCTAGTTTGTGAAATTTCCCTGTGTTTTACTCCTCCTGCTAGGAATTTTCTCACTGGTGGAAGCTATGTGTATTCCCACCCTCCCTGCAGTCAGCTCAACTTCTCCTCCCGCTTAGCTCTGGCCTCCTGCCCAACACCTCCAAACCCTGAAATTCTACTACCGTTACTGGGATGGAAGTTCAGCAAAGACCATGAGGGTTTTCCCCTGAGTCTCATTTGTTCCTCACACCTGATAACTCCTGGTGAAAGAAGGTCCCCACCTGCCTTAGTGTTCTCCAGCATGACTTCATGTACTGACCGGGCCCTGAGTCTTTCTCTTTCACACTGATTGCCCTAGAGCAGCTTTCAATCTCCTTGGCTCTGGCCCTGTTCCCTCACCTATAAACCTTTGAGCAGGTGTCCTACAGGCTACAGGTATGCCCATTCTTTTTTTGCAAACATCTCTTTTAGAAGAACTTGAATCTGCATCTGGCTTAATTACTGCGTCCCCAAGGATCTGCCAGTATTCTTCCATTCACAGCCAGCTCAGTGATGCTCAGCTGATTTCTTAATTCCCCAAATCTCATGTCATACAGCTCTTTCCCATCCAAAGCTGCAGAGTGTGACTCTTCCTCAGCAAACTCTATTTACCAGCTAAACTTAGAATATACTATTAGCTCAGAAAGGCACCACTGGGATCATTCAGTCTGTTCCCCAATGCACACCATCTCCAGGAAGGGAGGAAGGAGGCAGGCCTGAGAGCAAACAGTGAGGGCCTGGAAATCTTAGCCCCTCATTCCAGACTCCTAAGTCTTAGCCACTCATGTTCAAGGAGTGATATTGAGCCGACCTATCATTCAAGTGGCTGTGCTCAGTGTCTTCCTGAGAGGACGAGAGGCCAGACGGTCTATGGGCAGCAGGGGAAGAGGGTCCCAGGAGGTGAGGGGGCACCTGAGCTCTGCTGCAGCTCTGACCTAGCTGGTTTATGACTTATGACTCTGTAACTTCTCTTTCTTTCCATGGAAGGAAATTTATGATATGCAGCTCATTTTCTCTGAGACAGTGTCTACATGAGCAGCCTTGTTACCAGGGAGATGACATGTTTCCCTGTCATCACCATCATCAGCTCTACAACCAATGCCATTTGAGAGAAGCCCTGCTCTGAAGCCAAGCAGTCCTGGATTAAATCCTGTCTCAGTTACTTAGAGCTCTGTGAGGTTGCACACCGCTTTATCTATTTCTATCCCAGTTCCTTCATTTACCACAATAGCATGGTGTGGTGGTGAAAGATGCAGTTAGTCTTTCTTTAGCCTTATTCTTTCCGAACCTCAGCTGTCTCATCTCTACAATGTGATCACAATGGTAGCTCGTCCATAGGGGAGGATGAAATGACGCACTGCACCTAGGATGCTTAGAACAGTAGTGCCTGACTCTTGGTAAGCAATGAGTAGCCATTTGTTACTGTCGTTGTTGTGGCTGAGGTATATATATCTATATATCTATATATCTATATGTAGGTTGTGTGGACCATAAGTGCTGCAATTATTTGGTTATGAGTCATCACTGCTCCTAGACTGTGGGCTTCTCCAGGGCAGGGGTTAGCTCACCTCATTACCCTGAGAGCTGAGCATGAAGTCTAGTACCCAGAGTGCTCACGTACCAAATGCTGGCTTCTGTTACTGCAGAGCTGCCACTTGATTGAATTACACTGTATTTGCTTAGCACAGGGCCTGGCACATAATAAACTAGCCATCAGCCCCACCATTGTCATTTTCTTTATATTCCTATAAGTTCTTTTGTGGCTACCCCAGCAACCAAGCAGAGGTCAAGGTGGACACACACATCTCTCCGCTCTCCAGAGGGTGATACCCATCAAGCAGGTGAAGGGGTTCACCTTTACAAGGAGAATATCTAAGCCCTCCTGGTGTGGCTGTGTGCAGGAAAAGCATTGACTCAGAAGTTGAAAGAAAGTGTTTAAATCCTCACCGTATCCCAAGGCACGGAATAAAACCAAAACAAGTCACTTACCCTCAGTGGCCCCTAGTACTCCCTGTGTGTCAGCTTTGTATCCTACATAGAGACGTGATGAACTCAAAGTCTCTTACTCCTGTAACTTGGGCCAGAGGAAGGGGCGAGTGTGGAAAACAGGTTTACAGCAGGAACAGGCAAGCACAATACTGAAGCCCTCAGGCCAGGAATTACAAATGAAAATCCTGATTGAGAGCACTTGCCAATTTCCATGGTGTAAATACTTTCCACCAGGACCAGTTTCAAGCTGCTAATGTGAGTGGGAATAGCTTGCAAAACTCTCCAAACTTTTAGCAATCAGATCTCATAAGCTGATGAGCCAGTTCCTCCACATCAGGACAGAGGTAGGAATTGCTGGAACTTAGAAATTATAAGGGGGTCAAGAGCCCCAGCTTCACACTCTACCTCCCGGGCCCCCCTCATCTTAATGAAGAGGTCTTACTCTTTCTTTGTTGCCTTTTCATAATTGCTTTTGCACTAAAGGCCCCCAGGATACAAGACGTGTTCATTCAATAGACTTTTGTTGAGAACTTGCTGTGTGCCAGATCCTGAGATAAGCACTATGGAACTGCAATGCTGTCTTCCCCCAGAAGACACAAGTAAACAAATGCTTTAATAGAGTGAGAGGTATGTCCAATATTTATTAGAGGATGGAATAGCTAATTCTGCTTGGAGGAGCTAGAGAAAATCAAAACAAATTGCAAAGACAGTAGTTATGAAGACATATAACCTTTATTGCCCCTCTCTCCATGTTTCCCCCTCCTCCATCTCTCAGCTCTGTGTGTGACATAGCAAGTCACTCAGCATATCTGAATCTCACTTCCTTGACCTAAATATGGAAAAAACAACACCTGGCCTTCTTCCTTAGACAGAGATGATTGGGGTTGAAAGAAAAGATCAGAGAAAAGGGCCTTGTAAACTGTGAGAACCTATACATATGAGACAGACTGTTGTAGCAGAGACCTGGGTCAATCAGACTTCACACCTGGAACCAGGTGCACATGAATACTGACCTACTAGAGCAGGGTCTGTGGGAACCTCATTCACATTTCATCTTAAGCACCTTTGCTAGATTTACCTAATTCCAGGCTTTTCCTGTAACACTGAAATCCCAGCACACAGAAGACCAAATATATACAAGTGATTTTTCTTTCCAACATGGAAATAATTTTTTTACCTCTCTGTAAAAATGAAACATAGGAGTTAGTGCTCCCAAAAATAGACAATTCAGAACAGAAAAATAAAAAGACAGGTAAAGGTTACCTGCGATTCTGCCACTCACAGCTAAACATTATTAGAATTTGTCTATGTTTCTTTGGGAATTGAGACAGGCAGACACACACACACACATGCACATACACATACATGTACACACACGTGCATGCACAGACACATGCATACATGCAAACACACACATATCAGATTTTAGTAAAATGCAACCATGCTTAACATACCTACTTCATCTGTAATTTTAAATGTCATATGTATGGAGTTATTCCCTGTCATAACAACAGAGTCCACATCACTGCTCATTATGTAAGTTTCTTTTTGTATCAGATGCCTGAGAAGTGAATTAACAGGTCCAACTGATTAAAAAGAAACATCTTAAAAGACCTATGATGTTTTTTGGCCAAAATGAAGAAGCATATTGAGAGAAAATGACATCATGGGCTTTGGAATATGGGACCCCAGGGTTTGAATCCACATACCAACCCTTCCACTGTCGCTCAGGGGCTTGACTTACCAAGCCTTCTCTTCCTCACTTACACAATAGAAAAAGTGGTGAAGAAAATATTCGCTTCACAGGCTGGCCCCTTTCCTCCATGCCTGTACTGCATGCCAGTGTCCGGCAGAGTTCTGGAGGTACAACAGGTGTGAAATGTTAGCCTCTTCTTCAAGAAGCTCACAATCAACAAAAGAATTGTGATCCCCAAACAATAAATAAGAGACTCTCGTTTCACACTTCAGGGTTTAAATATATAGTTGAGCTATTTTAAAACGGTGCCCCAGAAATATCACAGGTAGCAAATCTCTTCACACACATGCTTGGCCACAGAGTGCCCCCCTTGATGCACAATGGAGAAACACTGACCATGGGAGATTTCACAGGTCAGGCTTATAAATACTTGCTGTGCTGTATAACCTCATGAACCTGCCCAGCTGGCTTCTCTCTGTGGCTGGACTGGGGAAGCACTTTGGAGGAGACACTTGCCCTAATTTCCTGGGCTGGAATAAGCAAATAATGCACCAGCCCTTCTCTTTTGCTGAAGGTACTCTCCGTAGCAAGTTAAATCCACAACGCCCCCTGCAGCCCCGCCAACCCCTCTCTGAACTGAGTCACCCCTTCCCGTATCCTCAATGCAATTTAGACATAGGCAATACTGTGACAATGAGCTGAAATAGGCATTTTTCCAGCAATACCCACACTCGCCTCAGCCACACAGTCCCAGTTGTGCCTCCATCCTCCCGGCGCCCAGTCTCCCTGCTTCCCTCCATTATTACATACACCACAATTGTCCATTTGTTGTCGGTTTTCTTCTAAGGACTCAAGCTAACTGTTTGAGATTCACGTTTTCTTTATCTGTATATACCCAGCCCCCAGCTCTGTGACTCCCTCAAAAAACAAGTTAATGTTGTTTCTTGATCTGAATTGGATCTGATTCAAATATACCCCCAATACAACTGAAGTCTTCTGTGGTCCTTGCACTTCTGAGTGATGTTCCATTAAGGAAAGACAAGTTTGGCATCCAAATGAATTGAAAAGTAATCAAAATATTTACAATAGTCTCTCTAAAAAAATCAAGACGAGCTTTCATTGCAGGAACCACAATAAAATAGCCTAAACTCTTATTATTGTTTCACCCAACCTGATGAGGCCAGACACTATCCTAATGTGTGCCCGACATGGGAGAGAGCTGGAAACATTGAGCATATTGATCAGCTATATATGAAATATTGTTGTTTATCATCACAATACTCAGTGGGCTATAACGATTATTTTCTGATTATTTTCTTGCTCTTGAACCTGTAGATTGCCAGGGGCTTGGCTGATCTAAGCTAGGCTTTGCTAGGTTTTTTTGTTAACTTCCAGGTTGGGTGTCAGACTATTCCATATGCCTTCAATTCTCCTTAGATTTGCAAACCGAAGAAAAGAGGCAAAGCCCACACATGCAAGTATATTTTAATCCTTTGTTTATGTCATGCTCACTAATACCGCATTGGTCAAGGCAAGTCACTTGGCCAAGTACAATAACAATGGAGTAAGGGTGTCTACTCCTTTCAAGAAAGGAAGGGGAAGGTGTAATTATCTGCTGAAAGTATACATAATCTACAGTTATTGCCCTCTTGTTTCTATGGAAAAATTGTCTGATACATGCATTTACATGTGAATTGTTTGCAGTTCCTAAGAGAAGTGAGATGCAGGATTGGACAGACCTGACTGAGGAACTCTGGGGAGCACAGAAAACAGCACCTGCTCCAACCAACACCTCAACCATTCACATCCACCTGCTTCCTATAAGGTCGCTCATCTGCTCCTTGAGAATGTTGGTTCATTTAAGCTCTTGGGGAAACTTACCATAAATTATGAACTGTAAATCCTCTTTCTGCAGCTGGTCTAGGAGCAGAAAGTGCCATTTTTAGTCCCTTCCTCTACTACCCATTCCAGATTTTCTGTACTAGGACTCGCTGGTACCTCAGCTAGTACTTCTACTGGTCTAAGTGGCTTATCTGCTGTATTGACTCAGACCTTCATGCATGAGGGGTCTGAGCTCATAGTCAATCTATCCCTCTCGAGCTGTGGCTGCTGCCCTTCTCCATTCACACCTGGGCCAGAGCTAGACCTATGAGTCTGTTAGGTGACATGTATTTTCTCCCTACTCCTTTGTCTAGCAATACCACTACTTTCTCCTGGTGTTCAAGGTCAATTACGTCTGCCAGGATAGTGACTCTTCACCTAACGGTCTCCTGGCATAGGAGCTTATAGTCACTAAGCAGCAGTCATTGTGTAAAGCCTAATGGGACTCTTACGTACCACCTCATTGATGCATTCACTCAATGAGGATGAGGACTTCTGGCCTTGCAGAGCCTAGAGATGCCAGGTCTGGGAGCACAAATTCTCAAAGTGCCCAGTGTTGGCCAAAGTGCCAGGCTACTTCTATTTTATCCCTCAATTTATAAATATACATTTTTTCTCCTCTTTGGGGACATAGTACTACATAATGGTTATTGATTCAGTTTACACTGTTTCTTGGAGAACAGCAGTGTTCATCACAGGGTAGGATCATCTCCAGAATAGCATCTCAGAGACGCTGTCACTCTATCAGACCAGCAGCTGTCGGGTGGGGTGCAGTATGTGAGAAAATTGGAGTAACATGTGTCTACTGTCCACCTTCTTTGTTTCAGAGGAGCTCTTTTGTCTAATGTGATGTTATGCAGTCTCCCATGCTGGTGGATCAAATATTTTGTAAGTCCTTAGAAAATGCTGCTGACCTAGGCTCTTTTGGAAGAAAAGGCCAACTCGTACTAGAATATGTATAAAGCAATTCTTTACAAAGTGAAAAAACTAAAAAAAGCCTATTTCATGTTCTAGAGGGTATATGAGAGTCCCAAATTCATGGGCCATATTGCTGATGTGTTATATATTATATATGTAATATATTAAAAATAAACTTGTGCCACCTAATGAACCACTATTTTAATATTCCACTTGATCCTTGAGAGCAATATGTTACCATGGAAACCTAAGGCTGTCTAGTCATTAGCACCTTTTTCCGCACAGGAATTTAAGTGTAATATTATTCTCCCAGCATGAATTAAATTAGCAATTATTCACCCCAAAATAGCATCAACAGCATCTAAGCAAACACAAGGCACTAATTATTTGTTAAGTCCACATAAATTATCTTCAAATTATGCAGCAGTTATGGTAATCTAGCAGAGCTAATATATATACATTAGATGCTTAAAGAGGAGAGAATGGAAGGCAGACTTTGCTCTCTTGGGTCAAAAGAGTGCATTTGGTGAACAAAATCTTCATGAACTTTTCCATGATTTTTCCCTTATTGGATGAAGTCTTCCGTCCTATGGGCCTGCCCAAGCACTTTTTTCTGAACTTCTCTTATCTTCTGATTACCTTTCCTGAGTGTTTATCTGATCATCCTGTCTGCCTAGAATCTACCCCTGCTTCTGGTAACAGCAGCTTGATTTTCCTCTTGAGTACTAGTCCTGGTGAATTTGTGCAGTCTTTTAACTCTGGATCTGCTGTGGAGAAATCCATACAAATACCTCCCATGACTCAAAGGAAGGGGAGTTCTGCTTCCCTTCCTTTAGGACTGAGTATTCACATAATTTATTGTTATTTTGATCTGCCATAGGACTTTCAGTATTTTTCGATTACTCTAATAGAACATTGCCTCTTGATTTTTAATTCTCTCCAACCAAATGTATGTGATAGCACCATTTAAGGTACTCAGGGTTAAGTAGGCTCTCAGCAGTTAAAGTAGGAGCTGGCATTTCTAATTTGTGCTGACTTCTGGAGAAATGTCATCAATTCAGAATCCTCCTAGATGAATCCTCTCATGGGAAAGGGAAGCAAATCAGACTGGGACCCATCTAAATATCTATTTTGGGTCCTTTGGGTATCAGGATGCTCTGGGAGACACACGTAATCAGCGTAGCTCTGCAAACTCTGCTTTACTCAGCTCTAGACACTGGCTGGATCTGGGGAGCTTGGGTATGAAGTTATTTGCAGACAAGCAAATTTATTTCAGACAGGCCACACTTAATGACCAAAATTACCTGTTCACAAATGGTCAGCCCAATTACTTTGTTCATTTACTGCTTCTAGTAACCACTTAAAAATCAAATTGTTACCTCGCTATTAAGGCAATTGAAAAAGCAGTTTCAACCCTTGTAAGTGTGCTTCAGTTTGCTGGTAGAAAATGCCTTAGTTGCTCTTCTGATGCTAATCAACTTTTACAATCCACTGCTAATTTTTGCAAAGCTAGAGATCTCCAAACTTAGGGAACTTATGATATTACTTACAGGGCTCTGGGCTTGGTGCCAGAAAACCCGAAGTTAAGCACCTAGTCTTCCCTTTACTAGTGGAATGACTAAGTCATAGGACCTTTCTGAGCCTTAGCCTTTTCATTGTGAAGCAAGAATAAAAATCCTTGCTTATGAAATGCTCTATCAGTTTCTGTATGGGAAGTATTATAGTGATATTAATAACAACAAAGACACTGCTCTGTGATAAACAACATTTTATTGATGATGATAATGGTGGTGGTGATGATGATGGAACTAGGATGATGAGGGGGTGATGGGGGTGGCTAGCATAAAGCAGATGTAATTAACATACTTGTGCTATTGAGACTATATCTAGAATCAGAAGAACAAGACATGGGGTGGGAAGGCTGGAAAGCAAGGAGTTGTGGCTCTCAATCCCAGCTTCACATTGGGGTCAATTAAAGTTTGAGAGCCCCAGATCTCAGAGAGTCCCATTGAGATCCAATGGCCCCCGTCATTGGACAATGACTGCAGTGCCCTTTAAGAATAAGAAAGTGAATCAAAGATTAAATAGCCACACCGGACTCCTTGCCAACTTTTGTTTGCACTATATGACTCAAACACAAAATAAATGAGTGTTTTACATTCTTCTCAACTCTACATGGTATGTTTAATCATGTGCAATGAGAATGTCTCAACTGATGTCCCAGTCAAGGGTGTAGCCCTGGGAATGATACATACTGAACATGTACTTCGTGCCAGACCTTCAGTGCTTTTCAAACGTAATCTCATCCAGTCTTTGTGCCATAGACCCCATTGTCCCCATTTCTCAGAAACAAAAGAACTGAGGTTGAGGAAGGTAGTGATGTCAGAACAGAGGGACATCATTGTGCTACAGTGATTTATAGAAGAAATATAATTTGGTCTTCATCCCATTTCTGGCAAAGAGTATCTAAAACCCATAGAATTTCCTGCAGTGAGAATGATAAAGTGGTCTTCTTTTATGTTAATAAGGCAAATTTTGCAAAACATCTAAGAATGGGGGCTGGTTGCCAGTGGAGTCAACCAGGTGATTAGAGGGCTAGAACTTTCATTCCCACCTTCCCAACCCTTGAGGGAGGGAAGAAGGGTTGGAGATCAAGTTCAATCACCAACGGCCAAAGAGTCAACCATGCCTATGCAATGAAGCTTCTGTAAAAACCCGAAAGGACAGGTTCAAAAAGCCTCCAGGTTGGTGAGCACATGGAGGTGCTGGGAGATGGCCCACTCAGAGGTCATTGACGCTCTGCCTCTTCGTCCATACACTGCCCTATGCACCCCTTCCATCTGGATGTTCCTGAATCATATCCTTTTATAAATTGATAATCTAGTTAGTAAAAAGTTCTGTGAGCAGCTCTAGTAAATTAATTGAGCCCATGGAGGGGGTCATTGGAACCTCTGATCTTTAGCAGGTTCATCAGAAGCACAAATGACAAGGAGGTGGACTTGCAATTGACATTTGAAGATGGAGAGATGAGCCTTGTAGGACTGAGTCCTTAACCTGTGGGATCTGATGCTGTTTCCAGGTACATGGTGTCAGAACTGAGTTAATCAACCTCAGTTCTTTCGATTCTGAGAAATGGGGACGATGGGGCCTATGTCACAGAGACTGGATGAGATTACATTTGAAAAGCACTGAAGGTCTGGCACAAAGTATATGTTCAGTATGTATCATTCCCAGGGCTGCACCATTGACTGGGAAGTCAGGTGAGACATTCTCATTGCACATGATTAAACATACCACGTAGAATTGAGAATGTAAAACCCCATCATTTATTTTGTGTTTAAGTCATATAGTTGGACACCCACCTGGGTCTGATAATTTATTGCTGGTGTGGAGGAATGTTCCAGGAGGTCATCAAGAGGACATGACCACTGGTTGACCAGAGAGCTGGACCCAGGCAATTGAAGGCTCCATACCCACTTTCCTGTGCTTAGGAATAAACACTCTCCCTCCCATTCCCACAGTGGGATCCATTTCTAAGGATGCAGCCTTGAGAGTTCAACATATTGTTGAGACCATCTGAATGATATACGTGACTGAACCACTTAAGGCTTCTGTAGTGACTCAAGATTCTGGCAGGCAGGAACGGAGACCCGCTGGTCTGCAGCCGCCCGAGGCCAAGCCTCCTGTATAAGTCCCCTGGCTTATTAGAGCCGCCACCTCCCCACCTGGGGTGGTCTGCTTCTTCCTTTGGTTTCTCTTTAACCTCCGTGTCAACGGAGAAGTTTGTGAACCAACAGGGAAAAAAGTAAAAACACGTTTTGGAATTGGGTGCAGAATCTTAATCATGTTCTATCATGATGGAACATATCCCTTTGGGAATATATATGCTCATAAAGAAGGATGCGATGGTAGTGCAGAAACAATAATCAACAAATATTCTATGTACTCCCCTCTATTTCCCAAACCACTGAACTGAAGTTGGAGCCATGTGACTAGTTCTGGTTAATGGACTACAAGTGTCACTTTCTGTTCGAGAAGATGAAGAGTCATATGCCTCAATCCCATCGCCCCTCCGGGCTGTCATGTTGCCCTTAGAGGCTCAGGGTAATAGATGGTCAAACTGGAAGATTAAATAGAGGGCCACCTTGCTCACACTAGATTTCATGTGAATGAGGTAGAAAGGTTATTCTGTTATGCCCTGTCTTAGTCCATTCAGGCTTCTGTAATGAAATACCATAGACTGAGTGACTTATAAACATTTATCTGTTGTAGTCATGGAGGTGTGGGAAGTCCAAGATCAAGGCACAGGCATATTCAGCGTCTGGTGGGGCCCAGCCTCTGGTTCATAAACGGAGGTCTTTTCATTGTGTCCTCACCATGGCAGAGGAGGGAGGCAGCCCTCAGGGGCTTCTTTTAAAGGACCCTAATCTCTTCATGAGGGCTTTACACTCCACCTACCAAAGGTCCTGCCTCCAAATACCATCACATTGGGAGTTAGGTTTCAACTTATGATTTTAACACATTCACTCTATAGCAGCCCCTGAAATTTAGGGTTTCTTTCTTCTATATTAATCAGCCCATTCTGCTAACACGAGGCAAAGAACAAAAAATGACAAGTCATCTCTCAGCCCTAAAGTAGAACCACACTGCCTAACTGCCCAAACATAAGAAGGCATTGAAATGGCTTCCTTTTGCCTCACTCCCTGCCAAATTCTTTGCATTATCAGAGAATAAAAGGGGTTCTTGAGTGCCTGTCTCCTCTTCTGGCACTGAGATCCCGTTTAAGTCAGTGATGATCCTCAGGTTTGACAGTAATGGGCACACATGTTAAGGACTTCAGAGATGTGGGTAAAATTGCAATATTTCCAGAATCTCTCACCTGGCCTTAGTGCATCTCCATGTCAGTAGGTGTTTCCAAGAGATGGAGAGAAGTAGTCCATCTCCATATCAGTAGGTGATTATAAGGGCCAGGGGAGTGAGGGTATATCTGGACTGGAGAGGTTTGGTGGGGTCCCTTTTTTGCAGCCAGGTGGTGAGAGACACGGGCGAGCAGAAGTGGTCGACTCCTTGTACGCAGTAAGTGGGTTTCTCCTACTTTATTTTCCCCTCTGACTGATTTTGGTTTCAAAGATAATTTTCCCCAGAGGCAATTAGCTTACAGTAGTGGTGGCAGTCATTGCCCAACACAGTGGATTTACTGAAGATGAGGTGCTCTTCTATAATTCAGTCTTAACCCTTGTTATTTCTCAATCCCTAAGGCCAAATTATATGTATGCCCACCCCCACTCTCTGCCATAGCCCGCATGTAACCAGTGATGCCCACTCAGAGAAGAGCTCGCCACGCTGGCCCCACAGCCGGCAGGAGGAGGCCGAACAGCATATCTTCAGGATCTTTTTAAAAAATAAACTGAAGAGACAGAGCCTGGTTAAGCATGTTGGCATTTTACTGTTGGGGATGAACATTTCTCCTCTGTCCTTCAGGGTTCTTCGAACTGATCTAAGAATCAAATTGGCATGAGCAGACTAACAGCAGAAAAAAACTGAAGTTTTGCTATGGACACACAGAGGCCCAGTAATGAAACTGAGACCCAAGGAAGTGACAAAGGCAGGTAGTTTTGAAACATTTTAGGCAGAGATAAGAAACCTGTAAGGAATTGACAAGGCAACGAGAATTTATGTTTGAGGCCTTAAATTAGTAAGGAATTCTAAACAACATTTGGCCTGCGGCAGGAGATTAGTGAAAAAAAGAACAAGATTTATTTATGCAGCCCTCTTAGCTCTAAATCCCCATCGCTGCTGACAGGACGGCTTCCGCCCTCCACGTGCAGGGAGGGCGCCTCTCACAAGGAAGGCCGATTTCCTAGTGTCAGAGCAGAAGGTCAGCAGAGCCCTCCTGTGCCAGCTGCCTCTCTGGTTGCCCTAATTCATAGTAATCAATAGGCCATTGTGGCACATCTTGGGGTGGCCTGCCCTGCACCCCTACAGTACCCTCAAGGCATCTAGCTACATAAGAAAGTGTCCTAAGTGGGATTTTAAATGTAAAGTCAGTGTTATGTTTCAAAAGCAAAACCTCCAAAATTAATAATGGTTTAAATGCAATGGATTTTCTCAGGCATTCACTGATTTGCTGCTAATTTATAGCTTGCAGTTACTTGAGTTTGCCACAACGCCCAGCTGGAAGTACAGAGGGGCATAGAGACAGGGCTTCCTCTGAGGTTCCCTACTATACTGCCTAAAGCAGGTGAACAGTCTCAGCAGAGGAAAGGAGGAACCCCTCCCCGGTCAAGGCTACACCACTTGGCAGCAGGCAGCACCATCTCTTGGACCAGGGAAGCAGGGGCTGCTGGGATACCGACTGACCAGAGACAAAACAGAGACTGCAGGATGGTTTTGTCCACTTTGCATCTGCTTCTTCACTTTTCGTTCGCCTTCTCCTTACTCTTTCCACCCCAACCAAGAACTTAGGTCTTCCTTCCATTGCTGCCTGCAGCTTCCATTCTGGGCAAACACAGCCAACAGACCTGCTGTGGGTCACTGATACTTCTTAAGCAGTGTAACTTTTAGCAATCCTAAATGGCAATTGTAAAGTTTCTAGCATTCACTCTTAGAGCACGATCTCATGTAGCTCTTTCCTCAAAACCAAGTGGCAAGTATTAACCCTAATTTTTCAAAGCCCCAAAGGTTAAGTCATCTGTCTAGAGTCACAACCTAGAATACAGGATCCAATCCAGATGTTTCTATTCATATTCTTTCTATTCAGTTGCACTGCTTGCAACAACTTAAGACTGAGATTTATTCTGGCTAAACTGTTAATGATTGATAGGTGTGTAATGTCACCCACGCCCCCTCTTCCACCAACTGGCAATGCCATGGAAGCGTTAACACTGGCAGCACAGGATGATCTTTCAGACCCCTCCTGTGCTCCGCTCCCATCTTTTCATCCTCACCTCTGATTCTGGCAATGCCTAATCGACCTGTGCTGACTTTGACTCACTTTCTGCTCATAGCATCTCACCTCAAGCATGAGCCCATTGCCTTTCACTTTTAATCCAAGGAGCTACAGACACTGTGTGGATGGAACAACTGTGAGGAGCTTTATTTGAGGCAAGTATGCACAAGTATGAAAAGTGGGGGATTTGATACCCGCTAGCGATGACCTCAACCAAGGGGGACTGAGTTGCTGGGGAGAAAATTATTATCGTTCTTGTTCAGGTAGAAAATTTTGAGAAGCATTTTATTAGCTCCTCAGAGTGACCTATGACCTTCAGGGAGAAATCCCGAGTGGCCTTTGGCAGTAACCAATTCCATATGCATCCTCATGTTCGCTGTTCCTTCGTCCCTGTCTCGTTCTCCTTGGTCCTCCTCCTGGGATCACCCCCCAGATGAAGTACCTGCACACAAGCTCTTGTTTCTGACTCTGTTTTCAAGACAAATGCAATTGTTGGGGAGGAAGAAGTTTCCTCTTCTCGAGGTTCTTCTAGTTGGCCTGAGAATCAAATGGACATGAGACAGATTAACAGGAGAGAAAAAAACAAAGTTTAATTACATACCTATGGGGAAGCCACAGACATAGATTACAAAGACAGTCAGGGACAACGAGGTCTATAGGTCATCCTGCACCAAGGAGAAGGGGGTAAGGGGCTGAGACTTCACAGGAAAAGGAAAGCAATTCACAGGAATATGGGAAGAGTCAATGTTCGACAAACAAATGTTTGCTGGACCGCACAGAAATGATGGGTCACTGAGAGGAAGTTGCATAGGTAGTCCCACCCCTCCCCACCCCACGCCCCTAGTTCGCACCACACAGCGGCCCCGCTGCAGTGGTGACTCTCCTCCTGGGGCGGGTCCTCCCTCTAAATTCTTTGTATGCATGTAGTGGGGGAAAATGAAACTTTCTTTCTGAGTCTTTTGGGCCTTGATTGTTTTCAGCTTTGACATCATCTGCAGGTCACAGTTGCACATCTTGAGGTGGCCTGCCCATGTCCCCTACAGTTGGAGTGCTCAGCCTTAAGTAGTAGATGCTGTCCTGCTGTAGGCCCCGTATGGATTTCTGAGGGTTAATACATTTTTATACTTTCCACTACAAGAGAACAAAATTTTCCACCCCAAAATATGTGTCTTTGGTATAAGGATGACCTCAGACTTCTTGTTTTTAAGTGACCGCAGACACAGGACAAGCTCTGCAAAAGGGTTAGAAGTAACCCTTTTGTAAGAGCCATTTACATTAAAATTCCCCTCTGTGTCCCATTGTTTCTGTGGGGCCCATCAAGTATTTTGTTCACCAAACATTTATTCTTTCCATATTCCTGTGAACTGCTTCCCTCTTTGGGAAATTTCATCTTTGGGAAAACAGAAAAACTTCAATATATACCTTTTAGAAGGCTTAGCAATACTCCATTGCCCCAAATGCACATCATCACATATCAGTGTCCAGCAGGAAGCTGTCATCTACAAATCATCTGAGATGAAGCTAGCCAGACTGGATTTACATTCAAGTTTTCACTTTCCTTTTCTTAGTGGCAAATCCCTTAACCTCTTCCAGCCTCATTTTTTTCATATAATAAAATATAATTGAGAATACTTAATGCTAGTACTTGCCACAGAAGCTATAGATAAAAGATGCCCAATAATAAACAGTAGGTATTTTTAAGTGTCAATATTCCTTCTTTCTTAATTATCGTATCATTTCATCCACCTGCATGTCAGCCTTGGGAAAATTCTCGTGGAGACTATGAATCATGCCTATTTTTAAATAACTGTAAAACTGCACCAGTAGAGAAAAAAAGAAGTCCCCCTTTTTTTCTGCAATTATAATCAAGTGTCAGTATATGTCCTTGAGCCCTCACAAATTTCTTACTTTCAGAAAGTAAGATCTGATTTACAAACATTCTTTTCATGATCTATAATAATAAGCATTTTTATACGTTTCAACTTTTATATTTCTGATAGTTTCAAACCTAGTGGATCTAGACTGGGAAATGATTCACACTGAGTAAAAATCAACATTGTTGAATTTCTCTTTTCATTAAAAAAAAATTTCATGTCACTTCTGAGTAAATTTGGTGCTCAATTGCCCCACCTAGTGGAAGAAGACACACCAAGCTGGCATTTCTGCCACTGTGTCTTCAAATAAGAGGAAATCAGAATTGGAGGGAAAGTTAGGAATGAATGGATTCCATTCTTCATATTTTATAGATGAGATTACTGAGTTTGGTTTAAAGAAATGTGTGTTTTCTGAACTTGGAAGTCCATTGGTTGACTGGAGAGGAGGATGTGTATTTACTCTGAATTTTATTTCCTTTGACCCCCAACATGCCAACTCAGTGGATTAGAGTAATTGCTTCTGATAGTATCTTACATTTACTTAGCATACTATACTTTAGAAAGCATTTTCACAGACATTATTCCAATCGCACCTTATTCACTCAGTGACTATTGTCATTCTCCAAGATCACACAGCTGGTAAGAGACAAAGCTGAAACAAAGTCAAGATGCCAAACTCTGCCTTCAATGGTAGGCTGCAGTCTTGTTTCCTTTAAGCTTCTTTCTTTTTTGGGTCTGCACAGAATCCTCTCTAAGGAACTAAAACAAGCTGCAGTGGTAATTTGTCCTATAGCCATTTCGATTCATTGTTCTATTGTCAGATGTTCAATCTGGTGGTGTTTTGTTTGAGGTTGTGCTCAGAAACTGAGATGATCTTTGCCAATAATTCATTTAATACAGGTTCATGGCGGAAATTATAACATAACAATAATGCTTCATAAGCCAGTAGCATACAGGATTATATCTCTTATAAAGTCAATAAAGAAATAACATACTCCAAACCAATGATAGGTTAATTACACTATTGTCCGAGGCAAAGGGATATGAAGAAATGCAGTCCAAATATAGTTGAGGTGCGCCTCTCGGAGCTGGTTTTTGGTAGAGTAAGTCCCTCCAACTAAAAGCTGGGTATCAGCTGCCCGCTTAGGTCCCTTGCCGCTGGGCCATGTTGCTGGCAGGTGATGGCACCTGCGTAGACAGGCAAAATAGCCTGCTCTGGAGGTTATTACTCCAGGGGCTGTGAATACAGCTTGCCCACTGCTTACAGGCAGAAGCCCACCGAGGCAGGACTAGATGTCCCTTCTCTTCCTGACACTGCTGCCCAGCAACACGATGGCCAGCCAGGAGTGGCCTGGCCATGGCAGCAGGGGCATGGGTCTCAAGATCTTCAGAGAGCTGTTTAGGTCAGCGAGGAGTAGCCTTGTCCAGACTACACACTCTCTAGGTGCTGGCCACGCCTCTTGGTTTTTAAAGTTGAGAAATCCGTCGGGGGATGGACACCATTGTTGTCACCGTGATGTCAATGACATAATGATTCTCTCCACTGCAGGTGCAAGAGTTTGATAAGAAAGTCGTAATATCCAACTTCAAAACGATGTCATCAAAACAAGTTATTCAAAACAAGCCCAAACCCCAAACAATGTCACCTAAAACAAGCTTTCAAAACATGGATTTGAAATCATAACAAGTGAAATCATAACCCAACAGGTGACACAACCACTTGACATCTCTCTGGGTGGTTATAAACACTGCTGTTCATATTTTTTAACACATGTATAGTGAAATAAATCTAGGAACAAAGAGAAAGAATAGGAAGTAATGTACATAATGCATATAGGGCTCAAATCAGACATTTTTT
Organism: Manis pentadactyla; assembly: GCF_030020395.1. Taxonomy (NCBI): domain Eukaryota; kingdom Metazoa; phylum Chordata; class Mammalia; order Pholidota; family Manidae; genus Manis; species Manis pentadactyla. The sequence goes on along the minus strand of NC_080021.1, from coordinate 19,254,678 downwards.
TCATGCATGGGATTTCACTCAAATCAAGAAAAACACGCTTGCAAATAAAGGAGATTAGGCTTTTGAATACTGAATAGCATCTGATTTTATAATTGTAACCAATCTGTACACCTCCCCCACCTGCCTCTTCCCGCTCTGAGGACCCTTGGGGATTTTCCTAACTTGTTCACCCTGTGGAATGGAGGCTGGGAAAGGACAAAAAAGAGAAAGGAAGCAAATAACACTGGCTGTTTCTGATGCCTTTAGCAATTCAATAAGCACTTTCCTGTGCATTGTCTCATTAGAATCCTAATAACAAATCAAGGAAGGCAAGTCTGGTATGAATACTAGGCCTATTTTACAGATTGATGAACTGTGTTTCGCAGAAGTTAAATAATTTAGACACAGAAAAGTAAGGAGCAGCTAAATAATCTATCGACACTGCCTCCCTTACTAGAATTTTAAAATATATTGTCATGTTCTTATACATGTTTTTTCTTATTATACACAGAAGTTTGTTTTTAACTCCGAAATTGACAGAAAAAGTAATGAAAGTGTGGGGAGGGAATCTATGGGATTCATGCAACGTGTATTCAATGAGCACCTACTCCACTCTGTGTCAGGCACTTGTCTATGTGTTGAGAACATAGCAACGGATTATCAGAACAGATAAGGCCCCTGAGCTATGCAGCTGACATTCATGAAAGATGTTATTCAACGAATAAACTTACAACTGTATGAAATGAGACGTGAATAGAATTATAACAGGCAAGTTGAGCAAGCAAAAGAAAAAATGGTTGGGGGAGGTCGGGAAAGGCATTGTGGAAGTGACAATTAAGCTGAAATCAAGATGATAGAAAGTTTGGTATCATCTGTAGTTAGGAGTAAAGTTTCTCAGGTAGAAGACTAGCAATGTGAAGACTCTAAGGTTTGAATGAGTTTAGCCCAAAAGAAGTCAGAGAATCTGAAACAATGTGATTTCAAGGGGAAGATAGGTGAGAGGTGAGTTCAGACAGAGACAAAGACATCCTTGTCTGGGATTTGGATTTGATCCCAAGGTTAATGTAAGGTCACTGGAGAATCTTAAATGGGAATTATATGGTCTGATTTACATTTTAAAAGATTTCTTTGGCTGCTTGTGAAGAATAAACCATGCGAGGTGTGGGAAAAATAGAAGCAGGGTGAATATTTAGATGTTACGACAGTGATTCTGGAGAGAAATTACAATAGTAGGGATTAAGGTGATGTCCTTAGAGAGGAAGAGAATTATATGATTCAGAACATAAAACTGACAAGATGTGATGGTAACTTGGGGAATCAGTTCTGACTCTCTTTTCCAGAATGGATCCCAACCACTTAGACTTGGGTTCCAAATACTCTTAGACCTTTAATTTGAGCAAGCAGGTTGATAGTGATGCTATCCTCTGACATGGAGAGACTGGCATTGATGAGCATTGGGGCAGGGGAATGTGAGAATCAGCATTTTGGTTTGGTCATGTTTGAGATTCTACATATCCAAGTGGAGATGGTGAATAAATGATCAGATGCACGAACCTGTAGCTCAGGGAGAGATCGGGACTGGACTAGAAATGCACATTTGGGAATCGTCACCACAAAGATGGTACCTAAAGCTATGATCCTGGATGGACTAATTTTAGGAGAAAGGGCACAAAGAAAAGACATACATGGTACACAGAAGTTTGTTTTCAACTCCAAAATTGACAGAAAAAGTAATGAAAGTTTGGGGAGGGAATCCCATAATCATGCAACATGTATTCAATGAGCACCTACTCCACTCTGTGTCGGGCACTGGTCTGCGTGTTGAGAACATAGCAACGGATGATCAGAACAGGTAAGGCCCCTGAGCTATGCAGCTGACATTCATGGGTCCAGAAATTGATGCCTGGAGCACTCCGATATTTAGGGGTCAAGGAAAAGAGGAAGAGGTAGCTAAGAACTTGAGAAGAGTGGTCAGGAGAGGCGGAGGGTTATCAGGTAGTGCCCAAGGAAGAGCTTTCCTAAAGGATGATGACAAACTCTGTGAAAGGCGGATCAGAAGTCAAGAAATATGAGAAAAGCAAAGCTGCCAAAAAATGAGATAGGCTGGGGAATTGACAGGACCTGTGGGGATGGCGGCCGTTGGGTGTGGAGAGTTGTCTTGGGAAGAAGAGCAAAGAAAAGGCCAGTACTTGCTCAAGCAGGAAGGAAATAGGGGCGGTGTTTGTTTTCAGGTAGAAGATTCTACCATATGCATAATAATGATCCCATTTTAGGACATTTATTTCTCATTTTTTAAATACGTCCAAGTTTTTACAAACTATTTTGTACGTTACTTATCCCTTGACGTGATGCTGGCATCAGCTTACCAAGCTATTGTAGGTTCTGTACGCAGATTATTTTTAATGGATATATAATGTCTCATTGAATGAATTTGCCATAGTTTGTATATTATTTGAGCATTTGTGTTGCCTCTACCTTTTTGCTCTCAGAAGTGGATACTTTCATGTGTACGTCTTTTCTATAGTTTGCTTTAGGTCAATGTCCCAGTGGGTATTTCCTGAGACTAATTGCCTACAAGCTTTTGCAAACTTTTGTACCAGTTTGAAAGGCCATCCAGAATGCCTCGTTCACACACACACACACACACACACACACACACACACACACACACACCGTCACTACCACTGAGTCTAATTATTTGGGGGGTGTGACCATTCATAGGTAAATTGAACACTGTGATGTTTTATTTTCCTATTTCTCATGATTCTTCTCAACAGTATTTTTTCTCTGTTTGTTTTCTAGCTGGGACACATCTGTTTATGTTCTCTGCCTTTGTAGCTATGAGGCTCCCAGCATTTTGTTTTGCTTATTTAAATTGTTAGTCAAAAGAGTCCCAACTTTTTGTTCAGTATAGTTTCCTCAGCCTGTCATTTATCTTATCATTTTAGTTAAGTGTTTTGCTTCTTTTTGTCACTTATTGAAGCTTTCAATTTTGATGTAATTAGATATGCTGATCTCATGAATGCTTAATTATCTTCATGTGCTTTCTCTCCTTCACAGATTGTCTGTGATAAAACCTTGACTCCAGACTTCAAGACTGTCTCCCCCTTACATCCCTTGGCATATGTTTAAGGAAAGCAGGCTCATTTAATACTGTTAATTTAAAGTGTTAGTACATGTCAGTTAAGAACCAAGAGTGCTGCCATACTAACCATCTAATAAAATTCTAAAATGCACATGTAGTGTTTTTTTTTTATCTATACTCAAAACAGTGTCAGAGATCTCTTGGTTTATTGGCATCAGGAACCTCCACAAAAGAAAGGATTGTGAATGGAGGGTAAACACACACCAGCTGGGGGAGGAGACGAGAGGGGTGGCCAGCATGTCTCTCTGAGCCCTGTTCCGTGCAGTCCCACCAAGCTCTGTTAACAATACAAGCCCCAGATGATAGAGCATGTACCATATAGTAAGTACTTTGCATACATTATCTCACTTAATGCTGCCAACAGCCCTTCTAGGTGAGGATTATTATCCTCATTTTATAACTAGTGGCATAGACAGGATTCCAGGTGTGTGTGACTCTAAGACTCACCCCTTTATTTAGCCCCTGTGCTCTCTGCCTCTCTCGTGTTGCTTCTGCCTGAGGTCTGACTCTTGGTCTAAGACTTCCTTCATTAGTGATGGTCACTATGAGGATCCGTTCTGACTCTTTTCCAGAATGGATCCCAACCACCTTGAGCTTCTGACTTTCCCACCCTTATCTCACTCCTTGGCTCCGCCCCTCAGTAGGGCACAGGAAACACTCAAAACTCTTAAAAGCATAGGATTGCTTCGGTGGAGATATTGAATGCAATTAAAAAATGCAGAAAATATTACTCTGTGAATTGAAAGTATTATAATACACTCAGTGTTCTTTTTATGGCAAATACGTGTGTGGTAAATACCTCCCAGCTCTTTGAAAATTGCCAAACTATATACGGAACCTAGTGTTAATATTTTGTACTTTTAGAGTTGTCAGCAACCCTAGGAATCAAGTTCATCTCTGTTTCCAGCTTTCTATTTTAGACATGTGTCAGACAATAATAAAACATTCCCAAGATCCCATACCCTTGCAGAGCTGGTACCAGAACCTGAATATTTTGGGGGCTTGTTAATCTAACTGTTGTTGCCTGCTGGTTTCTCCATTCAGACAAGGAGAAAAGGAAATCAGATTTATGGGGCAACTCTTATGTATCTGACACCTCATTCTGCACTTTACGTGTATCATCCCATTTAATCCTCCAGATACTACTAGTATTCTTATCTCACAGTACAGATGAAAAAAATGAGGAAGAGAACTGAATCGCTTGCCCATGATCAATAAAATGATAGAGCCAGGATTTGAAAGCATGTCTGTGTAATTCTGTTCAGTGCACAGTGACATCCCACTAATAACAACTAGGAAAACCACACGGGGACTTTCTGCCCCACAGCTCACCCACATCAGGACGTGACCCCTTGTGCAGTAACTGACTCCTCCCTACAGTACTCCAGGTGACCTGTCCTTGGCCAAGCACTGCAATACCAATGGCCAGTGGCCAAAGTAGAACCCCACATTCTGAAGAGGAGAAGCTAGAACAGTCAAGAGATCGGCAATCACAGTGATGTGGCTCAGAGGCAAGGCTGAAGTCATTGGGTTTTTTTTAGTCTGAAGAGAGACAAAGGGACTGACTTAATAGCAGTTTTCAGACTCCTAAGATGCTATTATGCAGAAGATGGTGACCAGCTATTCCTTACCATCCTTAAGAATAGCACTAGAGGAATCTACATTAAATGGCAGAAATGGAGAAAAAGCAGAGCTTCTTATCTGCATAGCAGAGAAGGTGGACAGTCCATGAGGAGGTGACAGAATCTTGTTTGGAGAAGCACATTCATCAAACTCTTGGAAAGAACTAGCAATACGGCTGTGTCTGGTTGTGTACCATTAATAATATGACAAAGTCCCTTCCAATCTAATCCTTCTAAGAACCCAGAAATTTATAAATGCTAAAAAGTTTGTCATAAATGTAATAATGATGATAAGTAAAAATAAATATGATGATTCTACAGGGCAACTATTGTACTCTACTTGGCCACCTGCCTTCTTACGAGGACATTGCTCTCCTGCTGGGTTCCCCCCAGTTTGTTCACATGCCTGCCACAGGGGCAGCTCCTCTGGATACAGTGGGTTGGCCCAGGGGGTGTGGCAATGAGACCGTTCCCTGGGATTTTTGGACTTGGAAAGAAGGGACTCATGCTAGAAACACTAACCTCAGGAAATGCATATATAAAGTTTTGAAAGCTGTCATTTGCCATTTATCAGACATAGTGAACCTGGAAATAAATCAGGGGTGAGAGTGGAGGGCACCTAATTTAAAAAGAGAGAGAAAACAGCAGACAAATCAGATTCAGAAAGGGGAACAAACATAATTGCCAAGGACCTAAGTACCAATCAAGTCTCTGGTCCTGACCTCTCCTAAGGTGCGAGCACATTCCTATCTCATGCACTCCCAAGACGACTTGTAATAAATTGTCCTTTTGTTTAAGCCAGTTTGAGTTGGATTTCTGCCTTGTAAAACCTGAGAGTGTTTACTAATACTATAATAACCACGGTGAGAATCAAGTGGTAGCTATCACCAATTATGTGACCTATGTTTACATTATGATTTCTTACTTTCTGTATTTTTATGGACATCTCACTGTTCTTTGGATGCTCTAGGTGTCATGTTGGGATAGAGAAAAGTAAATTCAATTAAAGATACCACTATGAGACATTGGAAGAGAACCAAGGGACTCTATTTCTACCAGAAGGAGGATGCCATCACTTTTGAGGAGCAGAACAGAATGATTCTCAGCTTTTGCTTTTTCATAAAACCCAGTGCAGTCCAACCTGATATCCTGACTTTCTCCCTCTTGCTCAGGTCACTGACTTCTCAAATATTCTGAGGCCCACCTGACCCCAGGACCTTTGCTTTTGCACTGATGGCCTTCTCTTGGGGTACTCTTTTCTCCCAATACCCACACAGTGCAACGCCTCATTTTCATCTAGTTTCTGTTCAAATGTTGATTTCTAGGCTGCTGATGACAAATGAATTAATATAACTGAAGTCCTAGGAAAATGTTGGACACTTCATAAGTGCTCAATATTGCCCAGGCTATGGTGCCTTGCTGGCATTGGGGTTGGAGGGAGGGAAGTATACAGTGAGATTTCCATAAAACAACATAGTAACAACAAAAGACAAATTAATTCCCAGGTAGCTGCTGAGCCCCAGCCACTCTCCAGATCTCACATGAGTGAACTTGGGAGTCAAGTCTGCCTGGAGCATCTCTCATGTCTCCCAATGGCAGCCCTTCAGCCTTTCCTTCTGCTGACCCAGCTTGGGATGAGGAGTTCCTGCACAGGTATTTCCCATACTCCTGACATGGGCTCCTCAGCTGGGTCCCCAGAAACTTCTGCACTAGGTCAAGATGGGGGAAATTCCTCACCTGCATGGGTATCCCTCATTACCCACTAAAGGGCTGCCTGTCTGATGTGTGCCCTCTGAAACGGTTCACTTACTTCACTTTCCAACACTGTAAAACTCACGTCAAATCCCGTTCACCTCAGAGACCAGCACTGGGCGCTGAAGTTTCCTTTCTTCTTTTCTCGGTTGGAGCTGCCTTTCCATGTGTCTGGTGGGGGCGTGTAAGGGTCAGAGTCGGTTGAGACAGAGGAATGTTTACTTGATGTTCACTGGGAGGTGCCCCAAGTGCCTCTCCCTTTCAACCACCGCCCTACACACCCTGGGGGTGCTGGACAGTCTTGACACAACCTTCCTATCAGAATGAGTTTTTGGCCCCTGAGGTAAAAACCTGCTGAGATTGCTGAGGGGCCATCTTGTTTCCTGTGCTCGAAGAAGGAGGAGGAAAGGGACATGTGCCATGTGTCTGGCCAAATGCTGGGCCAGAGGCTGTATTTGCCATTGAATTCTCACCATAACACGATGATGTGGACGACACTTCCTGTTTCCCGCAATGGGCCAGATTCCCAGAGAGAGCCTGACCGAAGCCACAGAGCTGGAGGCCACATCTTTGTCGATTCTGAGCTCCTGGCACCATGCCACCTTCCACACAGGCTGCTGTGCTTCTCACATGTAAGCAAACAGAGCCCCGGACCACCCCCTCCACCCACCAGACAATACGTGCCATGGAAATGATTAGCTACACAATTTAAGAACCTACCTGGCGCGTGACAAATGTAGAGACTGAGGCTTACAGAGGGGACGTCACTTAGCTACAGTCTCTTGGCCACATAATGTCTCAGATGGTCTCTGTTGACCTTTCCACCAGTGTTTTATTTTCCCTGTAAATCACTACATTGGTGGCCTGGGGACAGCACATGCAGAGGGCACTTGCTTATCTCTGAGCCTTCCCCAACCCACACTCTCCAACAGCACTGAGCCCAGGGCAACAAATTAGGGCCTAGGGAGCACTGGCATTCTCTGCTAACCTGCTGACAGCTTTGTGCAGCTTCTGAGCTGGAGGAGAGATGCAGCCTTGGGATTGTCTAAGGAAACCGCAGAGCAAGTGACTTTGAAATAAACAAGTGTTTATTTGCTCTTGAAATGACCTTAATTACACCTGTCAAGAGATTTCCACTTGAACAGATTTAACAAGGAAAGTAGAGGGTGAGTGGACATTTAGATCTCCAAATCTGAGAGGCTCAGCAGTCATGTTCCTCTGGGGCCCCCTCCTCTGGGCCCTTACACGGCTCAAGGGCTGTGGGCAGCCAAGGGCAGGCAGAGCAGCAATGGCAGTTGGGACAGGCCTTGCTGGGGAGGGCGGCTCCTTTATCACAGACGCTATTGATCCTGCCTCCCTCTGGAGGTGAGAATCCTTGAGGGTCCAACCCACAGACACAAAGTCCGGGACACTGAAGGCACTTAGAGGATTAGCTCATGCAAATCCCAGCCTGATGCCGCCCCAGCCCTGCACTGTCCATAACAAGATCCTTCTGGCCTCTGCTGGAGTTTCTCCTTTGACAATGAGCTCGCTGTTGACACCCATCCTCATTAGGCAGTGATGGGCAGGGAAATGAGGGCCCGACTCTTAGGTGTTAGGACCTCTTGAGTTTAAATAAGGGATTCATGGCTTATAAACTGTGATTTCGGCCCAGTTTCTTATCTCTTATCCTCGTTTTCTCTCTGAAATGGTAATGCTAACACAATCAGAGCTGGTGAGACAATTCAGTGGTAAATGTCTAGACTGTTCCTGCCATAGTGGCCGGTGTTCAGTTCATGTTCAATCGGTGCTGGCTGTTCCCTTTGTCTTCTCTTCTTCCCATACAGTCTTTCTACAGTATCAGGCGATATCATGCAGTCTAGAACAGCATCATGCAATTCAAATGCTTAAGATAGCACCTCTTTGAAGGTTACTTCCAAGTATACAAGCCAGGCCTTGGTTTTCCCCAAATGTCTTCCCCAAGAGCTCCACACATTTAATGAACGTGTCCACCTGAATGTCCCTCTGGCACCTCCAGTGAGCTTGACGTGTTAGTTATCAGGCTAAGCACACGTAAATACACTTTCACTATATTACAAGCTGTTTTTCTTGTTTTTAATCTCCTTCTTCAGTGCTTAGCTCTGTTACCAGACTCAGAGCTGGAGGACTATACATGTGTTGGTGGTAAATGACGCATATGTATTCAGTGCTAGAATCTAACAGCTCTATCCTGATCATTGTGACATCTCTGCACCAGATGCCTTATTAAGCACTAGGGAATCAGTGGGTCTCATGAGACACAAAACTTACAACCTATGAAGGAAACAATGTAATCATGGTTTAAATCATTCACGTACACACACAATTGTTAACTGGCATATGGAGACTGCCGTGCAGTCAGCAAATCCTCTTTCACATTACTCTTGCCTTGACTAATAGAGTACTAGACTTTGCAGCCCCTTGCAGTTAGGCAAGGCCATGTGGCTATTTCTTGCCTGTGAAATATGAACAGAAGCGATGTGTATTTCTTCAAGTTGAACCAGTGTAAAATAGCAAGCAATTCTCCAGTCTTTTTCTTCTATTGCCGTACATAGTGAATTGCCAGGTCAAATGCAAAGATATTAGAATCTCCATCAACCAGGGTATCTGGAGTGTCTCTGTGGGGTAGAGTCCCCTCCACCAGTCTGCACTGAACATGAATGTGTACAGAAAATAAACATATGTTGGTTTATACCACTGATTTTTCAAGGTTTACTTGTAACTGAAGCTTAAGCTAGCTTATCCTGATTAATGTCTCACTCATTAAGTAGCTATAAAAAGGGTAGGATTGGAGGCAAGTAAAAGAAAGTATGCATTCTTAGTAGAAAAACATAGACTTTAGAAAACTTCCCTTCTAAAGTTCACTTATTCAACTCAATTTTCCTAACCACATTGCTTTATTTTATATCTCAGATTCGTGGTTAAAAGGCCAGGCTCCATACCAAGGGTCCAGGAAACATAGCCACTAACAAATAGCCAATTTAAATTAAGTACATTGATTTCCTGGGAAAGCCAGCATGAACTATTTTCTTATTAGTGTAGGCTTATAGTCTGTTTTAACTTCTTAGAATAAAAATCTATCCCATTTGACTTGTGCTACATGTCGAATAATTTTTGTCTCCCTTTTCCTGGGCCCTCACATAACTGTTTGTTCTCATTCAGATTCATTTCTAAGCACTTCTTTGGAGCTGAAATTTGAGAGCATATTAAAATATTTTCACGGTACAACAGGCCATAGGGAAAAGTAAACGCACATACCGAGCTCCTGAATCAGGCATTTTGTGTCTATTGTTTTTTTAATTCTTCCTACCAGCAAGGGAAACATCATAACCCCAATATACCTACAAGGAAGCTGAGGCCCAGTGCATTCATTCAAGTGACTGGGATGATGGCTGAGCCGGTATTCCAGTCCGTAATGTCTGATTCCAGAGCCCGCCAACCAGGGATCAAGAGTCAAATTCCTATTTCTAAGTGCACCTCTGCCCAGCTATCTGTAGTGGTAAGAGCACAGTCATACAGCCATGGCACAAACACTGATTGGATGCTTAAAATTTAGATTAGGGGTGGTGCTCGGGCCTGAGCGCGCTGGGCAGGGGCCTGAGGCGCGGGTCGCACGCGGCGCCATGCACGGCGCCCCTGCCTGGCCGCTGCGGCTGCTGGCGCGGCGGTGCCCGGCCGCCTGCTTGCCCGGGCCACCATCCCCGGGCTTGGGACTGGCGCGGCCGCCGGGCGCGGGGCCCGGGCTTGCCGCGGGCGGCGGCGGTGGGGCGGGCCTGGCGCGGCTGCTGGGGCTGTGGACGCGGCCGCCCGGCGCGGACAGGTGCGCGGCGCTCGCCAGGCCCCGCGGCCCCCGGCTCCCGCGCGCCGGGCTTCCCGGCGGCCCCGCGGTCGCGGCCCGGGCGGGGGGGGACGAGGCCTGGCGGCGCGGGCCGGAGGCGCCTGCGGCCGCAGCTTCGGGCCACAACTCTCGGCTGCGGCCCGCGGCGGGCCGGCGCTCGGAGGCCCGGAAGCTGCTGGGGCTGGCGCGCCCCGAGCGCCGCAGGCTGGCAGCCGCGGTCGGGTTTCTGGCTGTGTCAGCGTCATCACTTGTCTGCGCCCTTCTTCCTGGGGAGGATAATCGATGTCATCTACACACAGCCCACCATGGACTACAGATACAGCCTGACCCGCCTCTGCCTGGCGCTCGGCGGCGTGTTCGTGTGCGGGGCTGCCGCCAACGCCGTTCGCGTCTACCTCATGCAGACTTCAGGCCAGCGCATCGTCAACAGGCTGAGGGCTTCGCTGTTCTCCTCCGTTCTGAGGCAGGAGGTTGCTTCTTTGACAAGACTCGCACAGGGGAGCTGATTAACCGCCTGTTGGCAGACACAGCACTCCTGGGACGCTCGGTGACCGAAAACGTCTCGGATGGGCTCAGGGCAGGGGCCCAGGCTTCCGTCGGCATCGGCATGATGGTATGTCGGCCCGGCTTCCGTTGGCACCTCCTGGGCAGGGCCCGGCCGCCCGGTCCTGAGCCGGGGGCAAGCTGTCCTCCGGGCCCTTCAGCACTCAGCCAGCAGCACCCCCGGGGCCGCGGGGACGTGGCTGCCTCCTCCTGAGAGGCCTCCAGGATGAATTCTTAGCCGGGAAAGGGACCCATGCATTCAGAAGAGATGGCAGTGTCGCCTGGGTTTTCTGAGAATGTGTGAGAGTGTTGCAGGAAAGGGCAGCAGCGGGAGGAGGCTGGATACGGAGCTGGATAGGAACGGCAGGTGCTGCCTGGGCGAGGTCGAGTGATCATTAAAAAGAAAGATGAGGTTAGTTTTAATAGTAAATTTTACTTAATGTAAACAAAATATTGTCTGTTCCACGTGTAATCAGTACAAAAACTGCCCGCCCTGGGTGGGTCCTGCTCAGGGCCTCTGTGCATCAGATATTTCATATTATTTTTTCACATTGAGATTTCAAAATCTGGCATGGATTTTATACTAATGGGATGTCTTGATCCAGATGCTAAATTTTCACTGGAAATAGCTTGATCTGTATTTACAGTTCATAAAATTTGCATTTGAAAAAGTCGATGGACATACTAAGTTTTCCAGATTTGAAATTTTACCAATAGCTGAAAGAAATGGAGTATTGGGTTTCAGATTTACATTTCTTTTTTTTTTTGGTATCATTAATCTACAGTTACATGAAAAACATTGTGTTTGCTAGCCTCCCTCCTTCACCAGGTCCCCCCCACAAACCCCATTACAGTCACTGTCCATCAGCTTAGTAAGATGCTGTAAGGTCACTACTTGTCCTCTCAGCGTTGCACAGCCCTCCCCGTGCCCCACCCCCCACATTATACCTGCTAATCATAATGTCCCCTTCTCTCCACCCCCATCCTTCCCTTCCCACCCATCCTCCCCAGTCCCTTTCCCTTTGGTAACTGTCAGACCATTCTTGGCTTCTGTGATTCTGTTGCTGTTTTGTTCCTTCAGTTTTTCTTTGTTCTTATACTCCACATATGAGTGAAATCATTTGGTACTTGTCCTTCTCTGCCTGGCTTATTTCACTGAGCATAATACCCTCTAGCTCCATCCATTTTGTTGCAAATAGAAGGATTTGTTTCTTCTTATGGCTGAATAATATTCTATTGTGTATATGTACATCTTCTTAATCCATTCATCCACTGATGGACACTTAGGTTGCTTCCATTTCATAGCTATTGTAAATAGTGCTGTGATAAACATAGGGGTGCATCTGTCTTTTTCAAACTGGGCTGCTGCATTCTTAGGGTAAATTCCTAGGAGTGGAATTCCTGGGTCAAATGGTATTTCTATTTTGAGCATTTTGAGGAACCTCCGTACTGCTTTCCACAATGGTTGAACTAATTTACATTCCCACCAGGAGTGTAGGAGAGTTCTCCTTTCCCAACATCCTTGCCAACATTTGTTGTTGTTTGTCTTTTGGATGGTGGCAATCCTTGCTGGTGTGAGGTGATATCTCACTGTAGTTTTAATTTGCATTTCTCTGATGACTAGCGATGTGGAGCATCTTTTCATGTGTGTGTTGGCCTTCTGAATTTCTTTTTTGGAGAAGTGTCTATTCAGCTCCTCTGCCCATTTTTAATTGGATTATTTGCTTTTTGTTTGTTGAGCTGCATGAGCTCTTTATGTATTTTGGATGTCAACCCTTTATTGGATCTGTCATTTATGAATATATTCTCCCATACTGTAGCGTGCCTTTTTGTTCTATTGATGGTGTCCTTTGCTGTGCAGCAGCTTTTCGGCTTGATGTAGTCCCACTTGTTCATTTTCGCTTTTGTTGCCCTTGTCCGGGGAGATACGTTCATGAAGAGGTCGCTCATGTTCATGTCTAGGAGATTTTTGCCTATGTTTTTTTCTAAGAGTTTTATGGTTTCATGACTTACATTCAGGTCTTTGATCCATTTCAAATTTACTTTTGTGTATGGGGTTAGACAGTGTTCCAGTTTCATTCTCTTACATGTAGCTGTTCAGTTTTGCCAGCACCATCTGTTGAAGAGACTGTGATTTCCCCATTGTATGTCCATGGCTCCTTTATTGTATATTAATTGACCATATATGTTTGGGTTAATGTCTGGAGTCTCTATTCTGTTCTACTGGTCTGTGGCTCTGTTCTTGTGCCAGTACCAAATTGTCTTGATTACTGTGGCTTTGTAGTAAAGCTTGAAGTTGGGGAGTGAGATCCCCCCCACTTTATTCTTCTTTCTCAGGATTGCTTTGGCTATTCGGGGTCCTTGGTGTTTCCGTATGAATTTTTGAACTATTTGTTCCAGTTCATTCAAGAATGCTGTTGGTAATTTGATAGGGATTGCATCGAATCTGTATATTGCTTTGGGCAGTATGGCCATTTTGATGATATTAATTCTTCCTAGTCAGGAGCATGGGATGAGTTTCCATTTGTTAGTGTCCCCTTTAATTTCTCTAAAGAGTGTCTTGTAGTTTTCAGGGTATAGGTCTTTCACTTCCTTGGTTAGGTTTATTCCTAGGTATTTTATTCTTTTTGATGCTATTGTGAATGGAATTGTTTTACTGATTTCTCTTTCTATTAGTTCATTGTTAGTGTATAGGAAAGCCACAGATTTCTGTGTGTTAATTTTGTATCCTGCAGCTTTGCTGAATTCCGATATTAGTTCTGGTGGTTTTGGAGTGGAGTCTTTAGGGTTTTTTAATGCGGATTTACATTTTAATGAATTAAAACTGTGTAAAATTAAAAATTGAGTTGCTTGGAAAAAAAAATTTAGATTAGGTGGCTCACTTCCACTTTTTATTCCTTTTATTTGATCTTCACTGACATCTTTTGAATTAGCCTCGTGTGTAGGTTGCAATTTTAGGGGGCAAGTGGCCTGGCTCCGCAATACACTAACTGTGAGGGTCAGGCACTTGTCACCACTGACTCTGAACCTTAATTTTCTCTTCCCAATTTTGGGGGAGGAAGTGGGGATATTGACTGTATCACCATTATAGGGTTGTTTGCAGAATTAAACAAGATATTTGGGAATGCATCAGACGGATGGTTGAGCCTGGAGCATTGCTCACTCGCAGTCCATGTCAGCTTGTGTCACAGATGTTGCTTAGGCATATTTCACAAAGGAGACGAAAGCTTAAGAGTAGGAGAAGTTGGATAGGAAAAGGAAACAAAAGCTTGTCTTCAGTGACTTTCCCCCAACACACAGAAGTAAATGAGAAAGAAAGTAACTCACAGACAGATCTCCCTGCCTGTCCACTGTTCAGCCTGCCTGGCCTCCACTCTGTGGGACCGGTTAACTTCGTAGGTAGGCTGGGCAATCAGTCACCTGTACATCCTCCAAGATATAGAATAAAAAATAAAATTAGGTAAAATAAGGTAGTTCAGATTTTCAAAATGCTGGCAGTGTTCTTTAATCATAAATTGCTATTACTACAAGGGATAATCTATCTAGTGGAGTCAGACAGGAGGTTGAATCTCAGTTCTGCCATTTTAGTCTGTGTGACAAGTTATTTATATCCTCGATAATCAGTTACTTTATCTAGAAAATGAAGATGCCTAGTCAAGTGTCATGTTTATCTACCTCATAGAATTTGTGCAAGAATTAAATGAGAGAGCATAGGCCAGTGCTGCTAGACATACAGAAAACTCTAATAAGGCTGGAAATTCTTATTCTTGTTCTAATGATTTATGCAAAGAGCTTAGCTCAGTGTATACCACAATACTAATAAATACCATCCCTAACTCTTGGTAAAGGGTAAGTGATTACCAAGGGGAACTCAGACCCCAACAGAATGATATTTAATGACATGTAGCTCACCTTCCCTAGGTAGTTGCAACTTAGTAATGAATTAGTTACAGGATTAGGAAATCATCATTGTCATAAGCCTATGAAAACCACAGCCTCTATCACTGTGCGCAAGTAATTCTATAAATGTACGCCAGTTAGTCTCTGCACCACCCACTCTTCATGGCTTTAGTTCATCTCATCCTCTTCTTGGGAAGCCCCTTTCCTCTCCAACCTGCTTTTCCTGACCCTCTTTATGCTCAGTGTGTAACATATTCAATCTTTAAGTCCCAAAGTAAACTCCATGTCCCTGTGAGCCTTCCTTACCTCCCCCTTCTCCCCCAGCAAAAGTTGCATGCGTGTCCTCTGTCCTGTCCGAGTCTCTGGCCCTTCAACTGTCCATTCATTGGGGCACTTACCATGTTCTATTATGAGTTTACATTTTATACAAGGCATCAGTTGTGATTTTAAAAAATAAAAGTGAGCAGAAATATCTTGTAAAGTTCCAAAATGAAGTTCTTGACTTGGGAGGGACAGAAAGTGTGAAGACAGAAAATGGCTAGCTTACACCTTGTCGGAAATCTGTACTTAGTAATTTCATACATGTATGTCACATGTTGTGTGTATTTTATTTTTCCCCCCAATAATTCTATAAGGTACTCTGTGAAGGCAAGAGCTGTATATGAATTGTATATGGAATATTCTCTTGAAGGCTATTCAGATTAGATATCAGTTACATACTTTATTTAACTTAATACAAGTGATAAGTAATCTGTGCTCTTTGTCTTTAGCCACAGATAAAATGCTTGTGTAGGGAAGGAGAAGAGAAAGAATTATAGTTGTATGTTGTAAGAGAGATTCTAGAAAGTTTTCTTAGAAGAGGTAGCTTGGAGCTGGATCTTAATTAATAGGTGTGTGTGTGTGTGTGTGTGCATGTGTGCGTTGTGTTTGTATTTAAATGTACACATGTATGTTTCTGCATGTACACACATTTCCAAACAAGGTTGGAAAAGGAAATTAGAGTCTGAATGTGGGGGATTATTTGTTGCTTGACAACTTTTCTAATCGATTCTACGGACTAGAGGAGTTAACATTTTTAAGAACGGGGTGACAAGGAAAGAGCCAGACTCTAAATCTAGGAGCCCTGTGAAGGATGGTCAGGCTAAGGGAGAGATTGAACGAATTCAAATACTAAGTAAATGAAATTTGGTTTTAAAATATGGAAAACATCAGTGCTTTCAATCAGAAAACTATTGACATTAGCAAGGCTTAGTTTTGCCAGATATTTTGGGCACCTACTTCCTTTACCAAAGCCTCAGCACCAAGCACTGAGTCAAATGAAAGAAATTAGGAACATGAAGATTTTGTTCCAAACAAATGATGTTTTAGAAATAAAGTGGAAAACACTGTGAAAAATTGTTGCTAAGGTGTTAATGCATTCCAATTATTTGGAGAAACGTTGAAATCCAGAAGAAAGGAGTGGGGCCATCCTTCTCCTCCACGCAAAAGATTTGGCTTCTGAAAATCACTGTTGAAATTGAATTTCATTTCCTTATTGAAAATTCACTGAATCTAGAAAATGGATCAAAATAGAATATAACTTTCTTATTGAACTTTTAGTTGCCATTTAGATGGATTTTTGGAGGATTACATGAGGTAACTGAAATAAAATAATTTCTATATATGTAATAAGCACCAGATAACTATTACCCACTATTAATTAAATAACTGTTGTAATTATCATCTCTAACCCAAATGCTTCATTCTGAATTTGTGGCCTATCTGGGGCTTCTGCTCTGTATACTGTGGTTGGGAGACTGGTAAGCGGATTTCTCCTTTCACGAGGAAGAGCTGTTCCCTGTTTGAAGCTTCCCTCATTAGCTGATGAAATGCTACATCCTGTGCTCCAAATGCTACATCCTGCAGTGCATTAGGGGTATTACTTATTCAGTCATTTCATACTCTATCACTTGAGCTATAGTTTCATGCAATATATTCTAATTTAATCAACTCTACATTATCTTGCAATACGTGAAAAATTTTGACATTTACATCATGCATTTTCCACAAATCTTACAGTTATTTAGGAAAAACACTAGGAAAGAAATCTAGAAATTCCCATTGTAAATTGAGTGCCTTTTGTGTTCTTCTGGGCAGGTCAGTGAAGTTTGTTAAATATGATATGAATTTGGTGTTTACTATGTAGTTATACCCCTAGTACCTATTAGAGCCCTTCACATAGTCAGTCATGTGTTGGAACCAACTCAGGAATTTTTCAAGTCACTTGTTACAATTAGGTTGAAATTAGCATCATGGGAGTATTTCCGCCACAGAAATTGATAAATACTACAAATTTGGGCTCCTCCTCCCACCAAAATAAAAGACCTGGTTGTTAAGCATTTACCAGCAAACCACTGGAAATAACTCAATAACTCAATGGTGAATGAATATCTTGTTCAGTAACCAGTTCCCCTCCTTTGAACATATCCTCCAACTTTAACCCTGAAACCGTATGTCAATTATAGAACATTTCACAGAATTGATGGAGTCTGAGAAAGCTCATATTATTTTTAGAATATTTGGGAACTATCAATTTTATGTTAGTGGTAAGAAATCAAGTCAATCCAGTTAATTAATATCAAAATTGTTAAATTTAAATAGCAGTATTTTCAAGATTGCAATATGACTCTTATGCCTGTTTGCCTAATTCTTTTAGCCAAATTGTGCTATAAACTTACTCAGATGTGAATAACAGTTCCTTTATCATAAAAGCCCACCATAATATTTCCATGCTGGAGGGGATTTTGGAGTGCTCAGTCCCTCTCCTGGGCAAGTCCCTGCCCTCAGCATGGGCCTAATAAACATGCAACTATTCTACTGCCACAAGTATCTCAGATACTATAATGAGATACTAAAGTGACCATTATGCAGCAGTTAGGCCTGGGCGGAAGGTAGTTGACCTTGCACTTGTAAGGCAAATGCACAGGAAGATTTGAGTTCTCTGTCTATAACGGAGCAAGAATGCATGGGTGTGCACATGTGCACAAGTATGCATAAATGTGTGTGTATATTCACAATTTGTCCTCTTTGATTCCTAAGATATTAAAAGAATATATCAGACACATATTAGGCACTTAACCACTGCATTTTGTTTAAACCTAACAGCAACTCTCATTGGTATGTTGTACATATTAGTACCATTTTAGAGACAAGGTCATTGAGGTTCAGAAAGATGAAATAACTTGCCCCAAATCACACAGCAAATAATTAAAGGAGTTAATATTTTAAAAATTGATGTGTCTACTCCCAAGCTATTTAAAAGGCATACATCCAAATAGGGCCAATACATTTTGTGATGATTTTGCCTTATTTATTGACTTGTGAATTGTTTGTTCCTCCCCAATCCCGAACATGAATTAGGAACCACACCCCTGTTATTGATAGGCGTAACCCCAATGCATGCATAGCATGTGGATTATTGTAGGTAGGTGGTACAATGAGTAATATTTGGATAAATGTATGGACCACAAGGACGTAATCAAATCAGAGCATCATGTTCAGCAGCATTTCTCGTTGATGGAACCAGGCTGCAGCGTCACAGTGGATTAGAGGTCGGCAAACCCCGTTCAGAGCCAGGAGAGTTGACATGTTTGACTACTGTGCATGTATAGGCAAAACAAGGGGGTCCGAAAGAGTGCAGCCCACCAACCCCCAAAAGAGAGTTCTAGTGATGTGGGAGCTGACCATATGCCCCGAGGTTTCTCCCCAGACAGAGGAGCATGACGTGGAGAGATTGGTGGTTTATCACCAGTTTCCTTTATTGGCTGCATGACCTTTGACCGTGGAAATGAAGGAGACAAAATAAGCTCCTGGTGACCTGGATTCTGGGAACTAGGAAACTGGAGAGAACTGCATCATTGCAGTGAGACGTCCTTGTGCAAAAGGACAATGCCCAGGCATCTTAGTCATCACCGCAGGACAAGGAGGAACAGAGAAAGGGAGAGAAAAGAGGGAGGAAAGAGGGGAACACTTATTGAATCTCTACTCCACCGCAGACACTATTATGTAAGTTAGCTCATTTGCTGTTCATGACAGACCATCACATAGATATTATCTTCATTTTATTTACAGATACTCAGCTTCAAAGAGTAACCTGATCACATAGCTACGGAGCAGCAGAGTTGGGTTCAAATGCAGGGCAATATGGCTCCAAATAATAGAAGAAATAGTCATTATATGTGAGCACTCTCATGTGAAAGACTCTGGATATTTAACTCATATTTAAGGCTCATAACGACACTGGAAAGTAGAAATTGAAATCCCCCTTTTGTTGGGAGAAATCTGAGATGCAGAGGGCTTACCAAGATCTGTCAAGGTCACAGCCGCAAGTGACGCTCCCAGGGTTTGAAAGCAGGTAGGGTTTTCCCCTAGGCGCTTTCCCCTCGCTGTTCTCCCCCGGCATGTAATCTGTTTCAACAGGCAAATTGTCTTCTAAGACGGAAGCTCTCCTTTCTGAAACTGCAAGTACTTCTATCAACTTAGAACTCTTAAAGCCAATGCCCCAGCCCTGTGTGTGAGCTCAAAGCATTTCTATTATTAATGATAGGATGATTCCCCACAGCAACGCTCCCTTCAGTTCTAGATCTTGTGAGTGAAAAAAGATGAAATCCACTTGGAAAGAAGCTGTGGAATATTAGAACAGAGCGACTTCTTTTTCCAAGTGTAATTTTGAAAAACACAACTGGCATTTTAAAAATACCAAGAATGTTAGAAGGATAAAGCCTCACCCACCCAGAACATTAGATAGGGATTGGGAGACTTTATAATGGCGGTATGCATTTTTCTGTGTGGGGAGTGGAAGGAAGAGAGCGAGAAGCATTCTCCATGGCACTTACTCTCAAGGATACGCTTACACTTCTGCCCTTGGCAAGCTTACTTACAAGATAAGAGCACTTTGTTATGATGTGCGTCCAGAACCCAGACAAAGTGCTGTGCGAAGTGCTTTGCAAGCTTCATCTCATCTAACACTTATAAACCCTAGCAGAAAACTGATGGCCGGAGAAGTTAACTCCTTCCTCAGCTAATACCGCAGCTAATACATGGTAGGGCTGGGATTTCAACTTGAGCCTGCCTGGTATCAAAGTTCTGCACTCAAAATGCACACGCCTGATTAAATCAATCACCTGATGATTATTCATACATGTGTGTTCTCCGCAGTCCTCTGATCTATTGGTTTAACTATTAAAAGCACTCTGAGAGCATTGTTGGGTGAGGCAAGGAATAAACTATAGAAGGCAAGGAATGTAGAAAAATCTACATCAAGCAAGGGACCTCTGCCCTCTCGTGTGTAAAATGGGGAGATGTCACAAGAATTTTGCAAAGATCTTTCTCAAGGAAATGCGGTTGACAGACACCCAGGTCAGTGGAAGTGGTCACCTGTGCCTGGGCTACATCCCAACCCTGCCACTTTTAGCTGTGTGAGCCCAGGCAGCAGATGAGCACATCTACCTTCATTTCCCCTCCTTTAAAGTAGGAATAAGAATTTCTAACCTGTGAATTACTGTGAATGTAATGGAAAAACAAAAAAAAGAGGTTGGAAATGCCCAGTAGATCTCTTGGAAAAGATGATCAGTGCATTGAGTTTCCTTGAATTTCCCTGAAAACAAGAAGCTTGTGAGAGCAAGAAGAATCAGGCAGGGAGCAGGCAAACTCTCTGGGGTGAGTCCCACCATGTAGGTCATTGGCACACTAAAATGTCACCAGTCTCCTTCCCTGGTTCTTGTTTCTGTTTTCTCTAATAAGCAGAATGAAAGGAAATAAATCTAGCAATGCGAGTAGGACAGGAGTTAGAGGAAAAGAAGCTATGGAGGAAGCTGATGAGGAAAAGCGTGGTCTCCTCCCTCCCATTTCACACCCAGCTGAGCCCCATACCACTCCATGAAGTCCAGCTGTCCATTGGAGAAAGATGAACTAGGAGCCACGAGGTGCCCATCCCTGTGCTTGGTGCCCAGGGAAAATGGGAACGTAGGCACAGCTCCTGCCCTGCTCTCAGGGTCCTGAAGGTAGAGATGGGGAGAGAGCAAACGGCTTTTCACTTTAATGCAGTATAAATACAGCCACAGAGACAAAGGAAAATCTGCACATAGCCTGTGTTTGAGGGACCACCAGGAGCAGGACATGTAAGCTGAGGGAGGAAGGTGCATTTTCTCAAAATGGAAATGGGAGATGGGCTCTGGGAACTGGATGAATGGATGGGAGAGACTGTGGCCAGGCAGAGGCCCAGGTCTTCATCTCCTGGTCAGGGGGAGTGACAGAAACACCGTGATAGGTTCAGAAGCAGTTTCTACAGCACCCGGTGCATATAGGAGGTGTGTGTGTGCACATGTGCTCATGCATTCGCCCATGTGAATGTGAGAGCACAGTCGGGATAAACGTGGCACATTTATTTGGTCTTAGTTTTCCTTTGGGAGGCCCCTGCTGCTCTGGGCTCTCACTTACCTTCTCTGGTCCTTTGCTTCCTCAATCTATCTCCCTTCTCTTTGTCCATGGCCACTCGGAGCTCTTCAGGAGTGGTTTCCTCTGCCCTTCTCACGGAGATCCCTTTCTCTCTCTCTCTACATGCCTGCTCATCTGCTGCAGTACACGTGTCAGGACCCACATTCTCTCACCCAATGCCGATTTCATTATCAGTTTCCTATTCTTCCCTATGAAATCCATTTCAGGCACCTTCTTTTCTTCCTGAAACTGCACACAAAGGCTGAAGTGGGTGAAGATTCATCAAGAAGAAAGGTCAGTGGTTAACAGGCACAGCTGGAAAGGTTATGTGAAACACATGCTTTTCTACAGTTCATAAAGCCAGAGGCAGTTCTAGAAAAGAAAGAATGGCCAGGTATCTCATGCAGAGCTTGCCTCATGTGGAAGGCACCCCAAAGCCATATTAGGAAAGGGACCTTCTTCTATACAAGCTAGACAGAGAGCACAGTTTTTATTTATCACACACACACACACACACACACACACATATATTGTTTTTATTAAAGGAATGCTTTATAAGGTTTAAATACACACACATGTGGTTGAGAACAGTGAATTAAGGGCTCTTTGCCCCACACTTTTTACCCCCAAACAACTCCACATAGATAAACACTTTTAATTACTATAGCTTTGTATTTTTCTCTAATAGTCTATTGTCTTTGAATATGCCTATACTGTTAATATCATTTGAAACACATTCAGTTAACTTTCAGACTCTAGGACATTTCCACCCCAACTTCCAACCCTCTTCCCTCCACTGGGTGTCAGACTCCCCCTGCCTTCCCGGGATCCCTCCGCATTTCCTTTCAGACATTTCTCCTAATTAGATGCTTGCACATTGAATTGCATTTTGGCATCTATTTCTCAGAAGACCTGAATGAACACAGTCTCTTTCATAAATTCTTCTGTGGCTGCTATAGGATGAAGTCCAAATTCCTCAGCAGAGCACACACAGCCCTTTAAGATTCATCACCACTCACAGCCCATTTCAAGCTGTATCCCTTCTCACATGAAGCCAGACACCTCACTGATTGTGACCTTCTCCCTCCTCCTGTGTTCTTTGCACATGCCATTCTGTTTCTCATATCTGGAATTACTTCTCTTCTCTTGCTTACCAAGGAAATTCCTCATTATCCAAGAATTTGCTCAACCATGTTCTCCTACCCTGCACATACATATGGGACCAAAGATCCACCACTCCTACTGTGCTCTGCTGATGCCTCCTGTAGCCTGATCACTATGGGGGTGACTTTGTGTTTTATGTCTGACTCCCTACCTGGGCGAATGATCTTAGAAGGCAGGCAGCATCCCCCATACTGCCTTCTGCTCTATCAACTATGAACAAGGTAGCAAGGGGGTTATGAAGAGAGAAACCTGGATTTCAATCCTGCATCTACCTGCGGAGACTCACTGGTTGGTTGACTTACAACAACCAATTTTTAATTGAAGTAAAGTGATATACAACATTATGTTGTTTTCAAGTACACAATGTAGTGATTCAACAGTTATATACATGCCCTAACTTTTTAAAGCCTGTTTTCTTTTTGCTCAAGCGCGGCATCAACTCTGAGGGAGGCATTATACCTACTGCAAAAAGTCTCATGCTTAATCCTTGGCACGGAGACTCCTATGTATCCCCAAACTCTGAAGTTTGATGCAATGTGCAACTAAGTGGGACTTTGGGGTGGTGTCCCTTGGAGGGCTGTGTTATTTATTAGTTCTGCCCCCACCTAAATATTTCTCTCCCTTTTTCCTGGCAAATGGTAGGATTGCACTTTCTTGGTGGTGTAACTTGCTTCGGCCAAGGGAATGTGATCAGAAGCAATGTGTGTGCCTTCTGGGCATTAGTGTTCATAACTAGTGTGCAGTCCACCAGCTCCTTCTGCCTCCCACTGCTGTGCAACGTTCCAAACCTAGCAGGCACTCTGCCAGTCTGTTTCCAAAGTGAGGGCCTTGCAGAGCAGGGTAGAGCCAACCCACAATGGACTTGTTCAGAAGTGAGAAACAAGCCTATACTTTTTCCAGTCCCTGGAGCCGGGGGTCCATTTGTTACATGTGGTAAAGAGAATTCTAGAAGGTCTCCATAAACTTTGCACCCTAGTGTTACTCCCATGATCATAGCACCTTACATAGCAAAATGGATTTTGCAGATGAAATTAACGTTAACAAGTGGTTGTCAGGGAGAGTACCTGGGCAGGTCCAGTCTCGCGCATCCTTTACAAGCAGAGCGCTTTCTCCGCCTGGTGGCAGAAGTCAGAGAGATTCAAAGCACAAGGGAGATTGGAGGAGGTGGAGGGGGCTGTGTGGAAGGACCTGAGGAGAGCCTCTAGTGCTGAGAGTCACTCCAAGCCAGCAGCCAGCAAGGAATTGGATTCTGCCAGCACCTTAAATGAACCTGGAAGTGAATTCTTTCCCAGAGCTCCCAGACAAGAGCTCCGCCTCGCTGACACCTTGGTGTCAGGCTGCAAGACCCTAAGCAGAAAACTGTAAACTTTGCATATCCGACCTACAGAACTCTGAGCTCATAAATGGGTGAGCTTCAAGCTGCACAGTTGGTAGTTGTTATGCAACGATAGAAAACTGTTACATTACAGAGCTGCAACCTAGCTCAGCCAGACGGACGCACAATTCAAATGTGCGGGGAGGACCATTCCATTGTGAATTTTTTGAATTCAAGGTTCTTTAAAGCCTTTCTTTCTCCAGAGCCTAGAAAAGTGCCTGACACGTGATCTTTACCAGCCTGACAAAGCAAGATTAATGCAATGCCTTCAACAAAGTACCTGATATGTACTTAATAAGGTCTTTTAAATCATGTTTTAATTATCATTTGTGTAAACTGAAAGGCCTGCCACAGTTCTGAGAAACTGTTGGGATGATTACTCTTTTCTTCATCCCTTCCAAGTCACATAGCGGCATCTGAGTAAAGAAAGTGGGAATTAGGAGGGTGTGTCCTTGGGAGTCCTTGACCGCTTAAGTCTTCACCTCCTCAGGAAGCTTTCCCTGAATCCTTAGGCTAGGTGGGAGTCTTCCTTCCTGTTATGTTTGTTCAAAGCACTATTTCTGTTTCAAGAAGTTTTCTCGACTTCTATAATCTATAATAATCTAATCCATAATAAGGTAATCTATAATTTGATAATTTATATAATTGATTGCTTAAAATCTAGTGAATCTCTCTGTAGACAGAAACTATGCTTGGTTGATTGGAGCTGTTTCTCCATGACCTTGATGTTCAGTGTAAAATTCTACCAGGAACAAGGAGCAAACCAGGAGATGACAAAGTCAGTCTTCACGAATGTAAATGTTACACGGAGCAGGACTTACTGTGCCAAGGATACAGACACAGGTAGAGGAACCCTGCCCAGCATTCTGGGGATATGGCAACAGTTTGTCATTCTGTGAAATGGGTCTAGCAAAAGCTAGTTATATTTTGAGAGGTCCAATCCAATGAGATGGGTTCAGGGAACTGAAGGACAAGCAAGGAGAGTGCAGGTGGTAATTTCTGGCCTTTAGATTAGGCTGACACCATGAGAATTATAGGGGAACCTGGCTGGGAACAAGGTAGGCTTCTAGGCCAAGTTCATTCCGTACAGTCTGAGGTTAAGTCTGGTTGACAGCTGTGTCCCAATATTGTCCCAATTGTTGTAGGATCAGTGGATGAGTTATGGGTCTGGGGAAGAGATTTAATTCTAAGACCCATAAGATGCTTGATAATTACAGACAATACCTGGTGCTGATTCTATGCTGGGATTTGCTGAAGCACTTTACACATATAGTCACAGTTCATTTGTAGAGCAACTCCTAGAGACAAATGCTAGTATCATCTCCATTTTCAGGATGAGAACCTGAAGTGGGTTCTCAAGGTCATGAAGCCAGTCCCCAATTCATAAGGCCATCCAGAGGTCAAACATGGCAGACTGAGCCCTGAGCCCACACTCTAACTCACTACAATGTGAGATGGGAGAAGGGGTGTGTCCATTGGAGGCCATTGCTGGAGGTTCAAATCTGGCCTTGCCATTATGCAGCTGGGCCAACTTGAACAAGTTCATTAACCTCTCTGAGCTTCAGTGTCTTTTTTCTGCAAAGTAGACACAAACATACTTGCCTCCAGGGTTGATGATGGAGATTTTACGATGATAATCATGGTAAGTGTCAAAGCAGATTTTTAAAACATACTGCATACCCCATTATCTTTTCTGCTTCTTTTGTAACTGATGTGGGCACCAGAAAGGGCCTTTCTCTGCAGGTGAGGATCCTCAGAACTTCCCCAGCTGGGAGAGTCAGAGAAAGAGGGAGGTAAGGGAATCAAGTCTCACTTGCTTTATGACCTCTCAGCCTGTTTGCTTGCTGCTGAATGAAGATAATAGTGTTTAGCTTACAGGGTTTTATGAAGATCAAATGAGATGATTTTGTGCGAATGCTCTGCAAATGTAATGTAAGGTAACATGTAATATAAGGACATCTCAGATACTATTATTCATCCCATTCTGCCTCATTCAAAAGAATAAAGGCAGGAAGAATCCCAAAGCCTAAGCATGGTTAGAAGAAAGATTTGTGTTTTCAATTGTTCTTGGAACAATTCTAAAAGTAGTTTCAGCCTGAATGAATACTGAAACGATTTCAATTTCCCTTTAAATTCAGAGATGCCAAAACCCTGTGATTTAGGCCCCCAGGAAATACCACTGGAGCTGTCTGCCTGCTCTCAGTTTTAATCAGATACTTAATACTTAGCTGAAAGTGAGGAAATAACATCCTCAGTCATGGTGAAGCCTTTTAGCAAGACAGGCAAGCTTACCTACTGAGGAACTATTATGGTTTGAAGGTCCAAATTCATTAGCATAGTTTCCAAGGCCTTTCACGGTCTGAAACCTATTTTATCTCTATCCCTCTGCCCTTCTCTCCAGCTTCCAATCTCAATTCTGTTTCCTCGGATCTACTCATCACTTAATTAATACATCATTAAATTCCACACCTGTGCTTTTATCATACTTTTCTCTCTGTCTGGTGTACCTTTAGCTCTACCAGCCTTCTACCACTACATGCAGACTTCTGTGTTTGTGCTGAAACCTCACTCATCCTTTGAGATATATAGGAGCTCAAACAGCTCCTCTACTATGAGGTCTTCCTTCTCTGTCTTACTCTCAAGGAAGCTAGAGTCTTCCTCCTTTATGTTTCCCTTGGGGCAGCTTATGTACCCATCTGTGCATCCTTCCTTCCTTCTATCCAGCCTTTCTCCCTCCTTCTCCCTTCTCCCTTTCTCCCTCCTTTCATCCCTCCATCCCTCCTTCCTTCCATCCTTTCTTCTCTCCCTCTGTCCTTCCATCCATCATCCAACATCTGGGTGTTTCCTGTAATCTTGGCACCATCGAAAATCTTCAAGTCCTAAAAAAGGGTAAAAGCCAACCAACAAACAAAAAATCCTGGGCCTCTGTCCTCAAATAGACCTTTGATATTGAAAATTTTCAAAATATTGTGGTTGCAGTCAGTAAATGAGGTAGTGTTGACAGTTGAGGATGGAAAAGTGAGTTTTTATGGGTAAATCAAAAGACTTCAGATAGGGGGTGACATCCACACTTTGGCATTTTGAAAGATGTGTAAGAAATTGCCTTATGGATCACCTGCTGTGCAATGATTTTAATACTGCCCCATGCTTGCTTGTGTATGTGGCCTCCTAGGTCGGGTACTCTGGGAGTCATTTGAGGGCACAGATCATATGCTGTTATTCATTGTCAGTCCCTTGGAGAATGCCCGGCACTTTGCAATCAATGAATGAATAGATACATAGGGATGTCTTAAGAACAAGAAAATATTTCAGTTTTTTTAACATAAAGGAGCTCGTGACAGCAAGACAGGAGGAGGTCCAGTCATAGAGATGAGTATTATAAAGGCCAGTCTCATGCTACATTGTGAAGCAATACTCACTAATTCTGTTAAGCACTTAATATGTTCCAGACACTTGCTAAATATTTTTCCTGCATTACTATAATCATTCTATAAAGCAATCTTGGCACATAGGGATTATTTTTATCTGAATTGTAAGATTGAAAAAAATGAATATACAAAGAGGTAAAGCAACTTGTCCCAGGTCACACATGTGTAACTCAGCTGAGATTCATCTCTAGCTTTAGTTCCAGAGCTCAAGTTCTTAGCTGCTCCCTAATAATACCACCCAGCATGGCCCTTTGCCAAGTGCTTCAGGGGCCAGCCTGGGGCACTGTGAGGGGCTGTCCACTATCACATCAAAGCAAACCCATAAATGCATCTTTACCTAAAAATTCAGTTCAGTCTTAGAGGGCACTATGAACTGGATCACTTGAATCACTCTATTTGGCACACGGGATTCTCTTTTCATAGTGTATTAATGGTGACATATTCTTGTGGCATTGTGGTTAAACATTTTCTTCAATGCTAGATGTGCCAGGGTTTAAATACAAGTTTGGCCATGCCCCAAATATCAGACCAAAATAAATAAACTAAAATTCTATTTAATTTAGTTCAGCCTACATTTCTTCACGTCAGCAGTAGTATGAGACCTAGTATGTCAAAGTTAAATGAGATAACATATCAAATGCTTAGCATAGTACCTATCTCAGGGAAAATACTTAATAAACATTGGTTAACACCCTATAAATACATTGCACTGCAGCTTCTAAGAGATGAGATGGAAATGAAAGGAAAAGAAATATTATTATAAATATTATAGACTACATACAAATATAATGCATAATGCATAATATGTAATATTTTATTATTTTAATTATATATTTGTATGTAATGTAAATACTACATACCTATATCAGCTAATAATATTAAGGACAGGTTTTAAAACCTGACTGCATTCGGTTGACACTTGCTCTATCATGTATTAGCTATGTGACCCACGCTGGGGAGGGCCACCTGCTTGTCTCAGTCCACCAATTCAAATGCTCACCTGTTTCAGAAATGCCCTCGCAGACACACTGAGAAATAATGTTTCATTAGATATATGGGCATCTCATAGCCCATTTGGCACATAATCAATTTAACCATCACATGCCTCCTGCAGCCCCCAGGAATATCCAGCCACCACCATAGGGGCTTTGTCTGGTGACCCCATCAACTTCCAGAGCAACCAACATCTGTTTTTATTCACTTCCAGACTCCACTCCCTTTTGAAGCAGCGCTAGTGGGATATTTTAGAGGAAATGAGAAACAATAGAGCTGTCATGCTGTGTTAATGTGGGTCCTCTCAGTTACCCTTTCAAGTAATGGGAAAAGGCTTAAAATAAAACTCTTTACATTATATTAATGCACCACTGAGTTAAGGCTAACTCATCTCTATTTGGATAGTTAGGAGTCTAAAAAATATCACCTTATATCCTTATCTCTGTATAGCCAGGAAACTATCTTATTATGGCTTTATGTGGACAGTTAACATGAAAACTGGTATGAGTCTCTGAGTTTTGTTATTAGCCCTGAGTTGGAATTCTGGCTTTGCCACTAACCAGCTGTGAGACTTGGGCAAACTGGTTAAATGCAAATGCACTATACCTTACTTTCCTCATCTGTAAAATGGGAGTGTCGAAATATACCTTGGATTATTGTATAAAAGTTTAGAAGAAATAGATCTTAAATGTCTGCATTAATACTGAGCAACAGATACTTCACAATATTTTCTCTTTAGAAAAGGTGTAAATCCTTATATAAGGTGATGATATACTCAGAAAAGAATATAAACACTTTGTTTATCCTGGAGAGAGACGAAAATGGCAGATGAGTCATCAGAAATTGAAGGGAAGAGGTTTTCTCCCTCTTTTCTTCTGGAAACCAGACCAAGAACAGGAGCGCTGAAGTCTGAGGAGACAAATTCAGGCTTACTGTGATGAGCCAAAGAAGAGGTGTGCGGCTGAGCCTCTGGCTGCCAGAATGTAGCTAGAGTAACATCATCTCCTCTTCACTGTTTTGTGTTTGTTTTAGTTATTACATTATTTTTAAGGTTGCTTTTCAGTTATGGTAAGTGACCTGTATTTTCCATTTCAGAGGGCAATTGATGCTCATAGGAAAAGTGAGTCTGTTAAAAGAAAAGTACTGAATAATAATATGTGTATCCAGCAAACATCCAGCAAAATGATACAGAAATGCCTGATACTTTGGAAATACTGGCACAATTAAGGAGCATTGTGCCTGCTCTTAGATCCCTTCCCACTCCTAGCTGCTGTGGTTCTACATTCAGAGGAGAGGCACATCAGTGCTGGAGGGCTTGACGGCAGCAGTTCTCAATCGCACAGTACAACTCCTCGAAGTGTGTTCTGAAAATGTATACAGCGTATTTTTGCTTGTCCCAAGAATTGGGCACAGTGACCAATATTGGGGTCTAGGATGTTATATGTTCTGCACTATCACAGACAGTCTCATGCGAAGAATTGTTTTGCATCCCATATGATTTTCAAAGAGCCTGTTGTATAATCATAATAAATTGCTTGTAATTATTATACACACCGTCTGCTTTACATGGCTTTAAAATAAAGATAATTGTTTGGGAATGCAACTACCATGTAAAGTGGGAAAAGAGTTTAATTTTTTAATTTTAGAATGTCACCAAGGGTTGTTACCCATTGAAAAAATCACCAACAGTAATAGCTTTGCAGCATTTGGGTTGCAGATACAACACACTCAGATCGGCCAGTACCGGTAGCTGTCATACTTCTGGTGAGCCTGTTATAATGGCAACATCTGACAATTTATTAAGTCTTCTAGAATGTTTGTGTCAGTAATTAGAGATGTAATAAGATATATCTAACAAATAATCATAGTTATGTTCATAATAAGGCATTTCAAATGCAGTTATGTTTTATTTATTGAATTATCTATTTTATTGTAAGCCAGTTTTATTTATTTTATATATTACATTCAGGTTATTTCTGATGGTTTTCCTGGAAATCCTCTGTGTAACCTTACACTATAACCTGTGTAGCGTTATATTACCTAAGAATTTGTTTCATGATTTTGCAAGGAGGCCTTGCAAAATATTGATTAGAAAGTGAAAGTGTCAGGACAAATAGTGTTGAGCAGCGTGCCTAACACTGGGGGGGGTCCTCCAGTGTGTCTTCACCACCTCCCTCCTCTGTGACCTTGGCAGTCCTTGACTTCAGAGCCTACATTCGTCTCGGCATGGAGGAGATTCTATACTGAGGTTGTATGAAACCCTACCAGCACTTAGCAGAGCACCTAGCACATGGCAAGCCCTCAAAATATGCTAGCCTTTCTTTAGAAATGATAATTTCACACGGACTACTTATCCTTCTAATTCTTGTCTATAAGGAGGGCTAAAAACATTATCTCAAAGGAATGTTCAGTTTCCTGATATAATACTAGCAAACTCAATATAGCATTTACATCTTAAATGTTAGCTCACCTGTCTTTATATGTGTTAATCCTACCTCTACAGTCATATAATTCTTGTTCCTAAAATCACAGTCCTCAATATGGTGTAAAAGACCTAGAACCCCTCCTATAACTCAATCATATTGAAGAAATAGGTGACAACTAACATGTCTACAACTCTAGTGTTAGCTTTTATTGGACAGTTGCATGTCTAAAACCTTGTATGATTCTTTCTGGTATATTTGCAATGGGAAAAGTAAGCTTCAGTACGAAAATCAGGTTAGAGATCTTCAGGTATAAACTGTCTCTACTTTAAGTTGCATGTGCATTTAAACGGCCATCCAGATAGTGATCTCAGTGTAATGCGGAAGCAATGTGCATTTTCCCACTCAGGGCTCTCAGAGCATCTGCTTACTCATGCACTTTGCTGGAGCTTTCAATGCCCTGTAAACTACAAGTGTGCTTGCACTGGGAAGGGCCTCATGTCTTCCATAAGTAAGAGAATCATTCATATCCCCATCTTGCTTGGCCTGCAATTCATCTGTCTTACACTAGGGACTAAATATTGGTGGTCTATAGGATGCCAGGATCTCACCAGTGATGATTAAGGACCCCTGGAGCATAAGGAATGTCCCATGGTCACTTCCCCTAGACTGCCATTTCTCTGCTCTAAATTCCCACCTCCTCCTTAGTCTTCAAGGCAAAAATCATAGAGATTAGATTTTCAGCTTAGACATGGGTTTGAATCCTGATTCAGTTATGAATTAGCTATATAACATCATACAAACTCTCATTGTCTCTGTGTCTTCATCTATAAAATAGGACTCTCATACATTTTTTATAATGAAATGAGACTGTAAACAACTGCGATAAGAAATGATGAGTATATGACACACAGACTTTTTTTCCAAAAGGGAAAGTTTTCTCCCCTAATGAATTTTTCTTTGCCTTTTAATCCACCCCAACTAATCCAGGAGCAATTGTGTCTCCCTACATGTATCTCCAATTTGCCTGCGTTTATCAGGCTCTGTTCCCTCCCCTCCAATCGTCCATAGTAGAGAGAAGCTGTTGATGGTGGCCATGTCTTCTATTTGTGTATCTCTAGTCCTAGAAGTTTCTGGCATATAATTGGAGACAAATAAGTAGTAGGTTTTATAGACATGTATTTCAGACATACACGAATAGCAAAGAAACCATCAGTAAAATTAAATATTCAAAATAATGCATGTTGGCCAGAAGGAATAGACATCACCTTTAATTTATATATCAGCTAATATCTATTCAAACATCTTTCTACAACCTTTACCACTTTCCAACAAGAATTAATATTCGTATTTGATAGAGCAAGAAACTGAGAAGAGATATGAGCAGATCACCCGGCCGGCTACCAGCAGTGAAGCTGGTTATCTTTCAGTAGCTGGGGGCAGAACACCTGATTCAAACTCTCTAAGTCAGAAGGGAATTAGAGGCTCATGTAAGCTGCAATGTCCAGGAGTAGATCTGGCGTTAGGTGAGCCATGATTGGGGGTCCGAATGATGTCCCAAGGCTCCACTTACTTGCTCTGGCTCCTCTGGGTACAGCACACTCACGGCTTCTGCTCAGTGATTCCCACAGCTTCGCATGATCACCACCACGGCGTCTGCTCGGGGCAAGAAACCAGCCGCTTTCCTGAACGTGCCGACAAATGTCAGGGAACCGAGGCTTGGTGACAGTGAGTGGCCTCACTTGGATCACTTCTCTACCCCTGGAACCTATGTCTGCGGCTGGAGGAGCTGCACTTACTGACAGCATAACCTAGTTGAGGCTTATACACCTGGAATCCAGGGGGCAAAGGAGTTGGTGGGGGAGAGTCAGCTTTATTCATCCCATGCATGAGGACCAAAATGGAGTGACTGTTCTCCCAAAGTAAAATCAGAATACTGTTCTTAATAGAACACTATTTTGATGGGCAAAAATAATAAAATTCTACTCCATTGGCAGAATCAAGAGAATTCCCTTCTAATAAATGGAGATATACCTCTAATTCAACAGAAGGGATCAAGGAAAAGACAATTTTATATGTACACATAGACATCTGCATGACGTGTGTGTGTGTGTAGATGTGTATGAAGCATGGTAAGGTGGCTCCCCCAGGACTGCCATTGATCTGCAACAATGCTCAGAATTTGTGTATCACCTGTTCCTTTGGGTTAAAACCTCAAAGCTCAGTAGCAAAAGTGTAAATAAACTGAATATACAGGGCCTGAAAATTAACTGTTAGCCAGAAAACTGGCTCCAGTCTGTACTCTAAAAATGATGATCAGAGATTGTTGAATGAGGAAAGGACACCAGTGATTATTAGATCAATATTTATCCTTCCAGAGAAAGAAAACTAAAGGTTCAATGTCTTGCCCATTATTATATGGCTCTAGATTCTATTTTTTCTCCAAGTTATGTTAGCAGCAACCTACTAATGAGCTATATTGCTTTAGTTTACCATAGAATTAAAAGTTAATATTATATAGAATGAAAAGCTAATATAATCTGTACTAATAATAACCATTACACTAGCTTTTAATGTTCGATCAATATAAGGAATAATTGCCTAATGAACATTTCTGAAATTTCACATATCAGTTCCTAAAGACATGGATTGTTATCTTCAAGAAAGGTCCCTAGGTAAGACTGTGAGATTGAGCGAGATAGAATCCTCTAAGTGATTTATGACAAGTCAAAAAGTTCATCTTTCTTGAAAAATTCATTAGAGTTCCTTGTATCAGAAAGAAAAAAGAATTCTGTATGATGAAACGGTGTTCCTATCTAAGCACAGTGTTCTCTTAAAGTGATCATTCATTCATTTAACAAATATCCATCCAACACCTAAATAATATTTCAGGAAATGCAAGCATGGCAGTACCAAAGACAAAATCTCTGTGCCAGTGGAGATTCCATCCTGGTGGAGGACAAAAAAATATAATAATAACTACACAATATAATAGCAAGT
The DNA here is from genome assembly GCF_030020395.1 of Manis pentadactyla. Lineage (NCBI taxonomy): Eukaryota > Metazoa > Chordata > Mammalia > Pholidota > Manidae > Manis > Manis pentadactyla. The sequence continues at coordinate 19,221,024 of NC_080021.1, read as the reverse complement.
AATAATAAGCATATTAAAGAAAATACATGCCTGGTATAGGTTTTTGCAATACCCATTTCTTCCCCAGTACCTCACTGCCCTCTTAATAAAATCTTTAAAAGTTTATCTTTACTCTAAATCCTTTGGAAAACAAATTTTTTATTGTGAACTGCCTTATTTCTTTTTGAAATTAGTCTTAACATTAATGTAAATATCTCCTTAACTGGAATCATGTGGTTAGAATTTTCCTATTGCATCCAATATAATGGACTCACATGGAGTGCCTCCTGTCTACTGCGCATGGTTGCTCAGGGTTGGGGGGAAGAGGCAAGAATATAGAAATTGCAGTAAAATACAATGTGTTATACTAACCAGAAGGAAGAGGAATTCCGGAGACAGATGAGAGCACTCTAGGTAGGCAGAACAGCATAATCGAATGCACAAATACAAAATACCTTTAATGCATCTGGAATACGGGTTGGTTAGACTGCTGCTGAGGGAGCAGCGGCAGATACGAGTGATTAGGCTGGGAAGTGGTGGGACGGGAGCCTAATCACGACGAGCCTTGACTGTCATGCTAATCAGCTGGCACTTGATCCTGTGGATTTAATGCCAGCAATAAAATCCAAATGAACACAAGGCTCACAGAATGGCACACAAATGATATCAACTCATTCTGCTCAAAGTCTTCGACCTTTTCCTAGTGACACACAGCTTTCAGACACCAACCTTCTGAATCGGCACTCGACCTGGTCACTTCTCTGTCCAATAGCTCCCCGTCTTAGATACAGTAAGAACCAGAGTCCTTAAGGTAGTTCGCAAAGCCCTAAATAATCTGGCCTCGTGTTCTTCCTCTACTCCTCTGTACTGTTTTCCCCCTGCTCTTCCTACTCCTGCCGTACTCACCTTATTGTCACTTAACAGGCTAAGCAATCTTCCCTCCCTGAGCTGGCTTTCCTTTTGCGTGGGATGCTCTTTGGAAGCTCATATGAAACGCTTTCTCTTCTCTTCCAGGCTTTGCTTGAACGTCATTACTCTGGGAGGTCTACCACATACACCCCATTTAAAATCGCGGTACTACTCCCCATTCTCCCTCTTCTATATCCTATTTAATGTTTGGCCATAAAACTGATGCCCTGTAGCATATTACATAATTTATTTACCACGGTTATATTCTGCCTCACCCTACTATAGTATCAAATGCAGAAAGGCAGGGAGTTCTGCCTCTTTTATCCTCTGCTGTATCCCCAGCCGTGCATAGCTCTTGGTAAGAGTTTAAGAAATGTTTGTTGAATGAATGAAAGAATAAGTGGATTCTCCAACTCTAAATCTTTTCCCCACAATCACTATTCAAAACTAGAGAACGACCGGTCCCTTAATTTGCCCTCAAAAATTCCTATTGGGTAACCAATTCATTCTGCGGGTAATATTTCACTGCACACAATTTTATTGTTACATTTCTCCCATTTATAACAAAATTGCTAAAGAGAAATGAACATGATGAAAATGGACAAAAGTAATATACATACTATCTAGGTGTGCAATTTTGACTTGAATCATTTATTCCTTTTTAATCATAAACTGATGATGCACAAAAGCAATCAAGATCTAAAAGAACTCAAGGGAATCACAAAAATCAATGTGCTGATATCCAACGATGCATTTCCTTTCTGTTAATTACTTTCATTGCTTAGACCCTAAAATCGTTCATTAAATGCTCGATTTGATGGGGCGTCTCCCTTCTTGAGGTTGCATAATGACATTCTTCAGGCACTCATGTTCCCTGTGTCCTTGATTCAAAATTTTAATGCCTTTTCTCTTTCCAAAGCAATCCAACATAGTAATATGTTCATGGTATATTCAGGACCTTCTCTTTGTTCTTGGTAGCAAGTAAGGATATATTAGTTTTCATTCTTCCCCAAACAGTTTTGTTGGGGGGCGGGGGGAGAGTAATTTTATTTTAACTGTAACATATTGATGTTACTTCTGGAATGTCTGAGAAAAGTGCTTAGCAAATCTTAGCTCTAAAAATCCACACTGAAAGTGGACCAAACTCACCAAAGCAACTCTAAATCTGGAAATTGATCAAAGGCATACATCAAATTGAGAAGCATTTGCTCAACAAAATAATGCTATAAAAAATCCAGTAAACCAAGGAAAAATTTCAATTTACTTTTCCTGTTTTCCCTTCGGGATTCGCCTTCCCTGCCCTTTCCCTGCTCCATCAGGCAGAAAGTCTGTGCTTAATCAGGTGAGTCTTACCTAATCAAGTAGGGTTTTTACCTGAGTTTTAGCAGCCAATGCTGTGCAACTTATAGCAGGGACTTGCTCCTCCAGAAAAGCCAAAAATCAACAACAAAAAAAACCACTGGAAAACACATCTGATGTGAGTCACCTTTGTAACTTTCTATTTTCCTCCATAATTTACCTGGTTTTGCTTACTTCTAAGAGTCAAAGTAACTCTTCTTGTATTCTGTCCAGAATTTTTATTTTTACTTGTGAAGGGATAGGCTACAGGAAGTTTATGCATCCAGAGAGGAACAGAAACTTTCCTAATCAAAGGTTGGCAAACACTTTCTGCAAAGGTCAGTTAGTAAACAAGTAGGCTTTGAGAGACATATATGGTCTCTGTCATATATTCTTACTTTTTGAGCAGCCATGGAAAACTGTAAAAACATTCTTAGCTTCCGAGTTATTTAAAAAATGGATAGGATTTGGCTCATGGTCCATTGCTTGCCAAAACCTACCCTAGGTCTTTGACTTTAAAATTAAACTTTTTTATTTGGGGATCATTTTAGATTCATACGCAGTTCTAAGAAATAACACAGAAGAATTTCTTGTACCTTCTGTCCAAGGTGGTAACATCTTGAAATTTTATGGCACAATATCAAAACCAGGATGTTGACATTGATACAGTCAAGAAAAAGTCATTGAGTTTAAAACCTCTGTAGTACTGAATATGAACATTGACAGTTAAAGGGTTTCCCCTAACCATTGTTTTGGGTGCATGCAATAAGAGAGGTGTTTTGCTTTGATTGTCACTTGTTTTGCGTTATTTTCCACTTTCTTTTGTGAATTCTTCTTTAACCTGTGGATTGGTTATATGTGTGTTGCTTAGTACTATAGATTTGGTTTGGTTTCTTTTTTCAGAATATCTTATTGATATCTAGTTTCATACTGATGAAGTCAGTGAACATATTCTCTAAGCCTTCAGACTTCTTAATTAGACTTCTTATGGCCCATCACCTGGCCTAGCTTAGTGAACATCACATGGGCAGTTGCAAAGTTGCATGTTCTGTATTTATTGGGTTTACGTTCTGTTAATATCATAAATTAAGTTGATTATTATTGTTGTTCAGGTCTTCTAAGCTTATTGATATTTTTATATACTTTTGTTATCAAAAATGAGAAAGATATTAACATCTCCAATTATGATAGTGGATTCAATCGATTTCCCCTTTTGGTGTGTCACTTTTTGCATATGAATTTGCAATCTCTGTTACCTAATACTTGTACATACATATATACTTAGAATTCTTATTTCTTTTTGATGAATCCTCCTTTTCATCATTAAGATATGCCCACTTTAGCCTTTATAATACTCTTCATTTTGGAGTATATTTTCTCTGATATTAATATAGCCAACTCAGTTCTTTTCTAATCAGTGTTTACATGATCTTTATCATCCTTTCATTTTCAACTCATTGTAACTTTTATTTAACTTATATCTCCTGAAGTAAGCATATAGTTGGTTCTTGAGTGTTCATATAGTTTAACAATTCTTTCACTTTTGATTGGAATGTTTAGCCCACATTTAATGTATTTATTGATATGACTGAATCAAGCGACGTTATTTTTTTTTTTCATTTTCCTTGGGTTTTGTTCCTCTGTTGCTTCTTCCCTGCAGTTTATTTTTGTGTATGTATTTTTTAGTGTTTCATTTTATTTGGTTTATTAGATTTTTAGCTAGGCTTATAAATATAAGTCCTCTACAGTTAAAAATGTGCATCCTTAAATCATCCAAATTTATTGAGCTAAAAAAATAGGTAACTGTGTGTACTGACGGATGGTCACTAGACTTATTGTGGCAATCATTTTGCAATATATACAAATATTAAACCATTTTATTGTATTACTGAAACTAATATAATGTTACATATCAATTATAACTCAAAAATACCTGTTGAGTAAATATTGTACCTCTGCACACTACCCAGCCAACCCTTCACAACACCACTTTCCACTTCCCATTTGCACAACCCCTTTTATAAAGGTGGTGACCTAAAATACTCTAATACCTTTGCCCACTTCTCTCATCCTTGTGCCAGTGTTACATCTTTTACTTTTATGTATATTATGAACTTCACCTTGCAATGCAATTATTTTTGCTATAAACAGGTATCCTTTAAGGGAAAATACAAGAATGAAAATTAGCCTTTTATATTTACCCAGTTATGTGTTATTTATGGTGATCATGATCATAACGTTCTTTCCTGTAAATCTGACTTCCCATATGGTATCAATTTATCTCCACCTGAACAACATTCTTTCAAACATACACTTACTGGTTCTCCTGCAGGCTGGAGGAGGACCCTTTGAAATCTCTAGAGTTTACCATCTCTGCAATTCTCTTCTCTCATTTCAGGTCTTCTCTTCTATACTTTTACAAGAAACCCTAGCTTTCTTGGCCTCCCCAGATTTTCAGTTCCATTTGCTCAGTGCAGGGAGTTTGCGGGGCTCTGGGAGGGTCCTCTTCCTTGAGGGGTGTCCTTGATCCTCTCTCCAGGCATTAAGCCAGAACCATCTGGAGCTTACTTGCTTGTTTCCCCTCTCTTAGGCCTTACTCTCCTGTGCTGCTGTTTTCCAACATATGACTACCATTGCTTTGTGTAATCTGTCCAGGCTTTTAGCATTTCAGGTGGAAAGTACAGCTGAACCCTGTTATTCCGTTATGGCTGTAAGCAGAAGTTTACCAAAACCAAAAAGTTGAAATTTCTGAAGTGAAACTGCTGGTTAGGACTAAAGCTTTCATCACTGTTAAAGAAAGCATGGGACTGATTACACTTGAACCCAGCTGAAGAGAACCTGGCTCCTTTTGATGATTCAGAAAACACAGCAGCATTTTTCCTCATTGTCTGATGAACCTTAATTATCACTGTACTGTAGCAGTGAGGAAGACTGGCTAGGAATATTATGTTTATGATCATGTTGGGTAAGAAATTTAACTTCATATATTCCAACTGTTGCCCATCAATGATAACAAATGATTGCATTTGTGTTCTTATTATTACATCCTTAATCCAATTACACACCTGGCACTCCAAGAAATAAAATGACAGGGATGTTAAATGGAGAGGCAATCTCAGGATCAGCCAGTTCAATTTCTACAGGAGTATCATCTACAGAAAAAGAGAAAAGGCAGGGAGGATATTAATTTTTTATTAAGTGCCTACTGCATGCCCAGCATACTTGCATGTATCATCCTATATGTTTTTCAAGTATTCATGAATAGTAAGTAAGTACTTTGAAGTTGACAGACATTTATTATTTGTCCAAGACCACAAGACTCATACAGGTGGAAACAGGCACTCTCTCCCTGATGATATTCAGGAACATCCACTTTCCACTAGGCCATACTCTCTGGCCAATTTGCCTAACTCACTTCAAAATAAAATACCAGTCTAGTGTTTTGCAGCAATCTATCACTAGTTCAAAATATAGAGTCGTGCTCAGACAGAACTACACAGTAATAGATGAAAGGCATAAATTTTAATTCATAATAATTACCTAACTCTTTGCAATATACGAAGTCAAATAAAATAATGAATTATTACTTGTCACAACAAACTCAGGAGTTATTGATTATTATTTATATCAGGAGCACTTATTCTTCATCACTTACGTTTGCATGTGAAGGAAATTTCACTGGACTCACACTCCTGGCTTCTTTCCATCCTGTCTTTACTGTTCTGCAGGGTAAGAGGAATAACACATGTGAACAGTGAATTTGGGAGCCAAATATGCTCACTTGATCCCTTTATACAGCTACAGAGTGCCAAGTGGACTTAAATTTTTGCCTTCTGATTTAAATCCTCTGATTGTATCATCATGCTGTCTTCTGATATACCAATGATTCTTATCTTGACGTTGATTTAATAATGTTTATTGAGCATGGACTGTTTGAGAAAGGGACCTTCCTAATTCAAAAAGGTAGATTTCTCTCAAGCACAAGTAGACGTTGAATTACTAAAACTAGATCATTGTGTCTGAACTGGTCCAGCAATCAAAATGAGCTGACTTCAACTCATGTGATTATTGAATGAATGGCGATGATAACTGCCTGATGATGATGATGATGACCTGCATCCATGGTGTGTGTGTCAGGCATTGTGTTAACTGCTTCATGTGTAATTTATTTGATTTAATACTCAGAAAGCCCCTATAGTGTGGGTCCGACCATTATCCCCATCCTGTAGGTATGGACACTGAGGGATAAAGAAGGTCTGAGAGTCTAAACTTGGTCTCCTCCTGACAAAGGCTGCTGATTCCTTAACCCACGCCCTCTAAGGTCCCACTGACTATATAACTAACTAGTCTGCCCTTTAAGGTCCCACTGACTATGTAACATGCTTTATCTCAGAGCTCAGAATAGGTCTAAGTTCTTCTGATATGCTCAAGTGTCCTCTACCTAAGGGAATTGAATACAGCCAAAAGAGGGGACATGGCAAGTTCTAAACCAGGGGATCTACTCAGAAAGTGTATGAAGAATACACAGACAAATTCTGTGCCATTACATTCTCAAAGAGTAAAAAATCTTTTGCTTCATTTATAATTTTGATTAAATTAGCTTCTGTCCCCAGAATTTGTCTAATACATTGGTATGAAGAAACAATAAAAATCTGGCCATAAACTGGAGCAAGTGCTTGCAACCTGTGTGTAAAGTTTCCCAGTATCTCATTTATCAAATTTTTTTGGCCTGTGGTCTAATACTTAATCCACTGTGATTTTTTTCTCATTTATTCCATTAGGTTGCACCATAGAGTCTAAATAATTTAGTGGAACTCTGACCAGAGCTTCCTCAACTTCAAGGTTAAGGTTATCCTTAGAGTTTCAGGGTGGCTCTCTATGAATTCCAGCCCTACATGCTTTATGGAACCCCACCACTGTGAATCAGCCCATTCTCAGAAACAGGGACAGAGATTTGTCAGTGACCTCCATATCCTATTGCTTCCCTGATGATGATAATGATGAAAACATCACAGTATTTTCTAATTCCATAGACGTGACAAGGCTGTTTAGTCTTCCAGAATATAGAGCAGTGGACAAAGGATGATTTACAGCATGAAAATCCAAGCCATGCCCTATGGTAAAGTCTAAAGATCTGAATCCAAGACCCTATTACAATGATTACTGCTGTGTGACCCAGAGCCAGTTTCATAGCCTCTCTGTGTCTCAGTTTTGCTCAAAAGGATATAGTGAGAATTAATATAGTAACACTTGTGGAAAATTTTTGTAGTCTATGATGGACTCTGCTATTGACATGTACATCTTACCATGTACAGAAACTTTAACTGTAAACACACTCAATGCAAATATATCGATGAATATTTAGAAAACAGAGGTAAAATAGAGGAAAAATATTGTCCAGGGATTTTTCAAAGAAGGCTTCAGGAAAAAGAGGGAGGGGGAGAAAATCCAGGATCCTTGTAGAAGGCAGTTGCTGAGACTCCCCATATGTAAGAAGGGCTGCTCGCATCTGATCTAGCACAGTTATCACAGGAAGATTACAATTATCTAAGCAAGACATCACTGAACCTTACATGGGTCAGAGGTAGAAACATGCAGGAGATAATATCGAGTCATAAAATAATTCAAGTAACCAAATCAGTCCAGGAAAAGAGAAGACAAGTGGGAACAGAGAACAAAAAAATAGAAAAAGAAAGATGTTAGATTTTAACCTAAACATCAATAATCACATTAAGTATAAATGATATAAATATAATAATTAAAATCAGAGATTATAATTGGATAAAAATGTCCCAAGATCCAACTACATGCTTCTTACAACATACTTCAAATATAAATATTCACATAGGTTAAATAAACAAAAGATAGAAAATATATACCATGTAAATACTCATCAGTAGCAGCTATATCAATATAAGACAATGTATAGTTCAGAGCGAAGAACATTATTAGGCAGAAAGAAATTCATCTCAAAATGAAAAGGGGTCAAGAAGACCAACAACCCTAAATCTTTAGCCACCTACCACAATACAGGATGTAAAAAAATACAGAGAGAATTACAAGGAGAATTAGACAAATCCATGATTATGAATTTGTCAATACATTATGAATATTTCAATACTCCATTCTCAAGAATTGATAGGACAGCATATTAATACCACTTTTAAATAAAAGGAACCAAAGTATCCTTGGAGGTCTGGCTCATTCTAGGATGGGGGCAGTCTAGAGCATTTTGTAGTGTCAGAAAATGAGAAACTGCTGAAACAAACATATGACTCAGCCTATAGACGGCATGCCCACTCTGAATAATGAGGATCCTGCTGTCATCCATCTTCGAAACCACCCAATTTTGTGTTCCCCATCACCCACAGCATTTATTATGTCATGGTTCCGTAGCTATGTCGTTTACCTTCCCTTTCACACACTTTGGTACTTGTGCAGACAGTACCTCTGACATCTGAGAAAGCAAAGCCTCGAGCAGAGACTTTGTACAGAGTAAAAATAAATTTCCTCACTTTTAAAAGTGACTGTAAGAAACACCTTGAGAATAATGTCCTGACAACAACTGTTCTGATTATATGTGAAGAAACAAATACCCACACTCTTTCCCCGTTAGAGGATATGCCAGAGGGACCCTCTACCTCAGGCCAGAAAAAAGGAAACAATAAATAAGGTAACGTATTGTGAAGCTGATGGCCTTGATAAAAAGCAGCGTTGTGGCATTTATAAAAACTTCTTTTATTTTTTTAAATTACTTTGGGAGGACAGGAGGAAATGTCCCCAGTTCCCTTTTTTTTTTGAAAGGCATTCGTACAATGCATCTCTGAGGTGTGGAGAACAAGGATGTAGGAAACCCAAGATTCTACCTTTGACTAAGCCTGTTGTGCTTCTTGGGACCGTTACAATCAGATTTTTTTAAAAGAGCCTCTGGGTTAGTGCCTGCGGTGTTTGATTAATTAAACAGGAATGAGATTATCAGTAAGAACGATCACACAAGTCTGATTCAGAAGGAAACCAGTGCCATAGAAAGAGCTCTGGCCACGGGGTCAGCGGAGGACGGCTGGATCCTTCTCTGAAGGCCAACAGTCACTGCCTCCCTCGGGCTCAGCCGACACACCTGCTCAGCTCAAAAGCACTTGGAAGTCTGTCCACTTTTCGGGACACCCTGAATTTTTGGTTTATGAAATGTGAAAGAACTTTATATGTATTTTTTCCTGTAAAGATAATTTTAGCACTTATTAAACCCTTACGACCTACCAGATACTAAGCTAAATACATGTGTTGCCTCACTTTTTAGCTTAATTGAGGTATGATTGACAAATAAAATTCTGAGATATTTAAAGTGTACAGCCCAATGATTTGATCTATGTATATACAGTGTGAAAGGATCTCCCCAAGTGAATTAATGCATCCATCACCTCACATATTCAACTCATTTTTGGTTTTTTGGTAAGAATATTCAGTTCAACTCTCTTAGCAAATTTCAATTATACAGCACAATGTTATCAACTATAGTCACTATGTTATATATCAGATCCTCAGGTCTTATTTATCCATTATCTTTTACCTTTCACAAGAGCCAGAGTTTGTATCCTTTTACCAACCTCTTATTTCCCCCAACCCCCAGCCCCTGGCTACCACTATCTACTCTGTGTCTATGAGTTCAGTTTTTAAAAAAAAAAGATTTGTGTAGTTCATAATGCGTGATCAAAACCGAAAGTTTCTGTGATGACTGCCCTTGCACTGTTCACCATGTAAGAACTTGTTCGTTATACTTTAGAATATTGGGGACTGTTGAGAAGTAGGCATGGGGTTGATTAATGATTGTGCATTGAGTCCCCTATACAGAATTTTATTGTTGTTAACAACCATTTGATCAATAAATATAAGATATGCCCTCAAAAAAAAAAAAAAAGATTCGGCATGTAAATGATATCATGCAGGATTTTTCTGTCTCTGTCTGGCTTATTTCATTTGCAATATGTTGTTACAAATGACAGGATTTCCTTGTTTTTAAAGGCTGAATAATATTCCACTGTATGTGTATACATATATATTACATTTATAATAATATATATGTTATTATTATATGTTATATAATAATATAGTTATTAACATGTTTTACTTAATATATTACACACATGTATGTGTATAGACATATAATGTATTTTCCCTATCCATCCTTTCTTTGATGGACACTTAGCCATATTGGCAATTGTGAATAGTGCTATGATGAACATGGGAGTACAGACATCTCTTTAAGATAATGATTTTATTTCCTTTGGATATATTCCCAGAAATGGGATCATGATCATATGGTAGACTGCTTTTAATGTTTTGAGGGACTTCAATACTGTTTTCCACAGTGGCTATACTGATACATTTCCACAATCTATACATTCCCACCAACAGTGCACAAGGGTTCCCTTTTCTCCACATCCTTACTAGTGTTTGTTACCTCTTGTTTTTTTTTATAAAAGCCACCCTAACAGGTGCGATGTGATATCTCACTGCGGTTTTGATTTGCGTTTCCCTGAAGACTATTCTTGTCAAAACACCTTTTCATTTACCTGTTAGCAGCTTGTATATATTCTTTGGAACAATGTCTATTCAGGCTCTTTGCACATTTTTTAATTGGCTTATGTTGGTGGGTTGTTTTGTTCATTTGTTTTTGTTTTTGTTTTTGCTATTGAGTTATATGAGTTTATGTATATTTTATTTTAATCTCTTATTGGATGTAATATTTTGTAAATATTTTCTCCCATTCTATTGGTTGCCTTTTCATTTTGTTCATGGTTTCTTTAGCTCAGCAGAAGCTTTTAGTTTGAAGCTTTTAGTTTGTTCTTGCTAATAAACTTTTATTTATTGCTCAGCTTTTTATTTATTTTTGCCTTTTTATTGCCTTTGGTTTTGGGGTCAGATACAAAAAAGCATTCCCAAGACCAGTGTTATCTTTTAGGAGTTTTACAGCTTCAGGTCTTACATTCAAACCTTTAATCCTCTTTGATTGGTTTTTGTGTATGGTCTAAGACAGGGGTCTAGTTTCATTCTTTTCCATGTGGCAATCCTATTTCCCAATACCATTTATTAAAGAGACTATTTTTTCTCCTTTGTGTGTTCTTGAGTCCTTTTTTGAAAAGTAATTGAGCATGCATGGGTTTATTTCTGGGTTTTTCCATATTTCTATGCCTTTCCATTGTTCTGTGTGTCTGTTTTTATGCCAATATCATACTGTTTTTATAACTACAGCTTTGTAATATAGTTTGAAATTAAGAAGTGTGATGCCTTCAGTTTTGTTCTTCATCAAGATTGCTTTGGTGATTTGGGAACTTTTGAAGTACCATACAAATTTTAGGATTGCTTTTCTTCTTTTTTAAAAAATGTCATCAGAATTTTGATAGGGATTGCATTTAACCTTCAGATTGCTTTGGGTTGCATAAATGTTTTAACAAAATTAATTCTTCAATCTATGAGCATGGAATATATTTTTGTTTATTTGTGTCTTCTTCAATTTCTTTCATCAGTCTTAGAGTTTTCAGTGTAATATATTGTTTCACTTAATCATTCCAAGAGCGCTGAGAGTAGGTAGTCTAAGTCCCTCATGTTTTTGATGAAGTGACTGAGGCTCAGAGAGGTAAGTAATCATTCCTAGTTCAGTTGGTAGCAAAGCAATTGGTAGAACTTAGATTCGGATGTGGATAATCTGAGGAAGAGTGAAATAGGTAAATAGGAGACTCCCACAAACTACTAAGGGGGACAGAAGAGGGAGGCTTAATGTGTGTGTCCTGACATCCTATGTCCAGGTCAGCTTTTCTTAAGCAGCACTCTTTCATATACTTTCTTCTATTCTCCACCTTTGTCCTATCCTCAGGTTAGCTGGTATCCTTAGTGGAGCTGCTAGTCTGCATGAGCATCTCTCCATGGCATTTTCCTGGTGCTGAGTACTAGTATCTGGAGAACCAGGGTTTGGCTATGCCAGTTATATATTTAAAGAAAAAAGTTGAATGGAATAATTTTTAAAAGTAAGTTAAAACAGACCCATCAAAAACTGTCCTATCTAAAATAGTCTTAAATATGAGCTCTGTACTTAGTGAAGCTCCAGATTTGCTAGTGGTAAGTCCCCGATAAACATTTGTTAAGTTACGATGAATCCATTTTTAATTCCCAATGAAAGAATTTGGGCCCAAATCCAGGAATTATGTTGCCTGCTCCAAGCCAATATACAGTATCTCCCTTTAGACTCCACAGGAGAGAAAGAAGCAGAAAGAAAGAAAGGATCAGATGCTGAGATTATGAAGGGACACGTCTAGCAAGAATTCTTGAATTCAAGCAGTCTAGGGAGCAGAAAACATTTCTCAGCTGAGGTGCAACCCAGGAGCCAGGCATTTGCTAGAGTTCCTCAAGGAAGTAATGCTTCAGTGACAAAGCCAATTAAAGGTGAACAATGCCCCAGTGGGCAAGTGGAGACACATCTATGTGTATTCTAAAGAAATGACATTCTTGAATAGACCAGTAAGGACAGAGAGAATGAAACACAAAGACCTGATTCAGTGCACCTGGGTGGTGTCAAGGTGACTATCTTAGAGATCAAGCCCCTACTTCAGGGTTTCTGCTAATTAAGGAGTAACTCTTACATGTACATCATCAGATCATCTATGGAACTGTAGCATGTGGGGGATATATATTTGCTTTTACATGAACCAAATAGGAAGACAGACATACTGAGCATTTATCCCAGAACAAGGATGACAAAGTCTTAGCTAGTTTTCATAAAATCTGAGGTTGAAGAAAACCTCCAGGTATCATAGATACGTGAACTGGGTAAAATGTGGCCTTACTGCCCACACTTGGTTGCAGTGCCCAGAATGTCATATCAGTTACGAAGTTCCCTGATATTAAAGAGTGAGACTCATTTCTCCCTGGATTTGCCACCAAGGCCCCAGTATAGACAAAGGGTAGAAAGTACCAAAGACATGAGAACATTTTAAGTGAAAAAAAAGGAAAAGAAATAAATTTTATCTGACTTTGATCTGTATGAATTGAAAAAAAACTAACTCAGAGAGAGCTGCTTACAAAGTCAAGTTTAGGAATCCGGCATGGTTCATTGATGACTCAACCACAGATTTACTAATTGACCTTGACTAGTTATTCAACTTCTCAAAAACTTCAATTTTACTTATTTAAGAAATAAGTACAAGCATAATGTCAAATCTCATAGAGCTGTGGTGAAGTTTAAATGGGATAGTAAGTCTACAGTAGAGAGCCTGCAAATAGTAATCACCCATTAAACGGCAAGGTTCTTTCATATTTTTGCATCAGAGCTCTTTGGTCCACATTCTTTATCAAGTTTCCAAGGAAATCTGGTATGGAAAACACAATGGTGTTTATAGCAGTTGAGTTCTATAACCACAAATAGTTCTTCTTGCATTTCATAAACCTTTCATACCACTTTTCTAGAGAGATTTCAAATTAATTGGGAAGGTTAAAATAGCTCCATCCTTCCATTTTACATATGGTATGACTTACCCACCAGACTGAAAGAACCATCCAGCTGTCCCATAGACAATGTAAGCAACAATAGACAATTATTGTCTTAAGCCGTTGAGTTCGGAAGTGGTTTGTTATGCAGCAATAGCTAACTGACAGAGGAACTGTAAAAACTCTAATCTGATCTTCCACATAGTAGAGCCCCATCTCCAACATACCTACCAAATGCTTATCTGGCCTCTTAGTTCATGGCTAGCAACATGTCCTTTTTCTATGTATAGATCCTCTCCTGATAGAAATCATTCCACCTCTGGACAGCTTTGACTGCTGTAAAGTTTTGCTTTACCTTAAGCAAAGGTAGTACCCCAGAAACTTGTATCCCTCAGACTTACTCTTTCCCTTGGGGTTGCCCAGGAGAGGTCTAATTGCTCATGTACATTTTGCCTAACTGAAAGCATTCTCTATTAACATTACAACTAGAAGTTTTCTGAGCCAACACTATCTCCCTATAGGATGAGAAAAATTATCTTTGTTGTTCCTGTTTTCTCTTTATTCGGCTTGGTCTGGTTTCTGCTGGTGAAAAGAAAATTAAAGCATTCTGGAAAGTGTTTCTTCCACTGTTGAAGCCAAGAGATGTGAGCATCTTCAGAACTAAATCTGTTCTGGTGAAACTAAAGGAAGGAAGCTTCCGCTGGATCAAAGATGAAGAGCTAATAAGGACAATTAGTGGGTATGGACTGACTGTACAGGACTTTAAGAAGTGAGCAGGCCCTCCAGACTGCTAAGGTTCTCTGTTAGGCTGCTTTGTGGTCCTGGGAGAGAAGAGATGCTGTAAAGGGTGGAGACTCCTGCCTGCCCATCCAACGGCCCCTCCCTGAGCTATGTGAACAAAAGCAGTACCTTTGACTGTAGACTCACCCTCATCAACACATTGCCCAAGTTCAGTGGTCATGTGCAGGGTTGAGTTCTGGACATTCACTCATTGGGTATCTGAACTGGAGATTTTCTCACCCTTGAATTAATTTCCCCATTCACTCATTGGACTTCTGCTCCAGTTTTCTATTTTTGCATTCTGCTTTCAATCCTCGACCTGTCTTGTTTTCCTCATACATGGGAGCTGGTCTTTTGATCTTTATACTGACAGACAGAGCTGGAGTCTGCTATCAATGAATAAATTTCCCAGAATTAATATCTAGTGATGATGTAAGTACAATTTCACCAATATCAGGAAACACATTTGCCAGCATTTTATTAATGGTAGAGTGATTAAAAGTAACAGGATTTAGAGCGAATCAGAGCAGTTTCTACCACTTTTAGGTTATGTTACCTGTGGTAAGTTTTTAACCTCTCCAATAATTCAGATTCCTCTTTTTTAAATGAGGATTGTTATTACTATTTGATGGAGATGCAGTAAAGACTAAATGTGATACTGTAGGTAAATCTCCTGGGAAAGAGCCTAGAACACAGATATTCAACATCTGAGAGCTGACACCGGTATCAGTATTAGTGCTATTGTTATTATAAATATTATATAGATCAGCCCGCTTTCACAATTCATAAATCAACACTATGTTTAAACCCAAAGCTTCCAGTCCTGGCTTTTCCCCTCTTTAAAAAAAGGGCTTATGTAGTTCAGACTGTCTCAAAACTGAGTTCATTTGAGTCCTGATGAATTTCACGGATGAAGGGTGCACATGGAGAATGGCAGGCTTCCATAGAAAAACTAACTGACATGGAAGCAAGACCACCGAGTGCTACATCTTCCTGAAGGTACTCAGAGTCCTCTATGAGTCACAATGCAATGCTGGTGCAGTTTCTTGTCCCTGAGGCCTTCCAAGAGTCAGGACTATGCAAGACAAGAGACATGCCCACAGTAAATTCCATCAAAGTAAAGCTCAGTCATACATAGAGCAGAGCTCTAAGCCAGCAGCCTATAGTTTATTAACTCTAAAATGTACATTCAGACTCATTAAGACAGCTCAAGGACTACAGGGGACACATTGTAGGGAACTATTTGCATGAAGACCAAGAAGCATATTGAAATATAATTTGGAGGGAAAAGAGCTGGAGCACTTGCATCTGCTCCAATGGGGCCATGACAGGACTGTAATGATTCTGAATACAGTGCAGGAACTGTTAAAAAATGTTTGATAGCCTTGCTCTCGTGAACACACTCCTGGCTTCTATAAAGAAAAATCTGCAGTTAAATAGAGAACAAGACCAGCACAGAGCATTGGAAGGACAAGAAATGGGGCACAGGTTTCTAGAGAAGCACCAGTTTCTAGAGAATGGGGAGATAGATGGTGGCTTCAGCCAAAGTAGGAGACCCCAGGGCTTTCCTCTGTACCTCTGGCTTTGTCCCTGATAATGCAATTATATGAGTTCTATTAGTTGGACCTTTTCTTTCAGCTTTATTGAAATATAATTATAGTAATCATTTTGCAGTAGGTAAGTGTATCAAATTAATATACTGTACACCTTAAACTTACACAATATTACACATGTATTAGTTGAATCATTTATTTACATATCTAAGGTCATTACCTGAAAAGAGATACTCTACCAATAATATAAGTGAATATTATAACTTTTATTGTTTTTACTGATTATATGAGCAACATAGGTTCTCTGTAAAACTTAAAAATAAAAATTATAGATAAATCTTGTCACTTATTTTTTGAGCTATTTAATTTGATTATAAATTAATATGAAATCTTTCTGTGTAAATAGGGTACATGAGACTTAGAATTACGGTACAATGACCAACATGACTTAAAGAAAGAAAACCTCTTTATTTTTAGTAGAATTTTAGAAGGAATGATGTCCACGTGCCAAAAACTTCCAGCACTTGCTGTGAGATAAAGTAAGAACAACCCTGGACTGAAGAAAGTGTCAACATGGCCAGTCATTTGCCACATCTCAAGGTACAAGATGCTTAGGAATTGCAAACAAGGACCCACACAGTCTCTGAGAGAAGCTCTTTATCATCCCATTCATGGAAAATATGGGGACTTCAGTGGTAGAATGGGAGACAAAGAAAAATCAGGGATATGAGGAAAAATAACAGAATTCAACATTCTATGAAAATAGAAAGCTAGAAGACAAAAGAGAAACCCTTTCACATCCTTAAATTAATTTTCTCATCAAGAGTCAAGAGGACTTAGAATATTTAAAACTAGACTTTGTAGTCATACAAAGGGGGTAATTTCATATCAGGAGAGACAAAACAGAAGTGAAAGGCATATGTGCCATATTTAAAAAAAACACTGCAAACATTAGTTCGAGCTAAAAGAGAGAAGTACACAAATTGTACCCAAATTCAGAAATGAAGTTGAAATTCACTATAGAACACAAATGACATGAAAGACAGAAGAAAGTAAATAATTTTATTAATAAAATATAATAATAATAAAGCCCCAGCCTAAATAAAAATATGAAGCTTGCAAATGAAAAATATACACCAGGCAATATTAACGAAATGACACTAATTTCTTGGCATAACTTGGAACCCTTTTTAATTTCTAAGTATAAAGAAAGAAAATGCCCTTCAACTGTTTTAGGAGGAAAAAACAAAACAAAATGGTTTCTCCACAAAGGAGCATAGGTTAATTTTGACCCAGAATGCACTTTTCCCACAAATAAATGTTTCTAAGCTTAAGTGTGATACGGTCTTCAGCCCTTCCTTAATTATTCATGATTCTCATCCACTCAGTTCAGTGCTCTCAGCAAATTGTTGTAACTTGGAAAACCCAGAATGTCTCAAATAGCAGGAAAAGTAGTTGTGACCTCAAGCTGAATAGTGTACATCTTTCTCCTCAATGAGTTTACAGACTGTGAGGGAGAAGCATAGATAAAGAAAAAACCAAGTGTGGATTTCAAGGATGAAGATATGCTCAGACTGTAAATGGAATCCAGAGTAATGGGACCAATCAGATAAGGGCTGGGAGCGAGAAGGATCAGGGAATATTCTGTGAAGCAGGTGATGCCTGAGCTGCATTTTAAATAGGTGTAAAAGTCAATCGGACGAAGAGGGCCTGGGCAGAGGAAGGGCACCCACACGGAGGAAAAGGCCTGAGTACCACTGGAGCTGGAGACCAAGGCACAAGCACGGCTTGGCTGAGGGGTCTTAATGATGCTCAGAATTTACTAAACCTCTCTAAGCCCCAGCTTGCTCAACTATAAAAGAAAGACAATCCTAGTATTGTGAAAATAAGCCAACATAACATGCTAAACCTGGAGCCTGGCAATCAGTATTTGTTGCTATTAAAAGGATGACGATGGTGATACTCTTTATCATCTTCATCCTTATCATCCTCTCCCAGTCCAGTAGATGTAGATAGTTACATAGGAATTCAGCATTGCCACTTCCTGTTTAATCTTCAGCACATTAATTGATTTTTCTGTGCCACTGTTTCCCTCTCATTAAAGTAAGGTTGACTTACTTCATTTGAATGACTCATTTTATTGACTTGAAATAGTCATGACTACCTCATGAAATTCCTGGAGAAATTCAGTGAAATAATACATGTTAAGTATCTGATGTATAGATGGGGTTCAAAAAGGTACAAGTTCTTTAACAAGCCCAACGTACTACAAGAACAAAGGTGTAAGTGCAAAGAAACTCATGAGTCTGTTTCGAACCCAATGTTTACGAAGACTCAAGACACTCTTGGGGTCCTAGAGAACGTCTCAGAGTGGTTTACTTCTTCAGGCTGATTTCTCTCCACACCTCTTCTCATTCTCTTTCTTTGATTCAAACACAAAGAATTCCTGGCTCCTCCAGAGACCCCTCGCCCTCTGGCTTTCATACTGGTGATAACCATGGCTTGGGTTGATCCCGTCGGTCCCCAGGATCACAGGATAGGATGAGGGACCTCTCTTCTGGGCCCAGCAGACCTTTATATCCCTAGCACAGCACTCACCAGGCTGTTTTGTGATCATCTGATTGATTATTGTCATGCTATATTGAACTAAAGATTCAGTGATGATGTGTTCGAAGGCTGCTTTGCTCACCATTACATCACCTAAAACACAGTCTGATGTCTAACAAATAATAGATTCTCAACAAATATTTATGTAATAAATAATTAAACAAAAGAACTATCTGAGATTTTATTTTTAGGATAGGGTGAAATTTTTGATTAATGTGTATATGTACGTAAGTTCGTAAATATGTCATAAATATATCATCATAAATACGCCAAGTCACTCGTCTCAAGGCTTTATAATTTTTAATAGTCATATACAGACTCCCTACTAAATTTGTGATTTCTTGGGTTTTCTGCCATGGTTTCCATAACAGTAGGCTTTGATGCTTGGTTTTCCTTTATTTCTAGTAATAATTACCTAATGCTATATTAACTTTATTCATTACTTATACCTTCACAAATGTTCTTTATGTTATTGATGCCTACATTAAAATGTTCCCTTAAATAATTTAGACTATTTAAGACATACTTACACCAAATTAGTTTTAGTAAAATAAACTTTTACAGTACTATGAGGTTAAAATCTGAAATACTCTTAAAAGTAAAATTAGATATCCACATATTGTCTATATATTTTCTTCTTTATAACTGCCATTTATTTCCCCTTATAAGAATCATCTTTCTTTTGCATTTTGAGAGATCTGCTCAAGTTTGCCCTCCTCATCACAAATTTTTTGTCCTATTTTTAATCTGTCCCTTCACTACCTCCAATAGGGATTTTTATTCTGCTACTGAATTGTTGGTTCCCTTGCAGTCCTTCTTTATTGTGTTTAGATCTCTTGTTTTCTCAGTCTGCTATCTTTGCATCTCAACTAGGTCTTTGCTTAACCCTTTCTGTTCCCATCTTATAGAGGTCATTACTTCTTGCATTCTATCAGAACATTCAGTTTTCTAACATTTTACTCCAATTCCTGTAAAAAAAAAAAGTATTCATAGGTGTGAAGATCTCCTGGGTTCAGGATATTATTTTTCACATGTTTTGCAGTAGACTTCGTGTTTATTTTCCACATTAGTCACTTTCAAATGTGATGAGATTTTTCTATACTGTGTCACTGTACTGTATATCCATACACTGTTTGCCAGCCTTAGTTTTCAGGCACTGTTCACTTGGGTGTTGATTAAATATTCTCAAGGAAGAAATGGAGATTATGCAGCTCTAAAGCCATCTGTAGGTGTACTCAAGACAGGTTGGAATTTTTCCTATGCCCACTATCTAGTTTATTGTTCTTTGAACCAACAGACTACAGTGGTCGGGGGAGGAGGGAGGAGGAATTACAAAATAATAGGTAACACATTTCTTTTTCTATCCTCACTCATGATTCTTTATGTGAAGTGCTTCACTTTCCAAATACTGCATCACTGCCAATTGTCTTTTTTTTTAACCATAACTTTTTTTATGGGTGAGAGGATAGTTGTAGTCCAAGAACAAAGCAGTGCTGAGCACATTATTTTCTCTTGGGCATTATGCTGTCTGCTAGGCATTAAAAAACACCATGATGAACGCAATAGACATGACCTCTGCCCTCCTGGAAACCATAATTTACTTAAGAACCAGGTATGATTGGACAAGTATAAGTATGATATGTTCCACATATACTAGGAAGAGCCAACTGTAGACAAAAAAAAGCATAAAGTGGAAAGGATAAGAATGGAAGCTTCATGGTGACTGCTTTCAACAGAATATTCCATAAAAAGGAGGGATTGGTTCCATTTGCTGCTGATTTAGACTTGGTGTTTCAGAATTTCCTACTGTATTTTTCAGAGTGGTGAATTTGACGTGTCTCCACTGGTTATATAGGGACTTGCTAAAATTATATTTTTAATTTTTTAATCTTTGGTAATTTGTTGAAAGTCATTTGGATTCCACTCATTTTTAACACTTTTATATTTTGATGTTGTTGACAAGTTTTATCTTTTTTTAAGCATATTTTTAGTGATACATTGAAGAGAGACTGCATCGAGGACTGTTAGCCAGAATGACTTTAAAATTAAAGTGAGAAATCATATTTAAGAGATGTTTAAGAGGGAAATTATAGAGAACTGGTGCTAGATCAAATTGAGAAACAGAAAAAAGTGTAACAAGACTCTCTTAGGTTTTGGCAAATGGATATACGGGTGTAAGCTTTAGGAGGAAGCTTGGGTTAGAAATAAGAATTTGGAAGACTTGTTGTAGCCAGGTGCCGTCTGAAACCCAAAGGTCAGCAGTCGAAGATCCCAAAGCATTTCTTTTCCTTACATGCTGAGTCTTGAAATATGCCAAAAGATAACCCAGGTGAATCAAACTTTGCTCTTTGTGATGCAATGTACACTTAACGTAATAATAATAATAATAAAACAATGACTGTATTTCTTCTACACCTACCAAGGGTCTCTTGCCTCACCCATTTCTCCTTAACCACAACCCCTGCTCAAAATGGGTCCCATTCACTTTCAATTCTGATATCCTTCACCCATTTTAAAATAAGTCACCTAGCTTTGCAGTATGGACTTTGATGAGTAGACAGGTGACTATGCAGCAGAGAGGATGGTGTACCCTGAGGCGCTCTGCCACCTCCACACACTTCCCACTGCCTTACTCACTTTTCAGAATCTTGTCTCTTGCCGTCCTCATCACTATGACAGTCTCCTTATCGGTCTCTCACAAGCACTCCTTTCTAATCCACTCTCCACTCCTCTATTAGATTCGGTCTGTTTGTTTATTTTTCCTAAAGCACAATGAAGAGCTCAAGATTTGGTTCATGCCTTACTAGTGAAAAAAATCACAACTCTCCCAAGAATCTTTCTCTATAAAATAGAGAAAAGGGCAAGCAGAGGCTGCTGTACACTTCCAGACTAAAAATATCAGGACAGTTTTGCCTTGAAATATTAGTTTGAGGAGGGGTGGGAACAAAATATGAAGGGAGTTGGAGAGACTAAACAAACACAGCTTTATTCAGCAAAACCCAAAATCCTATTTTCAGTCTCCTATTAAAGCCCAAAAGAAGCCACATTTAGGGCAAATAAAATAATATTACCCTTCATTGACATGAAACTTTATGTTTACCAGATGCCTTTTCTATTTCATTTTTTTTCAAGCTTGGGCTCGCCTCCAAGCTGTGCGTTCATGGAACCTGGCCCCAAATTGCATACATAGGCTTTGAGAATTGAACCATGGGGTAAATCCCCACCAAGGTCCTAGACTGGCCACCAGATGGTACACACAGGAGGCGGATCTAAATGGTCCTCCAAAGGCTTTGAAAATTGAGCCTATACTGGTTTTTGCTCAAGGTCTTGCACAAGGTTGCAGAGGTAGTAAGCAGTGAAGATGAGAAACACACTCAGGACGTCCGTCTCCAGAGAACAGGCTCTTAACCACAGTGCAACACAGACTATATGGCCCACCCAGTGGGTCAACCTCTCCTCTGGACTTAGATTCTTAATGGCCATCCCTCTGTGGCACAGCAGTGCTCCCTCGGCCGGGGCTGGGCCTTCCTTGGTGTCAGTCACTCGCGGGCATCCTCCTTTCCTCCCACCCTCCACGCTGGCCGACTGTCAGGAGGCCAGGAGTAGCCTGACACTACATCCCAATGTACTACGTCATTCACCTCACCTTACCTCACCATGGAGGCACTTTATCATCCGACGTCATGGCAAAAAGAAAGGTGAGAGCAGTACAGTAAGGTACTTTGAGAGAGTGAGATCACATTCACATGATTCTTAGCACAGTATATTCCTATAATTGTTCTATGTTATTACTAGTGTATTGCTGTTAATCTCTTACTGTGCCTAATTTGTAAATCCACTTTATCATAGACATGTATGTATAGGAAAAAACATAGTATACATAGGCTTTGGTATGATCCTTGGTTTCAGGTATCCACTGGGGTTCTTAGAATGTGCCCCCTGCAGATGAGGGGGGCTACTGTACCATGAATTTTTTTTAAGTATGTGTAGTTCTTGGCATAGTGTCTAATATATGGAGGCTTAAAAATATTTCAGGGAGGAAAGAGCAAACCATAATATAGGTTGTTCTCAGTCTGTTTGGGCTGATATAGCAAAATACCACACACTAGGTGGCCTATAAAGAACAGAAATTGATTTCTCGCAGCTGGAGGACGGCAGTCCGGGGTCAGGGAGCCAGCGCGGTTGGGTGAGGGCCCTCCTCCGGGGAGCAGGCTTCTCACTGGGTCCTCACATGGCAGAAGGGGACAGGGAGCTCCTCTTCTATAAAGGCACTGATCCTACTCACGAGGCTCCTATCTCATGAATTAATCACTTCCCAAATGTTCTACCTCCTAATACCATCACATTGGGCATTAGAATTTCAACAGATGAATTTAGAGAGGCACACAAACATTCAGGCCACAGCAAGGGCAGTCATTTGTGAACACGACTCAGTATTTAGTAAGACTGTGCATTTCTTAATGGAAGAAGCTCTGCTACCATCCTCGTATTCCATGGTACCTTGTATGCTTCTGGCACATAGAGCTGCTTTTTAAACATGTTTAGTTTGATGAAAGAGGCATAAGGCTGTACAACTTGTATGGGAAACAGTATAATGGAAAGACAGTTCGCTTCTAGCACAAACTAGTTTTCTAATTTTGGAGAAATGACTTAACTTCTGGACCCTCAGTACTTTTTCTTAAACCAAGAGAGTTCCAGTAACCAACTAGAGTCTCTTGTGGAGATAAATGAGGCAGCGTATGTGAAAATGCTTTGAGGAGCAATACGCAAATGGCATTTCACTTGATTTAACTCATTACAAAGCAGACAAGAATAAGTAAAGCATATCTGATAAAAAGCTTGACAGTCTAGGAGAGGGAGAGAGGACTTCCACCTGGGAGCACTGAAGAAGACTTTGTGGAGAAAGAAGACTAGAACCAGCTGGGAGGCAGTTGCTGAGTAGAGAGGAGGCCAGGGCTGGAGGTACAGGGAGCTGTGTAGTTGCACAGAAAGCCCCCACCTCTGGACTGACTGCTGACCTCCTCTTTGCCTTGGAGCTTGGCAGGGATGTGATCTCAGGGAATATGCTCAAACTCACTGCGACCATTTGGCACATGTTGTAAGCAGAGAAAGAGAGAACACCACACTGATGAAATGCAGGAGACGAGGGAGGGAGATTTTAAGATAAGCAGATTTTTTATAAAACATGTCCTTATCTTTTATTTTTGTTAATCCTGGGGGCTTCTCTTTTCCAAACGACCCAGATTCATTTCTAGTCTGGTTGTTGGTTCTTCTCTTCTATACTTCAGCATGGATTTCATGCCAGTGGTTAGTGTGAATAAGAATACCTAGAGGAGCTTATTTTTAAAAAAGGATTCCCAGGTTGCATCCCCATTGCTACTGATACAGAGTCAACCTGAAACTGGACCACAGTTCTCCGTTTTAACACATAACCAGGTGCTCCACATGTCGGTGGTCCATTCTTTGCACGGTGGACAAGACCAAAGGTGGAATGTACCAAAGTGGAGAGCACGGTTACCTATCCTCTAAGCAGTTCCCCTGATGCTTAGATTCCTCCCTCCGTGAACAGCAGCTTGGGGTGTGGACAGAGGGAGATGTGAGATCCATACTGGACTTTTCCAGATTGCCTTCTTTTATACTTTGCTTTCCCTTCTGCTCAGAAGCAAGAGGAGGAAGAAAACATCTCATTAGTCAAGTTTTCCTTTAACTTACTTTTTTCTTTTTGCAAAACCTGCTCAGTCACTGTACTACCCAGTCCAGGAAATAATGCAATCATGGTCTTTACAAAACAACTTGAGGACACACTGTTGTTTTAATCCCAAGCCAAATGTAATATGGAACATTCTCTTTTTTGAT
This sequence comes from Manis pentadactyla, assembly GCF_030020395.1. Taxonomy (NCBI): domain Eukaryota; kingdom Metazoa; phylum Chordata; class Mammalia; order Pholidota; family Manidae; genus Manis; species Manis pentadactyla. The sequence continues at coordinate 19,196,524 of NC_080021.1, read as the reverse complement.
CCCATAAAAAAGAGAGGAAGAAACAATCAAGAACTAAACAAATAAAATGAAAATTACCTCCATTTTATATTTGGGGGATGAAGAATGTTTCAAAGCACGCTGAGAGCTCACAGATATGATAATTACCTTCTGCTTTCCTGGGGTAAGCACAGGGACACTTGGATTGTAACAGTCTCGTCAGAGTTGTATAAACTGCAACTTAAGCAATAAAAGATCTGTGAACATCTGGGTTCTGTCTACCCTTTAAAAGGTTTGTGAGCGTCAGATCAAGCAGATGTTAGGATGTTTTGATTTCAGGCCCAAGGGTGGTAATAGGGGCCCCATACTGAAATTGTATCAAGTCTAAAGTTCTGGAAGTCACCTGTGAAAGTCACTCTCATGGCCAGAAGTCACAGATGTGTTTAACCAAATCACGTCTCATCAGGAAAAATTAATTTCTCAACATCACAACACTTCTTACTCCAGTTCCTCTTGTGGATGTAGAACACGCATAGTAAAGAACACTTACCCTGGGCCAAAACGTGTGTTGGAAACTTTGCAAATACTACATTATTTAATCTCACCTACAAACCTACAGGGCTGCAATTATTATTTTACAATTATTTGCAATTATTAATTTGCTATTTTACAAATGAAAGAACTGAGACTCTAAGGGGCTATATAACTGGCTTGATATCCAATGTATAGTAAGTGGTAAGGCAATGATCCAGTATTGTCTGATTCATACTCATATTGCAAAATTCAACTCAATCATCACCTGCTAGCAAGTCTTTTATAATCCTGCCACCCTCAGTCTGAGCAGAAGGCCTTTATTTTCCCCCCACTGTAGCTTGTGCCTAACTAACAGGGGCCACAATCTGGAAGATGTTTAATTTGGGACTCACTTAATTGTTCCCACCAGTAAGTAGTCTTATGAGTTGGAGAACGGAAACCACATCTGGTGTTATAACTTCTGTCATCAAACATAGGAAGTACATATATACTCTGACTTCAACATTTACAACCTATGCTTACAAGGGACAAGTTTTTTGCCTATTGTTCTACATTTTTGAGCCATAGTTGTCTCACCTGTAAAATGGGAATAATAATCCTGCCTCCAAAGTCACTGTTTGGCTTAAGTGAGAGCATGTGTAATGCATGAAGAACATACCAGCACATAGTACATGCTCCACAAATAGTTTCCTACCCACTTTCCTGGCTGCCACAGTGCCAGGCGTGCGGTAGGCACTTAGGAGGTATGGTTAGCTGCCTAACACACTGATGGCATGGGGGGTGAAGGGACCTAGTAACAGCCTTCCTCTTTCCTACCCAAGTTCTAAACCAAATGAAATATAAGACAAAAGAATAAGGCTTATGGAGGCCAAAACATCGTCTTGATGACTGATAAGCTAATATGGGAGAGTTCAGCTTCTGTGTTTGGGCAAGTGGGCTTCCTAAGACTGAGCCCCAGGTTCAGGTACGTCTACTCCCTGTCTCACAGGCGAGAGTGCAAAGCCTCCCAGGCTGAAGTCGCAGCAGCGTGACCCCCACAGGAAGCAGGACGAAGGCGCCGATCTCTGCTCAGCTCCTCTTCCAAGATGCTGATCAGGTGATTCTTCCCTCCCACCCAGTGGATTAGCAAGGAGTGCACAGTGTGCTGGAACCATTCAGGAAAATGCTTCCTCCTCGGGACCTGGAGTGCACGGGAAATCCTCGGCCCAGAGGCCTGACTGAGTGAACTGCGAGATTCCTTCATCACCCCAGGCCACCACGCAGTACCGAGGCCTCTCAGGGCCAACACCCTGCCCCAGGCTCCTCTCCCAACCTTCTCACGTGGGAAAATTTATGGAGCTAATGAAGAAGCTCATATTACCCATGGCCTTACTCTGGCCTTGTGATTCGGTCACCTTCTGTTCTCTTAATCGAGTCCTCACCCCATGTCTGACTCTGAATAACAGGGGCCCTCTTTTATTTTATGCCTTAGACCCTCTCACGGTCCTTTTCATAGGAGCTCCAGTTTCCCCAAGACAAGGTCAGGCTCCCTGATGTGAAGCGTTCCTGCTGCTAATGTCCCTCCAAGGAAGACCTGTCAAAGCTGGAAGCACACTTTCCAGAAAAAGGAATTAAAGCCCAAAGAAAAGAAGGATTTACATGATCAGAGGGCTGTAGGGGGGTCTAACTCAGGCTTCCTGATATCCAGCTCAGTGTTCTTTTGAATCACCAAGTGAGAAGTAAATGGGAGAGAAGGCAGGTCTCATTCCCACCCTCTGTGCAGCCTAGAAATGGAATTCTGTAATGGTGTCTGCATGTAGGAATGCTGAGCAAGCAGAAGCCCTTTTCACAGGGAAGGATCCCCGAGATTAGGTCACTGAGGACACCATAAAGCACCAGATTCTACTGGAAGAAACACAGCATTCCTTCATTCCTTCACTCATTCACACATCAAATATTTATTGGGTGCCCTACGTGACAGGCACTTTTGTAGGTACTAATAAGGCTGCCAAGACTGGGACAGACAAAACCCCTGCCCTCATAGAGTCTACATCCTTTTAGGGAAAAACATAATATACTAAAAACAAGTATAAAGTGCTATAATAAGTGCCAATGTAATAAGCAGGGAATTATAAATAGGGAGTTAGGGAAGGACTCACTGACAAGCTGACATTGGGACAGAGACCTGTAGGAACTGATGGAGCCAATCTTGCAGACTCCGGAGAAAGGAGGGTTCCAGGCAGCGGCGTTTACAAGGGCAGAGGCTTGGAGGCGATGTGCGCCATGTGATCTGGGAACAGGGAGAACGCCAGTGAGCTGGGAGAGTGGTGGAAGACGGGTGGGCACGGTTTCAGATTGTGTCCGCCCTCGTCATCGGTTACGTATGTCGTTAACAAGCTGATTTGATCACGCAGTAGTCGGGATCACAAAACTCCAGCCCTATAAAAGGCTTCCTTCGGTCCACACATTGTCTCTATAAGAAAAAGAAGGGGGGAAACATTAAAGTCTCTTGGATCAAAGAAATGAAGGCAGAAAGAGGGCAAGTGCCTGGGTCAAGTATAACCCGTGAAGTCTAGGACCTCAGGGGTCCTGATGTGGCTGGGGCTGACTTGAGGATTCCTATGATCCCCAGGGGTGTGGGGAGAGAGGGGCCAAGGGGTGGGGATGAGGGGATCAGCATAAGCAAAGGTATCAGTCATACTCCCTAAAAAATCCTAAATAGGAAGTGAGAGAACTGGATCATTTTGAGCTCTGTTACTTTGTAGTTATGAGACCCAGGGAAGGTCACCTTCCCTCTCTGGACCTCAGCTTCCTCTTCTTTAAAAGAAGCCATTATAGAAGAGCATCTCCAAACCCCCCTCATGTTCTGAACTTCTGGAAGTCTCTACCTTTGCCATCCAGGTCAGAGAAGGAACAAGTTCAGGGAGAGACCAAAAATTAAGGGAAGCATCTGCAGATATTTGGCAGTTTCTCAGAAGTAGATAAATAGAATTCAAGCTTTGAAAACAAATTAAAAGCAGTTTCCCACCCCCACCCCTGTCCCCAGCTCCAACCACTGCCTAAGGGATCTCAGAAAATTGAAAACAATGTGTGTTCCCACTGGAGTTATTTTTAATTTCTGAATGCAAATATTTGGAAGGAGAGGCTTAAGGCAAGTACCGGTGAAGTTGAAAAATGCAGCAACAGCCTGTACATCACCTCTTCCAGCAAGATGTGGAAGAACAAGTAATGTTGATCTGCTCTGAGAGCTGGTTTGAGGCAAGTAGGTAGGTCGGTAGACTACAGATGGACACATGCCTCTATGAACGGTCCAGGATTTTTCAACTTTACCATGGGGCCAAAGTGATATGCATTCAGTAGAAACCGTACTTGGAATTCTGAATTTGGATCCTGGGCCAGCCATACGTGGTCCTGTCCTCTCTCATGATGCTGGGTAGGGTAGTGAGCCACAGGGCCGACTCACGCACTTACAGCCACTCTGTACCCATACACCACTCTGTTTTCCACTTTCAGTAAACTACATGAGATATGCAATATCATATTATAAAATAAATTTCATGTTCGATGGTTTTGGCCAACTGTGTGCTAATGTAAGTGTTCTGAGCATGTTTAAGGTGGGCTAGGCTGAGCCGTGATGCTTGGTAGGTTAGGCGTATTAGACGCATTTTCAGCTTGTGATGGGTTTATTGGGAAATACTCATACATACACCTGTACCTTTCTACTGTTCTCAGACTTTCTCTGAGAAACTCAGGTTCATCTGCTGGGAAATCCTTGCAGTAAAAGGCCTAAGGGTAACTGTAGAGTTAAAACCCGTGCTTGCCAGGGCTGTAGAACAGAAGGCAGTGAAGTAGTATTTATTGAGTGCTAGGTACTTGGTTCTGTGTTGTTGCACTCAAACCTTAAAAAAGAATTTTGTGCTCCTTCTGGACCAAAGAAAGGCAGTCCAAGGTCAGTAAGCAGATGTGATATCCCCACGTCTGCGAAGACTAAATTACATGAAGTTGTACAACAGCCTGGTGCCCAGTAGATGATCAATAAATACTAGCTCCTCCTAAAACAGCCATTCTCCTTTATAGTCAGTCATTTAACCCAAGTCCTGGTGAGGGATTATCATTAAGGCTTTTACCAAAATTCTCTTCAGGAGCCATTTGATATATTCCAAACAGTCCTTTGGTAACACAGGCAACTGGTGTTCTCAACCTGGAGGTCTGCTCTCCTAATTCCAGAACCATTTGGCTACAGCCAAAAAGCTAGTGTTAGTGATGGAGGAAAGTACCATTATCTGGCACTACAATTAAAGTTCTAGGTAGCATTACTTGTGTTTCAATTACCATCTGTATGGCAGACTCCCAAACCTTTGCTTCCAGCCCAGATCTCTATCCTAAGCTCTGGGACTGTAAGTGCCACCTAACACCTGAGGGCCCACATGGAAAATGTCCAAAAGGCAACCATCCCTTCCCTACCACCATATCCGGTGAACTGCGTCTACCCAGCATCCTGTGTTTCCCCCATCAGGTAGATGCCACATTCATCCTCTCAGCTGTCCCAGGTAGAAACTTACCATTTAAGTAAGAAACTAGAAGTCAGAAACTTCTAGGTGCTTCCAACTTCAACTTCAAATCCATTTGCTCCGTATCTGTTAAACACACACTGTGTTTCAGGGACTGTGCTGGGTGCCAGGAGAAGTGGTGAGGAAAAGAGCCATGATCCCTGACTGCCTGGGAGTTGAATTCTAGTGAAGGATTAAGCATAAAAAAATTAATAAACCCTGTCCCCCAACAAAAATATAAAATAGGAAGGAAAGAAACTATATCCTACTAAGAAAAATTCAAAAGAAAGAATAATAATGGAGCCCTAATTTTGATTAGTAGAACCAGAAATCACTGAAGAAGTGATTCTGAGCTAACAAGTAAGAGGTAAGTAGGAATAGGACAGGCAAAGAGTGAAGAAATTTCTGACAGAGAAGGCATCATATGCAAATGGCCTGAGGTAGAACAGAGTTGTGTGACTAAGAAACCAAAATACAGCAATGTGGCTAACACTTAGAGAAGAAATGAGTGGATGGTTGAATTTAAGGCTAACGGGGTGTGTAAAAGCCACATAACACAGGGCAGTTTGACCAGGGAAGGGAGGTGGGATTTTATTAAATACGCAGATTGTGTTACCAAGCTTTGCAGCAGTCCAGATCCAGGGAACATTGTCATGCTTACCAGGTTGGTGGTAGTAGAAATGGAGAGACTTCAATGAATTAAATATCATTCTTGAAGGTAGAATCAACAAAATCAGGTAATAAACAGTAAATGGTAGTAAGAAAAGGAATGACTTCAGGGTTTCTGGCTTAACTTGGAGAATAATGGAACTGTTTATTGAGATAGGAAAGACTGGAGGGCAGAGCATTTGGAGAATGCATTTGAAGAATTCAATTGTGCATTTATTGAGTTTGAGAAAACTCCTAACAATTTAATGTATTAAGTGGGCATTTGAGTATGTTAGTCTGATTGTCAGAAAAGAGGTTTAGGCCAGAGGTTTTACACACACACACACACACACACACACACACACACACACACACACACACGTTGCACAGAGAAGGGAATTGGCATTTAGTAAGAGGAGAAACGTCTTCCATTTAAGCAGAAAGGAGGTAGAAAATAACCATCAACAACATAGATATGGTATTTGGGATGAGAGTATGCCCCTTTTCTATTGATTCAATGAAAGTTCAAGTGACACCCCCTAGGAGGGAGGGAGGTGTGGAGTTGGCATTGAGAATTGAGTATGAACTAGTCCTCAGGAATGGGAATACTTCACTTACTAAAGAAACTTGGTAGGAATGTTGAAAAATGTTATGTGATCCTTTATTCATCAATGGTTATAAATTTCTAGTGACACAAATTTAGGCTGTGTGATTTACTCCAGCTCACTCATCATGAGGGCACACAGACAGAAGACAGCTGGATGGCATCACCCAGGATAATTTTTCCAGGCAAGTGCAATGAGGAATGGGGTAGAGCGAGGTGGAGCAGGGGTAAGAAAAGTAAGGAAAAGTAAAATAAAATAATCCTCCATAAAAATCTAAGGTAGAAACAGAGGGAAGCCCTCAGAGGAGAAGATAGAGAAAAGGTTTGGAGAGAATGAGGTTAAAGACAAGCATGCAGGAAGGCATCTGATCGGGAGAACAAAGTCCTCATCAGTTAGAAATTGGACGATTTGAGAGTGTGATTTTGAAAGCATATTGTCCAATAATGACAAAATCAAGCATGTGACCATTAAAAGCTGGTGAACTTGATGAACATCAAAAAGGTCCCTCAAGATAAGGAGGACACAGAACCAGGATGTTAGATGGAGATGGAAGTTGAAGAGTGGATAAGACTTAATGTAGAAAGAAACATTGTTACCAATACATTTTCAGGAGTAGCAAGGAAGTGGAGAGTAGCTATTTTATGGATATTTCAAGATGAGGGTAAACAATGTGAGGGTCATGGCCTGGGAGCTTCGAAGGGCACAGTGGAATGGTTCCAAGAATTGAGTTCGAAAGAAATGGGGAAAAATAAAATATTATACCAACCAAACAAGGGGAGAAGTGTTCAGGGTGTAATGGATGAGCAGAAAGGCTGGGACTTCTGCCAGCCTTGAGGTAGACAGGAAAATTAGGCAGGTTGGAATTAGTGCTGAGGGTCTCATGAAAAATGGTCCCTCTGCCCACCCCCAATCCTGCTCCAAGATCTAGAAATCGGATCTAGAAGCTTCACAAGAGAAGAAAGGCAGCATCCACCTGGCTACCCTCCCAGGTGACGCTATGGGGCAACTGCCAACCAATCTACCTCCTAAAACTTTCAAATCTTTCCACTTCTCTTCAAGAAAACTACTCTATACCAGATTATTATCAGCACTTGTCCGTGATGGAGTGCAGGGCAGGGTGCCCCCAAATAGGCCACTTTGGCATATTGATTACTTTGAATTAAAGTTAGTTAAGAAAACAGCTGGTCCAAGAAGAACACACTGACCTTTCATCCCCCTGAAAGCTGGAAATAAATTTTCAGTGTGAAGCGTACCCTCCCTGAACCAGGAGAGAGGTTTTTATCTCCAGCGGTAGGCTATTTAGGGCCAAAAAGGCTATAGGAACAAACCTGGTAACTTCTTCCCTAATTTACTGCCCCAAGTCCAAACTTCTCTGTCAATTCTTCGCACATCTACCATTTCTTTGCCTAAAACGTATAAAAGCGGGCCCTCTTTGGTCACTTCTTTGAGAGTCCTAAATTTTTGAGTCTTCTGTTAAGTCCCCATATATGTGACATTAAATTTGTTTTTCTCCTGTTCATCTGTCTTTTGTTAACTTAATTATTAGGCCCACCAAAGAACCCAGAATCGAAGAGAGGTTCTCCTCCCTGCATCTGGATAACTAGCATAGGCTGCTTACTGGTAGCTAGTTTTCAACACGGTCCCCTTTTAATACCAGTATCATCTAAATCATGACATTTCTTGATTTCGAAGCCTTCAGAATTTCCTCACAGCGCACAGGTGAAGGGACACTCCTCAGGGTGGCTCAACCTCGGCTTCCGTCACTGCCTCCCCACCGCCTCCACGGCTTCCTTGCTGACTGCACGCCAACCGTGGTTAGTTTCTTTGTGCCCCATCCTCTCTCTTGGACCAGTGCTTTAGCACACGCTGCTTCTCCTTAGTCCTTTATTTGTCCTTCGTTTTATTCACTTTTATTCATCCTACAAGTAGCAGATTTGAAATGCTTCGCCTGTCAATGGCATGCTCTGGGTTCCCCTTGTTGAAATAATTGTCATTCTACATTCTAATTGCCTGTCTGTCCCTTTGTGCCTACTGTTACACTGTGAGAACCCTGATGCTCTTGATGCCTAAAAACATGTCTTATTCGCCACTGAATGGCCAATGCCTAACACATAACCTGGTGACCTTAGAAGTCCACAATCCCTCTTTGCTGTATTTGTTGAATTAATGACAGGATGGGGCTGTCACTGGTGGTTTGAGAGGTGACATTGGAAATAATACTAATGGGGAATTTTAATCCCAGCTTCTTTATTCATAATCTGAATGGATTTGGTTAGGTTCTGAGCCTTGTTTCCTTGTCTACAGCAAGGACATAAAATGATGTACTCTACAGGATCATCATAAAGATTTAGTTACAAAATAAACCTTAGGCATCATGCAAATAATTGTTGCTTAATAAATAAATAAACAGGAATCTTTCAGATTTCATGGCATCTTTTCATAAAATCTTTCCCTGTTTCTTTTCTTCCGAAAGATTGCTCTTGCTTTTTATTACAGTTGGATTTCCCCTGAATAAGCATTTGAATCAGGAGTCCTGGGAGGTAGAAAGTGGGTGGCAGGTGTGATTTGCTCCTGGCATAGAGAGTCCTGATTCCGAATAAAGTGCAGCTAACGTCTTCTTGCCTCTTGAAACAGTTGCCACAGAGTCTTCTGCTGTCCTCCCCAGTTTCAAGCTAATTTGTTCCTCTGATTATTAGGGAACTACATCTGGATCCGGGGAAATGCCAGTGGCATCAAAGTCATAGTAGAAGGCTTAGGACAATGATACATGACACATGAGGTCATTCGGGCACACTCTGCCAGATTGACAAGGGGGACGCCTCCTCTTCATACTGAGGTCACCAAGCTGGCAGCCCCAGGGCTGGTGTCAAGGGCACTGTAAAGACAGGACAGAGGCCACTGGACCAATGGCTTTGGACAGAAAGGGCAGTCCTTTTCCGATACGGAAGAAACAAGCACAGCGTGTGGAATCAGAAGTTCTGGGTTGATGGAGGGAGGCAGAGCAATGGGAGGAAAGACGGTGAGAAGTTCTGAATCCCCTCCTGAAGACAAGGCATTTACGGGGAGCTGTGGACTATTTCAATGGGAAAGTTACAGGCCCTGCTGATGGGAAACCTTGCAGACCAAGGGGACTGCAGATGGGGTGAGAGCCTCCAGAGGCAGATAGGCGTGATCTTGATATGAAGTAACAAACCATGGAATTTGGTAGAAGGAATGGGAATGAGAAAGTAGGGTTGTATCAGAGAGAGATGACAAAGAAGGAACTGAGAGAGCTTGAACACTGAGAGAGGCTGGGTTTAGAGACATGAACCTCCCGGACTGGGAGATAAATAGAACCAACAGGAGGAAAATCGAGGTCAGAAGACACATCTGTACGTGTCAGCCCACAAGGGACATCCTGTGAAGTTGACAATTGAAGGACAAGGGATGGCTGCATTCCCCTGGGTGGCTGCAGAGCCACATGGGACTTGTGTCCACACAATGTCACAGCACCTAGTCAATCCGCTCTAAAATTCAGTCCAACTGTTGATTGCAACCCCCATAGAAGCAGCAGACTAGCAAGCTGAGCTCTGCCTTCCCTCATGGGGTGTCCTTGTCCAGGTACACTCAGCCTGGCCGTTGGAAGACAAGGAACTGAGTCATGACAATGATGGTGCAGGACCCCGGACAGCACAGACCATGTCTGTCACCCAGGATCCTGACATTCTTTGTGCATATTGAAGGCTTGCAGAGTTGGGGAAAAGGAACTAGAGAAAGAGAAGCACAAAACTAAGAAACAGAAAGGTGACATTCCTGGCACGCCTGGCAGCAATGGGTCTATTTTTAAATCCACCACATGGGGCAGAGGGCCTACATTGTCATTTCAAACACTGCTTCCTCTTGACCAAGGCAGTATTATATGTGACAGCACTGAAATCAGAATATCTCTCCAGGCAGCTGAGCAGGAGGACTGCTAATTGCTCCGGGTATCCGAAGCTACAACAACCATCTCAGCTTGTCCCAGCTGCCTGCGAAAGAGAGACCATTAATTCTCTAGACAGAAAACACTGAGGTTTCAACAATATGAATGAAACACCCTACACAACAATGGCCTCTTCGTGATGAGGTCGGCTAATATTATAAAGAGGCTCAGTTTAGCGATCATAGACCCTGGAATAATCCCTATCTTTTTTAAAGTGTCAATAGGAACTGGGATCCAAGAAAGACAAGGACAAATGTGTTAAGAACAATATCCTGGGGGCATAAAAAATGGATTCTAAAAATAACAACGCTACTTTTGTGCACCTTTCATTCATTTTCGTATCGCTAGTACCGGGTTCCTTATCTAGGACTTTAATAGGTTTTGGTGGGCTGAGTGGGTTCACAAAGTAATAGTGTTCAGTGCTATTCCCCAACCTGGAATGCCCTCTCCTGTGTTCCTGTGACTGGAAAATTCCTACTCATGTTTTATGTCATATTACAAATCCTATATGAAATATCACTGCCTGAGAGAAATCTTTTCTGTCAACCAAGACTGAAAGTATCTCTCCATCATGACCTTTAACACAGCTTTGGTTTACAGTAGAGGCCAGCAAGCGAGTTGTGTTTCATCTGTTCTCTTGTTTGTCTCTGAGAAACCAGATGACAGAAACCATTTCTTACTCTCTGTCTCCATTGCCTGGTGTGGTTTTGCACATAGGAGGTTCGTAATGAATATGGTTGACAAACTGCTCCAAAAGACAACGGAAAAAAATACTGGCAGAGATAAATAATGATGGAATGCAGGGACAAAGGAAAGGAATAAGTCAATAATAAATAATCTCTGGCAGTGTTTTTTCTGGCCTCGTTACAACATTTCTTTCCTTGACAGTGGTAGGTGATCCACGCATTCCTTACAAACCTAATATAATCTGTCAGACATGATTTCCTGCAGTATGGCTTTCTGCCATGAAATCGCAAATACAAGATAAAAAGTAAATGATGTTTTCTGTACGATAATTACCTTTTGATTCTATTTCCCAGTTGTTTCTAAAGCCTAAGTTTGCTTGTGGTCTTCTGGAGGAGAGCAGCTTTCCTGGCACTATGAGCAGGAGCAATGCTCTGAATGCCTTCCCTGAAGGGAATCACCCCTTGCAGCTGATTAGATCCTACCCCAGGCATCTCTATTTCCTCCTAAATCACCATATTTTTTTGAAGTGTGTGTGCTATTAGATGGATGACCACTCTCCTTCCATAAAGCAAGTGAAAGATCAAGAGGCAGATTTTCTCTGCAATTTCCCCTAAAAAGTCAGCCCCACTCATGCCCTCGTTTTGTCTTTTCAAGGGAATGACCCTTAACTTTAAATCATCAGCTCAACTCTCTGCATCTTCAAGTCGGTGTGTTCCATGGTGTCTTCACCTGCTGGTACGTGAAATTCCAGGCACCTAACATCCAATGCAAAGCCTACTTCCTTCTTCTTGAAAGAAACCAGCTCCCCATGAGGAGCCCCCTATCCTCAGGCATGAGGCTGGCTCTCTCCAGGCACACAGCCTCAGAGCCAGAGCCCTCTTGTGTTGGATGGCAGGCTCCCCATGTCACCTGTCTGCTGCACATGGCCTCCGGAATCATAGTCACGAAGTGCCAATTCTTTTACTACAAATTCCAAACTCCTCTGTCTGGCTTTCAAAACCCTGCACAGATTGACCGTGAGCTTCCACTCAAGGCTATCTCCTGAGAAGTCCCCCAAGACCATTCTACTGGGACACCTATTTTCCCTTCAGGAAGCAGTCCCGCCCTCAGGCTCCATCCTGCCTCACCACCCTAGAGTAACTGCCTTTCTTTCTCAGGCTCTTGTCCCAGTGCCTGGGCTACTCAGGGCCTCGGGCCTGATGTGCTGGCACGTCTGTCGGTCTGGTATGATTCCACTCAGAGCCAGGATGCTGGCTGGCCATGGTACCTGGACTCCACCCTCAGAAGGTCACAGGCCAACCCAAATCCAGGTCCAGCCCTCACCCTGGTTCCTAGGCCTCAGAGCAAGGTGCAGTGCCCAGGGCTGCTGTTTGTCAGGAAAGGAAGTTCAGAAAGTAGCTAATGAAGCTAACCTGGCATCAAATGTAAAGATGAAAGTGGGATCATAAAATGAAGAAAAAGTAAAGAGCAGCAAATCATAAGATGGAAAGACTTGAAAGAGACATTTCAGATGTGGTGCACCATCTGGGTGAACGACTCAGTTCCCTTTCCTTACAGTTGATGAAGACCTAACTCAAACCAGCTTGAAGGGAAAGGGAAGAATTGGCTCGTATCACTTAAAGCCCCAGGGATATATCTGGCTTCGTGTTTGGTTGGCTACACGTGCACAGATGACGCCCTCCTGCGTGGTTCTCTCCCTGTAGCTTGGTTCTGCTTTCCGCTCTGTTTCACTAGGGGGCTGTCTTCCTTCAGTAAGCGAGTTCTAAGAGATGAGTGCCTCTTCCACAATCGTTGTGCCAAGTTTCAGGATGGTTTCTCGGTGAGACGGCTTAAGCCCTACCCCATCTCTGGATTATTCCTGTGCACCCCCATCACCTGGCCAGGGAGAAGAAACATACCTCCGCAAAATCAGCACTGTAAGAAGGAAAAGGGAGCTACCAGGTGCTGGGAAGGCTAAACAGCCAGTGCCCACCACGATGGATCCGGTACATTGGGTGACTCAGGATGAAGTGTGTGCTGGACGCCTTGTGGGCTGGAGTGATTCTGGTTCCATGCTTGGTCTTTCTCCTTACCTTGCTACATGCAACAGGGGTCACGGGTGAGGGTGATCCAGAAAAATACGCCTTTGCCATCTTGATCATTTGAATGAAGTACCCCAAAAAAAACCTGCTTGTAAGTGGAACTACATTGTATGTAGAACAATTCTTCAGAGGAGGATCTGTGCATTGGGCAGATGTCTGGGGCTGCGCTAGTCTAGGTGGAAGGATGGGACCCATGGCTCCAGGAGGACCAACCCTTGAGAACTTGAATAGGCAAAAAGCCTATTCAAATAACCAGGTTATTCCAATTTTCTGCAATGCTCCCCACACACCTGCTCTCCTTTGGATGGATAGAGCTTCTCCAGGGAACACTTACCTCTCTAGCACCTTTACTCTGGACCAGACCCCTTGCTGACTGCATCCCAAACCCTCTCCTTCTTCTGTGTCAGGGATTAGGATTCAGGGTCCTTGTGATCACCCCCTCCCCAACCAAAGCCCTAGGCTAAATGCATTCCAACACGTTTCTTCAAGGCCCAGGTCAAATTCCTCTTTCTCCTGCAAGAGCCCCAAATACTCTCACGTTAAGTTAGTGTTTCCCTCCCCTAAACTCCATAGCATGTTGTTTCTCCCTCTGTGATAGCACTTATCACAGTCTGCTTTTGAATCAGAGTTGTTTAGGTATGTGTCTGTCTCCACTGATAGACGGTGAGCTCTCAACAGGCCTGGAATTGCTGGTATTCATCTCCATATCCCCCCACAGTGTCAAGCATAGCCCTTTGTACTGAGCAGATACTCCACAAATGTTTGCCAGGTTGCTGAAGCCCATCATGTTAACTCCTTGCACAGTATTTTTCAAAGGTCCCACATTAGCTTCAGCACTACTTCTAAGGTTTTAAAAAGCCATGCTCCCTTAAGAAATAAAAATCTCGTGCCTGTTGGAATTGGAGGGACCTAATAAATAATCCCATCTCTTCTCCACTCATGTTCTGAGCCAGTTAAATATTGGTGATGGGTGTAGGAGGACAGGTGAAATAAATGAAGGAGACAAAGAGGTCCAAGCAAGCCAACAAACAAAAATTAAACATGGAAAAAGACAGAGACATAAAGCAGCCTTATTACTGATAAAAGCTGAACCAGGGAAGTGGCTAATGTGGACGGCAAGAAAGCGCTTCGTGTTTCTGAACACCAGCCGCAGGTCTCCCTGGGCATGAGCATGCCCTTTCCAAATGCAAAGCAGTAGAGGAGCAGGGCTGTGACCCATGTGTGCTGTGGGCAGGGGGCTCCCAGGAGGAGGCTGGGGATGCCTGGCCTTCCTCACCCCACATTCACCGGCCGCTCTCCCTCCCATGAAGAGGGGGGAAAAAGGGTAAAGACGGGGCTGGAACGTCACTATCATGAGAAATCCCTGCCCATGGGAGGGAAAATCAGGAATAGAATATGTCTTCAACAATTACCTTCTTTCATGCATCTGTTCACTAAATTCTGAAGTGAATATCTAAGAGCTCACCTCAGACATATTGTGGCTTTGGCTGCAGGCCACTGCGATAAAGAGAATATCACAATACAGCAAGTCAAATGAATGTCTTGGATTCTCAGTGCCTTGAAAGTTGCATTTACACTATACTGTAATCTATTCAGTGTGCAATAGCATTATGTCTAAAAACAATGTATGTACCTTAATTAAAAAATACTTTATTGCTAGAACTTGCTAACCATCCCGTGAGCCTTCAGCAGGTCATATCACTGACCGCAGATCACCATAACAAATCTAATAACAATGAGACAGTTTGAAATATTGTGAGAATTAGCCAAATGTGACACAGAGATACAAAGGAAGCAAACGCTGTTGGAAAAATGGCTTAAGCCAAGTTGCCACAAACCGTCAACTTGCAAAAACCACAGTATCTGCAAAGCGCAACGAAACAAGGTGTGCCTGTATTTGTCACCTGCTTTGTCCCAAGCACCACAGTGTTAGAACTTGGGATACAGTGAGTAACAGGCAAGCACTATCCCAGCATCTAGGGGACTGTTGTCTAGAGTTGCGAGTGACAGCAGTGCATGACATTCAGAGCAGTACCACTAGCGGCTGTGGAAGCATCCAGACTGAGGGGTGCAGGAAAGCCACCTGAAGAGGGGACATTTGGCTGGAACTTGGTGAAGGATGGGTTTTAGATAGGCAAAGAAGACAGGGAGAAGTTAGTAGAGAGAGGGACAGTGGGAAGGGAAAGTAGAGAAGGACATTCCAAAAGAGGGAACAGAACATGCAAAGAATCTGAGGTCCAGTGTCTACATGGGCATGAGGGAGTACATCTCGTGCAAAAAAAACAAAGAACAAAAAAACAAAAATCCTCAAAATCCTGGCTTTTTTTCCCAGCTACCAACTTCCCAAAATATTTCAAAACTACATACAGAGGCCCAAGATGTATTTAGCACTGAACTTTCATCTGCTTCCCTCACTCTACTCCACGCTACAATAAAAATGGATCGTCAAGGCACCCAGGGGCTCCGGCAGTTGGAAATGCAAATGGGATTAAAGTGAGAGACAAGTGGTGACTCTCAGAGAGAGAGAGTAGCTGAAGAGACAGCCAGAGAGAAAACCACGGAATCACCAGGAGGGGAGGCAGGAGTATCAGCCTTAAACTCATTCCAAAGGGAAAAACACTGTTTACACTTGAAGACATGCTTCTTAAATCCAGCCAAATTCAAATGAAACTCAGTTGGAGATTTTGGCAGTAGTTTCATTCTAGCCCTGAGAAAAAATGTCTGCATTACCAGAATCTTAATTGTCAGAATTATCTAAACATGAGAGGGCAGGGAAACCAAATGGGCTCTGTTCTTTGTCTAATGTCCCCGGGTACAGCCAGGCTGCCCCTAATAGCAGTGATTAGTTAGCCCCATGGATGGCACCACTGTTTGGGACCCCAGTTCCCCAAACCCATCAATAAGATGTGGATAACAGCTATGACACCCAAAAGCAATTGATCAAGATGCTACTGAGACCATAAATGTGAATTCCCTCCCCTCTGTGTTCTCCCATTAAGCCCACAGTGCTTCAAAGCTAAAAGAAATCTTAGAGACTACCTTGCCCTTCATTGCATATCGGGGATGACTTGGGCCTAAGGAATAGATGCCACCTTCCCAGCATCCTGCAGCACGTCAGTGGCAGGGCTGAACTAAGTGCCCAGAGCCCTCCTTCTTGTTTAGTGTTTTTATACTCATTGTATTTCAGTCAGTGCATTGAAAGCAACTTAGAAGCAGGTGATACCTGAAGATAACCGTGTTAGCTGCTTCCTGGATTAAAGCTCCATTTGAAGATGAGTAGTCAAATGGGCTTACTAACATCCCTCTGAAATGGATTTAGTTCCTAAAACTGCAGGCTTTCCTTGCAGGGGGTAGATTCTGCTCCATTCAGGTAACTACTGGTAGAAAGAGAAGTTCAGAATGCTTCCCCTTAAAGGTACACAGATCCCAAAAGTGAAGTCATAGGGAGATAAGCCAGTCATGCCAACTCATCAATCAGACACATCAGCCCTCTCTGGCTGGGGTAGAGATGGAGGTGATAAGAGGTGGGTCAAGACGTCAAGAATATTATTCCAATGGGGACCCTTTCATAGGAAACAAGAAGCCAGGAGAAAGGAGGTTGCTTTTCCAATATTTCGAGATTTATTTTTAAATTCTTAATTCAAAGAGTTTAATCATTAACCCAAGATCCCCCATGGTATAGCCAATCCCTCTGGAGAGAAGATTAACGATCTGTCAAATAATTCTTGCTTCCTTCTTCATGAAGCCATCCCTTCAGTACTAACCACTATACCTAAGGGTATCTTACCAGAAAGCTATAAATATTTTGCCACCAGTATGGGTCAGGTACCCCTAAAATATGTCACATGGATATAAGTTAAAATAACCCCAAGGCCATGCTGTACCCCAAACTGAAAATGTTATTTCCTATTCTACCAGATTATGTCCAGTCACACTGTCTAAGAAAGCTCATCAGGGGTTCTGCAATCAGGTCAAATTGCAATGAAACGATTCTCCACTTCTCCCATTGTCAAAGTCTCAGAAGAAACCAATGTTCAAAGATCAAGTGTCCTTGGAAACTAATTAATTCCTAAAAGAAACATTTGGTATTTTAAGGGAAAGTTAAAAGTCCAAAAAATTTGAAGTAAAATCCAAATAAATCGAATACCTCCCGATTGCCTATTCTTCACAATCTCTCCTAAAAGGATTCTTGATGCCAGGGAAGTTGATTCCCTTGGTGTCTACCACCCGGGCTCTCTTACTGTACTGAGTGGGTTTCTCTCAGGGTCTTGAAACCTGTGCAAGTCCTATCCCAAATCTCTCAGGAGCTCCCCTTTTTAAAGAAGACAAATAATTAATAAGATAAAAATATTCTCTTGGCATCTAAAACACACCCACAATTTTTAGAAAGCAAAAATCTCCAGTCCCTAAATATTTTAATACAGGTAAAATTTGATGCCAATATTAATTGATGCAGTAGATAGCAGAGACTCTGAAAAGCATGAGCATCAGGTTGTTGAGCCTGCTGGTCAGTTGATTTAAGCTGCCCAGAATCTATGACTTCTAGCTAAAACCCATGTAGGAGAAATATTTCATCAAGTATTAGTAGCGTATTGTCCATATCTAGGGGGAGGGCAAGTCCAGCAAACTATCCAGCAAGTCATCAAAGTATAGAAACACCCACCAGTGGAAGCCCCTCTTGATTCAAAATCTCTTAATTTCCTTGATCCCATTGAAGCCAGTGTCCTTAGCGCCCTAGATGACATCACTATCACAGTGTCTACATATCTCTGTGAGCAAGCATTTTCATTTCTGAGATGGTGGTGTTGTCTTGATATGAAATTCTTTAAGTCTTAAGAAATCTGTTTCCTAGATTTCTCTTCCTCTGAATGTTCCAGTTAAATAATCCTCCAGAGTATATCCCTGTGAATATCTGAGAGAAGCAAAGCTGCTCTTGATGCTTCAGAAATGTTTGTTCCAGGGACCTTGTAACGGCCACGACATCTGCCATGAGCACTGTCCTAACTCACTCTAAATCATCCTCATCTTGAGCAGCATTTTTTTTCCTGCTACCTCCTTTTCTGCAGTAGTAAACTAGGCTCCCGAGGTTTCTTTCCTCTCTGTTGTTCTGCTAAGTCTCACAGGAATGCTCAGCTGAGCTTCCAACTATTTAATCTGCTTCGTAGCTTGGCCCCTTTCCTTCTCGAACAAATAGAGAAGTTCTACTGCTTGCTAGGATTAAATTCCTTCTTTCTTGCCTTTGAATTTTTTCCTCTGCTTTCTGGCCAAGATTTTTGTTCACCCAACACCATCCTTTAAATGTTATCCCATATGGTTTCCCACAAAGAGGGATCTGAAATTAACAATTTCTGGGTCTGCCAGAAGCCTCAACACAACAAATGTTGTCCATTGTCATTTCCTGAGTTGAATCATCTTCCCCAGAGATCCTTTCCTATCAGTCTATTTATCTAGCCTAGGCTGGACTTAATCTATTCTTATTCTGCCTAGATTCCCTTGAATATGTCTTGTTGTAAGTAGAATCTAAAAATACCCCCCGCCCAGATATACTTCCCTAAACCCTGGGACTGTGGATATGACATCGTCCTGGGGATTGTGCTGCAAGTGACATGGCAAACGGATTCTAAAAATATAATTAACGTTACTCATCAGTTGACACTGAGTTAATCAAAATGAAGATTATCTGTATTATCCTAGTGTGATTAATCTAATCATTTAAATGCAGAGAGTTACCTCTGGATGGTGGCCTTAGAATCCTAAATCTGGAAATACACAAAGCCTATTTTCTAATGGCTTAGAAAATATCTGCAATCTCACCTGTAACATCCGTGTCACCCTGAACTTGATCCTGAAATTCTTTTGAGTGTATTCTAGTGATCTGTCTTGTCTATCCAGTGTTTCTGGATCACTTACATGTGTCTCCCAGTCTTCGGGATGTTTCTAGGTGTGGGGTCTTTACACGGTCATCTCAGTGATCTCCACTTGCTGGCATAGTCATTCAGTCAATTTTCTGAGATCTTGCCTCTTTCCCTCTATTATATTTCTTTGTACATCTGTCATGTTTTTTGATCTAGTAACAATTAAAATGACTTTCCTAATGCCCTTTTTAGAGTAATTACACCTGGGTGCACCTGCTTTTACCTTTCATATCTGCTTATCATCACCCTTAATATCTCATTTCCCTTTCATATCTGTGTGGTTGTTCCTCTAAGATGTCAACATTTTTCCTAAGGAGATATCTTTCTGCTTTAACACTGTCTTCCTGTCCTTGATTTTCAGTTTCCTATTACTTTTGTTGAAATAGTGAGACTAAAGCATACTAGTCAAGATATTCTATTTTCTCCTTGATTTCATAAATAAAATGATTCCTAGTTGTGAAATGTTCCAGGCACTGACAGTCTTTTTAATTGTTTTCTTAACCCCTGGATTTTTAAATAATTGCCTCCAAGAGAATCTTTACAATAAGGAACTTCTTTCATTTTACCTGTTTCCTAATAAAATCTACCACCATTCTGCAGATGAAGCCACAAAACTAATTTAATTGAAAAACTAAAGCCATGGTCAGAACCTCAAAACAAACAAACTCCAGGCCAACTTGAGACCACACAGTAGAGAGTAATCCTCAAGAGCCCTCAGACAAGCCCATGTTTGTGAGCAGTTAGGACCTCCGTGCCTCCTCTGGTCCTCAGCACAGCAAAGACTATCTGGGCAGCAAGTTCAGGGCTGCTTCCCGGGGCCTGACAACACTTTAAAGTGAAAGTTTCACACACTCGGGCTCTGCTGTTCATGTAGAATGTATCTGCCTTTGCAGTTTGAAGGGGCCACTTACAGACCTGACTACTCTTGGCTGAGGACCTCAGGAAAAGCAGAAATTATGAGGCATTCATCAAGACCAAAATGTCCTAGTATCGCCTTCAGCCTCATCGGAAACACTAGTACAAGTCCTACCTATGTGGTTCAAGGTCAAGTTACAGCAGCCCAAATGGCCACCATGTTCTAAAGTCCATCCTTGCTTATATAATAACAGCTACTCATTGGCAGAAAAAGCCTCTACAAGGCCGTTCACACAACTATAAAACCAAAACCAGCTCCATAGTACAACACAAGTCAGTGCAAATGAGTCAAAATCCCACGTGGGCACCATGATCCAGAGCTTTGGACCCACAGCCATGCCTCTGTCCAGCAAATCCTCTATCTCAACACTTTTTATTTTTCCCCAAGATATCATTTATTTGTCATTTAAGATCATCTGGTTCCACCAAAAAACAGAATTTGTTTAGTCAACAAGTCACAAACTCCATCTTCTCTAATTATGGAACCAAATGAGATATGGACTTGGGATTAGAGAGATAGAGGTCAAATGTCAGCTTCACCACTAGTGAGTCCTATTTATTGACATGGCTTCTATGCATAGCCAATGGGCATGTAGCACTACCTAAACTGAGCTTACCCTCAAAACACTGTCTCCCCGCTTTGACATATGAAGCTTTCTCCACTCAAATGTTGTATGACAGAAAGGGTGGACCAGATGATTCCCTTGTACAGTCAGGAATCTGCCCCAAAGAAAAGCTAGGATGGACTATGGACTGAGCAGTTCACCAATTTATAAAGTGACTCCTAAAGAAATTAAGTAATCATAAGACAGATCTGTACTAATACTGAATGTTTGCTTTTAAAGTTTAGAGGTATGAAGAATTAGGAAACCATCTAGTTTATTCATTATTTATTCATTCATTCATTCATTCATTCATTCATTCATTCATTCATTCAAGCAAGTAAGATCATTGAAAACAAAGAGAAAATGAGACCAAGTTGAACCTTGGGATATTTAAGGTATTGTCTCTTATGACAAAAAAAAGATAGATGGAAACTTGCTCACCACCTATTTTGTAGGTACTCTCTAAGTCCTCATTGAAAATCCACAACTAAGAAATGCTGTGATTATTTTGATCCCCTCCATTCAGGAAAGAGAAATGTGGCTTTCAAGGGGTTGAGAAATGTGCTGAAAGAAGCAGGGTGAGTCAGTGGAGGAGTCAGTCGGGATGTGAGAGGCTGTCCTCTTTTCTCTGTAACGCATTACCAACTGGTGCATTCTGGACCACAACACAGCTTGGAGGGCAGACGGAGAAGACAGAACACACGCTGGGATCAAACCTGAGTCAGCCTGGCTGGCTCAGAACACTGCTAACTCTTCCCATCTGAGCAGAGTGAAGTGGTAGGAGTTGGGCTCTGGAAGCAAGCTCCTTGAGTTGCATCTGGGCTCTGCTGCTTAGTAGATGTGTGGTAAAGGCAAGATAATTAATCTCCCTGTGTCTCCTTTTCCTCATTTGTAAAATGGGAATAATAATAGGACCAGGTTTTCAGGTCATTATATTACATGGGATAAGCTGTCTGTCAGAAGGAACAGAAGGCCCAGACTTGTTCTCAGGTGCAAGACTGGAAGAGAGACTGGATCAGGTGACACTCAGTTTCCCTTCCAAAGCTTCCCATCCCAAGTACAGTTTTCTTCTCCCCTACCCTATAAATATTACCAGGCAGACACCCTGGGAAGCGTCTGAGAGCCCAGCCAAGTACTTCACTCAGCATTGATTTTGATCATTGCAAAAGGAATTTGAAAAATAACATCAAAGTACTAGATACAAAAACTGATTTTTAAAAATAGATACACTAAAGCCAGTTCTGAGAATTCGCTGGCATAATTCATATATTTAGGGATTATTCTACCTCTTCTTTTAAACTCATCAAACACTTATTGTACTGTCCATATGGGTCTAGGTGCCAGGGAGCTCATACTGAAGCAATAAAAGGTTTTAGCCAGACAGCATGCGATCTCATCTTGATGGTGGAGGTCAAACCTCACTAGGGGTGTAAAGATGGGACAAGTTTTGACAGGAAGTTTCAACTAGGGGATGAGAATAAGAGAAGTGGCATATTGTCCAAGTTCCATGGAGATCAGGTAAAATAATAGGAAAAATATCCAAGTGTTTCCATGAAGCCCCACACTATGCAATATTAACACAGCCTCAGCTTCATTAGACATAACTTCCTCTTTAAGATGGAAAATATTTCAGGCTTGTTTTTAAAGACAATAATTACAGCAGTGGAGAATTGCAGGGTGGCCACCCTTACAGAACATGGGTGAGAAGGTACATCTTTTGGAATGGGTAATATATATATATATAAAGCTCTCCAAATGTATTTTGACCCCAGAATCCCATTTCTAAGGAAATCATGAACATATGAAAAAATATCAATCTAGCATTGTATGTGGCAGCGAAAAAATAATGGGAAAAGAAATGTTCTGAAATGCAAGACCGGTGAAATAAATCATGACATTAATAAGGTGGAATACCAGGTGGCTATTTAACTGATGATCCAGGAAAAAATAATGATACGGGAATTCATTATGAGCAGTCGCTAAGTGAAATGAGATCACTAAAGAGTATGAACTGTATAACCATAATTGTGTACATTCATTTGCACAGAAAAAAAAATAGAAGCCTGGAAGGAAGGATATACACCTAAGTGAACACAGTAGTTATTAGGGGATAGTGGGATTCAGAAAATTTTTTGTCCTTTCTCATGCTTTCATGTGCTATCCAAATTATTTCATATTTAACATAGTACTGGAGGTCCTAGCCACGGCAATCAGACAAAACAAAGAAATACAAGGAATCCAGATTGGTAAAGAAGAAGTTAAACTGTCACTATTTGCAGATGACATGATTCTGTACATAAAAAACCCTAAAGACTCCACCCCAAAACTACTAGAACTGATATCGGAATACAGCAAAGTTGCAGGATACAAAATCAACACACAGAAATCTGTGGCTTTCCTATATACTAACAATGAACCAACAGAAAGAGAAATCAGGAAAACAACTCCATTTACAATTGCATCAAAAAAGATAAAATACCTAGGAATAAACCTAACCAAAGAAGTGAAAGACTTATACTCTGAAAACTACAAGTCACTCTTAAGAGAAATTAAAGGGGACACTAACAGATGGAAACTCATCCCATGCTCGTGGCTAGGAAGAATTAATATCGTCAAAATGGCCATCCTACCCAAAGCAATATACAGATTTGATGCAATCCCTATGAAACTACCAGCAACATTCTTCAATGAACTGGAACAAATAATTCAAAAATTCATATGGAAACACCAAAGACCCCGAATAGCAAAAGCAATCCTGAGAAAGAAGAATAAAGTAGGGGGGATCTCACTCCCCAACTTCAAGCTCTACTATAAAGCCATAGTAATCAAGACAATTTGGTACTGGCACAAGAGCAGAGCCACAGACCAATGGAACAGACTAGAGAATCCAGACATTAACCCAGACATATATGGTCCATTAATATTTGATAAAGGAGCCATGGACATACAATGGCGAAATGACAGTCTCTTCAACAGATGGTGCTGGCAAAACTGGACAGCTACATGTAGGAGAATGAAACTGGACCATTGTCTAACCCCATATACAAAAGTAAACTAAAAATGGATCAAAGACCTGAATGTAAGCCATGAAACCATTAAACTCTTGGAAGAAAACATAGGTAAAAACCTCTTAGACATAAATATGAGTGACCTCTTCTTGAACATATCTCCCCGGGCAAGGAAAACAACAGCAAAAATCAGTAAGTGCGACTATATTAAGCTGAAAAGCTTCTGTACAGCAAAAGACACCATCAATAGAACAAAAAGGAACCCTATAGTATGGGAGGATATATTTGAAAATGACACATCCAATAAAGGCTTGACATCCAGAATATATAAAGAGCTCACACGCCTCAACAAACAAAAAACAAATAACTCAATTAAAAAATGGGCAGAGGAACTGAACAGACAGTTCTCCAAAAAAGAAATACAGATGGCCAACAGACACATGAAAAGATGCTCCACATCGCTAATTATCAGAGAAATGCAAATTAAAACTACAATGAGGTATCACCTCACACCAGTAAGGATGGCTGCCATCCAAAAGACAAACAACAACAAATGTTGGCGAGGCTGTGGAGAAAGGGGAACCCTCCTACACTGCTGGTGGGAATGTAAGTTAGTTCAACCATTGTGGAAAGCAGTATGGAGGTACATCAAAATGCTCAAAACAGACTTACCATTTGACCCAGGAATTGCACTCCTAGGAATTTACCCTAAGAATGCAGCAATCAAGTATGAGAAAGATCAGTGCACCCCTATGTTTATCGCAGCACGATTTACAATAGCCAAGAATTGGAAGCAACCTAAATGTCCATCAATAGATGAATGGATAAAGAAGAAGTGGTACATATACACAATGGAATACTACTCAGCCATAAGAAAAGGGCAAATCCAATCATTTGCAGCAACATGGATGGAGCTGGAGGGTATTATGCTCAGTGAAACAAGCCAAGTGGAGAACGAGAAATACCAAATGATTTCACTTATCTGTGGAATATAAGAACAAAGGAAAAACTGAAGGAACAAAACAGCAGCAGAATCACAGAACTCAAGAATGGACTAACAGGTACCAAAGGGAAAGGGACTGGGGAGGATGGGTGGGTAGGGAGGAATAAGTGGGGGGGAGAAGTAGGGGGTATTAAGATTAACATGCATGGGGGGGTAGGAGAAAAGGGAGGGCTGTACAACACAGAGAAGGCAAGTAGTGATTCTACAACATTTTGCTATGCTGATGGACAGTGACTGTAAAGGGGTTTATAGGGGAGACATGGTATAGGGGAGAGCCTAGTAAACATAATATTCGTCATGTAAGTGTAGATTAGTGATACCAAAAACAAAACAAAACAAAACAAAAGGGCAGTTCCTGTGTGGTAACCTCCAATGAGTTCTACACAAGGGTACAAAGGGCTTATAAAAGTGTAGGCAAAGGGTCTATTTGCGTTTATAAAGAAGATCAAAGCCTAATTGGGCTACCCCAAAAATGAACTAAGATACGATAAGAAAGAGAACTTCCAACATCAGCACTCTCTGGAAGACTCATGCCAGAAGATGATCATCAAAAAACCCCAACAAAGATCCACGCACTGCTACAGCTGTAGATGCACTCATCCCACCAGCTCCTGGACTTGCCATGGGAATGAAGGAGATATCTAAGCTGGCCTGTGCATACAGTAAAACAACAAATTTGACTGGATCTATACTGTTGGAACTCAACCAAGAATTAGGAGAAGTGCAAATTGTAGTGCTCCAAAATCTTACAACTACAGACTATTTACTGTTAAAAGAACATAAGGGATGTGAACATTCCCCAGGAATGGGTTGTTTTAATTTGTCTGATTTCTCTCAGACTGTTCAAGTTCAGTTGGACAATATCCACCATATCATAGATAAGTTTTCACAAATGCCTAAGGTGCCTAACTGGTTTTCTTGGTTTCACTGGAGATGGCTGGTAATTACAGATATGCTTTGGTTATGTAACTATACTCCTACTATGTTAATGTGTGTGTGCAATTTAAGTAGTAGCTTAAAACCTATACATGCTGAAGTTACTCTACAAGAAGATATGTCAAAGAAATAATCAATCTTCCCATGTTTTCTTCCGCCTGCTACTTCTATAGCTTTTCTTCTTCCTTCCTAATTACAACCCTTAAATAGAATTCGTGCCTCATATCAAATTCACCGAGTATCATAATTCTTCCAAGTGGTAAAGATACCTCGAGACAAATGCTGGGCATAGAAGCTACAGGGCATAAATATGCAAAGAAATAAAAAGCTAACCATTTCAAACAATAAGGCTTCTCTCTCACTTACCAACTTTGCATTTCCCTGTATGGCCCCGGAAGATGACTGGTTAGCCAGAGACGGGTAAGATTCCTCAAGGGAGGAACAACCTAAGACAGGCACAGTCGCAGGGGGGTCATCAGGTGAGAAATTGGGGATCAACAGAGGTGAGGCTTAGAACCTCACCCCCCTGTTCTGAGAGAAATCTTCTGCATACGTGGATGTTTTATTGCCCTTGTCTAGCTTGGATTAACACATAGTCTACAGGCACACACCTGATCATCTACATTTGCTCTCTTACAACACTAAACTATGTTTTCTACCTTTATCTTGTATCTACCTACCACTTCAGCATTTTATTAAAAATAATAATAATAAAGAGAGAAATGTGGTATCCACATATAAATCAAGTATAAAAACCAAATGAGTATTCATATTTGAACTGACTGTTTATAGTTCATAATGCATGAGCAAAACCGAAAATTTCTGTGATGACTGCCCTTGTACTGTTCACTATGTGACTTATTCATCATGTAAGAATTCGTTCTCCATGTAAGAACTTGTTTGTTATGCCTCAGAAGATTGGAGACTGATGAAAATTAGGCTTGGGGTGGATTAATGATTGTGCATTGAGCATTGACTCCCCTATACAGAATCTTATTGTTGTTAACAACCATTTGATCAATAAATATGAGAGATGCCCTCACAAAAAAAAAAAAAAAAATGGACAGACTTCCAATGGTAAAATAAATAAGTAACCGGGATGTAATGTATAGCATAAGGAATATAGTCAAGATATTGTAACAGCTTGGTAGGGTGATAGCTGGAACCTAGAATTATGTATATAAATGTTTTGTCACTGTGTTGTACACTTGAAACTAATGTAATGTAATACTGTGCGTCAACTACCCTTCAATAAAAAATAATTATCTAAAAAAAAAAATCAAATGAGTATTCATATTTGAACTGTTTATAGTTCATAATGCATGAGCAAAACCAAAAGTTTCTGTGATGACTGCCCTTGTACTGTTCACCATGTAACTTATTCACTATGTAAGAATTTGTTCCCCATGTAAGAACTTGTTTGTTATGCCTCAGAAGATTGGAGACTGACGAAAATTAGGCTTGGGGTGGATTAATGATTGTGCATTGAGCATTGACTCCCCTATACAGAATTTTATTGTTGTTAACAACCATTTGATCAATAAATATGAGAGATGCCCTCACAACAACAACAAAAAAAGTACACACTTCCAATTGTAAAATAAATAAGTAACCGGGATGTAATGTATAGCATAAGGAATATAGTCAAAATATTGTAACAACTTGGTATGGTGATAGCTGGTACCTAGAATTATCATGTATATAAATGTTGAATCACTGTGTTGTACGCCTGAAACTAATGTAATGTAATACTGTGTGTCAACTACCCTTCAATAAAAAATAATTATCTACCAAAAAAAAAATGCACTGTGTTTACTGCTAAAATGATTAGAAAATTGAGGAAAGGAATTGCAATCAGAATTCTATTAATATGCTGTCTGGAAGCTGCTTCTGGTGAGGTTTCTCCCTGAGTACTAGGTGAAACCTCAACCTGGACAGTGGGGAATTTGGAGGGACAGGAGGTTAGGGGTGTTGGGAGGGGAGGTCTCTTGACTCTGAACAAGAAAGAATTCTCAAAGAGGTCGAAGGAGTGTAGGTAAGGAAAGAACCATTAAAGGGAGAGTAGTAGTGAATGCAGCCGCCCTGCAGGCAATAGAGATCAAGGAAGAGCAGAGGGAGGACAGGGATACTCACTGAACTCCTGCTCGGCATAAGGCAGATCCCTTGCTAACTCGTGAAGCCAGGATCTCCTGGCGTCGTGTCTGCTTGAATCTGCACAGTGTGAGAACAAAGGCCCTACCACCCCAGGATTTTGGGGAGCCACAGAGCATTGGATGGACTGAGATTATGTTCTAAGACCTTCCAAAAGTCAAAGATTTTCAGGCAGGCTACTAAAGAGCATGATCATACAGCTGCAGTCCTGTCCCGGCCACCCAGGGGACGGTAACTTGTAAGCCCAAATCAGAAATCTCAGTAGCCTTTCCTTTCTTGTCTGGAGTAGAACAGAGACAGAATGAAGACATGTACTTCAGTCTGGAAAATAGAATGAAATAGCCAAGTAACAAAAACACTTACTACTGGAAGAGCATGAAGACAAGACACAATAAGTTGAGCAGTGAGATGTCTTTATTTAAGGCAAAAAGTACACACTTGAAGAAAGGAGAGTGTGGGCAACCTCAGAGAGGAGGCAGACTTAAAGGCTTATTCTGTCTTTTAAGGCTTTCAAGACTGGGGCAAAGGGAGGTGGGGGTAGGTGGTGCAGGCTTGACATGTGGTCTCGTGATGTCTATCTCTGGTGAGTGTCCTCATCTATAGTCTATCTTCTAGATATTCTGTAAGATAAACTTAACACAGCGAATTTCTTAATCCTGTTCTTCTCCAAGGTAGTGGTTGCCCTCAAGCAATGGGGAAACACCATTTAGGACTACTTGCCCTGCATTAAGATAGGGTCAGTTATTGACTGACTACCATAAAATATGTTAGGAATCTCACCTCCTAACTCCCACGTTTAAAAAAAAATGGAATCTTACCCTTAACATACAGTTCCTCCTGTTCTTACTATACTATTTCTACCTCAGCATTTTTAGGAAATTTAATCATGATGCTTGTCCCATATCCCTGCCCTACCTCAAATAATTATGGCAAGTAATACTTCCTCATTGTTTCTCCCAATTTTTATTCTTTTCAATATTGGTTTTTACATAGTTGTAGTCAAACTATATATAGAATATTGTGTTATATGTCAAATACACAATATACTTGACCAAAGCAAGCCTGCCCAACAGGGGATATGTGGCAACATGTGGGGACGGTTTCAGTTATCAAAACCAAGCAGGAGGGTGCACTGGCCCACTGGTGAAAGTCAGGGAGGCTGTGAAATATCCTGCAGTGTGCAGGACAAACCCCTGGCCCCCACGGAAGCATTACCTGATCCAAAATGTAAGTGACGCGGCAGTTGAAAAACTGTTATACTTTTTGCAACTTATTTTACTTCAGATATAGAGTTCAATATTACTGCAGGGCCTTTGAACTAATTTAGTCTATGTGCTAGCTTGCTGGCACATTGTGGGTACTGAAGGAAACTTATTAATGGATGCATCATAGTCCATTAAGTTAATGTGAAGAAATTACCACAAGTATTCACCTATTGTGGGACATTAAGGTTAAGAGATTTTGCTCCTAAAAATAACACTGCAATGAACTTATCAAAGTATCTTAATTTGAATTACTTCCTTTAGATTAACTCCCAGGTGTGAGATAGTCTGCTGCAGAAAAGGAGACTGTGAATGTTTTGTGAGTAATACCACATGTTTTAGGTCTTCAGAGCAGGATTTGCTTTATTTAATGTTTGAATCACTAAAACATAATACAATGCCGTGCATATGCTGTTTCTCAATAAGTGTTAATTAAATATAAATTTTTATCATGCAAAGGAA
The DNA here is from genome assembly GCF_030020395.1 of Manis pentadactyla. NCBI lineage: Eukaryota > Metazoa > Chordata > Mammalia > Pholidota > Manidae > Manis > Manis pentadactyla. The sequence continues at coordinate 19,167,264 of NC_080021.1, read as the reverse complement.
GTACTCCTCAAGATTCAGTTTACTAAGACTTTAAAAACTAGGATGGTCCTATTATTCTCCTTTGATCTATGAAATATACTTCATTAATATTAACCAGTTTTCTAATGTTACACTATCCTTATCTTCTTGAAATTCATCCTTCTTGATAATTCATGTTATTCTTATTATATATTGACTGATTGGAGCTGTTATTATTTCATCTAACTCTTGCTCTCCAAAGAGATTGGTTTATAATTTTGTGTGTGTGTACTAACTTTTCTTAGGCACATAAAAAGGGAGGGGTATGGTGGCAAAATGTCCACATAGTTGGAGTGGGGAAGTCACAGAAGAAAGAATGGGAGAAAATCACATGGAGAGGTAAATGTATGGGGAGAAAAAAAAGCAAGAATCATAGCCTCAACACCTGTCTCCTTTTTCAGTATCTTTAAGGTAACAGCAGCATTCACAATAGCCAAAAGATGGAAACAGTACAGAGGTCCAGCAACAAATAAATGGATAAACAAATGAGGGTATGTGCATAGAGTGGAATATTATTCAGCTATAAAAAGGAATGTAGTAATGATACATCCTATACAATACGGATGAACCTTGGAAACATGCTAGGTCAAAGAAGCCAGACACAACAGGTCACATATTATATGAAACATCCAAAATAGATAAACCATAGACAGAAAATAGATTGGTGGTTACCAGAAGGGGAGATGGGGGAGCAACTGCTTAAAACATACAGGGTTTTCTTCTGAAGTATTATATATGTTTTGTAACTAGATACGGGCAGTCTTGCAGAACATCATGAATATACTAAGTACTACTGAATTGTTTACTTTAAATGATTAATCATACATTATGTGAATTTTGTCCCTAACAATCCAGTTTGTACATTTTTTCATTATAGTCAGTGTTTTTAGTGTTCTACCCAAGAAATATTTGCTGACCCCAAGGTCATGACAATATTCTGTGTTTTCTTCTGCTGTATGATTCTGGATTTTAGGTTTAGCTCAAGTGACTCTTTTCAAATCAATTTCTATATATAGTATGATTAAGCATTTATTTATTTTGAATACAGAGAACCAGTTGTTACAGCAGGATTTATTAAAACCTTTCCTTTCCTCTTTGAATTAACTTGACTTTTTGGTAGCAAATCAATTGACTGAATATATGTGAGTTCATTTCCAGATTTTACTGTGTTCCTTTGCTCTATTCAGCCTGTCCTTATACCAATACCACACTGTTTAGATTACTGAATTTACATCTACCAACTTTTCATACCCCCTCAAAACTTTGGCTATTCTAGGTCCTTTACATTCCCATTTAAATTTTAGACCAGCTGGCTTGTCTGCTTTTTCAGATTAAATTTTATTAGAAGCCGTTGAGTGGGATCTCCTACATAAATTACCTACTTAGTTGACAGTAGACTGGTCTAAGATGGTTTTGAAAGAAAAAGGTTTTGCTTTACTTCATTCTTTCCTCTCCATTGTTGTAGGTTACAAGGGAAATGCCAGAACATGAGCAGGAAAGTCAGCTCAGAGAACAAATGTCTGGCTGTAAGAGAATGACACAGCAACATCAGAAACAGCTGGTGAATCTGGAAAAAAAGTTAAAGGCTGAGATGGATGAGCATCGCCTCAGATTAGAGAAAGATCTTGAAACTCAGCGTAACAACTTTGCTGCAAAAATGAAGAAACTTATCATGAAACATCAGGCTGCAATAGAAAAAGAGGTAGTTGACCAGTATTACTAATGTGTTTATTCTAATTTGTGACTATTTAAAAATTAACCAAGATGGCATTTTGATGTTAGGATATCTGTTCCCCAGAACTAGCAAGTCAATTGGGGAAAGGGAGAAGTATTTACATAATAGGTAAAATATCAAGTGCTGAGTCGGGAACCAGTAGATATGGAATTACGTCCTGATAACTTGATACTTTTATCATGTAACAGTGGTTAAGTCAGGTAGATCAGATTAAACATGACGATGTGAGAGGTGGGAGAGAGGCCTCCTCCCAAAACCACATATAATACGAAAATATAGTTAATACAACTAACCCTAAAAGATCAACAGGAAAGAAGGCAGCACAAGACTGCTTACACCTGGAGAAAAGAACAGACCTCAAAAAGGGTAACATACCAAAGCCGTGATCTGGGGGGACCCATGCACTTCTCCCACCCCAGCTCACTGGCAGAAGGAAGAGAAATGGAGTGGAGATGGGGTGGAGGCCTAGGACTGCTGAACACCCAGCCCTGGAGATCTGCTATGGGAGCAAGAACCTATATTGCATGGTGCTCGAGATTAGTGGGGTTGGAAAGCTAAGACAGGAGGAATAGTTGGACAGACTGAGATTCCAGCTGTTGTGGAAAACAGGGATTCACATCCAGCTGCTCTGGGACAAAAGAAAGGCAGGCAGTATGAGAGACTTCCTAACAGTGAGATGGCTACTAAATGGACAAGGATTGCAGAGGGCTTGCTGCTCAGGAAAAAGCACAGGTAGAGAAAATTGTCGATGCACTGTGCCCAGCAGGTTGGGAACTTTTCAGGAACTTCAGGCGTTCCATCCCCCTGGCTGACTACAGAGCTCTGAAGCCTTCCACCATGATATGCAGCCTACTGCACCTTCTGGCCAGCTGGCACTGGCTTGCAAACCAGCTGCCCTTCCCTGGCATCAGTCCAGCCAGAGGGAGGTCCTGCCTACAGCAGCTACAAAGGCAAAGCACAGAGGGTTACACCTGTGTACTTGGCCCACTGGTCTGTTTGTGGAGAGAGGCACAGTAGCTGGGAAGCAGGAAACAGCTCCTCCCAATCCTCAGTCACCAGTGCTGCCCCCCTGTGACTGCTGACATTGCTCCATGGGCTAAGCAGCTCCAGAGAGTAGACCTTCAGGGTCCTAGAGGGTGCCACATACAAATATGAAATGTCAAAGGAGCTTGGTTCAAACCAAAATCCCCAAAACACCAGGAAAAGGGTCAAGGGAAAATGAAATGAACCCATCAACCTTCCTGAAAGAGATTCCAAAAGAAAATCATAAACATGACCATGGTGGTACAGAAAAACAGGCAAGAACTCAGGAAAGAAATCAGCACAGAGATCCATTCATTACAGAGTACAACAGGGGGATTTAAAAGTGGATTAGATATGGTGGAGGAGAGGATAAATGAAAAAGAAAGTGGAGAAGAGGAATACAAAGAAGCTGAGGCACAGAAAAAAGGATCCTTAGGAATGAAAGAATATTGAGAGAACTGTGTGACCAATCTAAATGGAACAATATTCATATTAGAGGGGTACCAGAAGAAGAAGAGAGAAAAAGGCAAAGTGTCATTAAGGAGGTAATTGCTGAAAACTTCCCCAATCTGGGGAAGGAGATATTCTCTCAGGCTGTGAAGGTGCACAGATCTCTCAACACAAGGGAGCCAAGATAGACAACACCAAAACATGTAATAATTAAAATGGCAAAGCTCAAGGGTAAGGACAGAGTATTAAAAGAAGCCAGAGAGAGAAAAAAGATCACATACAAAGGAAAACCCATCAGGCTATCATCGGACTTCTCAGCAGAAACCTTACAGGCCAGAAGGGAGTGGCATGATGTATTTAATGCAATGAAGCAGAAGGGCCTGGAACCAATATACTCTACCCAGCAAGATAATCATTTAACATTGAAGGAGAGAACAAACAATTTCCAGATCAGCAAAAGCTGAGAGAATTTACCTCTCACAAACTGTCTCTGCAGTGTATTTTGGAGGGACTCCTATAGATGGAAGTGTTCCTAAGGCTAAATAGCTGTCACCAGTGGTAATAAAACCACAGTAAAGAAAGCAGAACAATTAATTACTAAACAAATGCAAAATTAAATCAACTACACCAATGTAGGTTAAGGGATAGAAAAAGAGTACAGAATATGATACCTAATATATAAAGAATGGAGGAGGAAGAAAAGGAAGAGAAAAAAAAACACAACCTTAAGATTGTGTTTGTAATAGCATACTAAGTGAGTTTAGTTAGACTCTTAGATAGTAAGGAAGTTACCCTTGAACCTTTGGTAACCACGAATCTATAGCCTGCAATGGCAGTAAGTACATACCTATTGATAATCACCCTAAATGTAAATGGTTTGAATATACTAATCCAAAGACATAGAGTCACTGAATGGATAACAAAACAAGACCTGTCTATATGCTGCCTACAAGAGACTCACTTCAAACCCAAAGACATACACAGACTGAAAGTAAAGGGGTGGAAAACGATATTTCATGCATCTAATAGGGAGGAAAAAGCAGGAATTGCAGTACTTGTATCAGACAAAGTAGACTTCAAAACAAAGAAATTCACAAGAAACAAAGAAGAACATTACATAATGATAAAAGGGTCAGTCCAACCAGAGGATATAACCATTATAAATATCTATGCACCCAACACAGGAGCACCTATATATGTGAAACAAATACTAACAGAATTAAAAGAGGAAATAGAATGAAATGCATTCATTTTAGGAAACTTCAACACACCACTCACTCCAAAGGACAGATCCACCAGACAGAAAACAAGTAAGGACACAGAGGCACTGAACAACACACTGGAACAGATGGAGCTAATAGACATCTATAGAACTCTACACCCAAAAGCAACAGGATACACATTCTTCTCAAGTGCACATGGAACATTCTCCAAAATAGACCACATACTAGGCCACAAAAAAGAGCCTCAGTAAATTCAAAAATATTGAAATTGAACCAACTTCTCAGACCACCAAGGTATGAAACTAGAAATAAATTACTCAAAGAAAATGAAAATGGCTACAAACCCATGGAGGCTTAACAACATGCTCCTAAATAATCAATGGATCAAAGACCAAATAAAAACAGATCAAGCAATATATAGAGACAAATGACAATGCTAATTCAGTACTGCAAAATTTGTGGGATGCAGCAAAGGCCGTGCTAAGAGGGAAGTATATTGCAATACGGGCCTGCCTCAGGAAAGAAGAAAAATCCAATATGAACAGTCTAAAGTCACAATGAACAAAACAGGCCCAAAGTCAGTAGAAGGAGGGACATAATAAAGATTAGAGCAGGCCTAAATAATTTGATGAATGGAATCTTGACATTATGTAATGTCTCTCTCTACTCCTTGTAATTTTCCCAGCTCTGAAGCTCTGAATATTTCATGTAGTATTAATATAGCCTTCAGCTGTCTTTTGTTTAATATTTTACATTTCCCTTAATGGAGGTCAGATTCTCTTAGCTTTCCTTCATCTAAGTCTTTCTCTCTCTCTCTCTCTCTCTCTGTTTTTTGCATTCATTCTACAAGACTTTTGCTGAGATAAAGGATTCTCTTCTGGGTTGGCAGTTCTTTCCTCACCTTAATCATTCAACATTCTGTGGCCTCTATTGTATTTTATGAGAAATCTGTGATCATTCAAATTTTAGTTTATCTTTGCTTTTTAGCATTATGACATGTCTAGGCTTATCAGGCCTAACTGTTTGTTACTGATTTTAATTTTAGGCCCTATCAGACCTAAACTCTTTTGAATTTGCTCTGTTTGGGGCTTGCTGAGCATCTTGAATCTCTAAATTTATGTTTTTGTCAAATCTGGGCTCTATCCTGCTTTTAGTAAGAATTATTTTCTCTAAAAAAATAAAATGTTCTTTTCTTTTATAGAATACCTATAATGTGAAATTTAGACAGTTTGATACTGTCCCACAAGTTTCTAAGGATGTATTCATTTTTTCCAATGTTTTTTCCTGTCTTTTCTTCAGTGTAGACAATTTCTGCTGCTCTGTTATCTTCAAGTTTACAAACCCTTCTATTATCTCTGTTCAGTGATTGAGCCCATGCAATTTCTATTGTAATTTTTGGTAATTATATTTTTCAGTTCTAAATTTCTCGACGTGGATCTTCTTTTATAGATTTTATTTTTCTGCTAAGAACTTCAGTCTTTCCAATTATTTCAAGTGTTACCCATTACCGTATTTGCTATGGTTATAATAGCTGCTTTAAAGTCTTATGTGATAATTCCAACATTAGGCATCTCAAAATAGGCATCTGTCCTTTCTTTCCCTTGAGAATTTGTCACATTCTCCAGTGGTGTGTGTGTGTGTGTGTGTGTGTTGTTTGTTTTAGCATGTGCAGTAAATTTTGGATTTTATTCTGGTCATTTTGAATATGATATTGTCATTTCTGAGTCATGTTTGCATCTTCTGGAGAAGGTTGATTTGTTTGTTTTAGCAGACAGCAACCAGTGTAGATGACAAGTTCTGTCTCACTTTCTGTGGGTGGTGGTTCTAATACCAGTTCTACTTTCAAAACTTTGCCTGTGCTCTTTGCATTTGCCCTGTGCTATGTCTCTCAGTTATAGTCCAGGACTTAGGCAGTAGTATATATCATACATTATTAGTTCTTTCTCATAGCCTTTGCTATACTTTCTGAGTCTATTTTAAACAAACACAAGTTGTTATTTGTATTACTTTATACCCAGAATAGGGATGTCTTTTCCAGTTTTTTCTTCTCCATGATTTCCCCCATTCTCTTCAGTTTCCAGTGGCCTTTTCCCAGTTACTTTGATCAGAAAGACACAGACACCTTTGGACTTCTGCACTGTACAGTTCCCCCGTAACTGGGGCTGTCCTTGCATAAAGTTCAGAAAGAAGAGAGAAAAGGAAAAAGAACATAATGGCAATTCCCCTCATACTGTTTGGACGACAGACGCCCTGTTTGTAGCTTTTCTGGCCTGAGAGAAAGGTTTTTCTCATATGGTTTTTCTGTTCCTCTGGCCCTGCAAGTCTAGGAATAAGAGGAAAAAGAGTAGGAAACAACCCCAGCATATTTCCTCACCATCTCCAGATCACAGGGTCCCCTTTGGGATAGAAGAAGGGGACTCCTTTTAAGGGTTTTCTTGTCATTAGCACTATCAAAATACTCAGGCAACTCTTAGGTCACAGCCAGGAGACAGAGGAAAACGGAATCAGAAAACTCATGACTATACCCATTATGCTTCAGGTTTTGACTTCTCCTCCCAATTATTTATATTACCTGTTTATGGAATGTTGATATCCTTTGGCCATTTATATCTTGGTGGATTAGGTACTTTCTGAGTGATTTAAATGATATGTATATATTTAAGGAATATTAACCCTTAATCTGGATGTTTCCATTCTCATGTTTGGTTCAAATTTTCTGACATAGAAATTTTTAGAAATGCATTAGTCTTTTGTGGATTAAAAAAAATTTACTAATAGCTATTTGGGTTGTCTCCCTAATTAGAGTGTGTTGTGGTTTTTAAAATATTCTGTTTTATTTTTCTCAAATTTAGAACAAAATTTCTTAAAATTATGAGTGATTGCTACAAAAATTTAGGTAATACAGATGTCTAGGCTAACAGCTAATGCTCTTCACAGCCCTACTTACTTTAAGAGAGAAATATCAGCATTTCATACAGATCCTTCCATACTTTGTTCATAAGTTTGCACTATATATATATAATTGAGGTATGACTTGTTGGGAGCGAGCCTATGGACTTTAAGCAATACCAGTTATGTAAGTTAAGACAACAGCAATCATTTCTGCAGTATCCTAGAAAAAGCAAAGCTGCTCTCCTAGCCAAATCAATATAGATCTTGCAGTCAGATTGCTAAGCAACGTTTCCTCCTCTGTTCTTTCCACTGGACCCTGCCAACACCCTGCTTCTCAAGAACACCCACTGCCCCAGGGGAAAGCCCTCCCTTAAAACCTCCCTCCCACAAGATGGTGAACTCCCTGCTTCTCTTCCGGGTCCTCCGCTCCTGCCAGCGCCAGCCAAGGCTCAATCACCCCTCTGCACCTTCCCGCCGGCGCCACCTAAGGCCCAATCACCTTCTGACCCACCCCTTCCTCGCTACCTGTATAAATTGAGCCTGCAAACAATAAACTGTGTCAGCTTGATCAGATATCCTGTCTTGCTGTCCGTTCTTTGTGTCCCTTGCCCCTTTATTCTCTCCTCCAGGTCGTCGACCCCCGTTGATAGTCCCGCGGGTCGGGACAATGACTTACATGCAGTAAATGCATGTACAGTTGGAGTTTTGAAAAGTGTACACTTGTGTAATTCACTACCCCAATAATATGTAGAACATTCTATCATCCTGTGAAGTTCCTGTGGTTCCTTTTGTTCTCACATTCCCTTTTCTGCCCCCTACTAGCCCCAGACAACCATAGATCTATCACTTTAGACAAATTTTGCCTGTTAGAGAATTTAGGGAAATTGTATAATATTTACTGTTTTGTTTCTGGATTTGGCTGAACATAATGCTTTCCATAGTCACCTGTGTTGCTACCATGTATCAGTACTCTACTCCTTTTTATTATGATGCATAGTATTTCATTGTGAATATACCATAATCCTATAATACATTAATTTATTGATAGATACTTGTATTATTTGCAGTTCTTGGCCATTATGAATTAATCTGCTGTGTACTAGTTCCTGAGTGCCAGTGTTATAATTTCTTTTCAGTAAATGATAACTGGTTAAGGACTTACTTTATCATAGTAAATGTTTATTAAACTTGATAAGCATCTGTTAAAGAGTTTTCCAAAATAGTTGTACCATTTCACACTCCCATCAGCAATGTAATGAGTTTCAGTTCCCCACCTGGCACATTTATCATTTCTTTTTTTTTCTATTTTATTGTTATTATTTTTGGTATCATTAATATATACTTACGTGAACAACATTGTGGTTGCTATACTGCCTTCCCCGTGGCTGCCCCCCCACATTATGTGTGGTAATCACAATGCCCCTTTTTCCCCTTATCCCTCCCTTCCCATCCATCCTCCCCAGTCCCTTTCCGTTTGGTAACTGTTAGTCCTTTCTTGGTAACTTGTGATCTGAAGACTACCATTAGGCCAAATGGTTTCTCTTCCCTTGTATGAGTGAGAATTTGTAAATGTGAATATAAATGAGGGAAAAATTAGTCAATGTGACTATAAAGAGGGCTACCAGAATTCAGTAGAAATTGTAAATGCACAATAAAGGAAGAGTTCTCAGCTTCAATTTCTTTTTCTAGACAGTGTTCAATAAAATTAGTTTTTCACAAAGAAGCATTTCCAATGCAAACCTATTGTAATGATTTCATAAAAGTTCAGACAACATAACCAGACACACAGCAAAATAGACTTCAATCCGTAGTCCTTGTGCACTAGAGGCAAGTCTGCTTAAATGTACAGCACACTCTTCATCCTTTTAAGGAATCTGAGCATGGGAAACTTCCAGTTCTTACCAACTTAGGGGGCCTTTTCAAAGGCAGTGCTACAAACCGGTAGGAGCCCTATCATGTTAGATGAGGAAAACAGAATAGCGAATTTGTTTTTCTTTAATAATGATCTGTGTTTTGGTAAGCAGCTCAAAGATGGCACCCCAAGATGTGACTTTTCCCCTTAGAGGAATAAGTTTATCTAAAGAACAGAAACCTCCTTACATCACTAATAGAGATTCATACTTATATACTTAAACATATAATTTCCTGAATTGAATACACACTAGACACTTTACATTGGGAGAATGGGACAAAAATATGCAGGACCATATAAAATTCCTAGGAAAGGGCTGCTGTGTTGGGCCAAATCTGTGCTTATATAGTAGTGGCTCAGAAGGGGCAGAAGGTGCATGAAGAACTATTAGCAAGCAAGAAGAGGCAGCTAGAGAGAGAAAACCCCTTGCCAATACCATATCCCTCTCTCCCAGTGGCCATTGCCTGTTGATTTTAGTTTAGGAGAACCTTAGATGCCGTAGCAGTAATTCCTTTCTTGGCTATTTTGGTCCTTAGCAAAATTAATACTTATTAGTATTAATGGAGCACAGAAAGTACAAGGATCAACGGCATCACTAAGAAAAATGTGTAGATAGCATACATGAAGATTATGTGATTGGTTATCATCTTTGCAGAGGAATCACCACCAGTGTTTTTCAATTTCCATGGTTCATTTCTCTCTGCATCACTTATTTTTTACTCTATCACGACACAGACCCATGGAAACACTAACTGGCTCCATCCCCAGTACTTTTTTCTGCATTGCATCTTATGGATCCCCATTTTACCCAGCTTTCTTTCCACCCACACAAGTGCGAAGAGGGTATTAAAAAAGAAAATATAGCATCTAATGACCATCTTTTCATAAATATCAACCCAGAGTACTCACTCTTAAGAAACACATGCATTCTTGCCTTAACTGAGGACAGAAATAACCAAGTAACAGAACCTTAAGTGCCCTGATGGAAATGTACAGTATGAGATACATCCCCTATCTATACACACATATAGGCAATCGTGTATATACAATATATACATACAAATAATAATAGCTATACCAAAAATATGCATGCTTAACAGCTTTTTAAAAAGCCAGTAGATCATGGTATAATACAATTTATTTCCACTAGTGAATGGCACAAATGGAGAAATGCAAAAGAGGTGTTTCAAGTACAATAAAGTCGTATTTCACAGGTGAAAATGAAAATAAAGAGTATTATTTCAGTGTCCAACACAATGTACTCTATGAAAGTTTAAAATGCCAGACATTTAGTACTTAAAGCAGAAAGTTACTAAAGTCTGCCTTATGGTCTGAAAAAGACACTCATAACAGAGTTTTTGGTTTTTGAAAAGGGGATGAGGAAACAGGTGGGAGTGGGAAGGAGTGTCAAGGACAGTTTCTTAGTGTGCTGAGTGGTGTTTACCTGATGTCCAGGCAGCTGAACACAATGATGATTATGCTAAAAAGTTCAATTTACTGGTAAATCCTTGGCTCAGAGTACTAAGCATATTATACCTGTGGGTGTGGCTTTAAATGCAGGGCTATTCATCTCCAGGTATAGAAATTACTAAAAAGAATGGCAGTTCGGAATAAAAATAATATAAATGCATTTTCCAGCTAACCTTACGTACCAATGAAAATACCTGTAGATACCGTAATTTGGGGATACAGCTGATTTTAATAAAGGGAGAGAAAATATGTATGAAAGGAAGGGAACCCAATTAAGGAATATCTCAAGGTATGAGGTTTTACATTTTCAAAATGTTCACTTAAAAAAAGGGAGAGATAGTGAACACAGAAAACTTTTTACTGCCAAGTTCTGGATACCAGATGTAGCATTTAAAACTTCTGATATGCTGGACAAATTTCCCATATTCTTTATTTTCTTAAACACATATATATTAAGTGAACACCAACACCGGGGAGGAGGTAGTATTAGTTTAAACTAAGGCTGACATTTGTACGCTGACTGAGAAAGTGCCTGCTTCTTTCTTCAGGATCTTTCAAAATCCTTCAAATTTTCCTGCTTTTACTCTGATGATTCCTACCATGATTGAGATTCCTCAGAAGTTAATCTTACAAACACACACAAACCAATCTGAACTAATTTGAATCTTTTTGCAAACTATATATATTTTAATTCAAATTAACTTAATGGAATAATCCAGGTATAGTGATGTAAAACTGGTTGCCACACAATTCAATCTGATTTGTGTGGCAAAAACAAAGCCCTACTGGACAGACATTTGGAGTCAGTATTCAATCATGATTTTACAAGTACATATAGTCTGCATGAACTCAGTAATTCAGTTTGACTAATTTAAGTCCATTTCGATTTTAGAGTTTTATATGCAAAACTGATCTGCTTCAGTAGTGTAAAGGAGGCAGATCTCATAAGAATTTTTTAAAAGGTATCAAATTCCATTATATTTTTGGAAATTATATAAATTCTAAAGCTTGGTCCCATCATTTTCCTCTAAACATGTAGATATCTCAGTTTGTCTGAGATACCGTGCAATATTTGAATGCAGAAGAGATATTGAAATAATTAAAAGTCCCTTTCAGTAGAATCAAGTACATGTTATGTCCACCTAAAAACTGGTGATTTCAACCATGGCCAAGAGGACGACGGACCAGAGCACTACATGTAACACACCCTATGACTGTGTGTGAATTCTACTGTGATCTTGTTTTTAAAAATATTTACACTAAAATATTGATTTTTCTCCCAGTTCCCTTTAAAGGAATGCTAGAAACTCCTACAGGGGTGGATTCAGGCAGACTGGACTGACATACCTGGAGAAGACAAATTGGTTGAGAAAACCAAGATTTCAGTGGTGATTAGTCTGGTCTAGGTGGAGAGTATCACTGAGAGGGCCTTGGAGAATCCGACCTTGGGGCCCTCTGGGAACAGCAGGAACCTGTCAGCAGCAGGGCTCCTGGTGCTTCAAGACAACTGGGGAGAGGGCAGGACAGTAACCTAAGGAACTTTGAGTGCTCACTGGGAAGGACATTTTCTCCCTTCAAGTCATATTGATGGTTCCCCACCCGCCTGCAGCTCAGTCTCCACACTGGCGGTGGGACCCCAAGTCACACCTGTCAGCGTCGGGTGGATTCTTCATTGCAAAACAAAACAAAATAAAACAAAACACACCCCTCTCTGGAAAAGAGAAGTTAGCTTTCGTCAAGAGATTTCCTGACCACCATAGCTCACTTTAGTTTTTGTTGTGTTTTTTTTTTAATTTGCCAAACTTGCTGGTTCCTTTTCAATAGTACTTTAGCACCGAGGCTTTAGACTTCTGGAAGTGGTGTTTTCTGTCGTGTGATGTTAACATGATGCCAAGCAATCACTAAGTCTCAAGGAACTATAAGTTTGTAAAGTATTGCAGCAACAAAAACAGCAATTAAAAAAAAAAAAAGAAGAGGACCTGCACTTGCAGCAAAACCTACAGTCATGCTGAGGGTTAGTCAGCAGCTGGTAAAGTCACAGGCTCAGTGACTCCTGGCTCACTATGGCAACTAAGCACTTAAATAACAGGCTATTCTACTTAGGAAACCCCATAAACCAAAAAGGGGTCATCGAATTATGTCTAAGTAGTGTGATGAGAATTCCAGGAGATGGCGGTCTGTAAATACGGCATCATTCAAATACCTCTGGCCTTTGATTTGTATTGGCTATATGTCTTTGTTTTTGTATAAACAAAGTAAAAGTACTGCTTGGAATCTTGGAAGTTAACAGAGCTTAGCTCAGCTAGGATGACATATCACAGCATAAGCAACAAAACGTCAGGATATATATAGGCTTCATCTCCTCACTCTGCTATTGAACATACCCATCATATGAGCTTTCAGGGGCCCCTCTCACCCTTTTTGTCTTCCCCTTTGGAGGCTCACAGGTTTGATGATGCAATTTCCACAAAACTTGTGATCTCCTGAAGCACCTCCATCCCACCATGCCACAAAGAAGGCACAGTTGAATGGACCAAAAAAAAAATCACTGACAAGCTTGCAGCATTCAGAAAAAGAATTAGGTTGTCTTCTACTCTCTGATAGAGTCAATGCAACCCTTTAGTGTTCATGGATTTCCACTTTTTTCCTACTCCAAATGAGGCCAATTTAATCAACAAAAGTCAGACAGAATACATTTATTTAATAAACAAAATACATAGGTGAGGGGATACAGGTGTGTTTCCATAATAACTTGTTTTAGCATATGCTGCCTGCTGTGAGCGGCTCATAAGAACCTGGGGTATACAGACAAAGGCTTTAGATCTTTTCACAAATTTCTTAGGGTAGAATTATCCAAAAGTGATGACTCAAGCCACGTTGCTGAATTGTTTTTGCAGTTTTCAGAAAATACCCACACCTAACCAGTTTCTTTTTACCACGTGCACTGTATGTGTGCGTATTTGATAAACACACATACACACCAATTCCCCTTTACATAAAATTTCCCCAAAAGTTAAGAATAAAACAAAACACAAAACCTGACAGCTAAATACTATGACATCCCAATTAGTAAACACAAAACAGAACGCTTGACAAAAATGAATAAAATATACCACATGCACTCAGCTTCCACACGGTAGCACGCAAGCGAGGAGGCCGCTTGTGATGACGTCTATGGGGAGTTTCCTTTGGTGGACTGTCCCAGCGGAATGGCCATTCTCAATTATTTTGATTTGGTTGTTGATCCATTGATTATTTAGGAGCATGTTGTTAAGCCTCCATGTGCTTGTGAGCCTTTTTGCTTTCTTTGTGCAATTTATTTCTAGTTTTATGCCTTTGTGGTCTGAGAATATGGTTGGTAGACTTTCAATCTTTTGGAATTTACTGAGGCTCTTTTTGTGGCCTAGTATGTGGTCTATTTTGGAGAATGTTCCATGTGCACTTGAGAAGAATGTGTATCCTGTTGCTTTTGGGTGTAGAGTTCTATAGATGTCTATTAGGTCCATCTGTTCCAGTGTGTTGTTCAGTGCCTCTGTGTCCTTACTTGTTTTCTGTCTGGTGGATCTGTCCTTTGGAGTGAGTGGTGTGTTGAAGTCTCCTAAAATGAATGCATTGCATTCTATTTCCTCCTTTAATTCTGTTAGTATTTGTTTCACATATGTTGGTGCTCCTGTATTGGGTGTGTATATATTTATAATGGTTATATCCTCTGGTTGGATTGACACCTTTATCATTATGTAATGTCCTTGTGACTTTCTTTGTTTTGAAGTCTATTTAGTCTGACACTAGTACTGCAACACCTGCTTTTTGCTCCTTGTTTGCATGAAATATCTTTCTCCATCCCTTGACTTTTAGTCTGTGCATGTCTTTGGGTTTGAGGTGATTCTCTTGTAAGCAGCATATAGATGGGTCTTGCTTTTTTATCCATTCTATTACTCTGTGTCTTTTGATTGGTGCATTCAGTCCATTTACATTTAGGGTGATTATTGAAAGATATGCACTTACTGAGATTGCAGGCTTTAGGTTTTGGTTACCAAAGGTTCAAGGTTAGCTTCTTTACTACCTTACTGTCTAACTTCACTCACTTATAAGCTATTATAAACACAGTCTGATGATTCTTTATTTCTCTCCCTTCTTATTCCTTCTCCTCCATTCTTTGAATGTTAGGTGTTTTTTTTCGTGTGTGTGTGTGTGTGTGTGTGTGTGTGTGTGTGTGTGTGTGTGTGTGTGTGTGTGTGCTCTTTTGTGTTTCCTTTGACTGCTTTTTTGGGTAGTTGATTTTATTTTTTGCCTTTAGTTAGTATTTGATTGGTCCGCTTTCTTTGCTGTGATTTTATTTTCTCTGGTGACATCTGTTTAGTGTTAGGAGTCCTTCCATCTAGCACAGTCCCTCTAAAATACCCTGTAGAGGTGGTTTGTGGGAGGCAAATTCCCTCAACTTTTGCTTGTCTGGGAATTGTTTAATCCCTCCTTCAAATTTAAATGATAATCGTGCTGGATACAGTATCCTTGGTTCAAGGCCCTTCTGTTTCATTGCATTAAATATATCATGCCATTCTCTTCTGGCCTGTAAGGTTTCTGTTGAGAAGTCTGATGATAACCTGATGGGTTTTCCTTTGTAGGTGACCTTTTTTCTCTCTCTGGCTGCCTTTAATATTCTGTCCTTGTCTTTGATCTTTGCCATTTTAATTATTATGTGTCTTGGTGTTGTCCTCCTTGGGTCCCTTGTGTTGGGAATTCTGTGTGCTTCAGTGGTCTGAGAGGCTATTTCCTCCCCCAGTTTGGGGAAGTTTTCAGCAATTATTTCCTCAAAGTTACTTTCTATCCCTTTTTTACTCTCTTCTTCTGGTACCCCTATAATGTGGATATTGTTCTGTTTTGATTGGCCACACAGTTCTCTCAATATTGTTTCATTCCTGGAGATCCTTTTATCTCTCTCTGTGTCAGCTTCTCTGCATTCCTGTTCATTGATTTCTATTCCATTAATGGCCTCTTGCATCTCATCCATTCAGCTTTTAAGTCCTTCCAGAGATTCTTTTATTTCTGTATTCTCCCTCCTTAGCTCTTGCATATTTCTCTGCAAGTCCATCAGCATGGTTATGACCTTTATTTTGAATTCTTCTTCAGGAAGATTGGTTAAATCTATCTCCTCAGATTCCCTCTCGGGGGAGGATGTCTGGGTTAGTCTGGTCTGTATCAAATTCTTCTGCCTTTTCATGGTGATAGAGGTAGTCGTAGGCAGCTGGCATGTGTGTCAGCTGGGAGATCAAAGTCCCTTTCCACTTGCTCCTGGCCTTCCTTTCCTGGGAGAACGGTGACCCCCAGCGGCTTTTACTGGGCAGCTGCGTGCAGACGGGTCTCTGATTCTTGCCCCGCTACTGTGGAGTAAGCTCCGCATGGTTGTTGTGGGCGTGGCCACTTTTAGGCTGCTGCTCTGCGCTGGTGGGGCCGCACCAGAGGGGAAATGGGTGGGAGGCTGTTTATCACTGTGAGGGGCTCCGAGCTGCGTTGTCGTCCAGGGCGTTGGGGCGCCTGGACTTCCCCGGGATTCCCAGCTGCTCGGCTGAGTGTGCTGGGACGCCTCCATCCAGCTGTGAGGCCCCCGTCCCTTTAAGACCTTCAAAAAGCACTTGCTTTTCTTTTGTTCCAGGTGCGCTGGCTGTGGGGACCCGCTCGCAGGTTTTACTGTTCAGTTTCCCTAGTATCCAGCACACCACGCACTGTGGGTCCGTGCTCTGGTGCGGATGCCTAGGGCTGGGTATTTAGCAGTCCTGGGCTCCCTCTCCCTCCCCGCTCTGACTCTCCTCCTCCTGCCAGGAGCTGGGGTGGGGGGCACTCGGGTCCTGCCGGGCCACGGCTTGTATCTTACCCCCTTCGCGAGGCACTGGGTTCTCGCAGATGTAGATGTAGCCTGGCTGTTGTACTGTATCTTCTGGTCTCTGTTTTAGGAATGGTTGTATTTTCAAAAATATATATGTTTTTGGGAGGAAATTTCCGCTGTCCTACTCACGGCACCATCTTGGCTCCTCCTCGCCATTCTCAATTATTAAGTTACGTGTGAGACATGTGTGACCCATTGGACATTTGTCAAGTGACACTGTTGCTTCAGTTCATGCCGTGTTCCGTACATCCTCCGGCAGCTGTCCGCCTCAGAACCCGAAGGCTATTGTGAACTCCCATAGTGCTACCTCGGGGTACCCCATGCATTGGCTCAGAAGGGTGACCTGCATGGCTGGGGACCCACCTTGCACTGGATGGCCCCAGGCTTGTGGTAGGCCACCTATGGGATGCCCCCTGTGAGGAGCTCTGGGGGAGCTGTGGCTGAATGCTTCAGGGGCAAGGTTAGAATGGATGTTTCTAAAACCTAGTCCCTCGCTTTCAAAGTCGACAGCTTTCATCTCTTTTGTTCGACGCTCCAGCAGGCTTCGTATCCTTTCAGTGCACTCATTCTGTGATGTCAGTTTCTCTTCTTCAATCTGTTGTGGGTTGGTGGGGGGAAGGAAAAAGAAAGCTTATTTATTTAAAAAAATTTATAAACTACAGAAACAATAATTATTCTGGTTTAAAGTGAATCATAAAAATGTCCACTCTGGCTATTTTAAAGTATGTACATTTAAAAATCAAAGAGATGTACTGTAGGAATCATATATAACTTATATTGCTAAAATGTGTAAAATCAAGTTCTTAAAAGCAAAGGTAATAATCTCTATTGAAACAATAAATCAGGGCAATTATCATCAATGGCTACCAAATCCATTAGGTAAAAAGACTGAAAAAGAAAATGTGTAAGGAGAATCTAGCCTCATTAGATACACCATAAGGTCACTCTATATAATAAATATGGTATTGGTGTAGGAACCAGTAATTAGTAACATAGAAACAGAATGAAGTTTGTAAGTTTTTAATGCAGGACAAAAGCACTAATTAATTTAATGGGAAAAACAACACAGGCACAAGTGGAAGAAAATAAAAATGGAACCTCATCTGATACCATATTCCAGGAAGATCAGAGCATTGAGTGAAAAACAAACAAAAACTATAAAATTTCCATTAGAAAGTTAGGAGATGCTATGTACTTAGAAATCAGTGGTTGGGTAGCCGTCATAATCAGTTTTGGACAACTCAAAGGTTTACAAATATATATAGCTGACTATAAATAGATTTTAGTGTGAAAAATACACAATAAAGTCAATGACAATGGGAAAAAGTTGATGGAGAAATTGTTAATGAATGAGAATATCTGAGCCCACTCATCAAATATGACTTCAAAGTGGGACAACTAGACATTATATATCTTTTGATGTGATGCAAAAGGAAGTGTAACACAGTAACCCTTATGAAAATTCCTCACAAAAATTTTTAAAAGGAAAAAAATATTTAAAGTAAATATAATCATGCCCCTAGATCTAATTACCAGTTTACAGGAAATGTAAAGTAAAGAGGAATGCATTAAATGACACCATGAGGATGGAATCAGCCAAATTCAAATGTGAGAATTCCTACAAAGCAAATGACCCAGTCCACAATAATAAAAAAAAGGGCACGGGAGACTAAAAGGCTTAAAAGACAATCAAATGCACTGTCTACACCATGTTTGGGCCCCAATCTAAATAAACCAAGAAGACCTTTTTTTAGATACAAAGGGAAATCTAAGTATGGACTGAGTATTAGGTAATCTTAAACATTTATTATAATTTTGTTAGTTAACACAATGGAATTATGACTATGTTGAAGTAAAAGAGTCCTTATTTCCTTATCTGTGTTGGGAGTGAAATGATTCTGTGCTGGGATTTGCTTTAAAATATTTCAGATACTCTGCCCCCTATTCTGCTCCCCTAAAAAGCTGCATGTGGAGTCGGGAAACAGATGAAATATAAACAAGATACTGATAACTGTTGAAGTTGGGTAATGAGTATTTGGGGACTTAATTGTACTAGTTCTTCATAATTTCACTAATACTTTTTCTGTATGTTTGAAAATTTCCATGATACAAAGTTTTTAAAAACTAGGAAATAAAGAGTATTTGTAAAGAAGTATTAAATTAGGTTTCAAGATACTTGAGGACTTAAGCCAATAGTCATTGTTCTCTACACAGAAATCTAGCTCAACAAATGTGCTTAATTTTTATGTATATATTTTTTACTAAGTTATCATTGATATACAATCTTATGAAGGTTTCACATGAGCAACATTGTGGTTACAACATTCACCCATATTATCAAGTCTTCTCTTATGTGTTGTTTTTTAAAGTGCCCTTTTAAAAACACACGATTTAGCATGGAAACACATGCAAATAAAAAACTGCCACATAATATGATAAGATGTAATAACAGATTTATAAGGTAAAGCAGAAATACAAAGGGATGGAGTACTTCACTGTACAGGGGAAGAGGAATAGGGCAAAGAAGTCTTCTCAGAGAAGGTGACAGAAACTGGATTCGGAAGGAAAAGCACAGTTTACCAGAAGACAAGGGAAGGGAAAGATATATTCAGCAGAGGGAACATGGGCAAAGACATGCAAAATGATAAAATGTGTGTGGGCAATTACAAATCGGCCAGAATGGACTTTGGTAGGGTGAGTTTGAAAATTATTAAACTCTAAGTACTAAAGTGTTACAAAGGTTTAGAGAGGGCACTTCCTAATGAAGGTTGAAAGAGAACCTAGATTAGACACAATGCTTCTTCTAAGGGAAAGATATCAAATTGTTGATAACTGGTGATTTCTGAGTGGTGAGATTAAAGACATTTTAGTTTCTATTTGTTTCTCTATAATTGCCAAGTTTAAAAAAATATGCATTTGTAAAGTAACTTTTCCACTTTTAATATCTACATATAAACTACCCAATTCTTATAGAATTAAATTTATATATCTGTAAGGATTCAAATAACTTCAAATTTTTCTTTTAAATCTTTTCTATTTTAAAATTTCAAAAATCCATTTATTAAGAACATTTCATTCAAAGGACCTAATAAAGGATAGGCTTGTACTGAGTATTTAACTAATTTGAATGCCCTGTATATTATTTGAAGGAAACTCCTGATAAAAATATTAAACACATTAATGCTTATCCACTTTCATCTAGTAAGCATAGCTTCAATTTTCGTTGCTGAATTAGTTTTGTCATTTAAGAAACTCAGAATATTTTTCAATGAAAATTAAAACTAAGATTTGTGATAGGTTATATTAACCCCCATTTCTTTGAAAATATCTTATTTATTGCTGTAAATAAGAAAGGTGGTTTCACTGGATATAAGACTTCTGAGACTTCTCTCCTAACCTATCTTCTCTGAAATCAAATGTGTGAATATTTTCAGTTCGGAAGGTCCTGTAAGATATTCCAATTGTCAATTCTTATTTAAAAACTACCAACCATCTTGTTGATATTAAGTGAAATATTCAGGGAAAATTAAAGGAAATAAGACAGAGAAAAGCCCATTTGTACTTTGGAAATATTGCCACTTTTTATGCATGTATGGAATGCACATAGAATTTAACATTTATAGTTATGTTGTCATTTTGCTGAAACTTTAATGTAAATGAAGCACAAGGAAATTTGCAGTAAGGCCTCATGTGAGCCTCAACTGAGGCATCCTCTGTTGGTGTCTCGACCTGGAGGAAAATTCTTGGTTCATTTGGAGGCTGAAAGCAATCTTCAAACAGAATTATTATTCTTCCAGAAAGAACTAACATTCTCTCTGGTTCCACCTCTATTTTCAGATGACTGTTTCTTATCTGTACAACCAGTAGGCACAAAGTACAGAAAATACGGATGTTATGATGTTTTCAAATCATACCATGGGTATATCACTGCCTTGGTAGTTGCCAACTGACCCCAAACTGCTTTATAGTCATGCACTTCACTTGAAATATAAACATGAGCCCTAAAAATCAAGTAGCAACTCAAAGCACTGTAGATTTATTCCACTGTTTCTTTTATTATTTTTAATACTAAATAATCTTATGCATGTCTATTATCAAATACAAACCACCTCAACAAATCTACCATGTTAATATAGCCATTATAAGTATTAGTACAACTCACTTTAAGTGCGATTTGTCTTTATTTTATTCAACACCTCATAAGCATTTTTCCACATTAATACTATCTTTATAGCCATTATTTAAATGGTTGAGTAAGATTTTATTAAGTGGCTTGGTCATAAGCACTTAATTATTTTAGATGGTTAGGTGTTTTAAACCATTATAAACCATGCCATAGTTAACATATTGACGCGTATTGCTTTTCCTGTATTCAGGATTTCTTTTCTCTAAATTCTCTAAATTCTTTGCTTAACATTTTCAAAGATCAGTTTATACTTCCAAATTGCTGTCCAAAACGCATTAACAATGGATGAGAGTGCCACTGCACTTCCGGCAATGGTATCAGCCCCATGCCAACATTTTACCTGATTTTGTAGAACATGAAGGCCTTAGTTCATATATTGAAAGAAGACTACACCTAAGATACTAATTAGCTCTCTTTAACTCGGAGCCACTAGGTGGAGCTAAAAATACAAATAAAACAGTACCAATATTTCTCTCATAACACTGTTACTGAAATACTATAGGTTTCTCTTTTAGTGATAATTTTGAAGCCTAAGAGATGGAACTTTAAATTAAATTTTAGATATGCAAGTTGAAATCAGGCAGATTTAAGAATTCTGTACATGGGACAACTACATTTTTCTAAAAATTTATATGTGTTTCTGCCTTCCCATTTTAAATGAGAAACACAGTTGAGATAGTTTTTAGAGGCAAGGAACTCTTAAAGGAGCCAGTCATAAAGACAGCTGTGCCAGAGAAATAGCAACACCTTATTTAGGTGGAGTTTTTAAGAACATATTTTTTTTAATAGAAATGCGGTATTCTATTTTTATCACAAGAACTGTAGAAAGTAGAGGAAAATCTATGGGCCAATTAATGGTCCAGAAGCAATGACAATTTTTAATAGACAAAACCATTAGGCACGTGTTAACTCACAGGGGACCTAACACCGTGCCAGCTGCTGGGAACTTATGGCCCAGGAATTCTGGAACATAGCGTTCCACCCTGGATACAACTGATATCCTGCTGCTACTCAGGACAAATGCCTTTCCTCTCTTTCTTTCTCAAAAGCTTCTACCCATTGTTCTTTCTCCAACACACACACACACACACAGCCTCAGTACCTTAAAGGACACAAGTGAATTCAGGGATTCTGGTTCTAATATACATGACAAAGAATAAGTAAAATAAATAAAGCTACAGCTAGAAATAATATTTTCAGCCTGACTCTTCAACTGTGTAAAACTGGTTTCACCTTCTCTTTTCTAGTAATGCATCAATCTGTACAGTTTCAGACCAGGGATGAATGAACAAAGTATATTCCTGATCCCTTTTCCTTGTCTCTCTCAAGCAATTACTAAAGTTTTTTCCTTCACTATCCAAGTTTCTCTCCAATTTCTGTAGGTACAACTAGGTACACAAAAGAAGTGAGGAAGACGGAGCCAGAGCTATCCTTTTACAATTCAACTGTCTTCACATAACTCCACATCATTCCTCTAGCAATTACTACTTAAGTATATTCCTTTAATATATCACACTCATTAATTTTAAGGTTCATTACTGAATCAGTAATTTTAAAGAAAAAGAAAACACTACCAAAACTAGAATTAAGGAAATATGGTATTGTGAAAACAATCTAATGCCACCTCTGTCATGATTTTGATGAATGCAAATACTGGCACAATTACTTTTTTCTATTACGTATACCTGTTGTTTTAAGAGTGCCTTGCGGAGGGAGACCCTCTGTTCAAGCTCCCGAAGCTCCTGAGCGTCTTGTGCCTCAGCCTGCATTTTGATCTTGCTCTGAAGTTCAGTCAGCAGCTCCAGTTCCTGCTGCAGCTGCGTTTTCAAAGCCTGGCACTCTGCCTCCTGTGCTTCATCCAAATGCAGCTGAAAGAGAGAAAGAAAACAGATATATCCTCCTGTGAGCTATCTTTTCATGACCTTTGGAAAGGAGGAGGTGTAAGTTAAGACAGACTACTCTTCTACAGGGCACAACTGTTCTCTTTTACATCTTGGAGTAAACATCTCTGGAAAAGGAAAACACAGCAACCAATGACGGCATTATAAGGATAAAGCTATCATAAGCTATTCGGATGATGTCTAAATAATCATTATTTTTTAAAGAAAAACAGAGAATCTGATTGATATAAGACTGTGAATCTCTTCTCTCCAATGGAAATAACTACAGAACAGGGACAAGCATGCCACAGCTTATGGGCCAAATCTGAACAGCTACCTGATTTTCTGTTTTTGTTTTTCAATAGTCCACTAATTAGGAATGGTTTTTTACATTTTGAAATGGTCACATTTTAAATGGCTATGTAAATACCCACATAATAACCTCAATTTTTCCTCCTAAAATATTTACTATCTGGCCCATTAAGAAAAAGTCTGTAAACTTACATAGCAACTATTTTGTACCCGCACTCAAATGTGACCATCTGGATTCCAGATAAAGTACTACTTTTTGAACACTGCTTAACAAAGTTGCTTCTCCAATCTTGATACACTGTTGGTATATGTACTAAACCTCTGCAAGGCACCAACAGAGAGCCTATGTGGAGCCTCATGTCCAAATGTATCAAAGAGAATTACATATGCATCATGCACATTTCCAAGCAATGCTGAGAACAAGAAGAATATGGACCACCATCACTATTTCCCAAGGTGCAGCAGACTTTTCATTTCCAACTTAATATTTCAATTGTTGGGATTTTATTCAGGCGGTGGAAGGAAAGGGGCACTAAATTTGTTTTGCCTAAGCAAAGTAAACTGACAGCTCGAGTGGAGAGCATTTCATTAATGTTGTGGTCATACTGCTCAGTTAAGATGGCTAAGTTTTGGGTCTGCTTCTCCTTAGGGTTTACTCTTTAGCACCACGAGCAAAAAAATGAAAGTCAGCTAACTAATCTTTCAAAGGTCAAAGAAAAGTTATGAGGCAAGAGAAGGGACAACCCTTCTTGTGGTAATGATACCAGACATGAACTATATAAACACTTTTGAGATAAAATAATTTGAGTTCAGAAACAGAATAACTCTGGCTTTAAATCACAGGTTAATTATTCTATGAACTCAAGTTTCAACAAAACTTAGTAAGATGAGATATATTTTATAAGGTATACCCATCAAGCCTACAAGTAATAACACTCATTTGCTACACAAAGGCAGAACCTATAGTTGAAATTATTTACCTCAATATATATACTGCCAGATATTGAATGGTTGACTAAGTGTGCAAATGCATGTATGACCAAACACTCTTGTCAAGGAACTAGTTCACACTCTTTGCTCCCATACTGCAAAATCAAATATATATCCTTTTCTGCATTTTACACCAATTGAGGTACTAAGTCATAGTCATGTACCTTTATTCTGTGAAGGGTCAAGAAATGTCTAGCTAGAAAGACAAACTCTTGGTTTAGTTACGCTTAGCACTGCTCTTAAATACTGCCCTTGGTTAATAAAATTCCTCCAAGTTAGGCAGAAATGGAACAATGAAATTTAGAATTCTCTTCTGACTTTGTGAAACAGCCTCCATTCTTTAAAAAACTTTTAAATATTCAAATATATTGCCAAGAAAACTAGAGGCACTCCATATCACTAGCTAATGACAAAAAGGAATACCCTGAAATTTTTTCTCAACAAGATTAATACTTATACCAAGAACAAACTATATTCCTCAATGTTTCACTCAAGTGAAAGCAGGATAAACATGTTCCAGTTGTTTCTTAATCACTTAATACTGACAAAATGTCACCTAATGGCAGACAAACAATAGGTGTTTACCCAAGTCATTCCTCAGAAATGGTGCCCCAATGTCTACAAATACTGTCAGGTTACCTAAGTGTGCAAACTGAAGTCCTCCTATCCCCCTTAAAGTCTTGGAAAAAGTTGGAATAGTTGCAACTATTGAAGTTGAAGTACTACTTAGCAACTACAAATTTACCTAAAAAGGTTGCAACTATTACTTACATAAATGAAATGACATGATGTTAAAATAGAGTCTGTTTTCTCCAAGAAGGGACTAGGTTACCAAAGGGAAGGGGTTGGGGAGCGTGGGTGGGGAGGGAGGGAGAAGGGGATTAAGGGCACTATTATTAGCACTCACAATATAGTGGGGTCATGGGGAATGCAGCACAGCACGGAGAAGACAGTAATGACTCTATAGTGTCTTACTACGCTGATGGACAGTGACTGCAGTGGGTTGGGGGGGACTGGATAGTAGGAATGAATGTTGAAAACACAATGTTGCTTATGTGAAACCTTCTTAAGATTGTTTATCAATGATACCTTAATTTAAAAAAAGAATCTGTTTTGTTCAAGTTGTGCAAGTATATAGATATATACAACTAAGAGGAACATGGTGATTTTCTTTCCCACTGAAGTAACAGAACAATTTCTTTTACAGAAAATCTTGAGCTTATGTATCATGAGAAGGATGCTTTCTATCTGAAGTCTGACTACGACTGTGAGACATCATTTTTCCCCTTGATTTTTTAACAGTATCTGTGAAAATCAGACTAGTGTCTACAAGCTTTCAAACTGAAAAGGCTGCCACAACAGGGAACAAAAAGGAAGGGTTAAACAGCAAACAACTAACCTCTTCCAAGCCCCAGAGAAATGAAGTCGTATCAGATTTATGGTCTGACCAAAGACACTAAACAAGCTTTCAGTTTGGTTTACTTCTGGGTGCTGCTCACTTTAAAACTGTAATTTATTTTATACACATGCTTTAAATATCTTTTGGTGGGAAACCCTACTATGTAACCACTACAAAGACAAAATAAATCTGGAAAATCATTATGAATTCTGATTGTGATAAGCATTAACTAATGACGGTTATGAGGGTAGTCAACGTACGAGCCACTCTGTAAACGATGTTCATTAGCTGTTTTGAAGATACAGCAAAGTATAAAATTTTACTTAGATTCACAAGGAGAGGGTGAATCTTAGCTTTGCTTCTGTGTTTTGTTCAGGACAACTTGTATGAATGGAGTTGAACAGAAATCAGAGATACCACTAGGTGTGGTTTAGCTTCTGGTTTGGACACAGATTACTTGTGAGTGAATTTCACTTCACTTCAGGAGAGTTATTCAGGTAAGTGTTGTTACCTGATAGTTTTATAGTTAAATGGTCAAAGAGTTTGAAAAAGGGTATAAAGAAGATAGTGTGGAACCGGGGCCTTATTGGATGTAAATACAAGTTTACAACGTGCAGACGTGTACAGATTAACTGAGGTACTACTGTGGGTGACCACATATATAGTGGGTCATTTTGGGTTTTTGTTTATTAAGATTCATGTGATTATACTTCACATATTCATTACAAGTGATAAAATTTGAAAATTCCTTGGAATTGTTAACTCTGGTTGATTTTGGTAGAGGGGGCTGGACCAGGTAGCCTAAAGAACAAGGAAAGGGAAACCTTTAACTTTATAATAAATATACTTTGGCATCTTTTGAATTTTGTATCATACAAATAAATTTCTCTATCAAAGCAAATACAAAATTTAAAGTCCTTTGATATTATATATCACCAACACTTGTCTTTCCTTATTTGTCTACAAGACAGCATATAATACCTTGCTTCACTCTGATGTACTAATTAAAAAAATACACTCCAACTACACATGCCCTGGTCTTACCTATGTTACCAAACACAGAAAGAATGGGAGTAACAGTGTGATAATTCCACTATTCCTCTAAAGATGAGTATTGACAATGAAAGGAGAGGGGGTAAAAAGGCATTTTTCATTCACTGGTTTCTGTACTAATTAAGAACTTACTGCCTCTTTTGGATACAAATCACATTCAGAGGAAATAAGATTCCAAAACTATAAAACTTGGAACAACAGAGAGAAGCCAGCAGGTTAGTATGTTGATATGTAGATTATAGTACCAACACTGGACATTTGGGTGCACTTAAAATGAGAATTTTGACTCTTATTTACGACACTTTCCACAGTTAAAAAGTTCTGGCCAGTTTTTGGTACTCTGCTGAGAAATACACAAGCAGAAGTCTGTAGCCATAGACCCTATACACCAACACTAACCCAACATGCTGAAAATGAAAAGAAAAAAAGCTTATTCAATTTCTTGATGACAGACATCTGGCTTAGTCTTTCACTGTTTACATGATGCCTTTTATCTGTTCTCTTGTGTCAAGAGGCTTAGGCTAAAGGTACCTTCAGACTCTTCGGCTGCTGTCGAACCTGCATGACATGCTTCCACCTTAGTTCTCGCTCTCTCCGTTTATTACGCCCCAGCTGGTCAGTGAGCTCGGTTTGATGCTGCAGACTCATCAACTCACAGCGCATCTTCTGCACTGTGTTGAGGTGGCGGAACTCCAGTTCTTGTGTGGATTCATGCTGTTGCAGAAGCATTGCATGCTCTAAGTCCTTTTGAGCCTTTCTTTTATTTAATTCCTAATCCATAAAAAAAGACAAAGGTGTAATTTGCTGATGTACAATGCCAGGAGAAAAAAAAATCCTAAGAAACAGAATAACCAGGATAACCAGGATATATAGATGTAATCCTGTGATTTAATAATGGCTGCGCAGTGAATATTAGACTTTTATTACTGGAACTGCAGAAAATGGGCAATTAGTAGTACAATTGCCTTATCTGTTCATTTACTATTTATACTACTTTTAGCAATAAGCTTAAGACATATCAAATCTGTCCCAAGAGACTTAATGTCCTTTCTACTCTCTTTCCATCATTTATGTTTCCTAATTCTGTATTGAACAGGATTTCTAAGTCATCCTTTGAATTTCTTCAGAGTATACTTTCAATTCTATTACATGCAGTATACCCAGTATAGTGCAGTGGTTAAGAACACAAGACTCCAGGGCTAGGCTGCCTGCTTTCTAAATCCTGGCTCTGCTACTGACAAGCAGTGAGTCCTTGGGTTAATTACTTAAACTCTCTGTGCTTCCATTTCATTAGTTCTCAAATGGAGACCATAACATAGCTGTTTCATAAAATTAACCTGAGGGTGAAATGAGTTCATAAGTGGAAAGCTGTCAGAATACCTACCTCATGATCAATAAATGTTACTACAATTTTTTTCAGTTTAAAAGATCAAATGTACAACACACACACACATACACTCACACACACTCTCTCTCTTTTTCTATGTAGAAGGAAGTCAGACGTGCCCCCTTTGCCTCTGCTGCCCCTTCTCGAGGGGCCAACATTTGGTGCATATGTTTCCCAACCTTCCCCACACTTATCGTGACACAACTATTACACAAAAACATACAGTTTTAAAATTGAATAACAATATATATTATAGGCATGTAATATGCTTTCTTTACCCAAAAATATAATGGACAAATATAGATTTAAAAAAATTTTTTATAGGAAGCTTGTGCTTTCTGATGCCATAGTTTTTCTATTTTTTTTTTCAATAAACATCTACACATGATACACCATGTAATTATGTTACTATTTCTTTAGGATAGAATTCTAGAAGCGGATTCGATGGGTAGAAGATACATGCAAATTAAATTGTTAAAGCTGATGAATTATGCTCCAAAATGGCAGTGTCAATTTATATTCTTACCAACATTGACCACTTTCCCATGCCACTACTAGGACTAACCAATTTTTTAGACCGATCTTATCTAATTGATGCAATTGTTTTCATTTGAATTTCTTTAATTATTAGTGAATTTGAATAATTATGTTATACTTGAAGTTTATTTTAAGCCACTCTTGGAAATAAATTGATCTATGCTCATAGGTATACCTGATAATGAGAACCGTTGTTTTCATTGGCTAAGTTTCTACATATTCCCAATGAATAATTTCATGATTATAAAACTAGGTTAAATGGTAGTATATACCTTCATGGCACCCATTTCGGATGAAAAGGCATAAGTTATCCTATTAATTTTCTCATATTTAAAAATTAACAGTTCTTCCATTCATGGAATTAATATTTATTATATATTTACTTAATACATATTTATTGAATACCTATTATGGGCCAGCCACTAGCTACAAGGCCTGGATATATCTAGCCACTGGATATAACAGCCCTGAACAGAACCTGGGACTTCATCTAATTTCCATTCTACTTGGGGAAACAGAGATCCCCATAAAAAGTGTGTGCACGTATGTGTGTGTGTGTGTGTGTGGTGTGTGTGAGAGAGAGAGAGAGAGGGAGGACTGCAAGAATATTTACAGAAGGGAGGAGGATTTGGAGATCAGAATTGAGGAGATATGAAGTGAGGGAGAAGGTGAACTGTGTGGGTTGGGTTTCCAGGGAAGAAGGACTTAGGCAAAGGCAAGCAGAGGCGCTCTAAGGCCCTGAGGGTGGGATGTGACTGACATATTTTCAGGAAGATTCTGATTTCACACCATTTACACATACCTCCCTGACAAGGTCCTGCTCCAAGTTGTGGCACCCAAGTAACAGCTTTCTTTCGAAGAGACGGCATTGCAGGTCTAGGTACCGTCTCTGATGCTGAAGAAGATTGGTCTTTTCCTCTTCTTGGAAATGCTGTATGTTCTCTTTCTGCTTTGAAAGCCATTCCTCTCTTTCTTTTCTTGGGGTGCTCTTGTTTTCATTCAGCTCCTGGCAAGATAAAGAACAACTGAGTTCAGAATACATAAAAATTAACTACATGAATATACTATTTGGTAGCTGGTAATCTTCAGTAAAAGTACTTAATTTGTGCCCTCTCTCATGGGCAGGCAGGTCAATTACCTTAAAGGAGGTAGGTAGTATTTTTCTGTTTCTGGAGTTATCCATGAAGTAGGACAAGAAAAGAGAAAACATACACTAGAAAACATGCATACTTTTTAGCTTTGCACAGCTATATTTAGGATGGCTCATAGCTTTGAAAGCACGCAATGATTGGTGAATGAAGTAAAACATCTTTCTTTAAAGTCCTTCCAAAAAGGGGAAGAAGACAGTGCTTTCAAGTAAAAATCACACTTGAATTAAAATTAAGGTTAAAATATAGATAGGTCTCACTTCTTGGTTTCAACAATAGAAATACTAAGTTTTTGGCAAAGTTAAGGATGGGTTCAGTATAAAAGACTGGAAATTAAATGGAAAATCAACAAAACCAAAGGAAAATAGAGACCTTTTAGAATAGATTTAATATTCAGCATTATAACCACTGAAGGCAAGACCAATGTTTTTCTACAGCATTTTAAATATCATCTCACAAACTACCTAAAAAAAAATGTATTTATACTGGACAAGATGAGAATATTGACAATACATTCAATGATGCAAACCCGAGGATGCTAATTAATACTAGCATATTGCAACCTAAAATGCATCAACCTTGCAGAGAATATAAATCAGCCATCATTCCTAGGTCTAAGATGATTTTTTAGAGACTGTTAACCTATGGTTCTTCATCTGTTGTTCAAGAAAGAAACCAATTATTCATTACTTTCATTGATAAGATATTCAAACACATAAAAATCAATACACAAAGAATCATTTGACTATGTTTTTCAAAATCTTTTGCCAAGGAAATTCCCCACCCACCAAGACTTCCCCAGTTTACACCCTCTTTTACAGACTGATGGACTGAAATTTTTAGTCCATGTAATTATTAGCACATAAACTAATCTTGATAAAATAATCATAATCTCTTTGGTATAGTGCTTTTTTTGTGTGTAGGAATTTGACCTATAATTAGACATATAAGTCTTATTAAGGACATTGGTGGCACAAAGCCTTGCTATATATACCCTGCCGAGTGAGGTTCATTGATAAGATTTTTCCAACTTTAAAGAGTATAACCTGCTATGTATTCCCATTACTATAATCTAAAAGCTAAACTCAATACTAGAACATGGGATTTGAAAAGATGGTAAATAGGATTCCCAACTGCAAATAAATATCCAACAAAATGCAGTTCTATTGTTGTTTCCTAGTGAAATCAGGTTTTAGTTTTATAAATGAATATGTTGTTTTAGATAATCCTTTAAGCATATAATTCATAGTCTAACTAATAAGTTCGTTTTCTGTTAGAAGGTAGTTTTGTGTCTGCGTATGTGTGTGTGTGTGTGTGTGTGTGTGTGTGTGTGTTCATTTAGAATGATTATCAGTATAGAGGAAGGGACATACTATAGTCTTTGTGGGTAGGAAATTTCCTTGGCAAAAGATTTTGAAAAACATAGCCAAGTGATTCTGTATATGCCTGTATTATCCCTGTCTTCTCATTGACATTCTTAAGTTGAGAACTACAAGTTTATGTGCTTTTTATATTTATGTGTTTGAGTATTTTATCCACAAAAGTAATAAAGAATTGGTTTCTTTCTTGAATAACAGATGAAGAACCATAAGGTCAATAGTCTCTGAAAAATCATCTTATACCTACAAAAGATGGCTGATTTATATTCTCTGCAATATAATAAATATGCTATAGTTGACACATACCATTTTCCTGTCCTGACCACTATCTTGAATAATAATCCCCTTTCAGAAATTGCCTTAGGACAACATGGCTTTCCTCACAGTTAGACTAGATCTGCGATAAAAATAAGTTCAAGAAAGCAGGACATAAAGGGCAAACACACATGAAATCCTGTAGCCATAACGACATAATTAGCATGCTTTCCTATTAAAGAAAATGGGATGAGAAGAAATGCCTCTTATCCTTCTTCTGTGTTAAAATCAGAATAAGAACAAATTATTGTAATCTGAGCCCAAAGTAAGAAGGTATGATTTACTTTTAAAGGAAGAGATGTACGGTTCTTTTTCACAGCTAAAATATTTTTATTTCTAGTGACTCAAATACTTAAGAAGTGCTTAGGAAAGCTACTAAATAACAGCTTTATAAAATAATTCACATTTTCAAGAGATCACTCTTTTTAGATCCCACTCAACTGAGGATCTCAGCCATTGAAAAGTAATAGGTTATAATCAATGTCCTCACTTAAACTGATATATTGTTAGTGGCCACAAACAAAAGAAAAATTTATCTTAATGGTTCTATGAGTAGATCAATATTGGATATAACCAGTAAGCAGGTAAGTGGCTTGAAAATTTTTATAAAGTAAATACCTCCTTAAGCTGTTCCTTTCGAAGTTTGTATTCTCTCTTCTGGGTCTTCAAAAGGCTATCCAGTTCTTTCTTCTGCTCAGCCTGGATACGCTGCTGAAATTTTTTCACCTCTTTGCACATCACTTTAGCCTATAGGAAAATTTTTAAATGGATCAAATTAGCTAAGTAGATAAGCTTCAAAGCAGCAGTTTAATACACATTAGCAAGGATATTTCCTCCCACCTAAGATTATAAAATCAGTATAATCATTACCAAAACAAGAATATCCAATAAATTATTAACAAGTATTACTCAGTACCCATATGATTTGAATTTCAGAGAACCACTAAAATGGAACTCATCTTTAAAATGCTGATCTTTTACAGGGTCAGTGTTTTCACCTTTTTTCCCCCATTTAAGTGGAG
The DNA here is from genome assembly GCF_030020395.1 of Manis pentadactyla. Classification (NCBI taxonomy): domain Eukaryota; kingdom Metazoa; phylum Chordata; class Mammalia; order Pholidota; family Manidae; genus Manis; species Manis pentadactyla. The sequence goes on along the minus strand of NC_080021.1, from coordinate 19,135,052 downwards.
TATGCTGCCCGACACCCCCCACTAATAAAACAAAACAAATGTAATTAAGTTATGACCTTTTATCTAGCTTGACTTGTGTATTAAACAATGTAATATTTTCATCTTCAAATTGATATACACTCTTATGATGGTTTCACATGAAAAATAATGTGGTTACTACATTCACCCACATATATCATCGAGTTCCCCCCATACCCCATTGCAGTCACTGCCCATCGGTGTTCTAAGATGCCACATCACTACATGTCTTTTCTGTGCTACACTGTCCCCATGATCCCCCCAACACCATGTGTACTGATCGTAATAGCCCTCAATGCCCTTCTCCCTCCCTCCTCAACCACCCTCCCGCACCCCTCCCCTTTGGTAACCGCTAGTTCCTTCTTGGAGTTTGTGAGTCTGCTGCTTTGTTCCTTCAGTTTTGCTTCATTGTTATACTCCACAAATAAGGGAAATCATTTGGTACTTGTCTTTCTCTCCCTAACTTATTTCACTGAGCGTAATACCGTCTAGCTACATCCATGTTGCTGCAAATGGTAGGATTTGTTTCTTTCTTATGGCTGAATAGTATTCCATTGTGCATATGTACCACTTCTTCTTTATCCATCCATTTACTGATGGACACTTAGGTTGCTTCCATATCTTGGCTATTGTAAATAGTGCTGTGATAAACATAGGAGTGCATATGTCTTCTTGAATCTGACAACTTTTTTTCTCTGGGTAAATTCCTACGAGTGGATTCGTGGGTCAAATGCAATTTCAATTTTTAGTTTTTTGAGGAACCTCCATATTGCTATCCACAATGGTTGAACTAGTTTACATTCCCACCGGCAGTGTAGGAGGGATCCCCTTCCTCTGCATTCTAGCCACCATTTGTTGTTCCTAGTCTTTTCAATGTTGGCCATGCTAAATGGTATGAGGTGATATCTCATTGTGCTTTTAATTTGCATTTCCCTGATAATTAGTGATATGGAACATCTTTTCAAGTGCCTCTGGGCCATCTGAATTTCTTCTTTGGAGAAGCGTCTGTTCATATCCTGTGATCATTTTTTAATTGGGTTATTTGCTTTTTTGGGTGTTGAGGCATGTGAACGCTTTACATATTTTGGATGTTAATCACTTGTCGGATATGTTGTTTACAAATATATTCTCCCATACAGTAGGATGCCTTTTTGTTCTCCAGATGGTGTCTTTTGCTGTACAGAAAAGCTTGATGTAGTCCCATTTGTTCATTTTTGCTTTTGTTTCCCTTGCCCAAGGAGATGCATCCAGGAAAAAGTTGCTCATGTTTATATTCAAGAGATTTTGCATATGTTGTCTTCTAAGAGTTTTATGGTTTCATGACTTACATTCAGGTCTTTGATCCATTTTGAATTTACTTTTGTGTATGGGGTTAGACAATAATCCAGTTTCATTCTCTTGCATGTAGCTGTCCAGTTTTGCCAACACCAGTTGTTGAAGATGCTGTCATTTCCCCATTGTATGTCCATGGCTCCATTATGGTATATTAATTAACCACATTTGCTTGGGTTTATAACTGGGATCCCTACCCTGTTCTATTGGTCTTTGGGTCTTTTCTTGTGCCAGTACCAAATTGCCTTTGCAGTAGAGGTTGAAGTTGGGGAGGATAATCCGCCCCCTGCTTTATTCTTCGTTCTCATGATTGCTTTGGCTACTTGGGGTCTTCTGTGGTTCCATATGAATTTTAGAACTATTTGATCTAGCTCACTGAAAAATGCTGTTGGCATTTTGATAGGGATTGCACTGAATCGGTAGATTGCTTCAGGCAGGATGGCCATTTTGACAATATTAATTATTCCTATCCATGAGCAAGGGATGTTATTTCCATTCATTATTATCTTCTTTTTCTTAAATGTCTTGTAGTTTTCAGTGTATAGGTCTTTCACTTCCTTCGTTAGGTTTATCCCTAGGCATTTTATTCTTTTTGATGCAGTTGGGAATGGAATTGTTTTCCTAATTTCTCTTTCTGCTAGTTCATCATTAGTGTATAGGAATGCAAGAGATTTCTGTGTATTTATTTTGTATCCTGTCACCTTGCTGAATTCAGTTCTTAGTACTAGTAGTTTAGGGGTGGATTCTTTAAGATTTTTTATGTATAATATCATGTCATCTGCAAACAGTGACAGTTTAACTTCTTCTTTACCAATCTGGATGCCTTTTATTTCTTTGTGTTGTCTGATTGCTGCGGCTAAGACCACTAGTACAATGTTGAATAAAAGTGGAAAGAGTGGGCATCCTTCTCTTGTTCCCGACTTAGAGGAAAAGCTTTCAGCTTCTCACTGTTAAGTATGATGTTGGCTTTGGGTTTGTCATATATGGCCTTTACTATGTTGAGGTACTTGCCCTCTATACTCATTTTCTTGATATTCTTTACCATGAATGGATGTTGCATTTTGTCGAGTGCTTTTTCTGCTTCTATGGAGATGATCATGTGCTTTTTGTCCTTATTTTAGTTAATGTGGTGGATGATGCTGATGGATTTTCAAATGTTGTACCATCCTTTCACCCCTGGAATAAATTGTACTTGATCATGATAGACGATCTGTTTGATATATTTTTTACTATGATTTTGTTGAGTGTTTTTGCACCTATGTTCACCAGAGATATTGGTCTAGAATTTTCTTTTTTTGTGGTGTATTTGCCTAATTTTGGAATTACAGTGATGCTGGCCTCATAGAATGAGGGTGGAAGTATTCCCTCCTTGTCTACTTTTTGGAAAGCTTTAAGGAGGATGGGTATTAGGTCTTCACTAAATGTCTGATAAAATTCAGCAGTGAAGCCATCTGGTCCAAGAGTTCTATTTTTAGGTAGATTTTTATTACCAATTCAGTTTTGCTGCAGATAATTGATCTGTTCAGATTTTCTGTTGCTTTCTGGGTCTGCCAAGGAAGGTTGTACTTTTCTTGAAAGATTGTTCATTCCTTCTGGGTTATCAAGTTTCTCAGCATACAATTTTTCACCGTATTCTCTAATAATTCTTTGTATTTCCGTAGTGCCCATAGTGATTTCTCCTTTCTCATTTCTAGACACTCTTTTTTTCTTGATAAGGCTAGGGGTTTTTCTATTTTGCTTATTTTCTCAAAGAACCAGCTCCTGCTTTCATTGATTCTATTGTTTTATTCTTCTCGATTTTATTTAAGCCTGCTCTAATCTTTATTATGTCCCTCTTCTACTGACTTTGGGCCTCATTTGTTCTGCTTTTTCTAGTTTTGTTAATTGTCAGTTTAGACAGTTCATATCGGATTTCTCTTCTTTCCTGAGGCAGGCCTGTATTGCAATATACTTCCCTCTTAGCACAGCCCTAGCTGCATCCCACAGATTTTGCATTGCTTGATCTGTTTTTATTTGGTCACTGATCCAGTGACTATTTAGGAGCATGTTGTTAAGCCTCCATGGGTTTGTGGGTCTTTTCATTTTCTTTAAGTAACTTATTTCCAGTTTCATACCTTTGTGGTCTGAGAAGCTGGTTGGTTCAATTTCAATATTTTTGTATTTACTGACATTCTTTTTTGTAGTCTAGTATATAATCTATTCTTGAAAACGTTCCATGTGCACCTGAGAAGAATGTGTATCCTGCGGCTTTTGGGTGGAGCATTCTGTAGATATCTGTTAGGTCCATCTGTTCTAATGTGTTGTTCAGTGCCTCTGTTTCCTTACTTATTTTCTGTCTGGTTGATCTGTACTTTGGAGTGAGTGGTGTGTTGAAGTCTCCTAAAATGAATGCATTGCATTCTATTTCCTCTTTTAATTCTGTTAGTATTTGTTTCACATATGTAGGGGCTCCTGTGTTGGGTGCATAGGTATTTATAATGGTTATATCGTCTTGTTGGACTGACCCCTTTATCATTATGTAATGTCCTCCTTTGCTCCTGTGGCTTTCTTTGTTTTGAAGTCTATTTTGTCTGATACAAGTACGGTAACTCCTGCTTTTTCTCCCTATTGTTTTCATGAAATATCTTTTTCCATCCCTTCACTTTTAGTCTGTGTATGTCTCTGGGTTTGATGTGAGTCTCTTTTAAGTGGCATAGGGATGGGTCTTGCTTTTTTATCCATTCTATTGCCCTGTGTCTTTTGATTGGTGCACTCAGTCCATTTACATTTAGGGTGATTATCAATAGGTATGTACTTATTGCCATTGCAGGCTTTAGATTCATGGTTACCGAAGGTTCAAGGGAAACTTCCTTACTATCTAAGAGTCTAAGCTCACTTAGTGTGCTATTACAAACACAATCTAAAGATTCTCTTTTTTCTCCTCCTCCATTGTTTATATATTAAGTATCAGATTCTGTACTCTTTGTCTATCCCTTAAGCTACTTTGGGATAGTTGGTTTAATTTTGCATTTGCTTAGTAATTAATTGTTCTACTTTCCTTAATGTGGTTTTATTACCTCTGGTGACAGCTATTTAGCCTTAGGAACACTTCCATCCACAGCAGTCCATCCAAGATACATTGCAGAGACAGTTTGTGGGAGGTAAATACTCTCAGCTTTTGCTTATCTGGAAATTGTTTGATCCCTCCTTCAATGTTAAATGATAATCTTGCAGGTAGAGTATTCTTGCTTCTGCTTCATTGCATTAAATATATCATGCCACTCCTTTCTGGCCTGTAAGTTTTCTGCTGAGAAGTCTGATGATAGCCTGATGGGTTTTCCTCTGTATGTGATCTTTTCTCTCTCTCTGGCTTCTTTTAATATTTTCTCCTTATCCTTGATCTTTGCCACTTTAATTATTATATATTTTGGTGTTGTCTTCCTTGGGTCCCTTGTGTTGGGAGATCTGTGCACCTCCATGGCCTGAGAGACTATCTCCTTCCCCAGATTGGGGAAGTTTTCAGCAATTACCTCCTCAAAGACACTTTCCCTTTTCCATTCTCTTCTTCTTCTGATACCCCCATAATATGAATATTGTTCCGTTTTGATTGGTCACACAGTTCTCTCAATATTCTTTCATTCCTAGAGATCTTTTTGTCTGTGCCTCAGCTTCTTTGCATTCCTCCTCTTTAATTTTTTTTCATTTATCGTCTCCTCCACCATATCTAATCTGCTTTTAAATCCCCGCATTGTATTCCGTAATGAATGGATCTCTGTTCTGGATTCGTTCCTGCATCCTTGAGCATTTTTCTGTACCTACATGGATGTGCTTATGATTTTTAAAAAATCTCTTTTAGGAAGATTGATGAGTTCATTTTCACTTGACCTCTTTTCTGGTGTTTTGTAGATTTTGGTTTGAACCAGGTTCCTCTGGCATTTCATATTTGTATGTGGCACCCTCTAGGACCCTGAAGGCGTACTCCCTGGAGTTACTTAGCCAATGGAGTGATGTCAGGGTCTCAGCAGAGCGACACTGGTGACTGGGGGTTGGGAAGAGCTGTTTCCTGCTTCCCGGCTACTGTGCATCTCTCCACAGCCAGACTAGTCAGCTGAACACACAGGTGTAACCCTCTATGCCTTGCATTTGTAGCTGCTGTAGGCAGGACCTCCCTCTGGCTGGACTGACACCAGGGCAGGAGCAGCTGGTTTGTAAGCCAGTGCCAGCCTGCCAGAAGGTGCAGCAGGCTGCATATCATGGTGGAAGGCTTCGGAGCTCTGTAGCCAGCCAGGGGGATGGAGCGCCTGAAGTTCCTGAAAAGTTTCCAACCTGCTGGGCAGAGTGAATCTGGACAATTTTGTCTACCTGTCCTTTCTCCTGAGCAGCAAGCCCTGTGCAATCCTTGCCCATTTAGTAGCCATCTCACTGTTAGGAAGTCTCTCATACTGCCTGCCTTTCTTTTGTCCCAGAGCAGCTGGATGTGAATCCCTGTTTTCCACAACAGCTGGAATCTCAGTCTGTCCAACTATTCCTCCTGTCTTAGCTTTCCAACACCACTAATCTCGAGCACCATGCAATATAGGTTCTTGCTCCCACAGCAGATCTCCAGGGCTGGGTGTTCAGCAGTCCCAGGCCTCCACCCAATCTCCACTCCATTTCTCTTCCTTCTGCCAGTGAGCTGGGGTGGGAGAAGTGCATGGGTCCCCCCAGATCATGGCTTTGGTATGTTACCCTTTTTGAGGTCTGTTCTTTTCTCCAGGTGTAAGCAGTCTTGTGCTGCCTTCTTTCCTGTCGATCTTTTAGGGTTAGTTGTATTAACTATATTTTCGTATTATATGTGGTTTTGAGAGGAGGCCTCTCTCTCACCTCTCACATCGTCATGTTTAATCTGATCTACCTGACTTAACCACTGTTACATGATAAAAGTATCAAGTTATCAGGACATAATTCCATATCTACTGGTTCCCGACTCAGCACTTGATAATTTACCTATTATATAAATATTTCTCCCTTTCCCCAATTGATTTGCTAGTTCTGGGGAACAGATACCCTAACATCAAAATGCCATCTTGGTTAATTTTGAAATAGTCACAAGGGAGAATAAACACATTAGTAACACTGGTCAGCTACCTCTTTTTCCACTGCCGCCTGGTGTTTCTTGAGAAGCTTCTTCATTTTTACAGCGAAGGTGTTACGCTGAGTTTCAAGGTCTTTCTCTAATCTGAGGCGATGCTCATCCATCTCAGCCTTTAACTTTTTTTCCAGATTCATGAGCTGTTTCTGATGTTGCTCTGTCATTCTCTTACAGCCAGACATTTGTTCTCTGAGCTGACTTTCCTGCTCATGTTCTGGCATTTCACTTGTAACCTACAACAATGGAGAGGAAAGAATGAAGTAAAGCAAAACCTTTTTCTTTCAAAACCATCTTAGACCAGTCTACTATCAACTAAGTAGGTAATTCATGTAGGAGATCCCACTCAACAGCTTCTAATAAAATTTCATCTCAAGAAGCAGACAAGATAGTTGGTTCTAAAATTTAAATGGGAATTTAAAGGACCTACAATAGCCAAAATTTTGAGGGGGTATGAAAAGTTGGTAGATGTAAACTTCAATAATTAAAACAGTGTGGTATTGGTATAAGGACAGGCTGAATAGAGCAAAGGAACACAGAAAAATCTGGAAACGGACCGACATATATTCAGTCAATTGATTTGCTACCAAAAAGTCAAGTTAATTCAAAGAGGAAAGGAAAGTGTTTTTAACAAATCCTGCTGTAACAACTGGTTCTCTGTATTCAAAATAAATAAATAAATGCTTAATCATGCAATACACAGAAATTAATTTGAAAAGACTCTCTTGACCTAAACCTGAAATCCAGAATCACGGAGCAGAGGAAAACACAGAATATTGTCATGACCTTGGGGTCAGCAAATATTTCTTGGGTACAACACAAAAAACACCGATTATAATGAAAAAAATGTACAAACTGGATTCGTGAAAAGAGGCAAAATTTAGATAATGTAAGATAATCATTGAAAGTGAACAATTCAGTAGCATTTAGTATATTCATGATATTCTGCAACCACTGCCCCATTGTAAAGAAAAAAATGTACAAACTGGATTCTTAGAGACAAAATTCACATAATGTATGATTAATGATTTAAAGTAAACAATTCAGTAGTATTTAGTATATTCGTGATGTTCTGCAAGACTGCCTGTATCTGGTTACAAAACATATATAATACTTCAGAAGAAAACCCTGTATGTTTTAATCAGTTGCTCTCTAAGCTCCCCTTCTGGTAACCACCAATCTATTTTCTGTCTATGGATTTACCTATTTTGGATGTTTCATATAACATGTGACCTGTTGTGTCTGGCTTCTTTCACCTAGAATGTTTCCAAGGTTCATCCATATTGTGTAGGATGTAACAGTACTTTGTTTCTTTTTGTAGCTGAATAATATTCCACTGTATGCACATACGCTCATTTGTTTATCTATTTATTTGTCGCTGGACCTCTGTGTTGTTTCCACCTTTTGGCTATTGTGAATACTGCTTTTATGAACATTTGTGTATATGCATTTGTTTAAGTACCTCCTTTCAATTGTTTTGGGTATATAACTAGGAGTAGAATTGCTGAGTCATGGGGAACGCTATGTTTAACTTTTTGAGAAATCATCAACTATTTACCACAGCAGCTGATATTTTACATTCTTACCAGCAATACACAGCAAGAGTTCCAATTTCTCTATGTGCTCCCTAGTTGTTATTTTCCATCTTTGTTTTTGTTTTTCTCTTTTAATAGCTAGCCATCTAACAAAACAGCACCAGACTCACAGAGTCCAAGAAGGGACTAGCAGTTACCAAAGGGAAAGGAGAAGAGGACTAAGGAGCATTATGATTAGTACACATAGTGTAGAGGGGGAAAATGGGGAAGGCAGTAATAGCTCAGAGAAGACAAGCAGTGATTCTATAGCATCTTACTATGCTGATGGACAGTGACTTCAATGGGGTGTTAGGTGGGAACTCAATAGTATGGGTAAATGTAGTAACCAGTGTTGCGCATGTGAAACCTTCATAAGATTGTATATCAATGATACCTTACCAACAACAACCAAAAAATAACTGGCCATCTTAGTGGCTGTAAGGTGGTACTCATTGTAGTTTTGATTTGCGTTTCCCTAATGACTAATTATATTGAGTATTTTTTCATGTGCTGTTGGCCATTTGTATATATTCTCTGGATAAGTGTCTATTCAAGTCTTTAACACATTTTTTAAAACTGAGGTATAGTTTATATATTAATTTGAATAGTTTTTTGGTGGAGTCTTTAGGGCTTTTTTAATTTAGTATCAGGTCATCTCCAAACAATGACAATTTCACTTCTTCCTTACTAGTGTGGATGCCTTTTATTTCTTTTTCTTGCCTGATAATGTAGCTAGGAGTTCCAATACTCTGTTGAATAAAAGTGTTGTGAGTAGGCATCCTTGTCTTATTCCTGATTTTAGAGGAAAAGTTTTTAGCTTTTTCATGGCCTTTACTCATTTCTAGTGGGTTGTTTGAATTGGATTTTAAAACTAAAAATTTTGATTTATCACAGATGGAGAAAAAAATATTTGCAGGACATATCTGAGATAGAATACCTGTATGTTTCTTATGAAAGTTAAACATACATATGCCCTATGACTCAGCCATTTTATCCTATGTATTTGTCACAGAAATTAAAACATCATGTTCAAAGACATATACATGTTTGTAGCATCTAAGTATGCTGATGGACAGTGACTGTACTGGAGTATGTGGTGGGGACTTGGTAATAGGGGGAGTCTAGTAACCATAGTGTTGCTCAGGTAATTGTACATTAATGACACCAAAATGATAAAATAATAAATAAAAGTATTTATTTCATCTTCCACTTGTCCCTTAGCGACCTCTAACCTACTTTCTATGAATTTGCCTATTTTAGATATTTCCTATAAGTGGAATTCTAATAATATTTTTCCTTTTGTGTCTGGCTTATATCATTTAGCATTTTTTCAAGGTTCACTCACATTGTAGCATATATTAGAACACCGTTCCTTTTCACAGCTGAATAATATACCATTGTGTGTATATATATATATATACATACTATGGTTTGTTTATCCATTCCTGTGTTTATGAACACTTGGGTTGTTTCCATCTTTTAGCTATTGTGCCGAGTAACTTTTGGTAATACTGAAAGCAGTGAAGTTAAAAAGGAAGCATTCCTATCAATTGTGAAAAGGAGTTACCTGACCTTCCAATGTTTTCAATAAAATTTAAAATCTTACATGTGAAAGTGTAGCAAACATCCACATTTCCCAAACTGAGAAGTTGTAATTTTCTACAATTACACCCAGTTTTATTTTTTAAATGTAAACATTATGGAAAATGCAAAAAACACTTTTCATCATCACCCACCTTAAAACTTTCTCCATGTCCCAAAGGCAACCATTATCATTAATATCATGTTGTATACTTACTATTTTTAAATACCTTCGTTTTCATCTAAGTAACTTCAAATAATACATTATGTGGTATTTATTTATTTACTTATTTATTCTAAGATTTTAAAAATATTCTTTTTGCATTCTCAAAACATGTCTCCTAAATGCAGACATTAAACTGGGAATTAAAAAGCCTTTTGCCATTTTAAAATAAGTTGCCTAAATTATGTTCCAAACTTCTGATACATCAAAGAAAAAAAACCCAAACTCTTAAACTAACCAGACTAGGAAAATTAGTTACCAAAGTTGAAATTTTTTCACTGAAATCCAAATACTCACAGGTCTTGAGCGGATGGCAGAATCATTAGACGTAATTGTTTCGATTCCCTCCATCACGGGTAGCTCATCCTTGTTACCCGAGGCATCCTGAAGAATGTCAACCCCACCGCTTTGACTCCCGGTCCTGCTGCACATACGGGGAACAGACTGATGACTTCCAATATTGTGCACTGCTCCTGCCTGTCCAACACCGTGATCTTGGTCCTGAGGGAAAGGAGTATTAGATTCAAATATCTTTATCTCCTGAATTCTTGATTATTAGTACCTAGCACACCGCTTGGCACACACAGTCTTCAGAATGTTAGTGGTCTATTTTGAGAAATTCCTTGTATTTGCCAAGACCAGAAAGTTTATCAGTTGTTAGTTGACAGATTAAAAATGTGACCAACGAGTAAATACCAAAAAGCCAAACCAACTCTGTGAAAAAGTTAATCAGACTTATTTCCAAAGTGTAGTCTTTTTCTAAAATTTTTGACATTACTTTGAAATCCATTTCTGCTACACATCTCATGGGGTATACACAGAGATGCTGCTCATTTCTCAATGATTCCAATGGTGAAAACAAACCCCAACCTTTTTCTTAATCCTATAAACATCCCTTTTAGTTATTTTTTATTGAAGCCTTTTATATTTCTTTTCTTCTCAGAATACAGTCTTTAGCCTAAACTTCTTCCACTAAGTAATTTAATATTAATTCCTATCTATTTTTATGTAAAATTAAAAATTGTATATATATTTAATCATAATTGGAAGACTGTTCTTCCCAAGAAACCCGGCAAGCTTTGGTATCCGGGCACCAATATTATAGTCTTACCATACCAAACCTCTTTAAGATAGGCAGAATAATAATAAATACAGACCCATGGAATATGGAGGATCCTTTCTTACATCCACAGCCTTAAAAAGTTGCTGTTATTCTAATGTTTAATGACATTAGAATTTTATTAATTTCACTTTACTAAAGCATTTCATATACCTAAAGTAGCCCCAATTTTCTAGTGACTACTGTTAGAACTAAAAAACAATATCAAAAATACCAAAACTGTATGTAAGAAAGTCTTCTATTTTATAGTTCATTAATTATGTAGTGTTATTAAAAAGAAAAGTAACTACTACTCCTGTTTTCAGAATGCAAGGATCTTTCTCAATAGAAAGCAATAAAAAAGAATCAAAGCTTTGACATTGGGACATGAGCAAAGAAGAAAACAGAAAATACTTAGACTAAAAAAGATAGCTCCACAAATCATAAGCTTTATATTTTCCTTTGACGAAGTTCTGTAACATTTCTACTGCAAATTTGGAAATATGGCAACTTGGAAACAACTCGGTCTCAAGAGTAATACATGAATCCGAACCCATATGCTTCTACAGTAAGTTAGTTAACCACTCTGAGCATTACTTTCCTCACCTATGAAATGAGTATTTTAGAACCATGTAGAGGAATGAATCACTATATACAACTGAAAAGAATGAAGTGTTCTTAGTAACAGAATAAGAATGCTCGGTAAATTTTTTCCCCCAGGATAAATTTAGCTAAGTCACATGTTTATTTAATTTATTTATTTACTTATTTTTTAAAAAGCAAGAAATTTCCAATTTAATAAACATATGTCAAACATTACACAAAAGGCACTGGGGGAAAGGTTTATACAATAAACAAGATAAGGAGAATGGTTGGTAATTCTAATGACTTCTCTGTGAGCACCGTCAACTTCCAAAGCCTGTAATTTCAAATACTTCCAAAAGCGTGTCCCATGCCATCAGACAATCAGGCAAAAAAGTGTTCAGTAGACCAGAATTTTGAGAGGGACGAGATTAAATAAAAGTTGAACAGGTTTCTCTCATGAAAGACTTCACAGAGCTTTCTAGCTAATGTACACTACCAAGAGGTTCGTTTAAAGAATGCAAAACCTTTTTCTTCACCTGGGACCTTAGAGAATCACTGTGAAGACACAATCTGGAAACCACTGATATAAAAGATTCTTGGCAAGAAAAGTTCCATAAGGAAAGAAGCCAATAAGGAGACCCCAATACTTGAGCCGTTTCTAAGTTATTACCTTTTCTTCCTGTGCTCCTACTGCTGGCCCTTTATGTGCCTCCTGGGAAAGGACCTTCTTCGTCTTTCGATTGCGCAGATTGTCCAGCACTCCGTTTTTTTCTTCCTTTGCCCTTTGAAGGAGATCTGTTAACACTGTTGTAGGGCGCTCCCGAAGAAGAAATGGGTGCTGGTTAAGAGTAGAAGGCAAAAGTCAGGTTGAGACCTATATATTTTTTCATTCAGATCAAATGAATCCCTTCTTGGACCCTAGAGTTACTATCCTAAATAATTATAGATAATGCATGTAATCTATAGTTATCTAATTCTGCTATGCTTTTTACTTCTTAATTTATAAAATTTAATTTACATGTATACACTCTGTGCCTACATAACTTCCCCTGTACTTTTTACGAAAACTTTGAACATGACACCTTTGTTGGCCAAATGAAAAGGCAGAGTTGAAATAATCAGAGTCTAAGTAAGCATGAAGAATTAAGTCCAAATAGAGCCCTAAGTAAACGCTTACAAATTCTTAGAACTGGTTTCATAGAGGAGACACTATCAGTTCTGAATTACATTAGATTTCAACAGGAATGTATATACTGATGGTGAATTACATAACATACTACTTGGGTATAATGGGTTCTTTATGTTGCTTAAATGAAACTTCATAAAACACTAGCAGTTGATTAAAAGACGTTATGCATTAGTGATTTTTACCATTAATATTTAATAAAGCTTAACATTATCCAATACAGAAAAGTAGAAAGAACAATTGAACTATAAGATTATCATTGTTACATTTGGTATTTTTTGGATATTTATTTCTTCTCAGAAATTTTCCATGTATAGATTTTGTTTTGTAGTTAGCACACAGATTACAGAAAGATGACTTGTGCACTGGAGTTCAGGAGATGATTATGAATTCTTTTAAGACTTTTACCTCCTTTATTAGCTCAAATTTATTTCTTCTCTGAAGAGTTGTAACTATATATTATTCTCTTTTTATTGCTGTAAGTATTATGTTATTTCAACTCATAATGCCTACAGATTATTTCATCAAATGTTCATGCCAAAATTACATAAGCATTACTCTAATTCTGGATAATTATTTTCAATTTTTCATTCTGAGATAAATAGCTTCATACAGTAAGTCACTTTTTTCCATTTTATTTTTTTTCCTTATGACAGACTGCAACAGAAATGTGATTAGGCCAAAGGGAAGGATGCACTTGACAGATTCTTCCTATCACTTCCAATAATGTCAATATACAAAATGGACCAGGTACATGAATACATATGCACGTTTGGGATCACCCAAGGTCAAGTATCCATTCCTGGTGGGTTGGGTTATTACCAAAAGAGCTTCTTTTGCCTTCATTAGGCAAATGTAAGAAGCCAGTCACATTCTTCCTTTTCCTGAGCCTTAGCTTGGTATGTACCACTATTTATAATATTTGGTCTTTTTTATCCAAAAATAATATATCTTGTAATTCTAAGTTATTTAATAGTTCTCTACAAATGGATCCTGCTTGTTTTTCACTTACATAATTCATAGCTATACTAAACCTTTTGTTGCTATTGTGAATACCTAGTTTTTGGGCTTTCATTTGAGACTGTAAGTGTGCTTAGGGCCTAGAATTCCCTAAGTGTTACTGAAACTTTATACTGCTCTTCTACATACTGTAGTTGCAAATAACCCTACTGAATATGTACATGATCCTTTCAATAGCCTTGCATATTGAACTGCGTGTTGGTGAGAATAAACTGAACTTCTTTGAAATTCTAAAACATTCATGCTGAAAGTCTAATTTTCTCGTGAAAAATCCACAAAATTCCTTAGGGTCACAAAAAGATAGTCAACTGCTACTCACTAATGCCTTATCTAGATGTTTTTAAGAACTATATTAAATTGAACAATACTATTATTGCTATTAATAAGATGTCAACCTCTAAATGAAAACATTTTTGAGAACAGAAAGCATATACTAATAATTTATTTAAATTAGATAACCAAACCTAATGAAAAATGAATAGAATTCACATTACTTTTAAAATATTTTCACTGCTAAGTTAGAAAAACATATTTCTCAAAAGGAAATAAAAATGTGATATCCATTTTTAACAGTTCTTTTGAAATCTCTTTTCTCCCAAGGTATTTATGTAAATGTATTACACATCATTTCTCTTCCTTTCATATTACTTTATATAGGACAGATCGATATATAAAGTATGGTAGATACAAAAATTAAATCCAAAGTTAAACTATGCTTTGCCACCTCTGAAATGACATTGTTCCACATGAGTTAAAATTTGTAGTTGTAACTCATGAATATATTCTTGCACATATAAAAATCAAGTCATTTAGTACTACTATATTGAATATTTAACTATATATTCTATTCAGACATGGTAAAAGCAGTTAATTTTGAAAAACAAACGAAAAACTTAGCAACTAAGAAAATTTCCAAGAAAGAATGCTATTATGAAATTAGTATTTTAGCAAAACCCAGTACAGCGTACTTAACACTGATTCGGAATCAAAGAAGGATAAAACACATTCTTTAAAATAATTTCTTAGGTGTACATAACAGAGTAGAACTGACCTTTAAAAGTGTCTTTGATGTAGGGCGATCTTTAGGGTTTTTCTGGAGGCAAGCCTCTACAAAGTTGTGAAAAGAACTGGACCTATTGTAAAGGAAAGTATTAAGTGCACATATTGCTATTTCCTTTAAAAACACATCCACAAATCAAGGCATGTCCCTATGGGTGGGAGGGAGAATAGAAATAATAAAAAGAAAGCAGACACAACACACTATATATTTCATCATGTAAGTCTATAAAAAGCTATGCAAAGCAACTAATGAATCTTTACCATTTTCGAAAGATAGATTTGCACACATTATTTTAAAATCCTGCTCTCACATACTGAAGTATCACAACTCATTCTACCTTGCGGTAAATTAGGGAAGTCAATCATTTTCCTTTTTGCATTCAAATCTAAGATAATATGCTTCTTAGTATTTTTTTTTCTTTTCTCTAGCCACGTCTCTTTCTTGCTTGACCCTTGGATCATCTTCCATATAGCATGTTTCAGAACATCACGCTATTTGTTTTGGAAATAACAATTTTTAAACCTAAGTATTTAGTGTCCTTGAGCAAATGGACAAAAGTTCCAGAAAACAGTAAAATTTTTTTGAAAAGTAGAATTCTGTAACATACTATTATATAGTGTCACTGATGAGAGTTCAGGAAGGCAGTAAGTAAAAAATATTCCATCAATGTTTGTCATCAATATTCAAATAAGATTTAATTCTTTTATACAAGAATTCTTTTTTGAATCCCCAAAGTATCAACCAGTGTAGACAGCCTGTGTTTCGTGTATTTATTATTCAGATGTACCATAATAAACTCTGAGCCAAGATTTCTTCAAAACATCTCTACAGAAGCAGCAAAGACCTGTGAACTTGCCTTAATAATGTAATGATAAAAAATAAATTATTGCTAATTTATGCATCTTACTTGTGAATATTAAAGTATTTGTTAAGTATAGTAGGTAGTCCCCTAGAATTTTTCAAATGCTAGATACACCGGAAGACTTTCCCATTAAAATTTTCTATCACTGATAAAAATCCTTCTTTCCTAAAATTGTCCATTTGTTCTCAACAAACTTCCTTACATGAATAACAGTATTATCAAAGAAGCACTAGGAGATGCAACATCAAAGCACATTCAGAATAATAAATAACAATTAGAATCATCCAAAAATTATGAATTATCTGGTAATTCTGATAAATTATCAAATTATTTTTACATATGTTTATATCACATCAATTATAAACCATTCCCCAATTAAACATCTGTACAGGTTGTGGCAGTCTATATACTGCAGTTTTAAAATATGAGTGTTTAAATCATGCTATTTATTATATAATCAGGGTTGTATGTGTCGCTAAGGTACAAAAAGTATATTACTTTTTATACAAAAGCCATACTTTTTGCTCCCATGTAGGATCATCCATCTTTTATTTCTGAACTGAGTTACATACATGCTATGAAAAGCAGAGATAATAAAGGATAAACATGATGTAAGGATAAAATTAAGCTATTTTAATATTTCTTCAGGTTATATACACTTCACCTCATTGAAATGAAATCCTTTTGATAACATTATGAAAAAGTATTTAATTTTTATCATGTTGAACAATATATCTCTCAGCCATACTCACCATTCATTAGACTGTAGTGTAGGGGGGTTATTTCTGGTAATGAGCTTTAAGGCACGCTTTGCATTCAGAGCAAATAAAGGAGGCTCCCTTTCCGCTATAAAAGAAAGAAAACTTCCTGTTAAATATGTGCCTGTTATATAGGAGCATGGAAGCACTGTTAGTTTTTTTTTTAAATAAACCCCAAATTAGGAAAAAAGTTGCAAGTAGAGTTCAAAGAACTTAGTTAAGTGAGTCAATAGAGAGGAAATTGCAGCCCTGATGCACAACATCTCCAAATAGTGTATTTTTCCAATAAACAAGAACATTCTAAGAGAACCTAACACAGTCATTAAATCAGACCATTAATATGAATACATGACTATTATCTAATCCTTAAGCTCCACTGTAGTTTCAATCAAATGTCCCAATAATGTCCTTTGTAGCAAAAATGACCTTCAATCATCTGCATCCTTAAAGGAAATTGTCCATTTTTTCTGTTTTAAACTTACATAAAATATCCCTATAATCCTTTCAATATGTGTAAAATCTGGAGTCATGTCCCCTGTCATTCCTGATATTGGTTGTTTGTGTCTTCTTTCTGTTTGATCTAGCCAGAGGTTTATTAATTTCATTAATTCTCCCAAAGAACTAATTTGTGATCTCATTGATTTTCTCTATTGTTTTCATTTTCTATTTAATTGATTTCTGTTTTGATCTTTTCTGGGTCTCTTTGTTCTGTTTACTGTGGATTGAATTCGCCCTTCTTTTTCTAGTCTTAAGGTAACAGTTGAAGTCATAACCTTGACAATTCACAAGCATACAATTTTGACTCTCAAATATCCCTCAGTTTGGCTTTGTGCTGTTATTAAATTTAGTTTCCACATCTCTGGCAGGAAAATCACGGAAGCAAGTGTCTCGCTTTTCTCAGTGTATTCTATGATGATCCTATAGAACAGGTCCATGGTTTCAGACTGTCTTTTCATTGATGGTGTTCACTTTGATCACTTAAGGCCATTCCACAAGGTTTCATGGTGAAGTTTCACTTTTTTCCATTGTAACTATTAAGTATTCGTGAAAGATACTTGAGTCTATATAAATATTCTGTTTTGTATAAAGATCATTTTATTCTCTTATTGTATAGATTTAGATTCTTCATTTAATAATTTATAACCTGCTACTATCATTTATTTTGATGTTGAAATCATTTCATTTTTGAGCAGTTGAGAATCATTTTAGCCGACTTCTGCCTTTCCGGCATGGCTCCATCATTCCCTGCTCAGCTCCTTGCTCTCTGGCCCACTAAGATGTTCCAGGATCATCTTATGCTTTCCCTACTGTAGACACGGCTCCAAGGAGCTGTGGCAGGCAGTGTGCTCACTGCTACTGCCCGTGTCACTTCTCTTAGATCCTGTCAGTGGACAAAGGAAGGGAACACACACGTCCCTCATGTATTTGTATTCATACTTGCACATTAAATATCTTTAGTTGTTTATTGAAAACAACTGAGTTCACTACAATATCTCAAATCCAATGCTATAGTACTATTTATTCGAGCCTTCTCTTTCCATTATTTGTAGCACTCTTCTCTGACAGTAAGAAACCTCACTCTCATTATCCTTAATATATTTGATGACTCGCCCCTGTACATAGCCAGTCTCCCATCTTGGCCACCACCCTTTCCCCTGTTCCCCATCAAGTTTTCAAACCCCATTCCAAGCCTGTCTACAGTGTGAATGTCCACTTCATCCACTCAGTTTCTGACACCCCATCTAAACTGGATCACTTTCTGCAGTGAGGCCCTCCTCATCAGCCCTCAGGAGGGAAGCCCCCTTCCTTTCAATCAGGCACTGCCACTGTGTCAGGTGACCCACCCCCAAATGTGGACGTGCTCCTTGGCCTCTGACACCCCATGCTGGGCTACTTCCAGGTCTGAATGCTTTGGTTACCCCACCACGACTCTGAATCTCCAAACTTGACTGCCGCCCTCCCTGGACAGGTTCTGCTTCCACATACACGGCATTCTGACTGCGGGAACTCCCTCCTCTCCTCACAGGACCCTGACACGCCACGCCGGGCTACCATGGCTCAGCAGGTGACATGGACACCTACTTTACACTGTCCTCCCAACAGCTTTAAGAATGAGTAGTTTGAAGATGGCGGCGTGAGTAGAACAGTGGGAATCTCCTCCCAAAAACATATATATTTTTGAAAATACAACAAATACAACTAATCCTAAAAGAGAGACCAGAAGACACAGGACAACAGCCAGACTACATCCACACCTGCGAGAACCCAGCGCCTGGTGAAAGGGGTAAGATACAAGCCCCGGCCCAGCGGGACCCGAGCGCCCCTCACCCCAGCTCCCGGCAGGAGGAGACGAGTCAGAGCGGGGAGGGAGAGGGAGCCCAGGACTGCTGAACACCTAGCCCCAGCCATCCGGGCCAGAGTGCAGACACAGTGCATGCATGGAGTGCTGGAAACTAGGGAAACAGGACAGCAAGACCTGTGAGTGGGTCCCGAAGCCAGCACCCCTGTGACAACGAAAAGCGAGTGCTTTTTGAAAGTCTTAAAGGGACAGGGATGCCACAGCTGGACGGAAGCATCCTGGGTCACAGTCCAGCAGCTGCAAATTCCAGGGAACTCCGGGCACACTAATACCCTGGGAAACAGCTCTAATACCCCTCACAGAGGTAAACAGCCAAACAGCTCCCGTCCATTACTCCTCCAGGGCCCCACCACAGCATAGCAGCAGCCTGAGGCTGGCCACTCCCACAGCAAGGGAGCTTCCTCCATACCGGCAGCGCAAGAGAGAGAGACCCAGTCTACACGCAAGTACCCAACACAAGCCACTAGGGGTCGCAGTTGTCCCAGTAAAGAGGCCAGGAGTAAGTGGAAAGCCTTAGCTCTCCCACCTGACAGAAGGATATCCAATAGCTCACCATTGCACCTATCAACAAGAAAACGCAAAAAAATTTCATCCAGACAAGACAAACCCAGACAGCTTTGACATCTGCTACATCTTCCCCTGAAAAGGAACCTGGGGGGATAGATTTAACCAGTCTTCCTGAAAAAGAATTCAAAACAAAAGTCATAACCATGCTGATGGACTTGCAGAGAAATATGCAAGAACTAAGGAGGGAGAATACAGAAATAAAACAAGCTCTGGAAGGACTTCAAAACAGAATGGACAAGATGCAAGAGACCATTAATGGACTAGAAAACAGACAACAGGAACACATAGAAGCTGATGCAGAGAGAGACAAAAGGATCTCCAGGAATGAAAGAATTTTAAGAGAACTGAGTGACCAATAGAAATGGAACAATATCCGCATTACAGGGGTACCAGAAGAAGAAGAGAGAGAAAAACAGATAGAAAGTGTCTTTGAAGGAATAATTGCTGAAAACTTCCCCAAACTAGTGGAGAAAACGGTCTCTCAGACCACAGAGGTACACAGAACTCCCATGAAAAGGGATCCAAGGAGGGCAACAACAAGACACATAATAATTAAAATGGCACAGATCAAAGACAAGGACAAAGTATTAAAGGCAGCCAGAGAGAAAAAAAAAAAGGTCACCTACAAAGGAAAACCCATCAGGCTATCATCAGACTTATCAACAGAAACCCTGCAGGCCAGAAGAGAATGGCATGATATGCTTAATGCAATGAAACAGAAGGGCCTCGAAGAAAGATTACTGTATCCAGCAAGATTACATTTAAATATGAAGGAGGGACTAAACAATTCCCAGTCTAACAAAAATTGAGGGAATTTGCCTCCCACAAACCACCTCTACAGAGCATCTTACAGGGACTGCTCTAGATGGAAGCACTCCTAAAAAGAGCACAGAACAAAACACCCAACAGATGAAGAAGGGAGGAGGAGGAATAAGAAGGGAGAGAAATAAAGAATCCTCAGACCGTGTTTATAATAGCTCGATAAGTGAGTTAAGTTAGACAGTAAGATAGTAAAGAAGCTAACCTTGAAACTTTGGTAACCACAAACTTAAAGCCTGCAATGGCAATAAGTACATATGTTTCAATAATCACCCTAAATGTAAGAGGACTGAATGCACCAATCAAAAGACACAGAGTAATAGAATGGATAAAAAAGCAAGACCCATCCACATGCTGCTTACAAGAGACTCACCTCAAACCCAAAGACATGCACAGACTTAAAGTCAAGGGGTGGAAAAAGATATTTCATGCAAAGAACAGAGAGAAAAAAGCAGGTGTTGCAATACTAGTATCAGACAAAATAGACTTCAAAATAAAGAAAGTAACAAAAGATAAAGAAGGACATTACATAATGATAAAGGGCTCAGTCCAACAAGAGAATATAACCATTATAAATATATAAGCACCCAATACAGGAGCACCAACATATGTGAAACAAATACTAACAGAATTAAAGGAGGAAATAGAATGCAATGCATTCATTTTGGGAGACTTCAACACACCACTCACTCCAAAGGACAGATCCACCAGACAGAAAATAAGTAAGGACACGGAAGCACTGAACAACACACTAGAACAGATGGACCTAATAGACATCTACAGAACTCTACATCCAAAAGCAACAGGATATACATTCTTCTCAAGTGCACATGGAACATTCTCCAGAATAGACCACATACTAGGCCACAAAAAGAGCCTCAGTAAATTCCAAAAGATTGAAATCCTACCAACTTTTCAGACCACAAAGGCATAAACTAGAAATAAACTGTACAAACAAAGCAAAAAGGCTCACAAACACATGGAGGATTAAAAACACACTCCTAAATAATCAGTGGATCAATGACCAAATCAAACTGGAGATCCAGCAAATTATGAAAACAAACGACAGCAACAACACAAAGCCCCAACTACTGTGGGATACAGCAAAAGCAGTCTTAAGAG
The DNA here is from genome assembly GCF_030020395.1 of Manis pentadactyla. Lineage (NCBI taxonomy): Eukaryota > Metazoa > Chordata > Mammalia > Pholidota > Manidae > Manis > Manis pentadactyla. Next base: position 19,113,780 of record NC_080021.1, on the reverse strand, counting down.
GAAAGTATATAGCAATGCAGGCATATTTAAAGAAGGAAGAACAATCACAAATGAATAGTCTAACGTCACAAATATCGAAATTGGAAAAAGAAGAACAAAAGAGGCCCAAGGACAGCAGAAGGAGGGACATAATGAAGATCAGAGAAGAAATAAATAAAATTGTGAAGAATAAAACAATAGCAAAAATCAATGAAACCAAGAGCTGGTTCTTCGAGGAAATAAACAAAATAGATAAGCCTCTAGCCAGACTTATTAAGAGGAAAAGAGAGTCAACACAAATCAACAGAATCAGAAAGGAGAAAGGAAAAATCACGACAGTCCCCACAGAAATACAAAGAATTATTAGAGACTGCTATGAAAACCTATATGCTAACAAGCTGGGAAACCTAGGAGAAATGGACAACTTCCTAGAAAAATACAACCTTCCAAGACTGACCCAGAAAGAAACAGAAAATCTAAACAGACCAATTACCAGCAATGAAATTGAAGCAATAATCAAAAAACTACCAAAGAACAAAATCCCCAGGCCAGATGGATTTTTATCAGACATACAGAGAAGCCATAATACCCATTCTCCTTAAAGTTTTCCAAAAAATAGAAAAGGAGGGAATACTTCCAAACCCATTCTAAGAAGCCAACATCACCTAATACCAAAACCAGGCAAAGACCCCACCAAAAAAGAAAATTACAGACCAATATCCCTGATGAACGTAGATGCAAAAATACTCAACAAAATATTAGCAAACCGAATTCAAAAATATATCAAAAGGATCATACACCACAACCAAGTGGGATTCATCCCAGGGATGCAAGGATGGTACATTTGAAAATCCATCAACATCATCCACCACATCAACAAAAAGAAAGACAAAAACCACATGATCATCTCCATAGATGCTGAAAACGCATTTGATAAAATTCATCATCCATTCATGATAAAAACTTTCAACAAAATGGGTATAGAGGGCAAGTACCTCAACATAATAAAGGCCATATATGATAAACCCACAGCCAACATCATACTGAACAGCAAGAAGCTGAAAGCTTTTCCTCTGCAATCGGGAACAAGACAGGGATGCCCACTGTCCCCACTGTTATTCAACATAGTACTGGAGGTCCTAGCCAAGGCAATCAGACAAAACAAAGAAATACAAGGAATCCAGATTGGTAAAGAAGAAGTTAAACTGTCACTATTTGCAGATGACGTGATATTGTACATAAAAACCCTAAAGTCTCCACTCCGAATCTACTAGAGCTATCTTTCCTATACACTAACAATAAAGTAATAGAAAGAGAAATCAGGAAGACAATTCCATTCACAGTGGCACCAAAAAGAATAAAATACCTGGGAATAAACCTAACCAAGGAAGTGAAAGACCTATATCCTGAAAACCACAAGACATTCTTAAGAGAAATTAAAGAGGTCACTAACGAATGGAAACTCATCCCATGCTCTTGGCTAGGAAGAATTAATATCGTCAAAATGGCCATCCTGCCCAAAGCAATATACAGATTTGATGCAATCTCTATCAAAGTACCAACAGCTTTCTTCAATGAACTGGAACAAATAGTTCAAAAGTTCATATGGAAACACCAAAGACCCCGAATAGCTAAAGCAATCCTGAGAAGGAAGAATAAAGTTGGGGGGATCTCACTCCCCAACTTCAAGCTCTACTACAAAGCCACAGTAATCAAGACAATTTGGTACTGGCACAAGAACAGAGCCACAGACCAATGGAACAGAACAGAGACTCCAAACATTAACCCAAACATATATGGTCAACTAATACTCGATAAAGGGGCCATGGACATACAATGGGGAAATGACAGTCTCTTCAAAAGATGGTCCTGGCAAAACTGGACAGCTACATGTAAGAAAATGAAACTGGATCTCTGTCTAACCCCATACACAAAAGTAAATTCGAAATGGATCAAAGACTTGAATGTAAGTCATGAAACCATAAAACTCTCAGAAAAAAACATAGGCAAAAATCTCTTGGACATAAACATGAGTGACCTCTTCTTGAACATAGCTCCCCGGGCAAGGGAAACAAACGTAAAAAATGAACAAATAGGACTATATCAAGCTGAAAAGCTTCTGTATAGATAAGGACACTATCAATAGAACAAAAAGGTATCCTATAGTATGGGAGAATATATTCGAAAATGACAGATCCAATAAAGGGTTGACATCCAAAATATATAAAGAGCTCACACACCTCAACAAACAAAAAGCAAATAATCCAATTAAAAAATGGGCAGAGGAGCTGAATAGACAGCTCTCTAAAGTAGAAATTCAGATGGCCAACAGACACATGAAAAGAAGCTCCACATCACTTGTCATCAGAGAAATGCAAATTAAAACCACAATGAGGTATCACCTCACACCAGTAAGGATCACCATCATCGAAAAGACAAACAACAAATGTTGGCGAGGTTGTGGGGAAAGGGGAACCCTCCTACACTGCTGGGGGAAATGTAAATTGGTTCAACCATTGTGGAAAGCAGTATGGATGTTCCTCAAAATGCTCAAAATAGACTTACCATTTGACCCAGGAATACCACTCCTAGGAATTTACCCTATGAACACAGCACTCAAGTTTGAAAAAGACAGATGCACGCCTATGTTTATCGCAACACTATTTACAATAGCCAGGAATTGAAAGCAACCTAAGTGTCCATCAGTAGATGAATGGATAAAGAAGATGTGGTACATATACACAAGGGAATATTACTTAGCCATAAGAAGAAAACAAATCCTACCATTTGCAAATACATGGATGGAGCTAGAGGGTATTATGCTCAGTGAAATAAGCCAAGCGGAGAAAGAGAAATACCAAATGATTTCACTCATCTGTGGAGTATAAGAACAAAGGAAAACTGAAGGAACAAAACAGCAGCAGAATCACAGAACCCAAGAATGGACTAACAGGTACCAAAGGGAAAGGGACTGGGGAGGATGGGAGGGAAGGGAGGGATAAGGGCGGGGAAAAGGAAAGGAGGCATTACGATTAGCATGTAGAGTGTGTGGGGGCACGGGGAGGGCTGTGCAACACAGAGCAGACAAGTAGTGATTTTACACCCTCTTACTGCGGTGATGGACAGTGATTGTGAAGGGGTATGTGGGGGGGACTTGGCGAAGGGGGGAGCCTAGTAAACATAATGTTCTTCATGTAATTGTAGATTAATGATACCAAAATAAAAAATTCAAACTGTACAATAAGGTATGCAAGCTGATAACCTAATCCTCATACCGAACATGAAGTATTAAGTAACCTTAGTAGCGGTACTACTACTCTAAAGCATTCATGAATCAATAACCATAGACATATTCTAGGTGTTTAACAAATACTCATTAAATTTTAGACACAGATACCTCAAAATTAATACCACAGTAGAAACTATTTTAGACCTAATTTAATACAGCAAATGTAATATACCTAAACTAGCACATATATATATATACAAATTGCCAAATAACCAAAGTGACAACCTTGACAGATTTATTGCTCCCCTTAAACACTGACATAAAAATGAAAAACTGTACTTTGGTACAGAAATTGAGCTGAAACATTGATCGAAACTTACTACACAGTAATAAAGAGCAATGCTTACCTATTTCAATACATGTTATCCCCAGAGACCATACATCTACTTTGCTATCATATTGTTCTTCATTCCTGCATAAAATTATTTCTGGGGCCATCCTAAAACATAAAATGTTACTTAAAGTTAAAAAAGAAAAGAAAAGTATACTATTCTTTAAAAACATAATGACTGTACACATGGAGAATACCTGTGTGAATTCCAGATGATATGTCTGGACATAAGAATTCTTATAATGGGAAATGAATGCATTATGGGTTGTGAGGTGAATATTTACCGTTGCGTACACAGTGTTAGACTTATTCTCACCAGTTGTCATGATCACGTACCAGCGTCCTGGAGGAAAGACTCCCCCGAGCAGGGGTGCGTTCTGCATCAGTTCAAGTTTGCAGATTGTAATATTGTATATCCTTTATGCCAGCGGTTCTCATACATTTTGGTTTCAACATCTTATTACAAAAGTCTAAATTTTTATCACTGGCACTTGTTTTCTTGAAGTAAACAAACTCACTACATTTAGCTGAGAAAATATGTGCCACAATAAGCAACAATGAATAAGCAGTTTGTCAGACTTTTCTGCAAATAGAAGTAGTGTTCTGTGATAAAAGTGGCTAGGACCGCCACTCATAACTAAATAAATCATACAATTATTAACTTTGGAGGCATCTTGGCTATAAAATGAAACGCTAATTCGCATCTTCAGCTAGACTAATGTTCTCACTCTTGCTTTACCTTATACTTCCTTTCTACTTGTTAAGCACAGACAAACATTTAGAACAGTTTCTGACTGCCTAATATGATTGTCACCAGGCGTATGTGAGTTCCTGTGTGTAAAAATATGTAAATATGTACATAGTGCTGTGTTCCTAATATACCATATACAAATTTCAATTGCCTATAATAGAGGGCTTCTAATGTGTTAAGATGTTGAAGTAAGCTTGGGGAGTCACCAAGTTCAACAAAGTTAAAAAGGTAGTTTTGTTTTTAATGCACAACTTTCTAGCTCCTTTCTAGTATCTAATATTGATCACTGATTTGTAAAGAGGGTGACCATTAAGAAGCATTATTTGTCCAAAGAACCCTTTTTTTATACAGGGGAAGAGGATTCTATCTAAACTAGGGTTCTACATAAGAAATTTTTGGTCATACAGAACAGTGGTCTTCAAACTTTTTATTTTCTTACTTCCAATGAATTTATTTAAAAAATGTATCCGCTTGTACATTTTTGAGTTGGCATCTAAATTTTATAAACTTAATAGTTGCAAAGGATATAATGCACACATATGTATATGTGCTTTACAGATATTTACAACTTGGAGCTGAGGACCTCGCTCATTCAATTCATTAAAAACACTGCTGTATAATAACCTAATTAGCAAACCCAGTCTGCACGGTCATATGAACCATTCAGATCAGAATTATTTTCTGTCAGGAAATGCCAAACTTCATTTCTCATTGTAAATAACATGTTAATGTGTCCTCACAACGATTGTCCCAGTTGTAAATGAGATAATTTGTGATTCACTAGAAAAGAAGATGGGAGGAAAGATAATTGGGGAAAAGAAAGAGCAAGGAGTAAAAGGAACTGAAGAGAGATGACTGTGAAGGCAGAAGGCCCTTTGCCAAAACTTGGTGTCCTAACTCTTCAATATTTCTGATGCTATATATTCTAGATGTTACGTTTTCTCAGATTGTCCCTCTGGTGATGGTTTGAGGCTTTTAATTCTCAGAACAATGCATCACTCTACTCTTCAGGATGGGTGAGAAGCCTTTCTTTAACAAACTGGGAGTTGGGAGATTTGAAAGGTAGGTGGAAAAGAAGATGCAGTAGACCTAAGACACTTCTCAACATATACAGAGAGAGGACATCTATGGAAGTTGAAGATGTGGAAAATTATACCCTTCAAACTTGCTGACATTAATATGGAATTATTTATGAATAAAATTAGTGATGTCTAGAAGTCGCTTCAGGTAACTGGAGGTGGGAGGGAGGGCAAGAAGGTCAAGTACACAGGGCAGCCAGGCCCTGGGGTAGTGCTGTTAGGCTGAGCTGACCGCTGTGTGAGCCTTCGTTATATTTTTGGCTATTTCCCTGTATACTTGAAATTCTCCACAATCAAAAATGAAAACAAAAAGTTCCTAATCAGCTACCAGTCTTCAGGTACTCTTATTCGGAAGATACTGACACACAGTAAGTATAAATCTAAAGAAAATTTCCACTTAGCATTTCTATCTTCTCCCTTCTTAAAAATTTAAATTTTTTCACTCCAACCCCCAATACATGATGTAGACGATAACAGGAAAGAAACGTAGGGGGGACAAATGATACAGTAGGAGATACAAGGGCAGCACTCCAAATCTGTATCTGAAACTACAGTGCTTAGAGTAATATCTAAAGCAGCACTGTATTTCCAAGAGAAACATAAAGCACCTGATAAAAGTACAACCACACACTGCCTATTCCAATTATGAGGATCAATACCAGATAGACTACGCTTACCAATGCGGTGTTCCCGCAAAAGTCTTGGAATAAGAGGCCATGGAAGCAAATCCAAAGTCAGCAAGTTTCACCTGGCCTCGTGGTGTCAGAAGGATATTTGTTCCTTTGATGTCTCTGCGTTTAAGGAACAAAGAAAATTATTTTTCTCTCCTTTGTAAGATTATACTGAAAATGATAAAGATCATATAAAAATTTATAAAATAGGGAAGGAGAAATGAGAATAATTAAGGCCTTGGATAATCTCTCAATTGGGATAATGAGAATTAAGATCCAAACTAAGAAATGAGATACACAGAATTCCTATAAGTATATAGTAACAATTTTCTAAAAGAGAAGATAAAATAGCAGTAGAAACAGAAGAAAAAAATTAGGTAATTAATAGCACAGACTCGATATTTGAGTGCCTGTTTATTGGTACAAATAATGGTTTTAAAAATTTAGCTGAACATTCTTATATGACTGGAAGATTTCTGAGTAGACCCTTAACAATATAATGGAAAAAAAAAGAACCTGATGCCCCAAATTTGTTTTTTTTAATTACTCATATCATTCCAAATTTTTGCATAGTTCTCCTACCTAAATATGAAATGAAAACTGAAACACATGGGTAAGGTAATATTAATGATCCCAAATTTACTTTTAAGCTCTTTTCCAAATCAGCAATGTACATGTGAACTAAGAAAATTATAATGGGATTGTATTCCCAATGGGCACCATAACATTCAAACAGAAAGAAATTTCTAAGCACTTGTCAATTCATACTATACAGTATTATAATGGGTGTAACATTAAGTCAATCTATTTTCTTCCATTTGTTTTTTTTAAAAATGGAAGGTTCTTTGAAGTTGAGAAGACCTTAGGTTCTGCTTCCAACTCTTTCATTCTCTTATTTACTATGCATGTGGATTTCTCTTGGACCTTACTATCCTCATCTAAAAAACTGATAACCCATTAATTTGCAACGACTCTACTATACAAGTTTACTATGTATTGTCTGGTTCACATAGATAATTTTAAAAATGCTACCTTCCTTCTAAAAACAGACAAAACCAATACCAATGCTAAAAATGTAGTTTATGATGGTTTAATCTTTAAACTACTATCCATTATCAGGGATTATCAAGGATTATCTCAAAAGCATAGAGTGTTAAGTAGCTTCTACTTGTCTATGTCATGGAATCAATGGAACAAATCTGGCATTATGAGTCACCAGGAGGACAAAAGATCTAGGTTAGTTCTAGTCTAATCTATCTTGCTTCATCAGCTTTGAGAAGTGAGTCACAAATTGGGGCAGTTTCTTCATCTGTAAAATGAAACAAGTAAGAATACATAATCCCTATCGTCTTTTCCACTTCACAAATTAAACTTTTCTATAATTAAATTTCTATCACAAATCTATAAAGTGCACATACTTCAGAAGGCCCAGCAGCATGTGTAGAAAAAGATAAAAATTATTCTCAACAAAGAGATCAAATAAATTAGTATATTCATTTTAAGACATGGATAAGCTAAAAAAATATGAGTTTATAGAACTCCAGAATACTTTTACTTAGCTAAAACCAACAAAGCTTTCAGGATTAATAAATTCTAGGTCTGATAAATTTGCTTATTAACATATGGTAATTTTTAAAGTACTTACCTATGGATCATGGCACGAGAATGGAAGTAGGCTAATCCCTGAAGAGCACCGTGTATAATTGCTGCTATTTCCATTTCTTGTAATGGCATTATGGGAACTTAAAATAAGATTTTATTTGAAAATAATTATTCTATAGAACATTTTTATTTAAAATACATATATGCATATCTAATATATGGGCAAATTTCAAAAAACTAACATTTAGCAAGAAGGAATTTTTTGCTTTCCAAGATAAACAAAGCAATTGAACCTAATAAGTGTGCAGTTGTGCCTAGTTATTATAGTTCACAGCCAATTTTCCTCTAAGTTAACATTTAACAATTATTTCATGATTATAAAAACAATGAAAGAGAAGCTTTCCCTTTTTATATTCCTACATATCTTCATTCTGAACAGAAGGAACAAATCAAGTTTAATGATAAAGAAGGCAGAAAAATGCCTGTTATATCATAATGAAAGAAAACTCATCTGTTATGCTAAAACGTAGTATTTAATGAGGACAGTGCATACCACACTGAGACTCTAGAAAAGACAAAGGTTTTTACTCTTCCTGGAAAGTTTTAACATTATTAAAAAAATCTCTTAGTGAATGAATTCTCATTTTATTATACTAATACTTTTCTTTTCTTAATAAATAAAGGAAACTTACATTCCAGCAAATCTGAAACAGATTGTGAACAATATTCCATTACAAGCTACAGGGGAAAAAATGATAAAAACATTAAAATACACTATTAAAATAAAAAGATTCATATGAGATAAAATAAATTCAGCAAGGAGATTGAGAAGATAGTTGAAGTGAAACAAACTCTACTTACCAATTACCTTTAAATATAAGTATACATATTGAAACTTGTTAAATGCATACATGAAGTTAAGCCAATGCTACATTAATCTTTTATAATGCCGACATATAACTGCTTGTAGAAGATGTGTGTTTCATATAATTACTAACTAAAGCTATAAAGGAATATACATATTCCATTAATATTAACCTATAGTAGCAATACTGGTATTGTTAGGAAGCAGAAAATCATCCTCTGGTACTATATATATATACAAAGTTTAGGTTACAGTTTAAATCTTTCCTATAAAGCAAACAAAGAGCACCTCTTATGTGCCAGGTATTTTATATATATTAACTAATTTAATCCTCATAACCACCTCTGGAAGTAGACCCTATTGTCATCCTTGTTTTACAGATGGAGAAACTGGAAAGACAGAGAGGCAGTCTACCCTCTCTGCCACTGTTTTTTCTTTTACCACAGCCTCAAATTTAGGAGTACCATCACCATCAAATTAAACCAAACATTACAAATCTAAATAAATCTAAGTTCTGTATACTAAAATGATAATCAGCTGTAGCTTATTAAAAATAAAACGTCATTCCTGTTTAAAGAAAACTTAGCCTTTCTCCAAAAAGACATCATTACTATGCGTAAACCGTTGTAAGATTACTACCTTACCTTAGTTTCAACAATAGGGCAAAATTAATTTCCATTTTCTGCAATAAAATGCCCCAATTTTCTACCTTTAGTATTATTCAGCCAAAGAATCACAATCAGCTCAGATTTCACCAGGATTCACCACCAATATTCGAACCAAGATCCTTGTGGTTAAATAGCTTACAATACATTTATGTCAAAAATAAATGCTGATTTTCATCCTTTGATAGGATTGTTCTCAGCAAATGTTTGATAAAGCATTTGAAGAATGATACCGCTAACATACATCAGAACATTTTCCTGTGCACGTGACGGTCAGCTGAATCCCTGGAGTCAACCGGCAAAGGTTCTGTTATCTCTTACTGCCTAAGAGTCTCAGGAAAAGCTGCTCCTCTTTTCTCAGTATGAGCTCACATTTCAAGGTGTTTGTGCGTGGCTTTACACAACTATTTTGAGACATTTTTGAATTAATTATAAACTAAACCTACTAAAATTACAGCCAGGGGAGAGCAGATACCTACCCATGCTCTGTGCTCACGTAAATAGCAGCCTTTGTATTCTACAATGTTGGGATGTTTTAATGTTCGTAGGCACCTGACTTCCTTAATAATACGCTGCCAACTCTGTGGGGAGAAAAAAAAGAATAAAGGAAAGAATTAGGAACAGTTGCCTTTCCTTAGAAAACTATAGAAGTACAAAAGTAATTATTAGATTAAAAAGTTAACAAGAATATACGACTTTGCTTTATTTGTAATATTTAAATGTCAAACTAATATATTTTAAAGAAATTACATTCATATAGTTTACAACTCAATAACATAAAATTCATTCCAGGTAGGACACATTTTTATTTTCATAAAATTTATTATCAATGAGTCTTATAAAAATTTTACAACCACACACCAAGCCTGTTGAAAACTATATACTATATTTAGTGGTTTTTCTTCAAAAGTTCAACCGCCCCCTTCTTTTTTGCAGCTTTATTGTTGTATGATTTACATACCTTAAAGTTCAGCTGTTGTGTTTTTTGGCTTATATTGTCTACCAAATTTTAAGTTTTTTCTGCTGTTTAAACTCAAATCAAGTAATTACCTAACTTCCTAAATGCACATATTCTAAAATGCTAGTGAACACTGAGGTTATAACAGAGGGAAGTTCACAGAAAAACCAAGCAGCACGGAAACATTTTCCTACAGGATTTCCCGAAGAGCCTTCCCATTGACGCCTACTAGTAAACAACAGATAAACCTTCAGCAATAAAAGCTACTCTATGACAACTTCAGAAACTTAGGCCATATCCTAAATATAGTTACTTGTCAGAGCAATCAGGGAACTGAAAATACCAGAGGCTTAGTAGATGTGGGATGGGAACTTGGAATCTGTTTTTTGTTCTTGTTTCAGTTTTTCCAAGCTTTACCGCTGACTTGTACCATATTTCTAAAGGTAGGGGAACTAGAATACAGAACTTTAAAAAATGTTTTGCACTAGAATTTAAGATCCTGTATCTCCTATGTTAAGCCCTCAAGAAAATAGAGCAAGATATTCACAGTGTAAAATGTGTAAGCTGTAAGATGCTAACTTCAGAAAGTGTTTTATGGGCTTTACATTTCAAATTTGAGTGCTCTGGGAGGCAAACTCTCAAAACAAAACCAAGCTAAAACCTGTATTCTTCAATGTAAAAAAACTTCCAGGAAGGATACAATATTAGATGAGAGAAGATGATGCTCTAGGTGAAACTTTTTGTTCTGGGCATGACTAATTAAACAGACTCCAACACAAGTCTGCTATGAAAGCTGGTTCTAAAGTTATACTGTAGAACGGCAAATTAAATTAAACTTGTAAAAAATGGAGGTTTTTTTAGGGGTTTTAGAAATTAAGAGTTTTTTTAGGTATCGACGTAATGGAACAGTGATCAATCACAACGGTGTTGTCATACCCATAAGTATGATTATCACAAAAAACAACATTTACCACAAAACAGAGATTACAGAAATGTAGAAAGCCAAAACCTTTAAAACTTAAAGACTGATCTAGCAGTTCTACCTCTGGGCATATACCCTAAAGTTTAAAAGCGGGAACTCAAAGAAATACTTGTGTACCTATGTGCACAGCAGCATTATTCACAATAACCAAGGGGTAGAAGCAACTAAGTGTCCATTTACAGATGGTAGATGGACAAAATGTGGTGTTTTTACACACACACACACACGGGAATATTATTCAGCTTTAAAAAGAAAGGTAATTCTGACACACTACAACATAGATGAACTTTGAGGACACTATATTAAGTGAAACAAGCCGGTCACAAAAGGACAAATGGTGCATAATTTCAATTACATGAGATACCTATAGTAGTCAAATTGATAGAGACAGAAAGTGGAGAGGTGATTTCCAAGGGCTGCGGGGAGGAGGGAATGAGGTGTTATTGTTTGATGGGCGGAGAATATCACTTTTGCAAAATGAAAGAATTCTGGAGATGAATGGTGGTGATGGTTGCACAGCAATGTGAATGTCCTTGACACCACTGAACTTACACTTAAAGTGGTCAAGATGGTAAATTTGTTTTGTGTACTTTACCACAATTAAAAATAAATAAATTTTTTAAAGAATTAAAGAGAACAGACTTAGAAAGTAATTTTATAAAATCATGCAATTAAAGAAGAACTAATCAGAACACTGATGAACTAAAGTACATGCACCACAGTACAGTAATTTTATTTTTCAGATTATTACCCACTGCCTTATTTTTCAGATTAGATATATAGCTGCTGATGATTATTTGAAACAGCTGTTAAATAATTTCTCAACCATTAAAAATTTATATCCAGTATACTTACTGTCAAATGTACCTTATTCTAGTGTACTTTCTCAGACATGATAATCCCTCTATTATAGAATAATCTGCTGAACAATTTAAAAAATTAAATGCGTGTCAGCAGCACATATCCAAAAAAATTAAAAGTAAGGGATGTAGTTGGGAGGTTTCTGGGATGTCAGGAATGTTGTTTATGGCTCTAGGTACAGGTTAAATGAGTACATTGAGTCTGTGGAAGTAAATTCACTGAGATAAACCTTAGTATTTGTATATTTTTCAACATTTTTTGAAAAAATTTCCACCTATCCCCAATTAAAAATGGTATGGCTTTCTTTAACATGCCAATACAAACATATATATTTCACCTACCGCCATAGCCTTCTTTCCAGTAAAAGGTATTCTCTTGATAGCCACCTCGTCATGGGTGTGCACATCTCGTGCCTAAAAAAGACAGAAGACCACTGTAAAAATTAACATTTATAAACTACCATGTCCAAAAAGATACCAAAACTGATTTTAAAGAGCATTAAAAACATAAGTAAATGGATAGCAAAAAGCATATCAAATTGTCAAGGAGCTAGTACTTTAGAAATAAAAATAATGCATGTTTATCTTTGAATCAGCTAGTTGAGAGGAAAAATATAGAAATTTGAACAGAACTATAAACAAACAAATAAGTGACTAGTACAAGTCTATGCTAGGCCTGTAAATGTCAAAATTTCAATGAATGGACAATTCTCTAGGAAAGAACTACTAAAATTGATCTAGAGAAGAAAATTTGAGTAAAACAGTGGTGGAAGATTGAAAAGAATACTAATTGTCTTTAAAACTGTGAGTGGAGCAGTTTCACTAGGGGAACTTCCCAGGATAAAAGGGGAGAAAAAGGAAAGCTACCCCATTAACTGTAAGGAGGCAGTCTAACCCAACAACTAAACCCTCACAAGCAGCGCAAAATAGAAAGTTAGGTACCAATCTGACTTATAAATGTAGACAAGGGAACTCTGAACAAAATTTTAAAACCAAATATTACCAGGCATTAAAAGAATATTTCATTTGGATAAAATATATTACCACAGAAATGCAAAATTTTGATACAGGAAAACATTCCATAATTTGCCATATTTTTTTACAAATCAAAGGGGGAAATATATACTTATACATATAAATGCTTAATAAATATTGAAAATGTAGAAAGAGCTCAACTCTAAATGTATCTAATGCAGGGAAGACCAAAGTCTTAGAAAACCCACATGGGAAAGGTAATTCCTCAACATGATAAATCATGTCTATTGTAAACAACTATTAACTAGAATTAAGACAAGACAGCTAAAATGCTATCACCGTTACTATTTACCACTGCTATGGAATTTTGATAAAAAAATAAAAGCATAACAGAAACATAAAGGTTACTCTTTAGAAAATAAGAGCCAAATTCTCATTATGTGTTAAAAAAAAGATGATGTATAAAGGCGGCACAAGAGGATAGCTGCAAAACATTTCAAATGAGTTCAGTAAGAAGGGTTAATCATCTCTAGTCATCTGTGGAAGAATTCATCTTCAATTCAGTCTTTAATGAATTCCCAAAGATAAAATGTTTTAATATTAGATTATGGTGATGGCTACAAAAATCTAACTTACTAAAAATCTATGAAATGCACACTTAAAATTGGTGAACTGAGAGTATGTAACTTAAATCTCAAAAAAGCTGTTAAAAAAATTAGACAAGCAGGTATGTAAATTATACCTAAATAGAGTTCCTTAAAATATATACATATATATATATATATATTCTTTTAAGTGGGTCCTTGGAACAACTAATGACCTTCCAATTTCAATTACTAGCAGACTGGTTAAGGAAAACGTGCACCGCCTAACATAATGGGTGAAGTGGATCTGTCTGCATAAGACCTTGAATATGAATTTATTTTTCCAAAATGTTCTCTACTCATCAATCTGTGAGCCCCTTGATTTCAGTCAATAGGTCTAACCAGCTACATTCTTTTCTAACAGTTTTAATGAGATATAATTTACATAGTACACATTTCACCCACTTGAATGTGTGTAATTCTATAGGTTTTAGTACACTGACAGATGCATGGCAATATTGATCAATATGATACATATATGCAATTTACTGATAACTACAATTTTAGAACTTTCATCACCTTAAAGAGAAACTCCAAATTGTTTCATTTAAAAATGGTTAAAATGGTAAATTTCAGATTATGTGTACCTTACCTCAAATTTTTTCCCCATTAAAAAAAAGAAAAAAGAAACCCCACACCCTTTAGCTATCACTCTCCTATCCCTATTCCTCACCCCTTCAGCCCTAAGGAACAGCTAATCTACTTTCTGTGTCTCTGGAGATGTGCCCATTCTGTACACTTTGGAACCATATAATATATGGTCTTTTGTGACTGGTTTCTTTCACTTAGTATAATGTTTTCAAGATTTGAGACCAGTGAATGTTGAGCATCTTTTTATGTGCTTTTTGGCCATTTGTACATCTTTGGAGAAATGTCAATTCAGATTCTTTGCCCATTTAAAAATTGGGTTGCCTTTTTTTATTGAGTTGTAAGAGTTCTTTATATATTCTAGACACAAGTCCCGTAGCAGACATATGATTTACAAATAATTTCTCCTATTCTATTGTTGTCTTTTCAGTTTTGAAGCATAGAAGTTTTACATTTTGATCAAATACAATATCTATGCTGTTCTTTTGTTCATGCTTTTGTTGTCATTTCTAAGAATCCTTTGACAAAACCAAGGTCATGCAGTTTTACCCTAAGAGTTTTATAATTTTAATGTTCATATATGGTATGAGGTAAGGGTCCAATTTCATTGTTCTGCTAAGGAGCTGCATTTCTAACTAGCACAGGAAGTCCAAAAGAGGGTATACTAAATGCAGTGTAGTCACTTGGAGTAGATTCCAGAACAGAAAAGAGCACAAAGACTGGGAAAATCAAAATAAAGTGTGTTGTTTAGTTAATAGTATCAGTGTATCAATGTTGATTTCTTAGTTTTGATAAAGGTTCTGTGGTTATGAAACTTGTAAACTTTAAAGGATCTGGGAGAAGATTATAGGGTAAACTCTATTATTATTGCAAAATCTGCAGCTCTAGTATTACTTTAAAATAGTAAGTTAAAGTGACTGTAATTTATTAAAATCCAAACTCATTAGTAATGATGATTACATTAAAATTAAATCAGATTAAAATGAGATTATTTTTGCCTATCACACACACAAAAAAAACCAACAGGAAAGTATTTAATGTCCACAGTCATGTTTCTCTGTCCCTTCAGGATTACGAGTTGTGCTAAATTTGTGTTTGTCTGAAGCTTCTTCAAGATTAGATTCTGGTTACATATCTCTGGCTGAAATATTGTGTCCTTTTCAGGGTATCATATCTGGACGCATACAATGTCTGTTCATCACTGGTTACAAATTTTCATCACCCACTCAAGGTGTTTGACTGTTTCTTTCCAATGTATATAGTTATAACCACTGTTTCCTACTTTGTATCTAACAAGCAATCTGTGGAGAGATACTTTTAAACTATATAAATATTCTGCTCATCAAACTTTCCCCCTAGTTTTAGCAACCACTGAAGATTCTAGCCCCAAACAATCTTTGCAATGATGATTTCAAAATGCTGGTTTTTCCCAACTCTACCATTCCTTTCACATTTATCAGTCAGCATTCTATTATAAAGAAAAGCCCTCCCTTTCTAACTATCTATCCATCCTATATCTGTCATGGAAATTAGGAATTCCTATTTTATTCAATGGGTTATGATCAATAGATGTCTATATTGATGCTCAAATTGTTCCAGATGTGGCCAGTGGGAGCATCTTCAAGCTGGTTCTAGCATCCTCTTGAAAGGTCCTATTTTTCATTTTAAAAGCATTTTTTAAATTTCTGGTTCAAGTTATTCTAAAGCTTATCTTTTATGATCCTTGTCCCCACAGTAGAATGAACCATTACTGCAAGAGCTCTTGATCCATGTAGTGAGGAAACCAAGATCTGAGTGCTAAGTGTGCTGCTTGCTACTAGGATATCAACGCAACTAGGATCTTACAGAAGAGAGAGCTAGGAAATATATATGTCATGTAATTAGTTCATGTTAATGCCACAAATTCCTATCCAATACCTATCTAGTCCCACATGGTTCTTCCTTACATTTGCCAATTTCCTATTTCTATCATTCTTTTCAGTTAGGATCTGAGTCCAAAATGACATCAAAATTATTCACTGCTCAATCTTTTAACACACAGTTTCAGAATTGTCACACCCATACCAATATGAAACAAGTTTACGGAGAAGAGTTCAAGATTTGTTGGCAGTTTCCTCTTCCCAACCAGACAGAGGGTATACACTTAAAATACTGTGTATGGAAGTTACTTGTATTAGTTTTGGTTTTTACTCCAATGTGGTTATAGCCCAAATACAGTTGGATTCATTGTTCCTGCTTGCCTATTAGTGACTCCCCCCATACATAATGACAATTTTAACTTTCAAATATAATAAATATTTATTATCAAAAGAGGTAAAACAAGTTATCATTCTATCCTCTTTCTACTTCTTTCTATTCCCCACAACTATCACCATTCTGTATCTTGAATTGTTGGCTGTATGGCATATAACTTGTCTAATTTCATCAAACTATACATTTAATATATCTGTATTTACTGTATATAAATTATACTTAATAAAATAAGTCAACTAAAAAATACTACTGACACACATTGAATGGCTACATGACAGGGATTTTTTCAACAGGGTTCTCTTATTGGGCCCATTTCTAAGAGGCTGTATATTTTTTTCCTTTTTTATTCTATATTTCTCCACAGTAGTATTAAGGAGAACAATGGGAGAAGCTTACATTCAGACAAAACTGTAACACAGAAAAAAGGTTGTTTATGAAATACCTGTTTTCTGAGTGCCTCTTCCCTTATCCTGTGTCCAATCCAGAAATCAAACAAACATAACCTACATCACACACACACATAAAGCATGCGTAGACAAAAAGACTCTGCAAGGATGTTTATCTAAACAGCAGCTGTTTTTGGGTAGGAAAATTGCAGAGGGAGTTTCTACTACCTTATTTTTACCTCTACTTTACAAATGAGAATTAAGTGAAAAGTTCAAACTGTTAAGAATTTGGAACACATTTTCTCTTTTATTCTTAAGGTACCCATTAAAATGAAAAAGCTAAATCTTTAATACTACCAAAATATTAAACATCTATACAAAACTTGTTGCTGAGAAAAAAAAGGATTCTTAATAGGAAGAAATAATGAATGAATAATAATGAAATGTGTGTATGGGACTTTATGGTCAGTGTTTTGTAATATTTGATTCAATAACAATGTAAGTCATAAAACTGCTAAAGTAGTGTAAACAACATGGAAATTAAAGCCGAATATCTTTCCCATTTTTTCAATAATCTAAGAAGCTCAATAAATAAAATGATCTTTTTATATTACTGATTTTTACTCTGCCAGGACTGGATATTAAATAAATGCTGGTCACTGACATTAAGCCTTTAACACTTACAAAGAACACTGTTCCATAGCCTCCCTGGCCAACTTTTCTGAGATCTGTGAAGCGCTTCCCTGGATCTTCTTTGGAGAAGAGTTTTGCAATCTCAGGGTCCTTCAGGCTCTGTGCTTGGATAGTTGACGACATCCTGCTGGGCAATCAGCTGGCTGATTCTAATTTTATGCTGCTCTCCCAACCCTTGGGAAATCGGTATGAATGAAGCCACGTTGGCATAAACAATTGGAGATAAATAAGAAAAGAAAAAAGGAAAAGCAAAAGTTGTTAAGGACAATTAGTGTATCATTTTCTGACTACATATATACAATTATCTTAGACGTGGAATTTCACTGAAAAAGTGTTGCCTACCAGTGCAGGACTCTTAAACCCAGCTCATCATCACAATCACCTGAGCTGCTTTAAAAAAAAAATTCCCACTATACATAGTATGTAAGTACATACTATACATACACTTCTAAAGATTAGATAAATCTTTATGTACTGGAAGGCTTTCTGTATCAGTACTTAAAGATTTATCTAACTCTGATGCAATAAGCTCATCAGCAAAAGAGATAATACAGTACGAAGACCATTAAAAACATGCCCAACAACTCAAAATGTACCCATAATATGTTTCTAACAACAGGAAGATTCCCATCTATTAAGGACCTTCAAATGCAAGAAAATAGATAATAGATTTAATTCAGTAAGATTTCTTTTCCTTTCAGATACCACATGGCAGTGTTTAATCAACTCTAACACAGACATTCCTAAGAAAAATGCAATGGAAGAAAATAATGAATTTAACATAGATAACTGTTTCCTCCATAACCTGATTCATATTAAAATGTGGCCTTATCATATCTGCTTCATTATGTAAGTAGATACACTACAGAATTCCCTGGTGGTTCTGGTATCAGTTCCTTTATATCAGATTAACAAATTTAAAAAATGGCTGCTATAAATGAGAGGCTTCAGAACCTGGTTCTAGAATGACACTGTATAGATAGGAAACCTGACAACAATTATTTATCAACTATGAACTTGGGTAGCCTCCTTTTCTAAGTCTATAAAATGAAAGAAATAACCTACCTCCTAGAGTAGCTGTGAGGGTTAAATGAGTTAATAAATGTTAAGTGTAGACTGGTACTCAGGAACAGTAAGCAGTACATTAAATGTTAGTTAACATGTACTCCTTAAATTTACCAATTAAAATTAAAAACTACAAAAATTGATTTCATTAAACTCATAAGGTAAAATAAAGCTCTAGCCAGTTTTCTCCATGCGCAAAGCATATTTTAAAAATTTTTTAATGTTTTTAATTTTATTAATTTCAAAAATTTTTTAAATGACAGAGAATTTTTAAGCCTGTCTCCTTTTTACTGATGTCAACTGAACCAACTATAATGCTTATTAATAATTTCAAACTATATAAAACACATTTACATATCTTTTGCACTTCCCTAAACTAATACTACATTGCACTAAAAATTCAAATTACTACTTTGTATTCCTTTTCTAACATATTAAAGGCTTCAACAATATTCTTCACTTTTACCAATCACACGGCTCTGGAAGTTAGTTCCCTGGAACAATGCTTCAATTAAAATTCTTCCAAGTATATATGACAACAGGAAAGTCATATAACTTATCACTCCTAAAATGAGGAGATTGAACTAAATTCTATATAAACTGTACCTATTTAACTAATACACCTGCGAAAAACAAAAAGCCTTCAATGTACCTAAGACCTTATTTAAAAATTTGAAATATCACATTATAGTACCTTTATTACAAGCATGACTTAACCTAAAATTTTGTAAAAATTTTGAAAAGAAAGAAAAAAACATTACAAAAAAAGAATACATCCTTAGAAACTTGTGGAACAGTATCAAATTGTCTAAATTTCACATTATAGGTGTTCCATAAAAGAAAAGAAAATCTTAGTTTTTAGATAAAACAATTCTTACTAAGAGCAGAAAAGATCTCAGCTTTGACAAAAACTTAAATTTAGAGAATCAAGATGCTCAGCAAACCCCAAACAGAGCAAATTCAAAGAGTTTAGGCCCAATAAGGCGTAAACTCAAAATCAGTAACAAACAGCTAGGCCTGATAAGCCTAAGCATGTCATAATGCTAAAAAAGCAAAGATAAACTAAAATTTGAATGATCACAGAATTCTCATAAAATACACTGGAGGCCATAGAATGTTCAATAGTGTCTTTAAAGTGAGGAAAGTAAAGAACTGTCAACCCAGAAGAGAATCCTTTATCTAAGCAAAAGATTTGTGGAACGAACTAAAAAATAATAGAGAGACAGAGAGAGAGAGAGAGTTAGATGGTGGAAAGCTAAGATAATCTGACCTCCATTAAGGGAAATGTAAAATATTAAAGAAAAGAAAGCTAAAGGCTATATTAATGCCAGATAAAATATTCAGAGCTTCAGAGCTAGGAAAATTACAAGGAGTAAAGAGGTACATTACATACTGTTATGATTTCATTCATGAAATTCTAAATGTATACTCACCTGACAAAAGAGCTTCAAATTACACGAAGCAAAAATTGATACAACTGAAAAGAGAAAAGTCTGTAACTAGAACACCACCACCACAGACCAACACTACCAACCAGCAGGTCCTAGTGACATTCCAGTATGCAGCCTGGCCACAGAATGCACATTCTTCTCAAGGGTGCATTATGACATACACTGTGAGATCATATACCGGGTCATAAAACTAATCTTAACAAGTGAAAAAATTTCAATTCACAGAAAATGTTTTCTGATAAGAGGGTAGTACACTTAAAATCAGTAACAAAACAGTTATAAAAAAACAGAACCTCAAGTGTGGAAATTAAATACACCTCAAGGTAACCCACGGGTCAATAAAGACATTTCAAGGGCAAAGAGAAAATATGAAATGTGTGAAAACAGAAATAGAACATAAAATTTACAGGATTCTTACACAGAAATTAAGGCTCTAAATCATAGAAGAAAGAAAACTCCAATGAATAATCTAATCTCCCATCTTAAAAATCTAGAAAGAGAAAAGCAAATAAAATGGAAGCTAAACATAGAAGGAAATACTAAAGAAGAGAATGGAAATCAATGAACGTAGACAACAAAATCAGTGAAATCAAAAGCTAGTTCTTTGCAGGGAAAAACAGTCAATAAAACTGAAAGAACTCTTCCAAGCTAACCAAAGAAAACAAGAGCAAATTACCCAAAAGAGGGCATATCACTATATTCCTAAAGACATTAAAAGGATAAGGAAACACAATAAACAGCTCTAAACTAATAAATTTGACAAAATAGCTGAAATAGGCAAATTATATGGTAGTGGTAGTTATAAAATGCCAAAACTCACTCAAGAAGGAATAGAGAGCTGCCTCTCCCATCCAGATGACAAACTGTGGTGGCTCAGGCTCAGACCTCGAGGAGGCACCGGCCTCTACTGCCTCAGCCCCTGCAGCACGGCCCTCAGCGCACTGCTGCCAAAAAGAACAAGGCAGTGACAGTACGGGTGTTGGGGCTGGAGGCGCAGCAGGGGGCATGGGATGCACGGCGGCGCAGGCTGGAGAGCTGGCTGAGCTGAGCGGGGAAGCTGTCACTGGGCGGTGCGGCATCCTCAGAGGGGGCCGTGTCTAACGGCGTTTACCCTCTGCTCAACACTGCCCACGGAGCAGTGAGGCCGATGGTGTTCAGCACACCTTTCGTGGACTTCCTGATTGCAGCTGGAGGCTTCCACATCCCTATTCCCGGATGTAATGACTGGATACTGCCTGAACCGTGCTGGCTTTGAGGCCTTGAACACACATGGAATTCAGCTCATCTCCCTAGCTGCCCATAAATTCATCTCAGATATTGCCCACGATGCTCTGTCACACCACAAAATGGAGTACACTTAACCATGGAGGAGTTGACCCCTGCCCTCAGTGAATACGACATCAGTGTAAAGAAGCCACACTACTGACAGGATTGGTTTGCAGATGGCAGCGTGACAGGTGAGACAGAGGCCTCCACCCAAAACCACATATAGTATGAAAATATAATTAACACAACTAATCCTGAAAGAGCAACAGGAAAGAAGGATCTCTAGGAATGAAAGGATATTGAGAGAACTGTGTGACCAATGTAAACGGAACAATATTTGTATTAGAGGGGTACGAGAAGAAGAAGAGAGTGAAAAAGGTAAAGTGTCTTTGAGGAGGTAATGGCTGAAAACCTCCCCAATCTGGGGAAGGAGATGGTCTCTCAGGCTGTGGAGGTGCACAGATCTCCGAACGCAAGGGACCCAAGGAAGACAACACCAAAACATGTACTAATTTAAATGGCAAAGATCAAGGATAAGGACAGCCTATTAAAAGCAGCCAGAGAGAGTAAACAGATCACACACAAAGGAAAGCCCATCAGGCTATCATCAGCCTTCCCAGCAGGAACCTTATAGGCCAGAAGGGAGTGGCATGACGTATTTAATGCAATGAAGCAGAAGGGCCTCGAACCAAGAATACTCTACCTGGCAAGGTTATCATTTAAATTTGAAGGAGGGATTAAACAATTTCCAGATAAGCAAAAGCTGAGACAATTTACCTACCACAAACCGTCTCTACAGTGTATTCTGGAGGGACTCCTATAGATGGAAGTGTTCCTAAGGTTAAATAGCTGTCACCAGAGGTAATAAAAATGTACAGAGAAAGAGTACAGAATGCGATACCCAATATATAAAGAATGGAGGAGGAAGAAAAGGAGAGGAAAAAAAAGAACATTTAGCTTGTGTGTGTAATAGCATACTAAGTGAGTTAAATTAGACTCTTAGATAGTAAGGATGTAACCCTTGAACATTTGGTCACCACGAATCTAAAGTCTGCAATAGCAATAAGTACATACCAATCCATAATCACCTTAAATGTAAATGGTCTGAATACACCTATACAAACATGACTAAGAAATGACATGATCATGTTCAAAATGGCCAGAATAAAACCCTAAATTTACTGCACACGCTAAAACAAACAACACACACATACACACACCACTGGAGAATGTGACAAATTCTAAAGGAAAAGAAAGGACAGATGCCTATTTGGAGATGCCTCATGTTGTAATTGTCACATAAAGACTTTAAAGCAGCTATTATAACCATATTAAATGTGGTAATGCTTAATACTCTTAAAAATTGTCTAAAAGTCTAGCAGAAAAATAAAAGTATAAAAAAAGATCCACGTTAAAAAATTTAGAACTGAAAAATATAATTACCAAAAATTACAAAAGACATTGCATGGGCTCAACCACTGAACAGAGATGATAGAAGCGTCTGTAAACTTGAAGATAACAGAGCAGCAGAAATTATCTACACTGAAGAAAAGACAGGAAACAACATTGGAAAAAATGAATACATCCTTAGAAACTTGTGGGACAGTATCAAATTGTCTAAATTTCACATTATAGGTGTTCTATAAAAGAAAAGAAAATCTTAGTTTTTAGATAAAACAATTCTTACTAAGAGCAGAAAAGATCTCAGCTTTGACAAAAACTTAAATTTAGAGAATCAAGATGCTCAGCAAGCCCCAAACAGAGCAAATTCAAAGAGTTTAGGCCCAATAAGGCATAACCTCAAAATCAGTAACAAACAGCTAGGCCTGATAAGCCTAAACATGTCATAATGCTAAAAAGCAAAGATAAACTAAAATTCGAATGATCACAGAATCTTCATAAAATACAGTGGAGGCCACAGAATGTTCAACAGTGTCTTTAAAGTGAGGAAAGTAAAGAACTGCCAACCCAGAAGAGAATCCTTTATCTAAGCAAAAGATTTGTGGAATGAATTCAAAAATAGTAGAGAGAGAGAGAGAGAGAGAGTTAGATGGTGGAAAGCTAAGAGAATCTGACCTCCATTAAGGGAAATGTAAAATATTAAAGAAAAGAAAGGTAAAGGCTATATTAATGCCAGATAAAACATTCAGAGCTTCAGAGCTAGGAAAATTACAAGGAGAAAAGAGGTACATTACATACTGTTATGATTTCATTCATGAAATTCTAAATGTATACTCACCTGACAAAGGAGCTTCAAATTACACGAAGCAAAAATTGATACAACTGAAAAGAGAAAAGTCTGTAACTAGAACACCACCACCACAGACCAACACTACCAACCAGCAGGTCCTAGTGACATTCCAGTATGCAGCCTGGACACAGAATGTACATTCTTCTCAAGGGTGCATTATGACATACACTGTGAGATCATATACCGGGTCATAAAGCTAATCTTAACAAGTGAAAAAATTTCAAATCACACAAAATGTTTTCCGATAAGAGGGTAGTAAACTTAATATCAGTAACAAAACAGTTATAAAAAAACAGGACCTCAAGTGTGGAAATTAAATACACCTCAAGGTAACCCATGGGTCAATAAAGACATTTCAAGGGCAAAGAGAAAATAATATGAATTGTGTGAAAATAGAAATAGAGCATAAAATTTACAGGATTCTTACACAGAAATTAAGGCACTAAATCATAGTAGAAAGAAAACTCCAATGAATAATCTAAGCTCCCATCTTAAAACTCTAGAAAGAGAAAAGCCAATAAAACGGAAGCTAAATACAGAAGGAAATACTAAAGACCAGAATGCAAATCAATGAAACTAGACAACAAAATCAGTAAAATCGAAAGCTAGTTCTTTGCAGGGAAAAAAAAATCAATAAACCTGAAAGAACTCTGCCAAGCTAACCAAAGAAAACAAGAGCAAATTACCCAAAAGAGGGCATATCACTATATTCCTAAAGACATTAAAAGGATAAGGAAATACAATAAACAGCTCTAAACTCGTAAATTTGACAAAATAGCTGAAATAGGCAAATTACTTGGTAGTGGTACTTATAAAATACCAAAACTCACTCAAGAGAAATAGAGAGCTGCGTCCCCCACCCAGATGACAAACTGTAGCGGCTCAGGCTTGGACCTCAAGGAGGCACCAGGCAGAAAACACGTTAGAAGACAGCAAAACTTTGTACAACTAACTTGCCACAGGGGACTTTAGAGTGTGAAAATGGGGATGAGGAGGTGAAGGAATACAACAACCAGTAAAATCTGGCGATGAGATGCAAGGAATGAGGGGCCAGGAGGAGTAAGATGATAACCAGGTTTTGGAGGTGGGAAACTGGTGGATGATACTGCCATTTACTAAGAGACTAATCCCAGAAGGAAATCAAGGGGAAAACCTCTCTCTAGAATACACTGAATTTAAGCAGCATAACTTATGTGGACATGTCGAATAGATGACTGAATTCATGTGTGTGATCTCCGATGAGCACTCTGGACTAGAAAAAAGGATTCGGGACTCTGGCATAAAGACAGTAATTCGTTATAACCAGAGACGTCATCTCTAAGAAAAAGAGAGCGCATTGCGAGAAAAGAGTCACAGAACAGTGGGAATATCAAGATTTAATGGGTAGAGAGATGAAGTCCAGTCCCCCAAGGAGACTAGGAAGTGCCAGAAACTCAAAGGAGAAGCAGACATCTGTCATCAAGAGAGTTAAAGGAACACAGCAATCCAGAAAAGAGGGAGTTATCAATAGCAGAGAAGTCAAGTAAGAAAGGACTGAATAACATCCTCTGGATTTTTGACAAGTGTATAACCTCGGGCAATTCGCATAACTCTGTCAGCCTTAGCTTACTTGTCTACACAAGCATGTTATACTATCTACTGTACCCAGTTCTGAGGACACATGTTAATGTGTATACAGTACCTAGTAGAGTACTAAGCACTAAAAACTGCTCTATTTTTATTGCCACATAACTTATGAATGTCAGACAGCCAAGTCATGGTAACAAAAGCACAGGGGTTGAAAGCATGAAACTACATGGAACCAATGGCCATGAGGCACAATATGCAGTCTGGAAAGAGAACCAGCATAAAAGAATGATAGTCTTTCTCCTTGTCTTCCACCCCTCCAATGTTTCCTTTCTTCTTCCTTTTAAATGCAGCTGATAATGCATAAGTTCCCAAGAGCCTATCAAAAGGCCTTTTCAATCATATCTAGTATTTACACAAAGAATTTTTTTTGCAGCCTTTTACCACAATCATGAGTTGGTAATATAGATGCTATGTTCTTAAGAAGGGCAGCTTAAATTCGTAAGTGGTCCACAAATAAATGTTATATAGAAATTAAGTCTATCGATCAGTGATTTCAAAAATTCTTCCAACAGTTTCTGAAACGATAAGCCAGGTAATGTTTATCAAATGATATATTCTAACTGCATAATTAAAGAGACCTTTGAACAACCAAACTGATTTTCAGGTTGGTTTTCACACTGGCACACTAATAGTCACAGAGAAATTTCTCAGATGTATGTGGATTCCTGTCAAGGATTAGGTTCTACCCTTTCTTGCTCTCACCTCCTCAAAGATGTGGGGCAGGCAGAACTGAGAAAACTGTTTCCAACACTTGGATTTCTAACATAAGAAACATTGTGTTTCATATAAAAGAGTTGCAGTCATTTTGTTTTCCATATCTAAACTATTCCCATCGCTCTAGCATATTTCTTTCATAGTTTCTTTGCTTTAACATTGACTTTGCAACTCAATGCACAAAGCCTACATAATATTCCCTTCCCTATCCGCTTATTCTGTGTTATATCCATCAAATTCTAGGTTCCTAGGAAAGTCCTAACTATTGAGGATCTTAGTTTTCTTATGCATATTTAGATAATCTTCTCTTTTCTATACAACTCAGCAGTGGCTGGTGATACAGAAGTTTATCTGGTGGTAAAGAAGCATCTTCCATTAGAATCTAAACAATCAAAGAAATATTTCTTGCTCTAGTCTTTGTGTGAGAGCATGTGTGGAAGGGAGACAGAGGGAGGACGGATACACATACTTGGCAGTACCTATCCTGAAAAAAGCAGAGCCTGGAGAGGAGAATGGGCAGAGCTAAGCTTCTGGAGGCCTTTTCTTTCTGAGCATTCTGGACCATTAAGACCAGCCTTCAGCAACTGGTAAGTGGCCCAGCTACAGGTGGCCAAGGAGAGGCTCTAAGAGCTCCTCTTCTAATTCCATGTATTCCCTGGGTCCTGGATTCTCACCCACCATGAAGTAGAGGACCTAAATAACCAAAAGAATAAACTCACCACTTCTGTTATAATTGGGAAGAAAGGGAAACGCTAGTTGTTTCCTTCCTTCTGTTCCTAAGTATTGTGGGGTAAAATTGCAATATTTCCAGAATCCCTTGCCTGGCCTTAGTCCATTTCCATATTAACAGGTATTTCTTCCCGCAGCCTCCAAGACAAGGGGTGGAGAGAAGCTGTTTTTCCCTCCCCTCTGCTGCTATTTGGTCTGGTGCCTATCAGTCGCTGGGGCTCCAAACTCGCAGGTACCCCGGGACAGGGTGTGGGGGAGAGGTGAGTGCACCGGGGCGGGAGAGGCACAGGGAGTGAGACCAGCTGCCTGGGAGTCACAAACGGAGCCGGGCCTCTTGTGACCAATAAATGGGATTCTCCCACTTTACCCTTTCCCTAGAGTTCTTTCGGCTTCACGGGTTTCACAATTTTATTCATCTGGGCCGGGAACACGCTTTCCCTGGATTCACAAGTATCCATCAGAAAACCTACTTAAGATGACTAGGAACTTAAAGAAAAAGGCAAAATATCTATTTTGGGAGTACTACGTAATTGTCTATATCCATAGGCTAACTTCTAATGTTTCTAAGTGCACCATGAGGATCCTAATAAATAGTAAGTGTGCCTTCAAATAATCCCTCATCTTCATACCACACCACAAATCTACAGGAAAGAATGAGGGCAACCCGTGAAGATGAGGCGGGACCGTTCCTCAGGTATCACGCCTCACCCCACACAATGCAGACTACGGGATGACTAACACTCAAACAGGTTGTTAGTGCTCCTTGTCCTTCACCTGTTCTTTCCGCCAGGCTAGCTGCCTATCACTCTCTGATGCTGCTCAATAATTAATATGGCTTCCTCGTATTTGAAATTACTTCCCACTGCTAAAGCTATCAAGTTGCCTTTCACCTTCCAATTCATATCCTATGAGAAAGGTTTCCTGACTAAATGAAAATGAATTCTACCCATCACTAGCCAAATCAAAAAGCTGTTGTTTCACAGGAAAATTAACAAAATAAACAAAACAAAAACCAGTTACGTGCTTCATAGTTTATAGAGCATGTTTTAGAATAATTTATGTGATTTGATTAACTTTCAGAGCGATTAACTTCCTCAAGCTAAACATCTGAAAACATAAGTAATACTATTTCACAATGCAGTGTAACATTACAGCATTAAGCCATTTATTGTGTGTTCATCTACATTTCCACACTTGGTAGCCACCCTGTAAAATCCAGATCATCTAGTCATGACCTATTTTCCTTGATTCCCGCCCACATTTTACTCACAAGTGCTAAAGAAGGCAGAAGCCAATGAAAAAATACCATCTTATATTGGGGTGATATTTTAAATATTATAAATCAGCTTTCATATTGCTTTCCAATTTTATTTCACAACAACCTTGTGCACAGAGATTCAAAGAAGCAATATTATCTAAATGCTTACTATGCAAAGCCTCACGTCCTGTGATTGCATGAGGTAGTCTACCTACATTATCTCACCTAATCCTCACAATAGTCAGGCCCAATGTCACACAATTAGACAGGGTGGGGAACAAAGATGAGACTCATTCGGATTCCAACTGCAATCTTCCTTCCACTACCTCTGTGAGACATTCTTCACATGTTCCACAAAATGCCACATAGTGACCATATCACTGCCTTTTTCCATGGGCAGACTTCTCTCACACTGCTTCTAAAAACTGATCATGAACAAATCTGTAGGCAAACTTGGCAAGAAGAAAAAAGTTACTCAACCTGTGTTAACTAAATGTAACTTAGAATATTGCCTGGTGCATAGCAATCACTAGAAAAATATCTGCTAGGCTTAATTATTATGGAAAGGACTGAATATTTTAACAAACATAAAGCATCTTGTTAAAACTAGAAAAAAGATTTATTTCATTATCATTTTATTTCAAATCCTTAAAATTCCTTCATATTCATACCATTTCTACTTTAAAAATATACCACACAGGAAGTTTTAGAAGGTCAATAATACTGGCTCCTCTAAAGTTTCCCTTCTCTCTAATATAACAGTTCCATATGCTAACATTCTTTTCCTCAAGTAGCTCTTTAACACTAACATGTTAAATGTTATAGAATCTAAGCAAATCACAATCATTTTTACTTTATTTTATTTTGACACCCTTATGCATGTCAAATCAGAATGAAGAGTCACTTTTCATGTAGACTAAATGTCCCAGAATTTGGGAGATTTATAATAAGATGTGTAAAAGCATAAGCCTACTTATAACTGAGGCTTGATGAAAACATTCTTACTCCCAACTGAAAACTACAACTCAAAATAAATTCAATATACTACTACTGCCTTGAGGCATGGAGGTGTCATGAAAAGAGCCTTGAATTACGTCAGAAAACTGAGGTTCACGTCCTTCTCTTGAAACTAACCACGTGACCTGAGTATGTCCCTTAGCCTCCCTGAGGCTCAGAGTCCATCATACCCATCTTACCTAACTTGGAAGGTGATTATTCAAGAGGGCTTCTCAGCCTTTACCTGGAGGCAAAGAAAACTGGTTAAAGACTTTTAGTCAAAGGACCAAGGGACCAAAGTAGGAACTGATGAAATTTTTGGATCTCCTTTTAGTAAACCACCAACAGCCTCAGGAAAATTATCAAGTAAGTAGGGAAGCCAGAAAAGAAATGAATTCACTGTCATCCAGACCAAGGTTAAATCCTCCAGAACATTTCAAACACCAAACTGATACCCATACTACAAATGAGCTTTGTTACAGTTTTACAGAAACTGGATCACAATGAACTGTTTATGATTAAATTATTTTTTTAAAATTAGCTAGTCTGGAAAACTACCTGCCAAACATTTTTTCTATAGGAACTGTGTTCCATTCAGTTCAGATATCCAAACACTGACAAAGTATCTTCCAACTCTCAGCTCCCAAAGCTAACAAGAAACCCCTTTCCATCCTCTCTGGCAAAATCAAGGAAGGCTTCTTCACTCTTCAGTCTTGTGCCACTCAGACATGAGATGTCAGATAAGGACTGTCAGGATGTAATATACATATATGCCTGATATACTTTTATATATATGTGTGTGTATATATATATATATATGTGTGTGTGTGTGTATATATATATATATATATATATATATATATATATAACTACCCTTCACTTTAATTTTTTTGGTTGCAACTCATTCCTATTTATAACCTCATTTAACCTACAATTGTCCAGAGAGGTATGTAAGACAAAAAGTATTATTACTCCCATTTTGGAAATGAGAAAGGTAAAGCACAGAGGTAATGTGACTTGCCCAAGGTCATAGCCTGGCAGAAAAAGGATCAGAAGGCAGATCTTTATTTCCCAATGCTCTTTTCAATCAAACACCAATTACTAAGAAACTAGAGTTTGGTAGGAAGGCAGGGAGGGAATAAAAGTAAAAGTGGTTGTGATTTATTTAGATTCTATTTTTTCACACTGACTTTTGTCTAACTTTGTGAATTTTCAGCAATTTCCTTCATTGTTGCCTGATGAGTTAGTCATAAAAACCATCAGAACAGAAAGTATAAACTGTTTTCAATTATTTCCTCATTTTTACATATAAATGTTCCACTTTAAGTGTTTCATAATAAAACAACTCAGGGACAAAGCTAGCCCAATCTATATTAGTCACTTGTTGAACTGTTACAGGAAATTTATGCAAATGGAGGTGGGTGGCGGGAGACAGCAATAAACATTTACCAAAATGACTAAGGATAAAAGAAAAAGTGAGTGTAAACCTTAAACACTTTTCTTTCCAGTTTAAGCTGTGAGATGGGAAAATAAATGTGAGGAAGAAGACACAAGTCACCTCTTAGCACTGATTCGAGTTTAGGTGGTTTGGAAGAATTCAGCCATTTAAATGAAATGCGGTAGACATTTATGTGTAAGACAAAGAAGTTGAAAGTTGACAGAAGAGAACACTCAAGACCATGATTTTATACAGCACTTTTACCTCTCAAGTACTTTCACGTATGTTATCTCATGTCTTAATCAAGAAATTACTGAGAGAGATAGGAGCAGATATCACTAAGTTCATTTTGCAAACTTGTTTAAGGTCACACAGCTGTTGAGCAGATAGTGCAGAAGAAAACTACATTATTAAATTAAACATTAACACCAAACACCTTACTATTGTAATGGGATCATACAGGCTTTTTTTTT
The DNA here is from genome assembly GCF_030020395.1 of Manis pentadactyla. Lineage (NCBI taxonomy): Eukaryota > Metazoa > Chordata > Mammalia > Pholidota > Manidae > Manis > Manis pentadactyla. Next base: position 19,082,939 of record NC_080021.1, on the reverse strand, counting down.
TTCTCTCATATTTATTGATCAAATGGTTGTTAACAACAATAAAATTCTAACAGGGGACTCAATGCACAGTCATTAATCAACCCCAAGCCTAATTCTCAACAGTCTCCAATCTTCTGAAGCATAATGAACAAGTTCTTACATGGTGAACAAGTTCTTACATAGTGAATAAGTTCTTACATGGTGAACAGTGCAAGGGCAGTCATATCACAGAAACTTTCGGTTTTGATCACGCGTCATGAACAATAAACAATCAAGTCAGATATTATTCATTTGATTTTTATACTTGATTTATATGTGAATCCCACATTTCTCCCTTATTTATTTATTTTTTTAAATAAAATGCTGAAGTGGTAGGTAGATGCAAGATAAAGGTAGAAAACATAGTTTAGTGCTGTAAGAGGGCAGATGTAGATGATCGGGTCTGTGCCTATAGACTAAGTATGAATCCAAGCTAGACAAGGGCAACAAAACATCCACGGATGCAGAGATTTCTCTCAAAACAGGGGGGGTGAGGTTCTAAGCCTCACCTCTGTTGATCCCCAATTTCTCACCTGATGGTCCCCCTGCGACTGTGCCTGTCTTAGGTTGTTCCTCCCTTGAGGAATCTTACCCGTCTCTGGCTAACCAGTCATCTTCCGGGGCCATACAGGGAAATGTAAAGTTGGTAAGTGAGAGAGAAGCAATATTCTTTGAAAAGGTTAGCTTTTTACTTCTTTGCAGATTTATGCCCTGTGGCTTCTATGTCCAGCATTTGTCTTGAGGTATCTTTACCACTTGGAAGAATTATGATACTCGGTAATTTTCGAGATGAGGCACGAATTCTCCTAAAGGGTTGTAATTAGGAAGGAAGAAGAAAAGCTATAGAAGTAGCCGACAGAAGAAAACATGGGAAGATTGATTATTTCTTTGACATAACTTCTTGTAGAGTAACATAAGCATGTATAGGTTTTAACAAACTACTAATTAAATTGCGTGCACACATTAACAGAATAGGAATACAGCTACATAACAAAAGCAGACCTGCAATTCCCAGCCATATCCAGTGAAACCAAGAAAACCAGTTAGGTACCCTAGGCATTTGTGAAAATTTATCAATAATATGATGGATATTGTCTAACTGAATTTGAATAGTTTGAGAAAAATCAGACAAATCATACAGGCTTTTATATTACAAAAGCAAAGCACTCAAATTCCATATTCTGGAAGGACAATCCCACTACTATTACAGAAAATCTGCTAGGACATTCAAATTTCATCCCTCTTATTTCTAGACGCTTTAAGTAATATATTAGGAATTTCTTCTATGAAAAAACTGAGCATACAATGTTTCTGCCGAGGCTTTTTAAAACACAGTGTAACTACACCTTTGCGTCAAAGTTTATTTCTGATTTTGCAAGAAGAATGTTCTCAGTACACCAGGACTTAGTGCATTTAGAGTTCCTATTCAGTATTTCACACGGCATTTTTGGCTTCTCTTTCTTGTAGGGTGCTAAAATAACGTCAGGATGACAGAGAGTAACCTGATGGGTAGAGAGGGTTTGCTCCTGGTACCAAAAACATTCCAAGAACCACAAATAGCTGGGCAATCGGAAGGCAAGTACTGTAGCGTGGGAGGCCCCCAGTGTCAGTCAAGGGGAAGGTAAAAAACAAGCAAGTCAGGATGTCTGGAGATCAATCCTGTGATACAATCATATTAAGCTATTTCTGGTTATTGTTTCCAATTTTAAGTAATACTGACTTGGTCTTTTAAGTATCACTTTCTATTAGAAGATAATAAAATGATTATTTTAAGGTAAAATAAGGGATTGAAGAAATAATTAGAAATTGCTCATAACTGATTATACTACTCTAGCCTATGAAAAACTAACAAGGATTTTTCACTCTTTTAAAGAATGCTATATTATACGGCATAAATTGTCCTTAAAAAAAGCCCAGAAAGAAATGAAATCCAAAAAGCTCCGATGGCTAAAATATCAGGTTCACCATGACACCAAAGAATGAAAGATTAAGTGTCACTATTGCCAGATGCTGGAAGCTTCAAGAAAGAAACAGAATAAAAAGAGATCCTCTCTATTTCTCTCAGGGACAGTTCCCCAGGCCTGGCTGTACCTCAGAATGACAGAGCTTTTCCTTACTGGTACAACCACAGACACACAGGGCCTGAAAAACTAAGTCCGTTTAGAGTCTCTCCACTTAGACTCCTTCTATTCTTTCACTTGTCAACAATTTATACACAGTGCTCATTTAAAATATAGCTGGCAATTTGCATATGGTACACAAGAGGAATAAATCCAACACATTTTTCTCCTATTTTTCATATAGATGCTACTAATAAAAATTACTTACAGATGGAAATGTAGCTCAAGAAAGATTTCTCTGTGTGCACCTGGATACTATAATTATGCTATTTATTGAACTTTTTTGCTTACATCTTTAAGTAATATTTGTTTACTTTACCTAAGAAAACATCACAAGTTATTCCTGAATTACCAAAGTTTTGCCTTAGTTGTCTGGTTCTTACCTCTAGTGTGACACTCCTCATAGCCATTAACTAGCACATGGTAAGGAGCACTATCTCTTTCTTGTTACTACTGACACAAGGAGACTCACTGTTCAGGGGACTTTAAGCCAGCTGGCCAGATGCCATGCTGCTCACTTGCCTCTGCACTGGCCCATCTCCCACAATCCTTTCTGCTTATAGAACATGAGTGCTAAGTTCCCCCCAATACCTCCTCATATCAGAACACTTCTTCAAAGGAATGAGGCTCTTCCTTCAACCTGTCAAGGAACGTAATCTCTTGTCTTTCCCAAAGGTTTCCTGCTGCCTGCTCTACTCTCCAAACTTCAACTCAAATTTCCTTTCAGATATTATTTAAATTTGATCAAAGAAATGACTTCTTCTTTACAGAACTCCCTGGGCAACCTTATAAGTTGGTATGACAGAACTGTCTGGGTGCTTTCAGGCTACCACTTTTCATTGTTACCAGAACTCTATGACCTATACTACCACCCCCACTTTAGGAGAAACTGAGGCTCAGAATTAGAGTGCAGAAAAGCCAGAACTTAAGTAAAGGCTCTTTTCCCTTACTCTGAATTTCTTAAGCATGTTTGTATAGTCTCTGTCAAACTGTCTCACTGTTAATATTATCTTGTGGTCATTGGATGCACACATGTCAAGAGGCTTGATATCTTCATTACAGTATTGGCACTACCTGGACAATTTAATTATGAAACAAGCAATTACTTTCAACTCCACACACTGAAAATGCACTCATTTTAGAGTGAACGTTAACATTTGGTGATCCGTTCCCCTATCCAATCTACCTCCTCACCTCTCTTTGCCCATGCCCGTTCACTGCCCTCAGCACATGGCCTTGTCCATGCCCTTTCATGGCTCAGTGGCACCACTGCTAGATGGTGGGGAAAGGCCTACATCTCAAGCTCTGTATTACTGATCTATTATGGAGAAAAGTTTTATATGGGAAGAGGCTAAAGTAACTCTCTAAAATAAGGGTTTGATGCTATATGTGAACTATGCCCAATATCAGATATAAGCTTGAGTTGGCTACATTAAAGAAATTTCACATCATTTAAATAATTTAAATAATTGACTACCATGATTTCCTGATGCTACTGAGGCCAACGTGTTCAATACTCCTATTAGTACCTTAATGTAGTGTTGTGGTGAATAAGATCTGTCAAGGGTCTGGGTGCTTTTACTGCCCATACTGGGTCCTTTCTGCCTATTCTGTACCCTCCTCTTCTCTTTCCTCAAAAACATTCCCTTCTCCTTCTCTTCGCTCTCCTGAATCAACATTCCACATGGGGGTCTTGTTTACTTCAGAGACTGAGCACCAAGCAATCAGTGCATGTTTTTACAAACACTTCCTTCCTCTTTTTCAGTGTTGGAAAACTGCGGTCTTTTCAGAGGCCTGGCCCTCTGCTGATCTTCCTTGTGGAAACATCTCTTAGGCCATTTTGGATAGGGAGGTTGATGTACTCCCCAGTTCCCTGAATGCCACAAAGACTCTACCCCAAACTGCTGGGCCCATCTCTCGGCCTCCTCTGTAAGGTAAGGGGGTGGAGACCATACAAAAGTCATTTTCAAAGTAGGTTCTGTAAAGCATTAGGCCTTCCCCCAAAGAGGTTTGCTAGTTAAATTAGTTTAAAAAATTACTAAATATACCTCCTTTGAACAATCACAATGCATAAAAGCATATTAAAGGTTTTAGAATCTTTAAGCAAATTCTTTTAATCAAGCATTCCTCAAATTTATCTGACCACAAAATCCTTTCTTCTTATTATACTTATTCACATCCTGATTAATTAGTATTACAGAGAAACTTTTGAAAATGCTGCACTAGAGGCACCTTAAAGCTCAGTAGAGTGTAAACATTTTATAATTCTGAATACGACCCAACACTTAATACTTACAAAACACCAGGATGGATTTTTATAAACTACCCATGAAAATTGGTCTCAATATAGCGTGGACCAGAATGTTCACCTATTAGTAGCTATATTACTTGGTAACCTAAGAGATTTAAATCTAGATTCTTTCCTACTGAAGCAACCCAATTAGTGAAATACTATATCCAGACCTAACTCTCTGTGTGTGTTAGAAAAAATGCTACCAAACACAACCTTAATTTGGGAAGTTCTAAAGCACGTAATGAATGGAAATTAATTACCAGTAATCACAGAAACAGACACATTGGGGGGCCAAGTGGTCCTGAATTCACCTGAAGAGTGAATACCTAAAGTCAATAAATTTTTTTTCCGGTTAATTTCTATACCTGGGCAATATTCCTACAGATATCAAGGCTCACATATGGAGCATTTGTAAACTTTTGACAAGAAAGGTGGTGACCCCACACCACTCTGGAATACTGAGCATGGGGGTGGGGAGTAGAAGAAAGGGTATTCTCTAGTACTTTCCCATCTGGCTCCAAGAGATTTTCACTAATTCCACTGTTATTTCTTACCATCTTGCTACTTCCCTGACAATAGTAGTTTCTCTCATACTCAGAAATCTTTTGTCCTTAAATTTTATAACTCCCAAACTCATTTCTCCTCCTTCCTCTTGTGCCAGTGATTCACAGTGTGGGGGGTAGTCTGACATTTAGTCAGTAGATGATCGTATCTAATAAATTATATCCTCTGGCCTAGAACTTGTTTTAGATACTATATAAATTAGCTAAGTGAGATGTGCTCCCTCAACCTTGTTTAACTAAAATATAACCCCCAACTTGCAAGATACCCCATAAGATTTCATGTCAAAGTAGTGGATGTTAAGGTAACTTGAAATAAGACTTACAAAAGGCAATGCTTACCAGCTGAAGGGTGAAGGGTGAAGGGTGAGGAAGCATAGGGAAATGATAATGTCAAAAACATTCTAAACTAGTTGCATAATGACAAGACTGAGGTAAGCTACACCTTTGACCCACCTCGTTCTTTTATTGTATCTGAGATTGTATTGGTTTCAACAGCTTACATGAGGTGAGGTACATTTCCACCTTTCTAACTCTCAATATCTTTAAAGTCAGACAAAATGTGCAGGTTAGCTTATCAAGCAAAAAAACCACAGTACACAAGGCACACCCATGAGAAGATTCATGAGGAACAACACAAGTAAACCAACCTAGCATCTAATTGTTCCTATTAGGTTAAGAAGAAATATTCTCCCTCCCAGGCTTTCAGTAGGAACTGTTATAAAACACCATCTTAAAAAATATATATATGTGGCACCAATCTGATTTAAAATCGCACACAGCTCAAAATACAGCAGTAGAAGAAAGTAAAGAAAATACCAGTGGTCTGCATTTTCCAATAAATTAACCTGTGGATGCGGCACATCCTAAAAGAACAACATATAGGTAAAATCTGCCAATTCTTTTAAAATTTAAAGTTTGTTAAGTAAAATTACACACTTAGGTATCATGACAAAATTAACACCAAAGTATAATGTGAATCTCAAGCTTCAGTTACTTTTGCTGAACTCCAGGACTAGACTGCTCACCAAAAATCACAGAGGATGTATATTTTACCACTGACTGCTAATAATATGTAACTAATCTGACCTGTCAAGCCATTTGTCATTTAGCTTTGTGGCACCCATCCCTTTGCACTATGAGAATTGAGATTGTAAAAAAGTTGGACCACTCCCCGATAGCGACTGGAACTCTTTATCATCTCTTATTTGAAAAACACATACCTGAAAATGGATTTGAGGATTCCTTGAACTAAACTGGTACCCACCCCCTGGAATCTGAAACCACAAGATGGGACTTCAGTTTAAAACAATCACATAAATACTGAGTCAGAAATATACAGTATTACCACTGTTTACTCAGTACACTGTACTGTTTATTCCTTAAGAGGGATTACCCCTATTTTACTAGTGAAATGGCTTGAGAAGCACAATATCAGTAATGCACTTATTCTTAAATCTGCTGTCACCATGACTTGGATCACTAAGCACAGGTGCTGGCACACAGTAGGTACTCGTATTTGAATGAAGGAATCAGTGACCAACCCTAGGTAAATCATTCAACTACTCTATAGACTTTAAACTTTCCATATATAGAAGTAGGCTCTCTCTGGCCTGCTTTCTCAAGGTTTGATTGGGCTTGATGAAGGCACTCTGAAACTTTGACATCAAGACAATCAGAAAAAAGGATGCTTCCACTTCATGCAAAAGTCACACAGAGAAATTATATGTCATGATCACCATGTTCAGGCTCATCTGACTTTCACCGTACACTAAGTATCACTTCTTCAGAAAAAAGTCTCCCGAACCCCAAGTTAGTAACTCTCCTTGAGCACCCTATTTTCCCTCTGTGGTACACACAATAGTCATTATGGTATCTGTTTTTTTCTTTGTTAAACATTTGTCTTCCTGTCTAGACTTCAGACATCCTGAAGGTGGGAGTCCCGTGGGCTTTGGTAACAGACCTTCTGTTTCTTGCCCCTGGAAGAACCTGGCACGTATGTTTAGTAAATATTTATTCAATAAATATTTGAGAGCAAAAAATCCAGCCAATGGCACTCCTTCAATACACTCAAACAATAAAAGCTTAGAAATTAAGGGAAAGAACATGAGGTGATCAAAAGTTGAATGTTCAGAACACCACTCTTCTCTCAACTTGAAACCAAGTTTCTCCCTGGCAGTAACAGTGATAAAAGAAGTAACTGTGCCGTGGTGCATCCGTGAGCCATTTTACAGCTTTCAAAACGCTTTCATCACATATGTGGTCTCATGACTGAACGTCTTCAAAGAGCTCATACAGAACTCTCTGTGGTTTCACAGGAATGTTTTAAAGCACGGTGACAGGTATATAACCTATCTATGCTGAGAGATTTTCTAAATGACTTATAGACTTGTCTGGAAATTTTTTTTAGTGCCCACTGCATAATACTCCCTCTGCAAACTAGCTGGAACAAAGCCCTTTTTAAAAAAAATTTCAGAGCACTGAAATAAATACTGGTTCCAAATCAAGTCTTCAGGCATCTTAGAACAAAGTAGCTCTCTTTTCTCCAAGGACAGGGAAAGGCGATCTGAAGCTGCTGCACGCCAAAGGGGCTTCCGAAGGATTGTTGGTACATTGAGCTGCACATGGAAGGTTCCAAAGTGAACACTTAACACCCTTCCAGAGGTGTGGAAAAGAATAGGAGAAAGACTTATATTTAAATTAAAAAACTTAAATGCTCTTTGGTGATTTTGTTTTTTTTAGTTTTCTATGACTATATGAAAATTCATAAACAGTAAGATGACACAGTGGATCAGAATTCTGGCAAATGTTATAGTAATGGAAGTGCTGTAGTTCTAAAAGTCTCTGACAGAACAAAAGTTAAATGGGACACATACAGCTTCCTATTATCTGTATTCTTTCTTAATAATCTGATTTTAAAACAATTTCATCTTAGAGGTCATGAACACCGCAAACCATAACTTAACTAGCTTATATCTAATCCTACATCATTTTTGGATTCCAACAGGTCAAAGCCCAAAAGAAGTTCTTTTTCAAAGCTTTGACACAAGTGAGCAAAATACTTGTCTTTAAAAAATATCTTCTTCTTTCTATCTAAGAAATATGTTTGGAAATATGGGTTTACAATAACAGTATCTTATATCTCCATCAAATTTTATGAATGTCAACGTGTTTGATACACAGTATTTAATCCAATTCACACAATAATCTTGTGGAATAGGCAGGCCAAGACTTTTATAAATGGAGAACATGAGGTTCCAAAAGGTTAAGTTTCTTGACCCAGGGTCATAAGTTACAAAATGGAAGAACTAGGGCTAGAAGACTTTCTGATCACTAGACCACTGCTATTTCTAAAGAACTCTACCATTCTGGCCCCTATCAAGCTGTTGTTCACTTTTTATCCCTCACCAAAACAAGCAATGAGATAGCAATATCCATAACTTCAAGCATGTAGAATACATAAAGAGAGTGTAAGATATTTCCTTCTAAATAATGATCATAACCCACTACGACCCTGCATAGTTTCAGGTTTTAGAAACATTATAAAATTATGAGTTGCTATTACTTGGTCTTGTATCAAGCCTATACAGAGAGCAAAACTTTGCATCAGTAAAGGACAAAAAGCATGTTTTCTCCCCTTATGAAAGACAAGGGAGTTTCATGACAAGCATTAGAATCACTAAATCCAAGTTGCTCTACAGTCTAGGGTAAGGTGAGGACTGAAAAGTGGGATAAAACTCAGAGTGTCACCTTTCCTGTTTAGCAGGGTGGGGGTAATGGCAAGAGGGCTCAAGATGAAAGAATGCTGTGAACTATAGAATGTGGGTGAGAGAGGGCTTATCTTTTTATAAAACTGAGTGACTCAGTTTTTTAAAGGGAGAAAAGTTGGATTCTTCATGTAAAAATACCTTGAACATCTGTGAATCCTAGAGTTTTATAGGAAAAAAATCCATGTTAAGTTCTTTAATCTGTTTTCTTATCTATAATGTACACTGGGCTGTTACATTTGCACAACACCTAAGTAAAGCTACAGAAAGGCCTATCAAATACCCTCTGTAGAATATAAGGGTCAAAGCAGGATTTATCTATACAATAGGCCTAACTCTGATCTTTGGTAGCAAACACACTATTCTATAAAGTCAGTGGTCTTCAACCCTGGATGCATATTAGAATGAGTTTTTAAGAAAATACTGGTGCCCAACCCTGCTCCAGACCAATGAAATCAGAATTTCTTTAAAGTAGCGACAGGCTGGTTCTAGAGTCCAGCTGGAGTTGAAAACCTCTGGTCTAAGCACTTTGTAATCCAGTTTCAAATGCCCCAACATGACATCATTTTCATATTTTCCTATGAAAGAAATATTCACAGTACCAGGACCAATAACCTCAATCGCTAGAAACATCAGAATTTCATAAGCTGAATGAGTTTATTAGTTGGATATAAGGGGACATTCTTTAGTTAGTCACAAATACTACACTTAATTAATACAAACCATTAAAAAAAGCAAAAATTCTTAAACCAGAACAAAACATTAGAACTTTTTTTGAAAACACAGGAAAACTTTATATAATTATGAACATGTAATTAGGTAATGCTCATTTAAGTATGGCTTAAGTATTACACCATATTTTAAAATTTATCTTCAACTGAATAGTTGTATTCTACATTGAAAAATATTTGATTTTTGGAATTTTCCCACAGATATTAGAAAAGGCAAATAAAGAAACCAGAAGTACAAGACACCCTATTACACAGGTATATGAAATCAGTTCAAGTTTCCACTGCTCAGAGTACAAAGGACTTCTCAGAAACGTTACTGCAATCATATTGCTCATTTCTTACTCAACACAGTACTACTGAAAAGGATGTTGCTAAGTTCCCACCTTAACTGCCTTATGTGTTGTTCCTGTGACAGCTGGAGTCAACAAAGATAAGTTTAGCTTCTGGAAAAAACGAAATGCCAACCTTCTTTATTTTTAAACTTGCTCTAAAACTCTTCCATATAATCTGATCTTACAAATTTTGCAATAGCTATATATTAGTTAAAGCTGGAGAATGAGTAACTAAACCTGGTCTAAGTTGTATGCTTAAGCAAAAATAAAAATAAAAACAAGTGCTATGCAATTTTTAGCATTTTATAAAAATCTATTCATATTCAAAGGGGGCTTAGACTAAAAATTTCAAGACAAAAAAAAATAAGACAGTCTAAAACAGATGTACTATCCTAATTAAACCTAGGTGGCCTAGCTGGGAAAATATTTAAGATTCCTATTCTATAAACTTCCTAATTTAGAAGAAATCAATAGCTGCTACAGTAAGGATAAAGGACTATGAAAGGTTAGAGAAGAATTTTGTTTTTGTGTTTCCATTTCTAGGTCAGTGAGTTGTAACCAAATATATCCAGGAAAATGGTATAAACTTACATGACTTATCATAGATTCAACAGCTTTTACATAATGGTTTAGTTCTCGATCCATCATAGCAAATTCAACCATTGCCTTGTCCATACTGTATTCGCTACTCACTTCAGCTGAAAGAAAAAGAAAGCAATTATTGTTTTCTATTTAAAATGCCATATCTGGAAAAAGTTGCACCAGTATAATAAATAGTCAGTCTAAACAATTTTGTAAAGGTATTATATATTTTGTAAAGACCTCCTTAACATATGGCTGCTTCATGCAAAATTCTAAGAATATGCCCAGTAGAAGAAGGCTCAAAGGCAATGTTGTGGGTGGAAAGAAAAGAAGCCTCAGACTCAGGAGTTCCAGGCTGTGCCTTACTTGTGTGATCTTGACCCAGTTCCTACACATCCTTCAGCCTCAGTTTCCTTATCCGGGAAAGCAGCCTGTCATACATCTGTACACAAACCTCACAGGATTATTAGAGATCAGATAAGGCAGATTTTCACCTCTAGTAGGTTAGGGCATGTGGACCAATCCTCCTGTTGAAAGCAACTGAAATGACTGGATAAATAGAAAAAAAGGAAAGAAAGAAAGAAATCCTAAAAATAAAAGAGCATGAGATAGTCAGAAACAATCAGGGCAAAATCTAGGGAAAACCAAAAAAGAGAAACAGCACAGAGAGCTAAAGCCGCACCCCCTCCCCCAGTCAGCTGGGTCTCCACTCCTCTAGGTAAAGAGCCGGAATTCATCCCACCTGCTCCTCCTGGCTGCAGGGAGGCTGGCCTTGGCCACTCGGCGGAACAGAGGGAAGAGGGAGAGAAAGCAAACCTGCTTCTGAAAAATTGTGGCCACAAGCCAGCCCTCCTGGATTTGCAGCCCGGATTCCCCTCACTTGAGTGGTCCAGGGAACGTGAGCTCTGATCTTGATGTGAGGTGGCCTTACATGGCCACTACCCACAGGTACTCCCCTCTGGAGAAGAGACTTTCATCCTAGGCCTCACATAATCCTTACAAATAATTGTGAAGGCTAATGCACAGATTATAGAAGAAAAAAATAAAACACACACACATAAAACCTTATAAACGCTAAAAAAAACCCCACAAGAAAACAAGCCATCAAGGTAAGAATCAACAGAAACAGATCCACAAATATTTCAGATATTGGAATTATCTATTAGTCCGAGTGTGAAACAACTATGCTTACTAAGTTTAAAAATTAAAATACCTACAGGGAACAGGAGACTATGAAAAGTGACTAGCAAATTGAAAAAGCAAGGTAATGTTCTTAAGTGCTTTTCAACTGTTTTTCCAAGCTCCCAAATGAGTTTATTTTTGAAAGTACAGAGAAATGTGACTTTGGCATGAAAAATGCTATGAAAGTCTGCAAAATAAATAGGATGATGGTTCTCATTATCAAGGTCCCATGGATGCTAGCAAGACTTGAACCAGATAGCAATTTCAAATAACACAAGGCCAAGGAGACCTTTCCTGCCAAGGAGAAAACAAGCGATGGCTGGGTCAGTGTTTGATGGAATGAAGCCTAAGGGAAGACTCTCTGGAGGCCATTTGTGGTTCCCACGCAGCCTCATCTGAGGCTCTAGGACCCAAGGATATGGGGACAGGCTGAAGGACCTAAGTGATGAATAATGCAGCCTTAGGCAACAAAAGGAAAACACTAGAAGAGATCAGGCAGCTAGTCCTGAAAACTGACAATCACACCACACCTGGAAGTGATGCCCAGTCAGGTAACTTGTAGCTGAGGTCCGTGTCTTGGCCTGCTGCAGAAAAGGGCTAGAGAACAGAGACCCAAGACAGGAACTGGAAGAGGCTCCCTAACAGTTCTGGAAGAGAGGCCATGAGAAAGGCCACATCAAGTAGCAGCCCTCCATGGCTACTTCAAGGTTCCTTCTGTGATACTTCTTGTGCTTCTTGTTAACACTTATTCCCCTACTGCAGTTCTAACCGCTTTCAAAGCTGTGATTTGTGTTCATGTTTCAGAAACACCAGGCAAGGGAAGGCACAGGGAATCTGTGCCTAGTCCTACTAAAGGATTGCAGTGAGGAAAGAAGGGCACAGTGTTGCACGAAAAAAGGGTAAATAGACCAAATAAATCACTGAAGAATTCAGGAGGAAAAAAGGGATCAACATATAGGGAATTGGCTGCTGACTAAAAAGGTCTGTGAGGTGGGGAGTAGTGAGGGGCGGGGGAAAGACACGCACACTGACCAGCCAGAAGGTCCCTGCTCCTTCACTCCTCAGTATACAATCTCAGCTGCAAAATTCTCCCTCTCCTGCAGAAAAGCCCTTCCTAAAAATTGACAGCAAATTCTATCCTACACATCCTTCAAGGACTGAACACAGGCCTTTCCTGCTTTGAAACTATACCAGCCTAGAAGGATCTCTTCCTTCACTTAATTTACCTTAACTACTACACCTGATACTTGGCACTTTTAGCCACAATCTTGTCTTCCTATATGCATTTGCCTCATTTCTCCAAACAGATTTTAATCCATTTGAAAGTAAGAAAGTGGCCCTAGCCTTCTTGGGATTCAACAAAGAACTGTAACAATTCTTCCTTCAATATTCTTATATGGCCATTATTTAACACATTTGAAAATTAGTCCTTTGCCAAACTGTAAATTGTTCTGCGTCAGATATTCAATTGAATTAAAATGTAAAAAAGACATGTGATAATTAACTCATTTGCCTATTATATTTTCATTGTGGTTTTTCCACAGGAAAAAGGATGGCCCCAGTGCTTGGTAGATTTACACAAGATGTCAATATTCACAGAGTGACAATCCCAGAGAGTAATGTATTTCTGCACCACGCCTTTCTGCAAGCCTGGCATTAGAGAAGATCAGTGCAGATGATAAAGCTTAGAAAGTTAAGGACAATGATGAAAAAAATATACAATAATAGCTGTTGCTAAGAATTAGTAAGCACTTCGTTATGTGCCAAGATTATTCCTTGCACACATATTTACATTAAACCCCACAGCAACATTAGGAGATAGCGAGTTTCATCTCTACTTTACATATGAGAAAACTGCGATGAGGTAAGCTGCTGAAGCAACTTGCTCAAGGCCACGGAAGTAGTGAATGGCAGACCTGGTCTCCAACTCAGGCTTTCTATCTGCAGTTTGCACACTTGCCCACCTGTGCTAAAAGGTGCTCAAAGATGAGAAGGACAGGCACCTCCAACTCACCCAAGAATAACTTGGGAACAAACTCTCCAGATGGGAGAAAGTCAAGGCCCTGAGATGCTCTCAGTTCCCTGGTGATCGTTCCAAGTAGGACACCAGCCAATGCCACTCAAATGCTATCAAAACTGGAAAAGCTTTTCCAATTCCTTAAGTATAGGAAGATGGTAACAGAAGAAAGTGATTATCCCCCTTTTCAAAGATTACCAAATTTTAATGGTGAAGGTAACATTTCACATCAGCAAGGCTGACTGGGTGGGTTACAAAAGCAACCAAATAACCCACTGGAAGCTCCAAGAATAACTAAATCATCTCTGGCTGCTAAGACGTCAGACCCGCACCAGGCCAAGAGCACTGGCAGCAGCAGACGGAAGCAGCAGCCGCACTCGGGCAGCGGCAGAGACATGGCCAAGGGGAAGGGAGGAGCCCTCGGGCCTACGGTGCAGAGATACTTCTAAGTAGCGCCCCCTGACCGAACCATTCCTGTTACCCACGGCTCTGACTGCCTCTTCCTTGGCCAAGCAGCTCGGGAGTCTAGGCATATGCACACTTCTTTACGTGCCATTTGACGGTCATCTATTCATTATAACCAACCCTTGCTGTGTTACTCAGATGAACCTGTGATAGACTTGAACATTCACTTACAAGGCAATAAAGGCATGGGGAAGGGTCCTGGGAAGAGTCTGGTGTCTCTGTGAAACCTGCACTCACAAATTCAGAAACCGTCCCTTGTATAATGTTAGAAAACTAGGTTGGAGTCAGTTTATGGGGATCTTAAATGCCTAGTTAAGAGGTTGAGACAGGGTTTAATTCTCAGTGAGAGTGACCAAAAGCTTCCAAACGAAAGTCATTTTTAAATCAAGTCATGAATTAAGATGATGAACTCAGTTAGCCGTAGTATATGGAATGAACTGGAGTTGGAAAAGGCTGACTTATAATAACGGGTGGAAACAGAAGAGAAGGTATGGGTGACAAACATTATAAATCACAGAAGGGAGGGAGGGAGGGAGAGAGAAGGAAGGAAGGAAGGAGGGTAGGAAAGAAGGGAGGGAGGGAGGGAGGGAGAGAGGAGGGAACTGTTCCAAGAAGTTGATACAATAACTAGCTGAAATATGCCCCCCATCCCTGCCCCAGTAAATGAACTCCAGAGGGCACAGTAATCTGATTTACATTATAAAATTATAACTGTTTCTGTAAGTATGCCAGTATGAAGGCTATCCCCCTACAAATCTGTGTGCCTTGTCCCAGTGATCCTGGTCAGCACTATCTCAAACACTGTGGACTGACTGCTAATAATACCTGGAGAACTTTTAAAGTGTTACTTAGACCAGGAAGAGCCATAGAATAGAACTAAACCCATTCTTTAAAGACAGTTTCTGTTTCATTTTGTTTTTTTCAAACGAAAGAGTTGCAAACCCTAGATAATCAAATAATTTTATTCACTAAAGGAAAGGATGCTTTTTAGACTAAACAGCTCTGATATTTATATAACATAGAAAGTATCTGAATGGATGTAGTTGGCCTGCATATAATTTTCCTCAAGTTAGATAAACCTATAATTATGCAATCTAAGCAGCCACACTATTCATTAGACACGTCATTTGTTACTCAGTGTCAAAATGCACTAACAGCATATTATAACTATTACTATTCTTTTTGAATAGGCACTAAAGTTACACGATTAGTTAAACATTAAGCAGAAATTGGTGATTTCATTTGAAGATTCTACTTAAAACAAAATTCATGAGACTTTGATGAAAGGAAGATGATGGCTGAGAAAGAAACAAGTAGAAAAGCAAAACAGTGACAATCAATGCCAGTTGTCTTGAATATAAAATACTCGGGTAAAAGAAAGAAGTCTGGAGAAAAATGAGGGCAAAGAGGTCTGAGAAAGGAAAGGAAGGGAGGAGATAAATAGCTATTTTTACAGATGTAGCCTCATGCAAGAAAATTTCCATGTTGTTTTTTCATGGCTAAGAGATGTAGGTAGTAAGCCTGTAGCAATACAGTAATCCTTACATAACACAGCATGGACTCCTGAGAGTTTATCCAGGGTGGGTTCCAAGATTGTCTAGGGTCTATTCACACATTATTTGCTCAATATAATGCCATTTTCTAGGCTAAAGGTTAAAAACGGGGGAGCAGATTCTTTATCTTGCCTTCCCCAAGGTATTATCAGTACACCAATCAAGCTTTTGTTCCAGACCAGCGACCAGTTCTGCAAGAATGGAAAGTAAGTGATGCAGCTAAGAGATGCAGCCTCAGGATCAGCTCTTCTCAATAAGGCCCTCCCTGGCCATAGCTGCCCTGTAGCCACAGCCTCAGGCATGCATTACAGAGAAATAAACTCTCTTCCCGAAGGCCCAGCCCCGAGGTTTGGGAAGCAGGGCTGAAACAGGAGCCAGAGCACACAGTACCTAGAGCCAGGTAAGTTCCCTCATCATCCCTAGGTCTTCAGAAGAAAGGCCTTCAGTGACAGACTTTAAAATGAAGACACTCCCCCTCCTCTTTCCCCTGGCAGGTCCAAACACACCTCTATACTAGCTCATTACTCTCCCAGATGCCTTTTTGCTCTGCTCTGCTGTTCCCTATGATCTCAGCTACAAAGATCCTTTTCCAGAATCCTTCCTAATCCCCAGAGTAGAACCAAATGCTTCATGCCTTATAGATTCATAAAGCTTTTTACCTTTTACAACTAGGGCACGTGTGCATGGGTGAGATAGGGAGGCATGCCCTCAAAACAAATTGCACCTAGTTACCCCTTCCAACTTTTTGTCTCCGGTTCAACTGCAGTTTTGCCCTTGGCCAAGTTGTTTCCTGAAATTTTGTCCTTAACAAATAAAAACTGCAGAGTCAGATGTTTTTTATTCTACAAAGTCATGTACAGGCATGTCTGGACAGGAACAATCCCAATTATAAACAGTTGATTAAATTCAACTCCAACGCATTTCATTAGTAAAATACCAATCTGAGACAAAGCAGCCATTTAGTGTTCTTAAGGGGTTGCTGACTCCAATTCAACATGAATCATACACTCAGAAGGTCTGATAAATATTCAGTGCCATTAAGTATGTATGTCCATTTTCACAGGGAGGAAGGAAGGAAAGGGGGCAGGTATAATCACCTGACTGTATTTTAAATTTCCTAAAACGGATAGGGCATAGAGTAGGGAGGTTTTACTTTCTGAACCAGAATATTTCCTCATCTCTTTAAATTAAAATTTGATTCTTCTGTATTTTGAAAACAAGAAATGTCTTCTTTTTGGATAAACTCAAATAAATGACAATATAAAACCATAGTGTTCCTTTCCTTCCTTCCACAAAACAAAAGACAAAACAAAAAACCCTTCCTCTATTAAAATATAGCTCCCACTATCTCTAGCAACACTTATCCACATGCATACCTACCTCGATGAGTAGGTGTGTGTGTCTGTTTTTCCTGGCAGCCAAGTATTAAGCAATCACTATACATTCATCAAGAGTCAAATTTAATGACTTACTCACTGCTTGAGCAATATTGAGTAGAAACTTGGTTACTCCTCACCGCACTGTACTTTAGTCATAATTATTCCTCAACAAAGATATTAGTGTGGAGAAAAAATTAAAATTGAATCCATATTTTATAACTGCCTCCCACCAGAAATAACAGTGAAGAATAGAACAGTGCAGGACACAAACTAACAAGCAAGCAACTGGTCCTTTTATAAACAGAATATGGGCAAAATCTTCAAGAAACAACGACCTTTATAATCATCTTTGCCCACCTATGTAACTTTCTTATCCTAATAATACAGAAAAGGGAAGCTATATAATATGGTATCTCAAAGCCAGCAGTGGAATAAGATTACATTCAAATCTAGGCTATATTACTGCTAGCTATATAGTCTTTGACAAGTTACTTTATTAGAGTCTCAGTTTTCTCCTCTGTATCATGAATACAGTATCAGTTACCAAGCAGATATGCAGACTAAATGAGAAAATGTAGATAAAATGATCAGCACAGGGCCTGGCCTGCGGTAAGCACTAACAAAATATTTCCTGTCACTATAATGTTTGCAGAATGGAGAACTACTCTGTAAATGTAATTAGTCTAAATGCTGAAAGCATTTTGCTCTTAGAACCAATATCAAGTGAAAATCATCTCTTAACACTCCACTGTTTCTACTACCTTGAGATCAATGCTCTAAATTGAACTTCCAGGACTGCAAGGCTCTGTAAACCACCCCCACAGCACACTCACACACTCATGTCCAGAAGCTCCCTACCTAGCAAATGCCTACCAAGCACTTACTACATGCCAGGAAGAGGGAAAAAGTGCTTTAAATCAAGGAGCAGCTAATCTTGCCCACAGAAGAAAGGTTTAGCAGGTGGGCGGGTACACACAAACTGTGTCTTGAAGGATGAGTAAGTGTATCACCAGACAGGGGCAGAGGCTAAACCAATGTCCTTACTCCTCTCCTCAGAGGCTGACTTAAGAATTTACATCTGCAACCAAAGCACTGGGGGGTGAACAGAGGAGAAAGATTAAAAAAAGGAACAAAATCTCACTGAATGCTGACAACGTGTAGGCACTTTGAACACACTACTCAACCCATCCTTGGTTACAATCATGTGAACCAGGTGTTATTACACATAATATCAAGATAAGGAAACTGATCATCACAGAGGCTCAATCATTTGCCCAGGTCACATTGTTAATAGACGGCAGAGTTAGGAACTGACCTCAGGTCTGACTGAAAGTTAGCATGGAAGACACATGCTACAGTATCTGAACTACCACACAGAAATAAATAAAACACACTCATGCAAAAGTCATGGAGGAATGACTACTGGGTTCTCTAGCTAAAGGAATTCTCCTAAACATTACCTTCTTTTAAGAGAGAGAGACAAGAAGTGCAAGAGACTGACTGACTGACGTAAATAACTCTACCCCAGAGAAATGGAGACCAACTTTCACTAAAGAAGCAGATTAGTTCCTTAGGGCGAGTAGTTAATATTCTATAAACAACCACAGTAAGCCTATAGCTCAAAATATTGCTTGGAGAAAATTCTATGAAAATTTGAGTTCCCAAAAATCACAGAGATTAATCTCTGGACACAATGTAGTCTCTACCACTCATCAAAATCACTATGAATCCCAGGCCAAGGGCATCTATCACTTTGAAACATAACCACAGAGCTCTTTTGGGTAACAAGGCCCTTGAATCTTCAAAGATCAAGTTTGTCTTTTATGTGACTTAAATCCTTATTTTACACTTTCTTGCCTATTTCTTCCTATCTAATCCCTGGTAGACTGGAAAGATAAAGTCAAGGCAGTAGCATTTCCATCTAACATAATTTCAATGACTGCCATTTCTCCCTGGTTTTCAAGTCTTTGGCTTTGTCTAAGTTCTAGTTAAAGGGTGAGGCCTGAAGGCCCAGGAGGCTTAAGGAAAAAAGCCTGGCTTTGATTTCTGGCTAAGCACCAAAATTTTGGCATGAATTTGTGGCGGCAAAGACAAAAGGAAGTGAGGCTTAAACTTCATGTGATTATCGAGAAAATTAAATGGGAATGTAGGCAAAGCACCTAACATGATGTCTTCAACACAGCAGGTGCTTAATATATGGAGTCTATTTTACTGTTAACTAAGTGTACTTTGCAATATTCCCCAATACAAGTCTTTTATTTCGCTTAAGCTAGGACCTATTGAATCACAGATTCATCTTACCTACTTTCTAAAATTAATAAAGCATATGGTTAGGAAACTAAGCATATGGTTGAAAAACTCAAACAGTACAATAATGTAGTTTCTCCAATTCCAAACTCCCTCCCCAGAGGCAACCACTGTATTGAGGTTCTTGGAAATGTAATCCCATGGACATATTCTACATATAAGGCACCCTCTTTTAAAAAGCAATACAGAGATTAAAGTGCTTATAGAAGCGCCAGAAGGAAGGAAATAAAAATGGCCAAACCTGAGGGAAAACTACTCTCAGAATCCTTTATATTGAAAATCCTATCAATATTCTCTCTGTGCCTGTCTTCTGTAAGTGCACATGAAGAGGAAGAACAGCCAGTGACTGCTTCGGTTTAGTGTTAGAATATCCACTGTAAAATAACAACACAAAGGCAAACAAACACATCTGGGAATACTAGAAAACAGGAAAGGAGCGATGCTAAACAAAGAATAAAATATGAGTGTTAGAGGAGAAACTGCTATTCACCCAGTGAACAAATATGTACCAGGCACAGCCATACGCCGGGCACTGTGCTGGGTGCCCAGGAGAGAGCAGAACAAGGTAAACACTATACCTTCTCTCAGAGAATTTCTGCAAATTTCTGCCCCATGCTAAAATTTCTACAAGCCCCGATACAACTCCCAGGCCTTTGTTTGGCCGTTGGTATGATGGGAAAGCTTGTTCTACTGAGCAGCTCTAATTATTAGAGTCCCTCCAAACACAGAGCTGATTCAGCACCTCCCTAGGATAATTTCGGGCAATTACAACAATAAATCGAATTACTCTTTCCCACTTAACTTATTTATGCCTCACAGCCTCCGTATAGTGCTTTTACTCTGTTTTATGTTTAGGTTTAGGAAACTGAGGCTCAAGGGCTCAAGGAAGGTAAGTGATTCCACTGAAATCATGCCTCAGTGTCAGAAGCAGGACTTGAACCCTAACCGTCAATTCCAACTTGAGCTACAGAAGAGCTCCTTGCTGGGCCACACAGAAAGATCAGCTTCAGATCACAGCCCTTCAAAAGATCCGAAGGTAACTATTAAATAGCTCCTACCTGAGGGTCTTTGCTTCTCTAGGATATATAATTTGTCAGAGTCCTTTTTAAAAGATGGGCTCCAGAATAAAAACCATTGATTACAGCAATAGTGTCAACCAAGGAAGACTATGATAACACTGTCATCACTATGATCATGCATTGACCTTGGCAATAAAAACAACAACAGCAAAAAAAAAAAATCAACAGAAACTGCCATTAAGTCAGACCTCTTCTTTCCTATATTAGTACCACTGAGATCTTCACTCTAAAATTCAATACCGGAAACTATCAGATCTCATGGTTCTTAACTCTGGCATTCCATTTCATTCAGGAGGTAGAGGTCCTTCTAAATTTCAGTATGTCATCTAATTACCAGCTACCCTTTCCTATTTTCTGTGATCCATCAATTTGACAGCCTTGCCTTTCTTAGTTTTCTGTCAAGACATTAAATAACAGCTAACATTTATTGAGCACTTACTGTGTGCCAGACACTATGTTATGCAACTCACATGCATCATTTCATTTAATCTTTACAATAACTGTGAAGAAGACTGTACCATCTCCATTTGATAGAAGAAAAAACAGGCTCAGAGAGGTTAAGTACTTTGAACCAAGAAGCTCTTACAGCTAATGAGCTGTAGAGGGAAGACTCAAATCAGGGTCTGTTAAATAACAGAGTCTAATCTCCCAACTACCTCAATAATCATCACCCTTTGGGCATAACCCATTTCCATGCCATAAAACCTTGCCAAGTGCCTGCCTAAGATCTATGCATATTAGATTAGAAAGCATTCCTACTGTACCAGGGCAATCACCCTACCTTAAAAAAGGCAGGGTGGGAGTAGAGAGGAACTAGGGTGATCAAGAACAAAAATAACAAGCTCATAAATGAGACAGTTACTCAAGAAAAAGCTAATGACCTTTTATGCTTGCACACGGATAGTAAGTGCCTTAGACCAGCATATCTCTGCATTCATTTTAAATAAATTTACACCAGGAAAAAGGTTACAAATGGGGTCATTCTACTTTAAAATGAAAAGTTAACGAAGGAACGCTTTAATTAAATAGAAATTAAGTCCTCAAAAACTATAAACATAAGCTTGCAGGGATCTGAGATGATGTAGATTAGATTATAAAATCTATGATGGCAGTGCCTACAATCTCTGTTATTTACCTAACTCTCAAATGCTGGTCTAAAGGAGAAGCATTTTGTTCTAGGAAACATTTCTTTCTTTAAGGAAAGAGCAGAAGTGCAATCACAAATGGAGGGAACAACTGTATCTCATATCCTTATCTTTCAGAGGATAATTTCTATGCTAATTTTGGAAAACAAATTTGATTTCATGGAAACAGTGACAAATCAATTCATTAAAACTTAAATCACTGACAGCTCCAGAAAATAAGTCATAATTTACTATAAATATTATAGTAACTATTTCCATCTGACACAGCATGTTCCCTTATATTTGTACCTCCACACAGTGAAAGTTCTTGAAAGGGTGTCTGAGATTCTATAAGGTAACATTTCTTCATTATTTTTCATATCATTTCCAAGATGTTTTACTTTCATTTTATCTGACTTTAATCAGCAGGGACTCCCAATACTGATTCTGTCTCGCCTCCTTTAAAAACCTCTTTATCAAAGAAATTATGATCCGTAAACACTTAAATCTGCTAGAAATGGCTCAGAGACCTCTTTCTTGGTAAAATAAACTACTTCTGTGATGGGAATTAGCACCTACTATGTATCTGTTCTGGATTGCAATTATAATGAACTGCCAAGTGGTATAAAGAACTATTAATATTCAATGAGTGACTAACTGGTTCGGTAACACTGCGGTACCATGTATAAAATGGAAGGTCCCAATCAATCACATCGCACATGCAAGCACCCACCCTCAGCAACCAGTCACAACTAAAACAGGCAAGATCTCAATCCTGAGGTCATCTCAGCCTTCTGGGCATCCTCCACATCTAACTGTTCACCAGGTGCTATCTGTATGGCCTGCTCAAGACAACTACTACCTCCTTTCCTCCTTAGCAACTACAGCTGCCCTTTTCCAGCGTTGATGTGTTACTTCCTCAGGTTATAGCTTTTCTTCCTGAATGACTTCCTTTTCTAATCTTTTTTCCCTCCAATCCTTTTTCCACGTCGTTACCAATTATCAAGAAAAAGTCTGATGATACAATCTTATGTATCAAAAACCTACAATAGTATTTCCATTTCTGATCACGATAAAAGTACAGGGATCAAATTTATTCTCCTGCCTGAGACAACCAAAAATTTCAAAATATAGATAGATAGATTAGATAGATTAGATAGATAGATAGATAGATAAATAGATAAATAAATAAATAAATAGATAGATAGATAGATAGATAGATAGGTAGGTAGGTAGGTAGGTAGGTAGGTAGGTAGGTAGGTAGATACATACATACATACATACATACATACATACATACATACATACATACATACATAAATAAATAAATAAATAATAGTTTGCAAGACACTAGACATAAAGGAAGGAAGAAGAAGGAAAGTGACCGGGAACACAGGAGGTGAGCCCTGTAACTGCCCCACTTCACTGTCTTGAGAGAGTTTTCAGGCCACAGGGCACACAACACCAATCAAAATCTCAACTGACTTTTTTTGAAGAAATTAACAAACTGATTCTAAAACTCATACGGAAATGCAAAGGAACTCAAATAGCCAAAACAACCTTGAAAAAGACAAAGTTGGCGGACTAATACCACCCAACTTGAAGACTTCCTAGAAAGCTTCAATAATCCAGGTTGTGTGGTATTTGGGTAAAGACAGACAAACAGACCCCTAGAACTAAACAGAGTCCAGAAATACAAACAACTATATGGATAACTGATTTTGACAACAAGCAAAAGCAATTTAATGGAAGAAGATAGTCTTTTCCACAAACAGTGCTCGGGCAAGTGGGTTATCACTTGCAAAAAAACAAAAAACAGAAAACAAAAGCAAAAAAACCTTTGATTTATACCTCATACTTTTGTGTCATATTCAGAAATTTAGTCAGAATGAATCACAAACCTAAATGCAAACCTGAAACTCTAAAACTTCCAGAAAAAATTATAAAGAAAATCTTTGGGAACTTGGGTTAGGCAAAGGTATCTTAGATACAACACTATAAGTACAATCTATAAGAGAATAAAATCAAAATTCAATAATAATAATAATAAAATAGCCCAATGACAAATGGGAACAATATTTGAATAGGCACTTCACTAAAGAGATGAATGCCAAAAAAGCACATGAAAAGATACTCAGTATTGGTCACCAGGAAATGCAAATTAAAACACTATTAAGATATCACTGCATGTTTATTAGAATGGCTAAAATTAAGAAGATGGCTCAGATCAGTGTTGGTAAAGATGTGGAATGACTAGAGGATTGTCTTAATGTATTCCATACACAGATTCCTATTTTCAGACAACTATATTACTAAGAAAGTACATTTTACCATATAATTTAAGCCATGTTTAATATAATCTAATCTTGTCATAATGACTCAGAAGGGACTTCAAATGTTATATGTCTCTCCATGTCATCATTATGGTTTTACTGTACTAGTAAAGTATGGAAACATGAGTCAACAGAAATTTTTTATGTAACAGATTTCAAAGACGCCAACTTTTAGTCTATAATTATATCACAAGAGTATAATTGCTTTTTATTATCATTTGTTTTCTTCAATCCAGTGTTTCTCAAAGTATGGTCACTAGACCAGCAGCATCATCGTCACCTGGGAACTCAGAAATGTAAACTCTCAGGCCCTATACCAGGCAACTCTGAAACCCTGGGTGGGGACCAGCAATCTATATTTTAACAAGTCCTCAAGGTAATTCTGAAACTTGGTAAAATTGGAGATCCACTGTTCTAAGGTATGTTTTAAAGTTCAAACCACAAACTGCCTTATATCTGGGATTCTGAGTTCACAGAATTTTAAGATGAAAAGGAGCTGATACTTCAGATCAATGTTTTCAGCAAATCTAGAACTCAACCAGCTGTTTCCCTATTTGTATAATCCCTGAATTATTTCAGGCCTTTTATTAAGCTATAAAACCAAACTGATGTAAGGTCCCATAAGTAATGCATTCTATAAAAGCCTTTGTTTCAAAACAAACTTTTTTACTTAAATATCCTGAGTCATTTACTCACATTTATTTTTGCAACTGTACCCAACATGCCTTCCAAATTTACTAGATTTGCTTCTAATTTCAGCTACAAATTGTCATCCTCCAGTGAGTATCTGTGCAACTTTTAATTAGGCTCATCTAAGTGGAATGGATTTTTAAAATAATTCTAGTTATAAATTTTAATTGTTTCAGAGAGATACTTCAGATAGAGGCAGAATGAAAGTGGAAATGGTAGTGGACTGAATCAGGATATTTGGGGCTGTTAACAATTTTCTCAGAGACTTTGAGTTAATAACTTAATCTTTCTGGGGCTCAGTTCCTTCATTTGTAAGAGGAAATGAAGAGTAGATGCCCTAAGTGGCCATTCAGGTCTGAGCAACTATAAATCTGTATCTTAGTCTTACTCTATGGTTCCTTACTTTTATTATTATAAGATTGTTTAGTATTTATTAATATGATGTTGCCAAACTATTTTAAGTATTATATCTGTTTTTACCAATTAAAAAATTTTTAAAGATATAAGACCATCACTACACCACTGCTACTTTGAGTTGCTGAAGCATCAAAATAACAGTGTGACTTTAAGTCTCTTACTTTCTCTTCAACTGGCTAGTTTGTGTCTGAAACTATGAGAAGGCATAGCATGAACTGCCAAAAGTAAAGATTTCACAATATCATAAACACCACAGACTCTGGAGGCAGACTGCCTGGGCTTGAATTCCAGATCTACTACTTAAGAACTTCTTGTGATACTGGGCAACCTACACTTTCTAAACCTGAATTTTATCAATCTTCTGTTAAGAGAGAATAACAATAGTATCTTCTTCATAGAAATTAAATGAGCTAATTAATAAAGAACGCTGAACAAAGAGCCTAATAAACACTCAATAAGCATCAGATATTTTTATTAATATTACTTGCAAAACTGGCCCTCTATTCAGAAGCTACCAGAACTGATCTGCAATTCAAGTTAGTAGACACACACACACACACACACACACACACACACACACACACACACACACACACCTGCTTTGTGCAAGGCACCTCACTACCCACCATAGGTGTAAGGGTTCTTAAACTTCAGGATGTATCAGAATTACTTGGGATGCTTATTTAAAATGCTGATTCCTGAGAGATAAAAGCACCCTTATGTTTCTTGCTACATTATTTACAATAGCCAAGATATAGAAGCAACCTAAGAGCCCATCAGTAGATGAATGGATAAAGAAGATGTGGTACATATAATATACACAATGAAGTATTATTCAGCCATTAAAAACAAAATAAATCCTGCCATTTGCAACAACATGGATGGATCAAGAAGGTTTGCTCAGTGAAATAAGGCAGGTGAAGAAAGCCAAATACTGTATGATTTCACTTATTTGTGGAATACAAAAGCAAAGCAAAACAGAATGAACAAAACAGCAGTAGACTCAGAGACACAGAGAAGTGACTGGTAGTTATCATAGGGGAGGAGTTGGGGTGGATGGGTGGGAAGGTCGAGGTTAAAAGGGCACAAAAATTCTCAGTCATATGTAGGTTGATCATGGGGTATAGTAGTTAAAGTATGGAGAATACACTCAATGATTTTGTAGCATCTTCTTATGTTGACAGATAGTAGCTGTACTACTTGGAGGGAGGATTTAATAATATGGGTAACTGTTAAACCAATATGGCACACACTTGAAATTCATATGATTGTATATCATCTATACTTCAATTAAAAAATAATAAAATCAAATAAAATGCTGATTCCTGGATCCTATTTCCAGAAACTCCAATTCTGCAATTTTTAAATAGGCATCATAGGTGTGTTTCTAAGGTAGGCTGTTGAGGACCGCAGTCTGAAAAACCTTTCTGTAGGGGTTTCAAAGAGAAGGAATCTTCCCTTCAAGTACTCACGATCTCCAAGCATTTTTTCCACTTCAGAACTTGCTGTGACCACCAATGTTGCATCTCCTGGCTGTGTACACCTAAGACGGTCCTTTCACATAGATTCCATTTGCCATTACGTAAGTTCCAATATCTATATCCTAATGCAATGATATAAGTCAATTCTTTGCCCTATATCTGAGATCTGCCTAATCCTCTATACCCCAACACTGCCTAACCCTTAACCACTGAAGGTTCCTGATATAAGGGCTATGCCTGACCTCTAAAAGCAGAAGATTCACTAACCCTGCCTTCTGATCTCTAAACCTGACCATGGTTTCATTCATAATCCTGTTCTCAGCCTTACATTTCCAACACTGTTCCCAGCAAACATCCCAGTATATCTTCAGCATAATACACATTTTCAGAATGAGACTGCATGATGTCAAACCCATCTCATCAAGAATGTTAGAGTATTCAAAAACACCAGCAACAAAGCAACAATCAGGGATCAAGTGATCCTGGGTCAGAAAGCAGACTATGATGAAGGAATTTAACTGTATTATGAATGCTTGACATGAACCTACTGACAGGAGTGGGGCAACAAAGGAGCTGACCCAAGTAACCTTAACAGTGTTAGACTGGAAGCTGTAAAAACAAAGACAAAAGAACGGCACATAAACACCATGCTGGCTGATGAAGTTGACTGTCATGCAGGGACGGGTTAATAATTCTGAAACTGCTTTACGTGTAAACTGGGGTCAAATGGAGGGTAGATAGTGGGAGCCTCTATTAACATGGATGCTTAAGACAGAAATTTGAGTACCACCACTGACTTCGTCCTTTCCCTCAACAGCCATGTTCAGTCAGTCACTGAGTTTCATCAGTTATCCCCCTTTGTCTTGTATGAATCTGAGCACTCCTCACCAACCCCACATCGCTTTCCTAGTCCCAGGCCCTGTCCTATCATGCTCAGGGACTACTGCAAGAGATTCCCAATTGGGTTGGCCTATCTTCAGGCTCATTGCTATGAAGCCATTTCCCACAGCACAGTCAGAGAATTAATGCAAAACATAAATGCTCTTATTCCTATTTTTTAACCTTTTCAAAGCTTCTCTCTGCCCTAAAAAGTCTAAATGCTTAATTTGACTTAGGAGAGCCTAGTAGCCCTCTCGAGGCCCTTTCCAATTCTCTCCAGCCTCTTCTCAGTACCCCGGGCCACGTCTGTGTTAGTTACTGCCGTATTTCCAACACCTAGCACAGGCGGTATTAATCCTTACGATCTCTATACGAATGCTACCCCCTCATTGAAAGGCAGAGTTTATTTTCTTTACCCATGAGTAGAGGGTAGCCCTGTGCTGCTTTGAATAACTGGATAAAGTAGAAGCAACGTTCTGGGCCTTCTGAGCCCAGTTCTTAACAGGTCTGGCAGCTTCTGCTTCCTTCCCCTTGGAAGAGCTACCAAGCTGGGAGAAACCCAGACCACACGGAGAGGCTATGGGAGGGAGAGTCCCATGGCCCTGATCAGCGATTCCAGTGAGCAACCAGACAAGTCAGTGGCAATTGCCAGCCATGATGTGCGCCAGCCGGCAAGTTCTAACCCAGTCAAGTTCCCAAATGGCTTCCATTTTAACAGACATCACATGGAGCGGAAGAACCTCCTAGCCCAGTTCAGTCACCCACTGAAACATGAGCTATTAAAAAAAAAGGGGGCTGTAGTTTAAAACATTGAGTTTTAAGGTAGTTTGTTCCTCAGCAATATGGGCATATGCCAACATGGGTGAAACCCCACTCCTGGTACCAACTTCATTACTGCTACTTAACAAATGACTCCAATAAGCGCCATCTCTTGATATGGGGGACAGCACTGCAAGCACAGTCATGGGAGGACTGGGCTGGAGGTGTCACTGCAGGGTAGTTATGACTGCACGTGATAAATACTCAGTACCTCTAGTAAATATATTAGTGCTGTCCTCTACCTTAGACCTCATTTCTTTTCCAGATCTAGATGTAAAAATGTGTTCTTAATGAAAAGGAGAAGTTAAATCAATCACCTTTTAATGTGAAAGAGACAAAATCAAATTTCGGCAAAGGTATTTTCCCAAGGTTCTTTTGAGAAACCTATTCCCACACTGCTCAACAGGGACCAAACAAAACCTAGATATATAACAAGGTACATTAAAGTCCCTGTTGACATGGCAGTCATTTGCTCTGCTTATTCTTTAACTATATTAAAGTGTAAGCGGCAGATTAGGTGAAGAATTTTCCTAATATTTTCACAGGTTTCCCTACTGGTAATATGGCCAAGAGTTGTAAGGATGGGAAACAAAAAAGCAATCTCATTGGAGTGAATATGTAAATATTTGTTAAATACATGAAGGAAAAGTAAATTACTGGAACACACAATCAGGTAACCACAAATTAAGAGTGGAAAAGAAAGAAACTGTTATACAGTTGAGCACCTGAAATTCCTCTTAGACCGTGCATGGTCATGTCTGCCATCCATCAGGGTCTAAGAGGTTTCTGGGTATCATGGGGATTTGATACATGAATCTGGTAGGGTTCACTACAGGAACTACTATCTGTATTTTGCTTTCCAATTATTAAGTGCCAAAACACAGGTGTACCTTGTGCTTTGGAAATTATAAAATCAAAAAGAAATTGCACATCACAACACTACCCATTTCAATATTAAGGTCCAGCCATGATCAAAATGTTCTCATAAGTTTAGCTTTGATGGAACAAAGATAAGGGAGATACAGAGTAATCCTTTCAAACTTGACAAATTCCAAAACTACCTGAGAACTCTGGAATGCTCTATTTCAAGAGGATCGAGCACACCAACAAAACTCCATCTTCTATGTGACATATTATATAATCCTTCTCTGCTAATTGGTCTAAATGTCTATTTTAGACCATCCGACAGGAGCTCGGATCCTTTTCATTTGCAATTAAATCCCATACTAATTTTTCTGAAACTAGAGCATATTTCTCTTCTTAAACCATATCAGAAATGTCACTTTCATTACTATTAAGAGGATAAGGCATAATGAGGGGGGGACACGGGGAGAGGGCTGGACAACACAGAGAAGACAAGTAGTGACTCTATAGCATCTTACTACACTGATGGACAGAGACTGTTATGGGGTATGTGGGGGGGACTTGGTGATGGGGGGAGTCTAGTAGACATAATGTTCCTCATGTAATTGTAGATTAATGATACGAAAATAAAAAAAATAATAAAATAAAGAAGATAAGGCCCATCCCCCCACTCCTCTACACAGAAACACGTTTGACCATCACTCAACACACACATTCTCCATTCCCATCCCAAAAGGAAGGTACACATTTTAAGTTGTTTGTGATCAAAGCAAGTGTTTACAGGCTGACCAGCCAAGGTGAGAAATAAGTCCAAAAAGAAATGCACAACAAGACATATAACTATTTCAAACTACGAACAACCATGAAAAAGTGACATTACTCATATTTAACATGCAAGGAAAAGGAAGCTCAAAGAAGTGAAGTATGGTTCAACCACACAGCTGGTAGACAACAGAACTTGGGATTGTAATTCATGGCTATCTGTACAATGGTACTTTTGTATAACACTATTATGAGCCAAGAGCTCCAAAGGAACATCTCTCTCATCTGCAAAAAGGCCCAAATAATTAATTATTAGCAAAAACAAAATAACTGACCAATAACATGTAAGTACTACATGCCAAGGATTGGGAAGAACATTTTATACACATTACTTAATTCTCACATCTACCCTAAATAAGGTGGGAGAGTAGAAGGGATGTATGTGGGCACACAGTTAAATATTCATTAGTTATTAGTTGCTATTTTACAATAATATCCCCATTTTACAGATGAGGAAACCAAAACTTCAGCTTAAAGTCACAATGCTGACAGTTGGCAGAGCTGAGTTTGAATCACTTGATTCCACAACTAGGTCTTAAAGCCCTGATATTTTGCCTAGCCAACCAAAATATCATACTGCTCTATTTGGCAAAAAAGGGAAAGAAGAAAGGAATCCATCAGCAACCACGGCCTTACTCCACTAAGAGATGTACAACATCTTGATGTAGTAAGTGCTGAAGCTGTAACATGTGGTAGTGAAAATCTTAGGCCCAAACTGAAGCTCATCTTCAATATGAACTACCTGCAGTTCTCTAAATCTGCCAGGTGTTAGGAGACAATTCTTCATGGGTTTCGTACAGCTCTGAACATCTTGGGAACACAGGCACTGAATGGCCCTTTTGTTCCAGTCCATCTTTTCAAGGATGCTTGTGTAATGAACAAAACTTTGGAAGACTGAGATAGTGTCTTCCCCCAGAGCAAAGAATAATAAAGATAATGTCTTCCTCCAGGACAAAAGTCAGGCAGGTTTACTGCCTATTATAAACACCTGGGTTCCCTAAGCTCAGGGTTTCTCAGCTAAGGCACAAACCCACTGCAGTATTACCCTGGCCCCTTCCATATCATTCCCAAATAACTTGGGGAGGGAGCAGCAAGGTGAACCTACAGGAACCTGACTTCACATTCCTTACATGCAACAAGTGAGAAAGGCCTCGTCTTGACCCAGGAGTCTCCTCTTCTGCCAGCGTCCATGAAACTGTGGCAGGCTAAATTGTTAGCTTTCAGGAAGGGTAAAACCTCAAACCCTTCACAGATCTTGAGACCAAGCTCTTCATGTCTCTTCTTATCTTTGCTTCTCTCAGCAATATCCTCTCCTACTCTGTGGGGAACATCTACTTATCTTTTTGGCATCACCTCCTGTATGAAATTTCTCCTAAAGGCCTCCAGCTAGAATTGACTACTAACTCCATGGCGCCTCCACTGTTTCCTGCAAATGGTCTCCTATCACAGCACCTTTATGACACTGACACGCTACCAATTTATTGTTTTCAACTCAAAATTCACCTCTTAATATACATTCTGTGATAATGGATGAAATTGCTTTAAGCATTTATCATTACAGTGAGCATAATGTTAAGCTTTCTCAATAGAGGGTGCTAGAAGGACACTGCAGGAGGGAGTTCTCTTAATGCTGAAAGACTGGATGATGATGATTTTGTCCAAATATCAGGAACAAAATAAGGATGTCCATTCTTGCCACTGCCACTCAATATTGCACTGAAGGTTCTAGCCAGGGCAATTAGGCCAGAAAAAGAAATAAAGTTAATGATATTGGAAAGGAATAAATAAAACTCTTTATTCACTGATGATATGATCTTGCATATAAAAAAATCCTAAGGAATTCATTTTGAAAAGATTAGAATAAACAAATTTAACAAGGTTACAAGACACAAGATCAAGATATAAAGTTTTTCATACAACTGTAATGAACAACCTGTAAGTGAATTGAAAATTCCATTCATAATAACATCAAAAAGAATGTTTTGAAAGGAATTAACAAAAGAATAAAACTAATACTATGAAAACATTGTTGAAAGAAATGAATGATCGAAATAATGTAAAAAAAAAATTCCTATGCTAATGGATCAGAAGACTTAATATTGTTAAGTTGGTAATATTGAAGGTACCAAGGTACCTTGGCCATTCAACAAGATACCAAGACCATTCAGTGGGGGAAAGAATGGTGCTGGAACAACTAGAGAGCCATATGCAAAAGAATGAAATTGGATCCTTAATTCAAAACATACATAAAAATTAACTCAAAATAGATTTAAATGTACTCGCTAAAACCATAAAACTCTAAGGAAAAAAAATTGGGATACATTTGTATGACCTTAGATTTGGAGTTGGGTCCTTGAATATGACACCAAAAGCACAAGCAATAAAATAATCATTGGACTTTATCAAAATCTAAAACTTCTACTCTTCAAAAGAACAGTATCAAGAAAGTCAGAAGACAATGGTGAAAAACTTTGCAAATCATATATTTGGTAACTGACTTGCATGTAGTATACATATAAAGAACTCTTACAACTCAAAAATGGAAACAGAAATAATTCAACTTGAAAATGGGTGAAGGACCTGAATGGACATTTCTCCAAAGAAGATGTACAAATGGCTAGTAAGCACATGAAAAGGTGCTTCACACCATTAGACATCAGGGAATTGCAAATCAAATCCACAATGAGTTACCAACTTGTACACAAATGTTCATAGAAGAATTTTTTGATATACAAATAATAATTTATTTAAAACAATCCAATGTCCATCAACTGATGAATACACATATAAAATGTGGCAATTAAAGATGGTGGTGTGAGAGGAGAGACAGACGCTTCCTCCTAAAACTGCATACAATTAGAAAATATAGCTGGCACAACTAATCCTGAGAGAGCAACAGGAAAGAGGACAGCACCAGACTGCACACACCTGGAGGAAAGAGCAGCCCTCACGAACGGGGTAACGTACCAGAGCTGTGGCTCCGCGGGACCCGAGCCCTTCCCCCACCCCACCTTAACGGCGGGAGGAAGACAAACAGAGCAGGGAGAGAGTGGAAGGCTTGGGACTGCTGAATACCTAGCTTCGGAGATCTGCGCTGGGAGCACAAACCTACATTTCATGGTGCTTTCATCATACTCTTCTGATTATGGGGTTGGAAAGCTGGGACAGGCGGAGTTCCTGGGGAGACTGGGATTCTGGCTGCTTGTGGAAAGTAGGGATCCATATCCGGCTGCTCTGAGACAAAGGCTTCTATCTATATGCTCAGCCCACTGGCTCAGGCAGTGGAGACAGGCACAGCAGCCGGTAGGCGGGGAACAGCTCTTTCCCCCGCCCAGGCACCAGTACGGCTCCCCTGTGACCCCCGACATTGTGTCAGGGGCTGAGCAGCTCCAGAATAGAGCTTATGGACACTAGAGGGCGCCATATACAAATAAGAAATGCCAAAGAAGCCTGGTCCAGAGTAAAATTATTAATACAACTCCTGAGAAAGATTTAAATGAAATGGACTTCGTGACTCTTCCTGAAAGGGAGTTCAAAATAAAAGTCATCAACATGCTAATGGAGGTACAGAAAGACATCCAAGAATTCAGGAATGAATTCAGGTCAGAGATCTAATCGTTGAAGGGCACGATGGAGGGTATTAAAAGCAGGTTGGATATCGTGGAGGAGACGATAAATGAAATAGAAACTAGAGAAGAGGAATACAAAGAAGCTGAGGCACAGAGAGAAAAAAGGATCTCTCAGAATGAAAG
Source organism: Manis pentadactyla (assembly GCF_030020395.1). Taxonomy (NCBI): domain Eukaryota; kingdom Metazoa; phylum Chordata; class Mammalia; order Pholidota; family Manidae; genus Manis; species Manis pentadactyla. The sequence goes on along the minus strand of NC_080021.1, from coordinate 19,049,373 downwards.
AATATTGAGAGAACTGTGACCAATCCAAACCGAACAATATTCACATTATAGGGATACCAGAAGAAGAAGAGAGAGAGAAATGGATAGAAAGTATCTTTGGGGAGGTAGTTGCTGAAAACTTCCCCAGTCTGGGGAAGGAGACAGTCTCTCAGGCCATGGAGATCCACAGATCTCCCAACACAAGGGACCCAAGGAAGACAACACCAAGACACATAGTAATTAAAATGGAAAAGATCAAGGATAAGGACAGACTGTTAAAAGCAGCCAGAGACAGAAATAAGATCACATACAAAGGAAAGCCCATCAGGCTAACATCAGACTTCTCAGCAGAAACCTTACAGGCCAGAAGGGAGTGGCATGATGTATTTAACGCCATGAAGCAGAAGGGCCTGGAACCTAGATTACTTTATCTGGTAAGATTATCATTTAAATTTGAAGGAGGGATTAAACAATTTCCAGATAAGCAAAAGCTGAGAGAATTTACCTCCCACAAGCCATCTCTACAGTCTATTTTGGAGGGACTGCTATAGATGGAAGTGTCCCTAAGGTTGAATAGCTGTCACCAGAGGTAGTAAAACCACAGTAAAGAAAGTAGAACAGCTAATTACTAAGCAAACACAAAACTAAATTAACTATGCCCAAAGTCAATCAAGGGATAGACATAAAGTACAGAATTTTATACCTAATATACAAAGAATGGAGGAGGAAGAAAAAGGAGGAGAAACAGAAAAGAACCTTTAGATTGTAACAGTATACTAAGTCAGTTAAGTTAGACTCTTAGATAGTAAGGAAATTAACCTTGAACCTTTGGTAACCACGAATCTAAAGCCTGCAATGGCAATCAGTACATACCTATCAATAATCACCCTAAATGTGAATGGACTGAATGCACCAACCAAAAGACATAGAGTCACTGAATGGATAAAAAAACAAGACCCATCTATATGCTGTTTACGAGAGACTCACCTCAAACCCAAAGACATGCACAGACTAAAAGTCAAGGGATGGAAAAATATATTTCATGCAAACAACAGGGAGAATAAAGCAGGTGTTGCAGTACTAGTATCAGACAAAATAGACTTCAAAACAAAGAAAGTCACAAGAGATAAAGAAGGACATTACATAATGATAAAGGGCTTACTCCAACAAGAGGATATAACCATAAATATATATGCACCCAACACAGGAGCACCAGCATATGTGAAATAAATACTAACAGAACTAAAGGAGGAAATAGAATGCAATGCATTCATTTTAGGAGACTTCAACACACCATTCACTCCAAAGGACAGATCCACCAGACACAAAACAAGTGAGGACACAGAGGCACTGAACAACACACTAGAACAGATGGACCTAATAGACATCTATAGAACTCTACATCCAAAAGCAACAGGATACACATTCTTCTCAAGTGCACATGCAACATTCTGCAAAATAGATCATATACTAGGCTACAAAAAGAGCCTCAGTAAATTCAAAAAGATTGAAATTCTACCAACCAACTTTTCAGACCACAAAGGTATAAAACTAGAAATAAATTGTACAAAGAAAGCAAAAAGGCCCACAAACACATGGAGGCTTAGCAACATGCTCTTAAATAATCAATGGATCAACGACCAAATTAAAATAGAGATCAAGCCATATATGGAAACAAATGACAAAAACAACACAAAGCCCCAACTTCTGTGGGACGCAGCAAAAGCAGTCTTAAGAGGAAAGTGTATAGCAATCCAGGCATATTTAAAGAAGGAAGAACAAACCCAAATGAATAGTCTAACGTCACAATTATCGAAATTGGAAAAAGAAGAACAAATGAGGCCTAAAGTCAGAAGAAGGAGGGACATAATAAAGATCAGAGAAGAAATAAATAAAATTGAGAAGAATAAAACAACAGAAAAAAATCACTGAAACCAAGAGCTGGTTCTTTGAGAAAATAAACAAAATAGATAAGCCTCTAGCCAGACTTATTAAGAGAAAAAGAGAATCAACACACATCAACAGAATCAGAAGCGAGAAAGGAAACATCACGACAGACCCCACAGAAATACAAAGAATTATTAGAGACTGCTATGAAACCTATATGTGAATAAGCTGGAAAACCTAGAAGAAATGGACAACTTCCTAGAAAAATACAACCTTACAAGACCGACCAAGGAAGAAACATAAAATCTAAACAAACCAATTACCAGCAAAGAAATTGAAGTGGTAATCAAAAAACTAACCAAGACCAAAACCCCCGGGCCAGATGGATTTACCTCAGAATTTTATCAGACATACAGTGAAGATATAATACCTATTCTCCTTAAAGTTTTCCAAAAAATAGAAGAGGGAATACTCCCAAACTCATTCTATGAAGACATAGAATGTGTTGATGGTTGCATGTAACTGTGAATACACTTCAAACCACTAAATTGTACACTTTAAATGCCTGAATTACACAGTAAGTGCACTATATCAATAAAATAATTATTTTTAAGAAATCACATACAAAAAAGAATGAAGAGCTAATGGAGAACAGAGAGTGGTGATTAACTGGGAGGGGTTGAAATCTAGGTTATCATAAATAAAATCCCATTAAGGTGAATTTAAGGTGATAAACACAAATGGCTTAAATAAACGCATGGCAGCAAAACTGCAACCTATAATGAGGGAATCTTTATTCAGTGCACCAAACTTACATGTACAGATATAAAGGCAATTAGGGCTGGCAAAGGATATGTTGACATACACAAGAATGGTGTGTGTGTGCGCGCGCGCGTGCGTGTCTGCGCGCGCAGATTAGCATAGCAGAAACTGTGTTGGATTTGAGCACCATCCAGTCAAACTAAACTTTGTGATGTCAGGCACGTCACTTAATCCCCCCCAAGCTTCAGTGCTCTCTGTCAAATGCCCGCTTCATTTTCACAGGATTGTTAAAAGAGCAAATATGTGTAACAAGATCTATGAGTTTGTCAAGGATCTTCACGTCTTAATATTTCTTGCATAGTGCTTGTCAGATAATAGGTGCTTCATAAATACTTGTGGAACTAAATTTAAAAAACTTGAAGGGCTTTTGGAAAGAAGGAATTTAAAACACAGTTATGTAAATGAACTTAAATATAGACGTATCTGACTCTAAAATAAATTTACAGCTAAAATTTTTCACAAGTCCATGATACAGAAGCTGTCAAAGATGACATTATGCTCTTTTACGTGAAATCTGAAATTATTTTCTACCATTGATTTAATGAATTCACCAGAAAAAGAAAGTTATTTGCAAGATCATTTCTGCTATTTTCTACGATCACTTTTCAGGCATCACGTTATACTTTGATTTTGCAAAACTTAACCCATTCTTAGCCTTATAAAGAGGCTATCACAGAATAATTTATCTAGCCCAGAAGTCTGTAAAATACAGCCCACTACTGGTCAACTCACTTCCAAATTGCTTATATATTGTTTACGGCAGAGTTGGGTAGTTGCAACAGAGACCGAAGTCAAAATTTTGTTGGGAAACAGGATATCTCTTCAAACTCCCATACCTAGTGCTGGGAATGTAGACTTAAAAACAATTAAATACAAAAAGTGCTCCATTGTTTTGTTGAACAAATGCACAGCCAACACAGAGGTCCCAAATTAACAATCAGTTTGGTCTGGCTGGGAGAAAGATGTCTGCACATAAAAATGGTGTTTAAGCTCAGCCTTGACAGGTGAATGAAGTACCCTCCAAGAAGTCAGTGGGGAGAAGGCATTTGGGGGAAGAGGTCAGGTGGGCCAAGGTGAGGAGGCTCGGCGGCACCTGCCCACGGGAGGTCCCAGACACGGTCTCTGTGACTGCAGCACGCAGAGTGGAAGGAGGGGTGTGGTTGATGACATCGTGAACATTCTTGTCAATGGGTCTCAGAGGTTTAAAATGAGTATAGAAATTAATAGTTCTTATTTTTCAGAGAGTAAATACCAGATGCTTTGGTCATGGCTAGAGACACAATCAAACAAGCATAACTGATGGAGGCAATTGTTGGTAATCAAGAGTTATAACTATAGTCCTAGGCAAAGCTTTTTATTCTTAAGCCCAGCAGGGGAAACTTGTAAGTCAAAAATGAGAATCAGCATAGAATGGACTGTCCAAATTATTTTAATGAGGAACGCCGATCTTTAGGTACCTTGGGGACAGAACACAGCAAAAGGGCTGTCTCCACAGTGACAGCAAGGTGCAGTGAGCACTGAGTAGGTAAGAGGACTTATCTCTGAGCTTACTGCAACTGCGAAGTCACACTTACAAGAACGATGGGTTGAGAATATAGAAGGAATAAATAACTAAAATGTGTATACCCACTCTGAAATACGTTATTGTAAAATAACCCCTTCAGACCTGATACAGTCTTTGGTCAACCTCAAGATAGTAATTAATTACGCTAGCTCCCCACCCTACAGCGCTGGTGGAAGGATTAAATGAACGAACACCCAGAAGACATTTAGAACATGGCAGGCACACAGAAAGCACTGCACTTGCTACTATTAGATTGCCTAGTAAGTATAGTCTATAAAAGACATGTGCCAACTGGATACAAAATCAATCTGTTAGTTCAGAATGTAAAAGCCATGAATGGGACAGACATAATCTCCTCATAATCTCCTCATTTAGAACATGTAATTTATTACTGTGTAGTTGTCCTTATCTTTGCATATATTTATCTTATCTGCTAACTAAATTATTAGCTTTCTGAGGGCATGGGCCAATAAATAACTGGCGACCGATCAACATAAAGTGCTAACGATTATTTAGGAATTGTGAAAAACAACCAAACTCAAATAAATGTTTTGAATCAGTACTGTATAGTAAAGGGAGAGAATTACCTTGCCCAAGCACTGACCCAAAGAGAAGGGAAGCTAAATCTTTGTCTGGAAGTAAAAGGCACCACTGCTGCCACCACCAGTTTAGAGACAGTAACTCTGAACTTCCTAAACATTCTCCCCCCACTTCGCTGTCTGCTGAATATTGCCTGTACCTTTTCACTGAGGATAGCTTTTCCAACAGCTACCGTCTTCTGGATCTGACACCACACCAGTAGTAATAAATACAAAACACCAAAGGAGTTGATGAAAGATGCCCTCTGTGTCCTCTTTCAATAAACTTGAGAAATCCAATGAAATTGTGATGAAATCATTTTTAATCAACCATCGTTCTGTCAAATGGTACTAGAATAAAGAGAGGGTAGATCCAAAAGCAAATGAAGCTTCCTTTCACCTACAGCCCAGGCATAATTCTACAAGGCTTAATTCATGTGAGGAACATGCCTCTTGCAACCTGGACATGCAAAAATGAAGCAAAACACACATCTGTTTGGAGCTTGACCCAAGACTGTCTAGTTCTCCAAACTGGTTCACATCTCCTACCCACAGAGAGAAAGCCAGAGGCCAAAGCAGCACCCGGGGACAAAGAGCAACTGCTGACAGGCCTAATTGTTCTGAAATAGTCTGGCTGCTGAGGTAAAGAAGCTTAACCTCTCTGGCTTGCCCAATACTATGAGAACCTAATTTACCACATCAGCTACAAAATAGGAAAGTGTGGATTCAAATCACCATATGACATTTCAAACAGAGGCAAATATTAATAGGATCCCCAGAAGCAAGTAATTTTAAGCTGGTTAAAAAATTGGGGTAAATATTTAAAGTACCAATCACATGAGTGGTAAAGGAGTGACAATTCCAAAAAAATAAAAATCACTAGGTAGTATTATCTTATTTTACCAACTGGTCCAGCTTGTATACACAGCAAAACAGCTATGGAGCTATAAGACTAACGACCCTTACAATTCTTGCCCTACTGTGAAAGTCACTGAAACGTGGGATAGCCTGTATACCTGCTGCTGTAGCCATCAGTCACATGCGGTTATTAAGCATATGAAATGTGGGTAGTCCAGATTAAGATGCCCTGTAATATTTTTCATTTGGTATAAAAATGACACTACTACGAATATGTAAAAACTCATTAATTTTTATATTGATTACATGTTTAAATACTTCAGATATATTGGATTAAATAAAACATTACTACAATTAATTTCTCTTTCTTCCTACTTTTCATAATGAGGATAGTAGAAAATCTTAAATTACACAAAGGGCTCACCCTGTATTTTTATTGGGCAGCGCTGCTATATATAAATGACACTTTATTCTTATATACAATACAAATATATAATTTCAGGTGTAAAGTACAGAAAAAAGAGGGAGAAACAGGTCTGAATAATAAAATAATCTTATTTACAATAATTAAATTGGTTTTAACTGTTAAGCACCAACCTAATAAAAGCTTTCTGCTTATCTCAAGACAAAGTTTTGTTTTTTAAAAAGGACCCTGATATTTCAAAAACAATCCTGAAGTCTGTTCTACTACTGCGATGAGTTGTCATCGTTGCCTAGCATTAAACTAGTCTTAATTCTCTCCAGTGATCAACAATATGATAAAGTGCTAGTCTAATTTTTAAATCTGATTGATTCCAAGTAATTTTCTTCTGTTGTGGTCCTTTTCATACCCTACTAAGTCACTGAAACCTAATCCATGCCTTTGCTCTGAAGATAAAAAAGTACAATTAACACAAAGATTATTCTCAAGAGTCTAGAAAGACCCAGGTGGTATTCAGACATGATACATACTCTGTTTAAGAAGTAAAATCTGACTCATTTACTATTTCAAAAAAATGACATCCCAGTGTGAATGGGAGATCTTAGCAAACAGGAGCACACAGCAAACAATTATTTCCACACATTCCATCATGTGGGGAAACCATGCCAACTTTCAGGTTGTTACAGTCACTGGAAGAAAGAAAATCTGGAGGTGTTGGGATGGTTGGAAAATTGTGGAGTGAGACTGCGCAGTAACAGGAGGTAAGATGAGACAAACAGCAGCCAAAACTTTCCTCTCCACAGCTCTTAAAAAGGAAACACTCAGCCTTCTGACTGAGGAAGCCAGCAGGAAAGGAAAGCACATTCCACACTTTTTAGTATCTTAAAGCTGTCCCAAACACGAATGGCCCTCTGGTAGAAGGACAAAATGACAGCTATGTGAACAGTATGTGCAAACTCTTTTAAAGTGGTTTTTAAGTGTAATCAGTAACAATAAAATAGAGATCCAATAACTTAGAATAATAAATAACAAATATGAGGTGTATCTGCTTTTTTGTGACAAGGCCTGCATCTATCACTGGTAAATGAAACTGAGTAACCTGATAACTGAAAATGAAGCCAGTGGAAATGAGACTTACTGCATATTCCTCATTCCTGGAAGAGTTCATATAAAAACAGTGTAATCTTAACAGTCCTAGAGTTTCTCTGGTCTTACATGGCAAACACATTTTCGTTTTTTTAGACATTCGGAATAATTCAGGCTCCTAGCTACTAAACTCCAGTAATTTAACGTTTGTTTGTACCTTTTACACAATTGTGAACTTTGCAACCAACAAACGCATCACTAAGATCAACGGCTGCCTCATAAGAGGAGTTCTGGTGCCACCTGGTGGCGCGTATTTCATATTAAACAGAAAACAGTGACCTGACCAGGGTTCTCAAAGTGTTTTCCCCAAACCCAGCACCACCACAAACTTGTTAGCAATGCAAATTCACCCCAGACCTACAGAAATACCAGTGGTGGGGCCCAGCCCTCTGTTTTCACAGGGCCTCTAGGTGATTCTCTGGCACCCTCAAATTTGAGAAATACAGCCTTAATCAGTCCCTACATAGAAAGTAAGTGCAAAGTCTTAAAAAATTAAGTTGATAAATTAACAAAAGTGCTCAATGTCTAATTTTGGAAAACAACTTATTTCTCTACATTCTGGATCCACATATCTGTATTTAGAGAACAGTCTTAAAAGCCACTTAACACATTAATATGTGTTCAACACCTGATGAATATCAAATGAGTCCCAGCCTCTGAAAATACGAGATGAGCGGCAGCCTGAAGTCTCTGCCCTGAAGAAACCCAGTTCAAAGGGAAGACCATACTCATTTACCAAGCAAAATATGATATAAACGCAAAAAGCTCCAAGACACAAAGAAAAAAGCATTAAGCGGACATGGCATTTTATTTTATCTTGACTCACCTGGGGAGATCTGAAAAGGTAAGGAGGTAGAATATTGGTTATTTTTTAATTAAGAGTCATCTACTCTAATGATAACAGACATCGAAAAATCCACTGTCTACATCTGCTCTGTGCAACCACATTACAAAGTAATCAAGAGAAAAATAGGTCTGATGAAGCCTTCTAAGTTGTTTATTTTCTTTTTTGGTCTTAGAGGATATCCTGGTAACCTTATCTAGCAACTTAGAACGAGGATTCAGGTAAAAGAAGTCCCATAATGGATCTAGATAGAGGTTTGCATTTTTTGAAATTCAGCATGATATTATGCCCCTCTTTGAAAAAAAACTTGAATTTTAATAAGTATCTATTTACTCATAATTAAAGAATTACATTCTGGAAGTAACTGGATCAAGAGCTATATCCCCAATATGGCCACTGGTCCACAAAGTCACAATTAAGTGCCATCCCTTCATTATTATATGGTTCAAACTGCAAGCTATTCACTTAAGGGGAAAAAAATCAACTCTGAAAAGCTAACTTTAAAAACCCAAGCCTTTGACAGGTAACATCATAGACATTAATAGGTAGCTTAGAAAGAAATTTCAAAAAACTTACTGTATTGGTTGGTTTTGATTTTGTCCTTTTAAAATACAAACTTAAATATACAAGGAACCAACTACTTCTAACATTAAGGTATCGATATACACTCTCAAGGATTCACATGAAAAACAATGTGGTTCTTACATTCACCCATATTATCAAGTCCCCCCCATACCCCATTGAAGTCACTGTCCATCAGTATAGTAAGATGCTACACAGTCACTACTTGTCTTGTCTGTGCTACACTGTCTTCCCCATGACCCACACACACACACCATGTGTACTAATCATAATACCCCTCAATCCCCTTCTCCCTCCCTCCCCACCCACCCTTGCCTACCCCTCCCCTTTGATGACCTCTAGTCCCTTCTTGGAGTCTGAGTCTGCTGCTGTTTTGTTCCTTCAGTTTGCTATGATATTTTACCTCCAACCATGTTGTGGCAAATGGTAGGATTTGTTTCTTCCTTATGGCTGAATAGTATTCCATGGTGTATATGTACCACATCTTCTTCATCCATTCATCTACTGATGGACACTTAGGTTGCTTCCATATTTTGGCTACTGTAAATAGTGCTGCAATAAACATAGGGCTGCATATATCTTTTTGAATCTAAGAACTTGTTTTCTTTGGGTAAAGTCCTAGGAGTAGAATTCCCAGGTCAAATGATATTTTTAGTTTTACTTTTCTGAAGAACCTCCATGTTGCTTTCCACAATGGTTGAACTAGTTCACATTCCCACCAGCACTGTAGGAGGGTTCCCCTTTCTCTGCATCCTCACCAGCATTTGTTCTTCCCAGTCTTTCAAGTTGGCCATCTTAACTGGTGTGAGGTGATATCTTACTGTGGTTTTAATTTGCATTTCCCTGATAATTAGCAATGTGGAGCATCTTTTCATATGCCTGTTGGCCATCTGAATTTCTTCTTTGGATAAGTGTCTGTTTATACCTCCACCCATTTTTTAATCGGGTTATTTGCTTTTCCGATGATAAGGTGTGTGAGTTCTTTATATATTTTGGATGACAATGCCTTGTCATATATGTCATTTACAGATATGCTCCCCATATTGTAGGATCCCTTTTGTTCTGCTGATGGTGTCCTTTGCTGTACAGAAGCTTTTTAGCATGATATAGTCCCATTTGTTCATTTTTGCTTTTGTTTCCCTTGCCCGAGGAGATGCGTTCAGGAAAAAGCTGCTCATGTAAATATTCAAGGGATTTTGCCTATGTTTTCTTCTAAGAGTTTCATGGTTTCATGACTTACATTCAGGTGTTTGATGTATTTTGAGTTTACTTTTACATATGGGGTTAGACAATAATCCAGTTTTATTCTCTTACATGTAGCTGTCCAGTTTTGCCAACACCAGCGGTTGAGGAGGCTGTCATTTCCCCACTGTATAGTGATGGCTCCTTTATTGTATATTAACTGACCATATAAGCTTGAGTTTGTATCAGGGCTCTCCATTCTATTCCATTGATCTATGGGTCTGTTCTCGTGCCAGTAACAAAATGCCTTGATTACCGTGGTTTTGTAGTAGAGCTTGAAGTCAGGGTGCGTAATACCCCCGGCTTTATTCTTCCCTCTCAGGATTGCTTTGGCTATTTGGGGTCTTTTACAGTTCCATATGAATTTCAGAATTATTTGCTCTAGTTCATTGAAGAATGCTGTTTGTATTTTGATAGGGATAGATTGAATCCGGTTTAGGCAGGATGACCATTTTGACAATATTAATTCTTCCTGTCCATAAGCACAGGATGTATTTCCATTTATTGGTACCTTCCTTAATTACTCCCATGAATGTCTTGTAGTTTGCAGAGTATAGTATAGGCCTTTCACTTCTTTCATTAGGTTTATTCCTAGGTATTTTATTCATTTTGATGCAATTGTGAATGGAATTGTTTTCCCGATTTCTCTTTCTGCTAGTCCAACATTAGTGTATAGGAATGCAACAGATTTCTGTGTATTAATTTTGTATCCTACGACATTCCTGCTTTCAGATATTAGATGTAGTGGTTTTGGAATGGATTCTTTAGGGTTTTTTATGTGCAATATCATGTCATCTGCAAACAGTGACAGTTTAACCTCTTCCTTACCAATCTTGATGACTTTTATTTCTTTGTGTTCTCTGATTGCCATAGCTAGAACCTCCAGAACTATGTTGAATAAAATTGGGGAGAGTGGGCCTTTTCTTGTTCCTGATCTTAGAGGAAAAGCTTTCAGCTTCTCACTGTTAAGTATGATGTTGGCTGTGGCTTTGTCATTTATGGCCTTTATTATGTTGAGGTACTTGTCTTCTGTATGCATTTTGTTTAGAGTTTTTATCATGAATGGGTGTTGAATTTTGTTGAATGCTTTTTCTGCATTTATGGAGATGATCACTTAGTTTTCGTCCTTCTTTTTGTTGATGTGGTGGATGATGTTGATGGATTTTCAAATACTGTACCATCCTTGCTAACCTGGAATAAATCCTACTTGATCATGATGGATGATCTTTTTGACATATTTTTTTTTTTTTTTTTTTTTTTTTTTTTTTTTTTTTTTTTTTTTAGATAATTATTTTTTATTGAAGGGTAGTTGACACACAGTATTACATTACATTAGTTTCAGGTGTACAACACAGTGATTCAACATTTATATACATGATAATTCTAAGTACCAGCTATCACCATACCAAGTTGTTACAATATTTTGACTATATTCCTTATGCTATACATTACATCCCGGTTGCTTATTTATTTTACAATTGGAAGTGTGTACTTTTTCTTGGTTGTTGTTGTTAGGGCATCTCTCATTTTTATTGATCAAATGGTTGTTAACAACAATAAAATTCTGTATAGGGGAGTCAATGCTCAATGCACAATCATTAATCCACCCCAAGCCTAATTTTCGTCAGTCTCCAATCTTCTGAAGCATAACGAACAAGTTCTTACATGGAGAACAAATTCTTACATAGTGAATAAGTTACATGGTGAACAGTACAAGGGCAGTCATCACAGAAACTTTTGGTTTTGCTCATGCATTATGAACTATAAACAGTCAGTTCAAATATGAATACACATTTGATTTTTATACTTGATTTATATGTGGATACCACATTTCTCTCTTTATTATTTTTAATAAGATGCTGAAGTGGTAGGTAGATACAACATAAAGGTAGAAAACATAGTTTAGTGTTGTAAGAGAGCAAATGTATATGATCAGGTGTGTGCCTGTAGACTATGTGTTAATCCAAGCTAGACAAGGGCAATAAAACATCCACATATGCAGAAGATTTCTCTCAGAACAGGGGGGGTGAGGTTCTAAGCCTCACCTCTGTTGATCCCCAATTTCTCACCTGATGACCCCCCAGCGACTGTGCCTGTCTTAGGTTGTTCCTCCCTTGAGGAATCTTACCCGTCTCTGGCTAACCAGTCATCTTCCGGGGCCACACAGGGAAATGTTAAGTTGGTAAGTGAGAGAGAAGCCTTATTGTTTGAAATGGTTAGCTTTTTATTTCTTTGCATATTTATGCCCTGTGGCTTCTATGCCCAGCATTTGTCTTGAGGTATCTTTACCACTTGGAGGAGTTATGATACTCGGTAAATTTGATATGAGGCACGAATTCTATTTAAGAATTCGTTGTAATTAGGAAGGAAGAAGAAAAGCTATAGAAGTAGCAGGCGGGAGAAAACATGGGAAGATTGATTATTTCTTTGACATATCTTCTTGTAGAGTAACTTCAGCATGTATATATTTTAAGCTACTACTTAAATTGCGCACACACATTAACATAATAGGAGTATAGTTACATAACCAAAGCATACCTGTAATTACCAACCATCTCCAGTGAAACCAAGAAAACCAGTTAGGCACCCTAGGCATTTGTGAAAACTTATCAATGATATGATGGTTATTATCTAACTGAATTTGAATAGTTTGAGAAAAATCAAACAAATTAAAACAACCCATTCCTGGGCACTGTTCACATCCCATATGTTCTTTTAACAGTAAATAGTCTGTAGTTGTAAGATTTTGGAGCGCTACAATTTGCACTTCTCCTAATTCTTGGTTGAGTTCCAACAGTATAGATCCAGTCAAATTTGTTGTTTTACTGTATGCACAGGCCAGCTTAGATATCTCCTTCATTCCCATGGCAAGTCCAGGAGCTGGTGGGATGAGTGCATCTACAGCTGTAGCAGTGCGTGGATCTTTGTTGGGGTTTTTTGATGATCATCTTCTGGCATGAGTCTTCCCGAGAGTGCTGATGTTGGAAGTTCTCTTTCATATCGTTTCTTAGTTCATTTTCGGGGTAGCCAAATTAGGCTTTGATCCTCTGTATAAACACAAACAGACCCTTTGCCTACACTTTTATATGTCCTTTATATTATTGTGTAGAACTCATTAGAGGTCACCGCATAGGAACTGCATTTTTTTTTTTAATCATTAATCTACACTTACATGACGAATACTTACGAATACTTTGTTTACTAGGCTCTCCCCTATACCAGGTCCCCCCTATATACTCCTTTACAGTCACTGTCCATCAGCGTAGCAACCTGTTGTAGAATCACTACTTGTCTTCTCTGTGTTGTACAGCCCTCCCCTTTCTCCCACCCCGCTATGGATGCTAATCTTAATACCCCCCTACTTCTCCCCCCCTTATCCCTCCCTACCCACCCATCCTCCCCAGTCCCTTTCCCTTTGGTACCTGTTAGTCCATTCTTGAGTTCTGTGATTCTGCTGCTGTTTTGTTCCTTCAGTTTTTCCTTTGTTCTTATATTCCACAGATGAGTGAAATCATTTGGTATTTCTCTTTCTCTGCTTGGCTTGTTTCACTGAGCAAAATACCCTCCAGCTCCATCCATGTTGCTGCAAATGGTTGGATTTGCCCTTTTCTTATGGCTGAGTAGTATTCCATTGTGTATATGTACCACATCTTCTTTATCCATTCATCTATCGATGGACATTTAGGTTGCTTCCAATTCTTGGCTATTGTAAATAGTGCTGCGATAAACATAGGGGTGCACTGATCTTTCTCATACTTGATTGCTGCATTCTTAGGGTAAATTCCTAGGAGTGCAATTCCTGGGTCAAATGGTAAGTCTGTTTTGAGCATTTTGATGTACCTCCATACTGCTTTCCACAATGGTTGAACAAGTTTACATTCCCACCAGCAGTGTAGGAGGGTTCCCCTTTCTCCACAGCCTCGCCAACATTTGTTGTTGTTTGTCTTTTGGATGGCAGCCATCCTTACTGGTGTGAGGTGATACCTCATTGTAGTTTTAATTTGCATTTCTCTGATAATTAGCGATGTGGAGCATCTTTTCATGTGTCTGTTGGCCATCTGTATTTCTTTTTTGGAGAACCGTCTGTTCAGTTCCTTTGCCCATTTTTTAATTGGGTTATTTGTTTTTTGTTTGTTGAGGCGTGTGAGCTCTTTATATATTCTGGACGTCAAGCCTTTATCGGATGTGTCATTTTCAAAGATATTCTCCCATACTGTAGGGTTTCTTTTTGTTCTATTGATGGTGTCTTTTGCTGTACAGAAGCTTTTCAGCTTAATATAGTCCCACTTGTTCATTTTTGCTGTTGTTTTCCTTGCCCGGGGAGATATGTTCAAGAAGAGGTCACTCATGTTTATGTCTAAGAGGTTTGTGCCTATGTTTTCTTCCAAGAGTTTAATGGTTTCATGACTTACATTCAGGTCTTTGATCCATTTTGAGTTTACTTTTGTATATGGGGTTAGACGATGGTCCAGTTTCATTCTCCTACATGTAGCTGTCCAGTTTTGCCAGCACCATCTGTTGAAGAGACTGTCATTTCGCCATTGTATGTCCATGGCTCCTTTATCAAATATTAATTGACCATATATGTCTGAGTTAATGTCTGGATTCTCTAGTCTGTTCCATTGGTCTGTGGCTCTGTTCTTGTGCCAGTACCAAATTGTCTTGATTACTATGGCTTTATAATAGAGCTTGAAGTTGGGGAGTGAGATCCCCCCTACTTTATTCTTCTTTCTCAGGATTGCTTTGGCTATTCGGGGTCTTTGGTGGTTCCATATGAATTTTTGAATTATTTGATCCAGTTCATTGAAGAATGTTGCTGGTAGTTTCATAGGGATTGCATCAAATCTGTATATTGCTTTGGGCAGGATGGCCATTTTGACGATATTAATTCTTCCTAGCCATGAGCATGGGATGCGTTTCCATCTGTTAGTGTCCCCTTTAATTTCTTTTAAGAGTGACTTGTAGTTTTCAGAATATAAGTCTTTCACTTCTTTGGTTAGGTTTATTCCTAGGTATTTTATTTTTTTTGATGCAATTGTGAATGGAGTTGTTTTCCTGATTTCTCTTTCTGTTGGTTCATTGTTGGTATATAGGAAAGCCACAGATTTCTGTGTGTTGATTTTGTATCCTGCAACTTTGCTGTATTCCGATATCAGTTCTAGTAGTTCTGGGGTGGAGTCTTTAGGGTTTTTTATGTACAGTATCATGTCATCTGCAAATAGTGACAGTTTGACTTCTTCTTTGCCAATCTGGATTCCTTGTATTTTTTTGTTTTGTCTGATTGCCGTGGCTAGGACCTCTAGTACAATGTTAAATAACAGTGGGGAGAGTGGGCATCCCTGTCTAGTTCCCGATCTCAGCGGAAATGCTTTCAGCTTCTCGCTATTCAATATAATGTTGGCTGTGGGTTTTTCATAGATGGCCTTTATTATGTTGAGGTACTTGCCCTCTATTCCCATTTTGCTGAGAGTTTTTATCATGAATGGATGTTGAACTTTGTCAAATGCTTTTTCAGCATCTATGGAGATGATCATGTGGTTTTTGTCTTTCTTTTTGTTGATGTGGTGGATGATATTGATGGACTTTCGAATGTTGTGCCATCCTTGCATCCCTGGGATGAATCCCACTTGGTCATGGTGTACGATGGTTTTGATGTATTTTTGAATTCGGTTTGCTAAAATTTTGTTGAGTATTTTTGCGTCTACGTTCATCAGGGATATTGGTCTATAGTTTTCTTTTTTGGTGGTGTCTTTGCCTGGTTTTGGTATTAGGGTGATGTTAGCTTCATAGAATGAGTTTGGGAGTATCCCCTCCTCTTCTATTTCTTGGAAAACTTTAAGGAGAATGGGTATTATGTCTTCCCTGTATGTCTGATAAAATTCCGAGGTAAATCCATCTGGCCCGGGGGTTTTGTTCTTTGGTAGTTTTTTGATTACCGCTTCAATTTCGTTGCTGGTAATTGGTCTGTTTAGATTTTCTGTTTCTTTTTGGGTCAGTCTTGGAAGGTTGTATTTTTCTAGGAAGTTGTCCATTTCTCCTAGGTTTCCCAGCTTGTTAGCATATAGGTTTTCATAGTAGTCTCTAATAATTCTTTGTATTTCTGCGGGATCTGTTGTGATTTTTCCTTTCTCATTTCTGATACTGTTGATTTGTGTTGACTCTCTTTTCCTCTTAATAAGTCTGGCTAGAGGCTTATCTATTTTGTTTATTTTCTCGAAGAACCAGCTCTTGGTTTCATTGATTTTTGCTATTGTTTTATTCTTCTCAATTTTATTTATTTCTTCTCTGATCTTTATTATGTCCCTCCTTCTGCTGACCTTAGGCCTCATTATTTCTTCTTTTTCCAATTTTGATAGTTGTGACATTAGACCGTTCATTTGGGATTGCTCTTCCTTTTTTAAATATGCTTGGAGTGCTATATACTTTCCTCTTAAGACTGCTTTTGCTGCGTCCCACAGAAGTTGGGGCTTAGTGTTGTTGTTGTCATTTGTTTCCATATATTGCTGGATCTCCATTTTGATTTGGTCATTGATCCATTGATTATTTAGGAGCGTGTTGTTTAGCCTCCATGTGTTTGTGAGCCTTTTTGCTTTCTTTGAACAGTTTATTTCTAGTTTAATGCCTTTGTGGTCTGAAAAGTTGGTTGGTAGGATTTCAATCTTTTGGAATTTACTGAGGCTCTTTTTGTGTCCTAGTATGTGGTCTATTCTGGAGAATGTTCCATGTGCACTTGAGAAGAACGTGTATCCTGTTGCTTTTGGATGTAGAGTTCTGTAGATGTCTATTAGGTCCATCTGTTCTAGTGTGTTGTTCAGTGCCTCTGTGTCCTTACTTATTTTCTGTCTGGTGGATCTGTCCTTTGGAGTGAGTGGTGTGTTGAAGTCTCCTAGAATGAATGCATTGCATTCTATTTCCTCCTTTAGTTCTGTTAATATTTGTTTCAGGTATGTTGGTGCTCCTGTATTGGGTGCATATATATTTATAATGGTTATATCCTCTTGATGGACTGAGCCCTTTATCATTATGTAATGTCCTTCTTTGTCTTTTTTTACTTTCTTTATTTTGAAGTCTGTTTTGTCTGATACCAGAATTGCAACACCTGCTTTCTTCTCTCTGTTGTTTGCTTGAAATATCTTTTTCCATCCCTTGACTTTAAGTCTGTGCGCGTCTTTGGGTTTGAGGTGAGTCTCTTGTAAGCAGCATATGGATGGATCTTGCTTTTTTATCCATTCTATTACTCTGTGTCTTTTGATTGGTGCATTCAGTCCATTTACATTTAGGGTGATTATTGAAAGGTATGAATTTATTGCCATTGCAGGCTTTAAGTTTGTGGTTACCAAAGGTTTAGGGTTAGCTTCTTTACTGTCTTACTGTCTAACTTAACTCGCTTGTTGAGCTATTATAAACACAATCTGATGATTCTTTATTTCTCTCCCTTCTTATTCCTCCTCCTCCCTTCTTCATATGTTGGGTGTTTTGTTGTGTGCTCTTTTTAGGAGTGCTCCCATCTAGAGCAGTCCCTGTAGGATGCCCTGTAGAGGTGGTTTGTGGGAGGCAAATTCCCTCAACTTTTGCTTGTCTGGGAATTGTTTAATCCCTCCTTCATATTTAAATGATATTCGTGCTGGATACAGTAGTCTTGGTTCGAGGCCCTTCTGTTTCATTGCATTAAGTATATCATGCCATTCTCTTCTGGCCTGTAGGGTTTCTGTTGAGAAGTCTGATGATAGCCTGATGGGTTTTCCTTTGTAGGTAACCTTTTTTTTCTCTCTGGCTGCTTGTAATACTTTGTCCTTGTCTTTGATCTTTGCCATTTTAATTATTATGTGTCTTGGTGTTGCCCTCCTTGGATCCCTTGTCATGGGAGTTCTGTGTACCTCTGTGGTCTGAGAGGCCATTTCTTCCCCTAGTTTGGGGAAATTTTCAGCAATTATTTCTTCAAAGACATTTTCTATCCCCTTTTCTCTCTCTACTTCTTCTGGAATGCCTATGATTCTTAAATTATTTCTTTTATATTGATCACTCAGCTCTCTTAAAATTCTTTCATTCCTGGAGATCCTTTTATCTCTCTCTGCATCAGCTTCTCTGCGTTCCTGTTCTCTGTTTTCTAGTCCATTAATGGTCTCTTGCATCTCGTCCATTCTGTTTTGAAGTCCTTCCAGAGCTTGTTTTATTTCTGAATTCTCCTTCCTTAGTTCTTGCATATTTCTCTGCAAGTCCATCAGCATGGTTATGACTTTTGTTTTGAATTCTTTTTCAGGTAGACTGGCTAAATCTATCTCCCCAGATTCCTTCTCAGGGGAAGATGTAGCAGATGCCGAAGCTGTCTGGGTTAGTCTTGTCTGAATCATATTTTTTTGCCTTTTCATGTTGACAGGTGCTATTGACTGTCAGCTGGGAGGGCCAAAATTTTCACTTACTACTGGCCTTTCTTTACTGGGGCAACTGCGACCCCTAGTGGCTTGTGTTGGGTAATTGCGTGTAGAGTGGGTCTTTGTGTCTTGCCTGGCCGGAAGGGAGAAATTTCCCTTTCTGTGGGCGGAATTTGTCTCAGGCTGCTTCTCTGCTTTCGCAGCGCCCGGTGGGGTGATGGATGGGGGGGCTGCTTGACTGTTTGCCTCCGTGAGGGGTCTCAGAGCTGTTGCCCAGGGGGTTAGTGCACCCGGTTTTCCCTGTAATTTCCAGCTGCTGTACTGTGACCTGGGTTGTTTCCGTCAAGCTGTTAAGTCCCTGTCCCTTTAAGACTTTCAAAAAAGCCCCCGCTTTTCTTTGTCACAGGGGCATCAGCTTCAGCACCCGCTCTGAGGTCTACCCCCTGTTCTCCCAGTATCCAGGGCCCCCTGGGCATATACTGTGTCTGCGCTCTGGCCCGGATGGCTGGGGCTGGGTGTTCGGCAGTCCTGGGCTCCGTCTCCCTCCCGCTCTGCCTATTGTTCTCCCGCCGGGAGCTGGGGGGAGGGGCGCTCGCGTCCCGCAGGGCCGGGGCTTGTATCTTACCCCTTTCACCAGTCGCTGGGTTCTCGCTGGTGTAGCTGCAGTCTGGCCACTGTCCTGCGTCTTCTGGTCTCTCTTTTAGGGCTAGTTGTGTTTGTTGTATTTTCAAAAGTATATATGTTTTTGGGAGGAGATTCCCACTGTCCTACTCACGCCGCCATGTTGGCTCCGCCTCTTGACATATTTTTTTATTTGATTTGTTAATATTTTGTTGAGTATTTTTGCATGTATGGTCATCAGGGATATTGGTCTGTAATTTTCTTTTTTTGTGGTGTCTTTGCCTGGTTTTGGTATTAGAGTGATCCTGGCTTCATAGAATGAGTTTGGAAGTATACTCTCCTCTTCTACTGTTGGGAAAACTTTAAGGAGGATGGGTATAGGTCTTCAGTAAATGTTTGATAAAATTCAGTGGTGAAGCCATCTGGTCCAGGGCTTTTGTTCTCAGGTAGGCTTTTTTTTTTAACCACATCAATTTTGTTGCTGGTAATTGGTCTGTTCAGATTTTCTGTTTCTTCCTGGGTCAGTCTTGGAAGGTTGTATTTTTCTAGAAAGTTGTCCATTTCTTCTAGGTTGTCTAGTTTGTTAGCATGTAATTTTTCATAGTGTTCTCTAATAATTCTTTGTATTTCTGTGGTGTCTGTAGTGATTTTTCCTTTCTCATTTCTGATTCTGTTTATGTCTGTAGACTCTGTTTTTTCTCTTGATAAGTCTGGCTAGGGGGATATCTATTTTGTTTACTTTCTCAATGAACAAGCTCCTGTTTTCATTGATTCTTTCTATTGTTTTATTTTTCTTGATTTTACTTATTTCAGCTCTAATCTTTATTATGTCCCTCCTTCTACTGACTGTGCGCCTCATTTGTTCTTGTTTTTATAGTTTTATTGTGAGTTAGACTGTTCACATAGGATTGTTCTTCTTTCCTGAGGTAGGCTTGTATTGCAATATACTTCCCTCTTAGCACGGCCTTTGCTGCATCCCACAGATTTTGCAGTGTCGAATTATTGTTGTCATTTGTCTCCATAGATTGCTTGATCTCTGTTTTAATTTGGTCATTGATCCATTGATTATTTAGGAGCATGTTGTTAAGCCTCCATGTGTTTGTGGGATTTTTTGTTTTCTTTGCATAATTTATTTCTAGTTTCATACCTTTGTGGTCTAAGGAGCTGGTTGGCACAATTTCAATATTTTTTAATTTACTGAGGCTCTTTTTGTGGCCTAGTATATGATATATTCTTGAAAATGTTCCACGGGCACTTGAGAAGATTGTGTATCCTGCTGATTTTGGGTAGAGTGTTCTGTAAATGTCTGTTAGGTCCATCTGTTCTAATTTGTTGTTCAGTGCCTCTGTGTCCTTACTTATCTTCTGTCTGGTTGATCTGTCCTTTGGAGTAAGTGGTGTGTTACAGTCCTAAAATGAATGCATTGCATTCTATTTCCCCCTTTATTTCTGTTAGTATTTGTTTCAAATATATAGGTGCTCCTGTGTTGGGTGCATAGGTATTTATAATGGTTATATCCTCTTGTTGGACTGACCCCTTTACCATTATGTAATGTGCTTCTTTGTCTCTTGTTACTTTCTTTGTTTTGAAGTCTATTTTGTCTGATACAAGTACAACTCCTGCTTTTTTCTCCCTATTAGTTGCATGAAATATATTTTTCCACCCCTTCACTTTAAGTCTGTGTATGTGTTTGGGTTTGAAGGGAATCTCTTGTAGGCAGGATACGGACACATCTTGTTTTTTAATCCATTCAGTGACTCTGTTTTTTGATTGGTGTGTTCAGACAATTTACATTTAGGATGATTATCAATAGATATGTACTTGGAATGATGGTTGTAATTAGGGAGAAAGGATAGAAAAGCAGATCTGCTATCTAACTCTGTAAGCCCAGTGTGCAGGTAGAAGCCTCTATGCTTTGCACTTGTAGCCGATGTAGGCGGGGCTGCCCTTTGGCTGGCCTGGTGCAATGGCAGAGGCAGCCAATTTTCGTGCTGGTGCCGGCTGGGAGAAAGGCACAGCAGGCTGTGTATCACAGTGGGGGCCTCAGAACTGGGTAGCCAGCCAAGAGCATGGAGCACCTGAACCTCCTGAAAGGTCCCAACCTTCTCAGCAGAGCGCACCTGGACAATTCTGTCCACCTGTCCTTTCTCGTGAGCAGCAAGCTCTGTGCAGTCCTTGCCCCTTTAGCAGCCCCCTCACTGTTAAGAAGTCTCTCAGACTCTCCACCTTTCTTTTGTCCCAGAGCTTCCAGATGTGGATCCTGTTTTCCACAAGCGGCTGGAATCTCAGTCTCTCCAAGTATTCCGCCTTTCTTAGTTTTCCAACCCCACTAATCTCCATGGCACCATGTAATGTAGGTTCCTGCTCCAGAAAAGATCTCCAGAGCTGGGTGTTCAGCAGTCTTAGGCCTCCACCCACTCCCCACTCTGTTTCTCTTTCTCCCGCCAGTGAGCTGGGGTGGGGGAAGGGCTTGGGTCCCGCCGGATCATGGCTTTGGTACTTTACCCTCTTCCATGAGGTCTGTTCTTTTCTCCAGGTGTATGCAGTCCGGCACAGGCTTCTTTCCTGTTGGTCTTTCCAGGATTAGCTGTATTACAGATATTTTCATATTATATGTGGTTTTGGGAGGAGGTTTCTGTCTTACCTCTCATGTCACCATCTTGAATCCTCTCTGTGCTTCTAACATTTTAAGAGCAACTGCCCATTAGGGTGAGTTCCTGAAAACTCTGCTTTCCTTTTTTCTTTTCAAACTCTCCATCTATCCACAAGTGAGTTAGTAAAAATATGTCAGAGTGGAAACCATGGAGTCAGACTACTTCTGCACAAATCTTGACCCACCACTTACTAATTCTGTGACCTTAGGAAAGTACTTAACTTTGCTCAACCTAAATCTCAGTTTGCTCCTGTACACAGTGGGGAAAACAACAGTCCCTATTTCACAGGACTACTGTTAGACCAAATTCAGTATCACATGTAAAAACAGAGGAGGAATCTCCTGCCTCCATACCATTGTCAGTAACGTCATAACAGTTATCTTTTTAAAACTGGATCTTAGCAGATTCCTTCTCCACTTTAAAATGTGTAACAAATTCAACGATGATTATCATTGTCATTATGACCACTGTCACTATCATCATCATCATACCTTAGTACAGTTCAACAAACATCACATTACCTCACTATCCATAATCACTGAAGTCTTTCTGTTCTGTGGCTCCACTGAGTAAGAGGGGGAAAAAAAGCAATATATAGAGAAAACTTGAGATGCCTCCAACAAGGTTTTGTCATCTCCTAGACATTTGGGCAATTTAAGTGTATCCTTTTATCCTTTTCTTCCAAGTATTCCTTACAAGTATTTGGCAAGAATTTGATAAAAACTTTCAATTCTCATGCATATATATTTTCCACAGGATTGCAGAGCATTAACCAAATGACTGAAGTCCACGGACAGTCATGCCCTGACACAGAAGCATGAAGAGAGAGGAACAACTCTGAGGTCCATTAATCCTTTAGGGAAAGGGCATTCCTCAAATTTACTTAACTAAAAGGGCTTACAAAAATCCAAATACATAAAGATGATGTTAATAACAAAAGTATTGGTAAATTAAGTCAGTATATTCTGCTTAAGGAGAAAAGTACGAAATAAATTCAAATTTCTGAAAAATAAGCTTCAGCTGTCAAAAAAATCTAATGTAACAAACATCATCTTCCAATTGGCTTAAATGAGAAGGTATTCCTAGATTACCAATGAATTTAGAAAAGAATAGACACAGTGGCAGTAAGAGCACAGTTGCCTAGACACCATGTAATGTAACCTAATTCAGAGAAAGATGACCATTTTAAATAAGCTAGAAAGCTGAATAGGGACAACCACCTGTTACAGGAATATGCAACCAACAGGACACAAAACACATCACTACCCTCAAGTTCTTGGGAAGAATCCCCTTTACCTCTAATTTAATAACATAATGACAAAAGAATTGCAATGCAAAGTGAGAAAACAATACCTAAGTGATCACAACCACCTATTTTAACAGAGCTCATCACAGTGATGAAACTGAGAATCCCAAAAGGCCAACAAAAACTATGCCTAATCTTAGAAGGCTAAGAGAAAGAGGGAATATTTCTACTCTGAAAATAGTTCAGGGACTTTCCCCACATGCTCTTCTACACTTTAACTTCTCTGAAACCACTCATTGTTGTCCAACAAGACAGTCAACTCAAACACAAATCAAATGACTAAAATAATTTGAGTTGTAAGTATCAAGTACTGCTCTATGTAATATGTAAGTATTATCTCATTTAATCCCCACAGTAATGCCTCTTACAAATGAAAAATCTAAGACAAACAAATGTTTCAGAACTTGCTCAGGGTCACAAAAACAGATAAGTGATGGAGCTGGGACAGGAATCCAGGCACTATGCATGCAAAGCCTTCAATCTTACATTACACACTATCCTGCCTATATCACAATGTGGGTATTAAGATACAAACACACAAGTCAAATCCTCTTCATCTAACCTACATGATTTTAAACTTTTCTTTTCACCCATTGACTTTAAACTTATTTTCTTTTCACCCATTCTCCTGAAATAATTTCTTCATTAGACACTTGAGGAATCTCCTGCCTCCATACCATCCTCAGTAATGTCATAACAGTTATCTTTTTAAAACTGGATCTTAGCAGATTCCTTCTCCACTTTAAACCTTCCAGTGATTGAATAACATGTATATATGTTTTTCTTCCCAGCCAGGCAGTAAACAACTTGAAGAAACCCTTATTAATTTTTATAGTTTTAGATAACACATTTGATGAATTACTGATTTGGCTGGGCTCAAACCTAAAGCCTTAAACAGACCTCCAAACTCATCCATATTTGCTCCTCTATTCACATCACAGACCCTTCTAAGCTCTGACACTTAAATGTATTAACTCTTAGTGTTTATGACAGGTATTGAATGAACACTATGCTAAGAGGATTTATATATTTGTTTAATCTCAACAACCTAAAGAAATGGGAATTTTTATTCCAATTTCACAGATAAGGAATTCGATTTTCAAGGAAAGTTATCTACCTTTGAGCACGTTACAGAACAATCAAAATTTACACCTAAAATAACTATATAAAGGAGAATAAATGAAGTCGATAGCAGAAGGAATGAAATAATAAAGATCAGAGCAGAAATAAATGAAATAGAGACAAAAAAAATAGAAAAGATCCATGAAACTAAGAGCTGGCTCTTTGAAAAGATATTTAAAATAGACAAATCTTTAGTCAGCCTCATAAATTTAAAAGAGGTCTCAAAACCAAACTGAATGAGAAGTTACAATTGACCCCATACAAAGGATCATAAGAGACAACTAAGAAAAATTATATGCCAAAAAAACTGGACAACCTAGAAGAAATGGATAAATTCCTAGAAGCATACAATTCTTGAAGGCTAGATCAGGAAAAAGTAGAAAATCTGAACAGACTGATTACTAGTAATGAAATTGAATCAGTAATGAAAAAACTCCCAATAAACAGAAGTCCAATTCCATATGGCTTCACAGGTGAATTCTACCAAACATTTAAAGAAAAGTTATTATCTATTATCATCAAACTATTCTAAAAAATTGAAGAGTAAGGAATGCTTCCAAACTCATTCTATGAGGCCAACATTACTCTGACACCAAAACCAAAGACACTAAAAAAAAATTAAATTACAGAAGAATCTCCCTGATGAACATAGATGCAAAAATCCTCAACAATGTATTAGCAAACTGAAATCAACAATACATTAAAAGGATCATTCATCATGAATATTTCATGGATGGAAAAATGATGCAGTAAGTACTAATCAATCATCAGGATACACCACATTAACAAAATGAAGAATAAAAACCATATGATCACCTCAACAGACAAAGAAAAAGCATTTGACAAAATTCAACATCCATCCCTGATAAAAATTCTTAACAAAGTGGGGACAGAGGGAACACACCATAACATAACAAAAGCCATATGTGACAAACCCACATTTAACATCATACTTTATAGTGAAAAACTGAAAGCTTTTCCTCTAAGGTCAGAAACAAGACAAGATGTCCACTCTCACACTTTTATTCAATGCAGTACTAGAAATCCTACCCACAGCAATCAGGTAAGAAAAATAAATAAAAGGAATCTAAATTGATATAAATAAGAAGTAAAATTGTCACTATTTGCAGATGATATACTATATTCAGAAAACCCTAATTACTCCACCAAGAAACTATTAGAACCAACAAATGAATTCAGTAAACTTCAAAATCAATACACAAATATCATGCAATGTTTTTTATTATTTTACTATCACACAAAATACAACATACATTAGTATACAAAATCAATATATAGAAATCTACTGTTTCTATATGCTAATAATGAACTCACAGAAAGAGAAATTAAGAAAACAATCCCATTTACATCTACACCAAAAAGAGTAAAATACCTAGGAATAAGGTGAAAGACCTGTACATTGAAAACTATAAGACAATGATAAAAAAAATTAAAGATGACTCAAATAAATGGAAAGATATAGTATGCTCACTGGATTTAACAATTAATATTGTTAAAATGTCCATAATACCCAAAGCAATGTAAAGTCAATATAGTAACCATCAAAATACCAACAGCATTTTTCACAGAGCTAGAACAAATAATCTTAAGATTTGTATGAAACCAAAAAAAGACCCCAAATAGCCAAAGCAATCTCAACAAAGAACAAAGCTGGAAATACAACTATCCCAGATTTCAAACTATACTACAAAGTTATAGTAATCAAAACAGTATGGTACTAGCCCAAAGTAGACTAATAGGTCAATGAAACAGAATAGAAAGCACAGAAGTAAACCCAACTTATATGGTCAATTAATCTGTGACAAGGGAAGCATGAATACACAATAAGGAAAAGACAGACTCTTTAATAAATAGTATTGGTAAAAGTGGGCAGTTACATGCAAAACAATGAAACAGGACCACTTTTTTATACCATATACAAAAGTAAACTCAAAATGGATTAAAGACTTAAATGTATGACCTAAATCATAAAACTCCTGAAAGAAAAGATAGGCAGTAAACTCTTAGACATTGGTCTTAGCAATACTTTTTGGATATGTCTCCTCAAGCAATGACAACAAAAGCAAAAATTAACA
Organism: Manis pentadactyla; assembly: GCF_030020395.1. NCBI lineage: Eukaryota > Metazoa > Chordata > Mammalia > Pholidota > Manidae > Manis > Manis pentadactyla. Next base: position 19,023,279 of record NC_080021.1, on the reverse strand, counting down.
ATTGGGACTACGTGAAACTAAAAATCTTTGCAAAGTAAAACTATCAACAAAAGAAAAGGGAATCTACTAGATGAGGGAATATATATGCAAATAATGTATCTGATAAGGGGTTAACAGTCAAAATATTTAAGAACTCATACAACTCAACACCAAAAACACAATCCAGTTAGAAAATGGGCAGAAGTTCTGAATAGGCTTTCTTTCAAAGAAGACATACAGATGGCCAAAGACACATGAAAAGATGCTCAACATCACTAATCATCAGAGACTACAAATAAAAACCACAATGAGGTATCACTTCAAAGCCAATCAGAATGGCTAGTATCAAAAATACAAGAAATAACAAGTGTCGGCAAGGATGTGGAGAAAGGGGAACCCTGGTGCATGTTTGTTGGCAGTGTAAATTGGTGCAGACCCACTGTGGAAAGCAGTGTGGAAAAATAGCAAATAGAATACCATACAATCGAGTAAGTCCATGCTGAGTATTTATCCAAAGAACATGAAAACACTAATTTGAAAAGATAAATGTTTACCACAGCATTAGCTACAAAAACGAAGATATAAAAGCAACCTAAGTATCTGTTGATAGATGAATGGATAAAGAAGATGTGGCATATATACTATGGAATATTACTCAGCCATGAAGAAGAATGAAATCTTGCCATTTGTAACAACATGGATAGACCTAAGGGTATTATTCTAAGTGAAATAAGATAGAGAAAGATAAACATCACATGATTTTGGTTGTATGTGGAATCTAAAAATAAGACAAACAAAACAGAACAGAAACAGATTCCTAAGCAGAGAAAAAACTGGTGGTTTCTTGGGAAGAAAGGGGTACACAGGATGGGTGAAATAGTTAAAGGGTATTAAGAGGTACAAACTTCCAGTTATAGAATAAATAAGTCATAGGGACATAAAGTACACCATAGGGAGTGTAGTTGAAAATATTAATTTTGTATGGTGATCAATGCTAACTACACTTATCCTGGTTATCATTTCCTAATGTATATAAATGCCAAATCACTATGCTGTAAACCTGAAACTTATTTAATATTGTATATCAACTATACTTCAATTAAAAATAAGTAAATTTTTAAAAAAGGTAGAAAAGCAAGAAGGGACTTGCCTACAGATTTCAGATGGTTTTTAATTTACCTATATCCAAAAAGAAAAAGGCATTAAGAAAAAAAGAAACAGGATACAAATTATTTAATTACTTAATTACAAATCACTATGTCAAAATACAAGTTTAAAATAGAAATAAACTGAAATGTTAACATTGTTTTGAAAAAAAAAAAACTGCTCTCCTAACAAGCTCTTGCTGAATTACTCCAGTGGCGGTCATCCTAGATATTCTCTCTGTAGGGAATTTCCCATGTCATCTAACTCCTGCGTATAAGTACTCAAATTCAACTTCATAACCAGAAGTTTCTGAGACTCTTTCATGAGGTTCATGTGGTCAAAATTTAATAATTGTAAAAGATTCAACAGAGTAGTTGCAACAGAGACTGCCTGGCCTACAGAGCTGAAAATATGTGCTATCTGACCCCTCAGAGAAAACATTTGCCAACTGCTGCTTTAGAGCATGAACCTTTCAAAAACGGATGCTTACATTTCTTTTTAAATTACACAGAGTATGTTATATCTTGCACCATATACTTATTTTTAAAAATAAAACAAAAGGGAAAAAAGGAACTTTGTAGCAAAACCACTCAGAAGCCTTCAAAGCAAATCCTGATACAGTCTTCCAGGAGGTTTATGTTCCAGCTCATCTCTCTTATGGTTTAAGATTTTATTATGACTTTTGTCCAGGGCTACCTACCAAAGCCAAATACCCAAAAGTAGGCTACAAATCAGGCTGCATAGGGTTAAGAGCTTTAGAAGCCACCCACTAAAGATTTTTGGTGACTTCTGCTGCCAGCCATGAAAGAATAACTGGTATAGAACTGGCCCTCCTACCATAAACAACTAGAAAGCTGGACAAAATATATGAAACAGCACTTTCAGAAAGTGGGACAATAGGCAGAGTAGAACTGTGAGCCCTGCAAAATGGGAAACAACTATGGTAAGCCCTGCAATCGCAGAGCACAGAAGTCTTGAAGGACCCAGGAGATGTACTGATGTTCACAGAGGGTGAGGCAACATGGCTTTCCATGACATAGCACTGAGAGAGAGTTATGCAGAAAAAGTGCTCTAGGAATCTGCATAGAGATCCCTTTGGCTCTGATGCTAAATCCTAAACTGCTGAGGAACAACTCCTGGGAGCTCTAATGTGAATAATTCCTGGAATTCCTGCAGGACTGGAAGACATTCAAATTCCATCCAGCAGAGTAGAGCTATCTAACTGAATATTCTGGGCAACCAAGAGACTCCAGAAAGGCCAAGCTTTGTAACAAGGTTAAATTAGCCCTAAAGTAATGCTACACTACAACCACCCTAACAAAGTTTAACAACAGGCCTGGAAAGGATCGGCCTAATCCACATGTACTTAGATGCCTGCCAAAACAAAGGTCAAAACTCTTCAAAGGAAGACAACAAAATCCAAACATTCAACAACACAATAACCATGTGAAGAAGCAGCAACAGAGGTTATATAATAGGCAGACAAGGATATTAAAACAACTATTATAAATATGCTTCATATACTCAAGAATATAGAAAACAGGAACATACTGAAGAGAGAAATAGAAGACAGAAGTAAGATTCCATTCAATTCTTTTTTATATGTTCTGTAGCTGAAAACCAGTATCTGAAATTTAAAATTCACTGGATAGAATTAACAACAGATTAGCCACTACAGTAGATAAGACTAATGAACTTGAAGACACAGCAACAGACACTTTTAGACCAAAGCCAGAGAGAAAAAAGACTGGAAGAAAAAGCAACTGAACCCCAGTGATTTATAGGACAAAATCAAGCAGTCTAACATACATGTAACTGCAGTCCCAGTAAGACAGGGGAGAGGAGGAACAGAAAAAGTATTTGGAGAAATAGAAGCAGAAATTTTTCCAAATTTGATCAAAACTATAAGCCCAGAAATCCATAAAGCTTAAAAAACACCAAACATAATTAAAACAAAAAAAAAATCACACCAAGACACATCACAATCAAATTGCAAATAAAACAGTGATATTAAAAACAACCCAAAAATATTATAATGTTCTCCTGTCTCCATATATAATATAAAGTAAAAACAACTCTAATCGGAAGAAATCAAGCAACATCTTTCAAGGTCTTTTGACTGAAAAATTTTAATAGACTTCACCAAAGCTGAACTTTCTGCTTTTGTAGGTCTTCTTCTGCTGGTACCCCTAATGTAAACTTTGTCTATTGAGTAATCAAGCATGAACAAAGTACAGTTAAATTACTGTAAAATAACTTGATCAGAATGTATTTGTCTACCTCATAGTTCAGTGTCACATACTTTATATTGTATGCTGCTTGAGGCCGGGAACCTTCATATTTTAGCCTGTACATTTCTAGTGCAATTTCTAGTGGCACATAACTGTAGGAACACTCATGAATGAGTCAATTTCATTTCATTCTCAGTGCATCGCTATGTGGCATGTAGAACAAGATGGGAAAACAGATGCCCAGAGGGATTAAACAACTGTCTCAAGGACACTCCTAAGGGAAGCAGTATCTCACATCCCCAGAGTAATGCCTCCACACAAGGTCACCTCAAAGTAGACACAAAAGAATGTTTTAATTATTACTTACTTTGAGTTTCGACTAGATCCAGAGCAACACTAGAGGCTGTGTCCATTCCGGAGCTGATACAGGATTGGAAGTTTTTCAGCGAGGAGAGAGCAGATTCTATACCACTGAAGGATATAAAACCAGTTGAACATGAATTTGAACTGGAACGTCCTGGCATCTTGAAATTATTACCTAAGTTTTCAAACACAATGAAATAAGATTTATGAGTCCAAGTAATAACTACATAAGAAAATAAACTGCGGTAAATGTTCCTATGAATGTACCCAATATCCCACAAATGACACACTATTATCTACAATCTATATCCCTTGAAGGGGCACTGAAGCATTTGTGCCCTCATCTGGGCCAGCAAACAGATGCACTCACAACATGGAAAGGTAACTATCTTCATTATTCAAGAGAGGCAGAATACTCTCTTCTAAAATATTCCTTAGTTTTCTGAATAATTCAACAACAGCAGTGGTCTTAAAAAGCTGAAATATAAATGGGTTAGAAACAGCAGGTGATTCATTTTTCTAAAAAATGAAAATAGCCATAGTAAAATGGTTTAACAAGGGAAAACTTCAAAAACCTGTAATTTTTAACTTATCTGACATATATGCATATTGAATGCTGAAAACTAAAAATATATATATATATATGAATATGTATGTATGTATAGATGTATGTATGTATATATATATATATATAGTGTGTGTGTGTGTGTGTGTGTGTGTGTGTGTGTGTGTGTGTGTGTGTGTGTGTGTATCCCTGATGGTCCTCTGGGTTCTAACAGATTTAAACACTTGGGGAGATCCCAGATTCTGTTTTCAGTAAAAGCAGAATTTCCCTATAAATTCTTATCTTCTGGTAGCTTATCCACTATAACAGTTTCAGTTATTACCTTCATATTAAACACTCCCTAATCTGTATCTTCAACTACCAAATCTTTAAGCTTTGGACCACTTAGTAAAGCTCCCTACAAAGAGCCATCTTTGCTTAATTCAGAAGCTACCTGAAATTCAATCCACTGTCACCAGTTAGAAAAGTGGGGAGAAATCACACAGGCTTAGAGGGATGGGAAGGTGGTTCTTCAGTCTGTACAAGTTAGCAGAAAGAAGGTACTTTCTTAGAATCATACAGACAGTGCTTGAATTCAGGCCCTGCCACTTAACTCTTGAGTAACCATGGGCAGATTGCTTTAGCCTCTGAGAACTCAGGTTTATCATCTTTTAAGATGGAAGGGGCATCTCACTGTGGACCAGCACACACTGCACAATTATGTAGCATTGGGACCTGCCTCCTGCCCTTACTTTCCCCTGTGGAGAATTGTCCAGGATCTCTGGCATTTCTATCCTCTCCATAGCTACCACCTTAATCTCACACCGGGACTACTACAGTAGTTTCTCAATTGTTGATTCTTTTTAATTAGATTCACTTCACTGATTCAATGGACAGGTACGGAGCACCTTACTGTGTCAGTCATTAGACTCACTAAAAAAGACACAGGGTACTCAGAGAAGATGCCTAAGATGCTGATTTCTATTTTTGACAGGTTAATCTACTACAGACAAACATCCACAACTCATCAATTCAAATCATTCATTAACAAATATTCAGTAAATATATTTTGGAGCATAGTGTAGACAGTCTTAATACAGGGTAAAAAATTGGTCCAGTTGGGCCTAGGGCAGTCAAATGGGATTTTCAGCTTTATCTATTTTTTAAATTTATATTAAAAATCAAGACCTGAAGCAAATATAGCAAAATGTTACAGACGTTAAAATCCAGATGACGGGACAAAGGTTCTCAGTATGTTATTTGGGGGACTTTTTGTGGTATTAAAATTTCGCACCAAGAGACAAAATATGACTATGAATATGAATGAAAAACCAATGATGATTTTTGAACATTTGCAGTTTGGTGAAATAGAGTATTTATTTACAAACTCACTCTGCCTTTCCAAATAAGTTGAGACAGTTACACAATATGTTACAAACATATGCAGTAAGACGGAAAGATATAAATTCATAAAAATCAGGATCAAAAAACAGATTAAAGGGAAAATCAAGTACCTGAGAAAATTAGAATGCAATCATGCAAGGGTTAGAATTCTTTAGGATTCTACACAGCTATGAGTTTCCTGATTAAAAAGTGAGTTATAGGATTCTCGTTCTCCATAAAGATGAACTCAGGAAAAATAAATCTTTCCATGGCAATCAAGGTTGCATGGGTCATCATATATGAGATAATAAGAGTCATAAAAGATATCCTCAATAATAGCCTTACAATGGATGCAATAATAAGCTTCCTAGGACTGTTTCTTAAGTTATTCCTCAGGGTAAGCTAACAACAAGATACTTGTGGCAGATACTAGCTCTGTGCCCATCAAACTCATTTCCCCTTCAACCATATAAGCCATTTCCAGGCTCAGTCCATTAAAACCACACACTTTGTCAATAATAGTTTCCATGTGATAGCTGGAAACAAGCAGCACAGTGACCTCAGAGGCTATAAGTGAAGATGGAGGATCACTAGGATACTATATCACTGCTTGGTGCAACACTCCCACCAATCAGGCTCCACACATGAAAGATATAAAAACTTGAATTGTGCAAAGCCAAAAATGAAAGCAAGGTCATTTAGATTTGGGGCTTACTTGTTACGGCACCAATTGTTAGTCATAAAACACAGTCCTGCAAGGATCAAATGATATGGTTCAAGTATTCAGTTTTCTAGTCAGTCTTGATTTGGGTGTTACTCTAAATTGTCTAGAACAGTGCTGTCCAATAGAACTTTCTGCCATGACAAAAATGTTCTATAATCTTCACTTTCCAATATAGTGGACACAAGGCACATATGACTATCGATTACCAGAAATGTGGTTAGCATGACTGAGGAACTGAATTTTAAATATTATTTAACCGATTTAACTTTAAATAACCACACGTGGCTGGTAGCTATTACCCTGGACTGCACAGTTCTGGAGAAATCATTGTCAAAGTGTACTATTTCTATGAACTAGGAGGAAAGCAAGACGGGGGCAAGCCATAGTATAAACGGGGCATATCTCACTGGAATATCAATTTTACTTAACGGTAACATGAAACATGCTTACACTAAAATAAATGCTAGCTACATGATTGAGTAAAACATGGAGGCAATATAAAGTAGGGATTAAGCTTGCAGCCTCTGGAGCCAGATTTCCTGAGTTCACAGCCTGACATTGTCACTTGAATAACTGAATGGCTTTAATCAAGTTATTTAATATCTTAATGCTTCACTTTTCCCTTCTATAAAATAGGAATGATCTAGTCTGTACCTCAAGGATTACTGTGACGAATGAATGCGTTAACAAGTATAATAAAGCATGTAAGTCTTTAAAAGTGGAAATGAACATTACCATCAACTTCATCATTATAATGCTGTGAGCAACAATACAGAGCAGTGTTAAGAAAGTGGACACTGGAAATTCTGTCCTGCCCATGCCTTTTAAGGCTGTATGGCCTTGGTTAAGTTGTTTAACTTCTCTATCTTCAGTTTGCTCCTTTGTAAAAAAGGAAATAATCATACCTCACAGCATTACTAAGGACTTTCTGAGGAATGTGTATTTTTATGAACACCCTAATGTTCCTTAGGGCCAAACAAGTATGGAGAACATTGAGATCATTGAGTCCTCCCCAAAATATGTATGTTGAAGCCCTAATCCCAATGTATTTGGATAATATTTAGAAAGGTGGCTTTTAGGTTCAGATTATGTTATGCATGAGCTTGGGGCCCTCCTGAAGAGGTTAATGTCCTTATTAGAAGAGGAAGAAACAACATGGCTTGCTTGCTCTCTACCACGTAAGGACACAGTGAGAAAGGGGCCTTCTGCAAGTCACAAGGGCCCAGATCCAAATGTGCCAGCACCCTCATCGCAGACTTCCAGTCTCCAAAAATGCAAGAAATAAATTCCCGTTTTTTAAGCCACCAATCTATGGTATTTTTTTTATAGCAGCTCAAACTGCCAAGGCACAGTGTATGTAAGAATTAATACAATCCAGTAAAATGCAAAGTGTATACCACATGGTAGCTATCCTTATTATCTGAATGCAAAATTCACATTACTCCAATGAAACTTTCCACTTGCAGAGATCTGGAGAAAATTTCCTTCTGTAATTCTGGAGTTTTTCAAGGGAAAAGATTCAGCCTGAGAAGTTAAGAGAATGGATGGAAAGGAAAGATGAAGTAGACCCACTTTTCCCTATTTCTCCCACTAAGTATAGCAAAGTACATAATTCATAGGACAACCCCCTCCCCCAGCAAAGAAATACCTGGCCTCAAATGTCAATAGTGCAGTGGTTGAGAAATCCCGGTTAAAATCAACCTCCTCTTGAAGCCTTCCCCAAGTAACAACAATCTTTTTGTTCCCTGTACCTATGGTCTCCAGTAATAAAACAAGGTTATGTATTTGCCGAGTTTTTCCCTAGCATTTTATTGTGCCTCCCCTTACAGGCCTTGTCTTAAGCCATTCAGGCTGCTGTAATAAAATACCACAGATTGGTTACCTTATAAATGGACATTTATTTCTCATAATTCTGGAGGCTGGGAAGTCCAAGATCAAGGAGCCTGCATGGTCACATTCTGGTGAAAGCCCTCCTCCTGGTCATAGCCCATGCCTTCTTACTCTTTGTTTTCACAAGGTAGAAAGGGAAGGGAGTTCTCTGGAGCCTCTTTTATAATGCACTAATCCCATTCATGAGGGCTCCATCCTCCTGAACTAAGCACCTCCAGAATGCCCCATCTCCTAAAACCCAGAAACTGGCGCTAGGATTTCAACGTACCAGATGTGGGGTGGGGAAGGGACACAAACATTCAGGCCGTAGCAGGTCTGTAAGATTTTTCTGTAAGCAAGACCAATTACCAGCTATTGTAAAAACACTTCTCTACTGTTGCCTCTTCTCATCTTCCTGTACAACACAGTAGTAGACACACAACAATTTATAGACCCTAGGCTGACCATCTTAAGTCTACAGGGGCCTATCCAAGTTCAGCCAGAGCTGTGTCTTCTTTTTCAAAACACAGCTTTCTTTGCGAAGACTTCTCTTATCTGCACAAGCGACCGCTCATTCCTTGCCTCCTGCTACCACTATGCCTATCACAATCACATGCACACTTCTATTATAAAACTCAGTAAAGCTTATCAGAAGTATTTGCTCGTATGTCTGCCACTCCTTCACCCTGGGAGCCACAGGAACTAGAACTCTGACATATTCTCCAGCATATTAAACCGCTCCTTACACTAAATAGGCGTCAGTAAACATTTGGCCAGTTAAAACTGTAATGGCAAGCACCCTTTCGGCTCCCTGTGCCCATAAACTGGTGCCCGGAAACTTCATTCTCATCGCTAATCCTCACAACCATTTACAGACGAGAAAAGGAAACTGAGGCTCAGAGTGTTTACTTAAACGCGCTGCCCAAGGCCCTGATTTCAAAGCTCAAACCAGATTAGTCCGCACGAAGAACTCGTGATCTTTTCCCCACACACTTGGGCTGAAGGATGGAGAGACGACGTCCCGGAGAGGTAGGTCAACTGCCGCAGCCTCACTGCTAAAGGTGAAAAAGAACTAGGCCCAAAGCCCACGTCCAGAGAGCCCAGCTCAGGGCAGCTGCGGAGCGCACGAGAAGGAGGAGACACCTCCCGTCACACCCCACATCACCACCCCCCGTTTCTGACTTACCTGGCTGCCCGACCTAGATCCGTCTGGCTGCACCCCGATTTCCCACACCAGACCCCAATTCCTTCCTTAACTCCTTTCCCTTGTAGCTGAAAAGCCGAGCGCAGGCTCATGCGTCATCAGCTCTCGCCGCCAAATGGTCACATGATGCTCCGCCCAGGTCTCCGCCCCTTTGGTCATGTGACGGCCAGGGGGCCCACCCTCCTCACCGGGGCGGAAGCATGGTCCTCCCCACCGGGGCGGAAGCCGGGTTCAGCCGGCAGAAGATCCGGGGCTGGGGAAAAAAGGGTAGTCCTGCGAAGACTGAAGGGTGAGGACGGGGCGCCCACTCTGCGCGTGATCGCCGGCCCTGCGCGTGCGCCCTGGCGCGGCCCGGGTGACAGGTGAGTCGCGGCGGGATGCACACGCCGCCTGCTTTATACACCCTCCCGGGGCCGGGCCGCGCTGGCCGAGGGGGCGTCCGCTGTGTGGAGTTGGGTCTGGCTGGCGGCACCCGCGGTGCAGGACTGAGGCGCCTACTTGGGCTGGGGCTGCAGTCCTGGCTCTGCATCGCCACTTGGCAGTGATCTTCCACGACGTTTTGGCGCTTTAGGAAGTCATGCACAGCTGTTTGGCCCGCATCTGGTCTTCCAAGTTTCCGGAAGCAATGTGTGCACATCGTTATACCTCCACTTATTCGTGAAAACTGAGTGGTTGGTTTTACTCGGGTTTGAATTCAAGTTCTGCTGTAGGCTGTGAGTTTGGGCAAGTCATTGCCATTCTCTGCACAGAAATTCCCTCCATGGTCGTGCCAAAGACCTTTGCAGTTCGGATACAGTTCCGAGCGTCCTGACTTGTCTATAGTTGCACAGGAAGGAAAAAAAAAAAAAAAAGGCAGAGCCTGTAATGGAGCCAAGTCTATTTCTACGGAGCTCCTCCAACATAGGCTATGGTGGGGGCGGTGGGAGGCGGTTGGGGAAGAGAGGGAGAGGTTTTGCCATCTCTGCCCACAAGTAGAAACACCTTGTAGCTTTCCTTCTCCTGTCTTTTCGGGAATTCATGAATCAGAACTTCTCAGGAAGAAGTATGCTGGTCACTTTTATCTTGATCAACGCCATTATGTTTTGTTCCTGATAATTGATTAATGGAGACCAGTGCTTCCTCCTTTATGGAGCTGAGGTTTTATGAGAGGATAAAAATAGATTTATCTTCTTTTGTCCTCTGAGTAAGGTAAATAGTAGCTCATCCCAGGACAATTTAATAGCCTTCAGAATTCAGTTCTGTACTTACTGGGTAATTGCTATGATGCTGTGCTTCATTCTTGAAATCATGTTATCTTTTGTCTACGGTTACTCTCCAAACAAACCATAGTTCCTTACCAAATTTTCAAAAATAAAGTTACCAGCACTTTTCTGAGTGCTTTGTGAAAAAAAATGGGGAAATCGATTGGGATCTCTGGTTTCATTTCACAGCCTTTATTGAGAAAACTGGCCTTTATGAATTTTCTTCATCCCCTATCATTTAGAGAACCACTAAATGGAAGATTTAATGTAGCTTCTTCTACAATGTTTGTTTGTACATTCTAGAGTGACTTTTTAAAGCTCAACTAAGTCTTAATACTTTTGATAAAGCCACCTACCCCTGAGATTACTGCATCATGATTAGGCATCTTTAATAATCATTCTTAGATTCTGTTCTTTAGGGCCAGTTTTTCAGCCAGCAAAAGGGTATTTACCATATACTCTAGCCAAATATTTTGAACATTGTCTACAATGTTAATTCTTGAATAACAATTTAAGGATTAAAATAAGAGATGGACACACAAAAGTCTTGACTTAGTATCTCAGGCCTAGGCTAACCTGACCATGTGCATGCAACACTGAGTGTATCTGCCCTTCTTTTTTGGGGGGGAAAGGAGACAGATAATGTTGTTTTGCTATAAGCTGTTTTCTCTATGGCCCCATTGTCTGTGCTATATTGATATCCAAAATCTGGTGGCAGTTACACCTGTTAATCATAGCTTGTCCTCCTCTCAGTTGAGTCTAGAGTTTCATCCTGCTCAGACCTGGATTGGATTGGTGGTCTTTAGAGGACCTCAGTAGGTGATTTTCTTTTTGCCCATTTTCCATTACTTTCCACCTTTTCTTATCTCACTTTCCAAGCGAGACCATTTCTGTGCAAAAATTGGAATGAAATTATATGAAATTCAGCCTATTAGAAAGAAGTGTAGTTTAGCATCACAGAGAAAACAGAAAGGACTTATTAATAACTTATGCCTTAATGTGTGTTATAGGATACCCTCATGACAGAGAGTTCTAGACAACTACAGCAGCTTCTCAGCAATCCTTGCTGTCGGAGCCCACCCCCCCCCCACCTCCTCTGATGTGTGCTTCTACCCCTTGCTCTCTCTGCACCAGCCACTGCAGCCACTTTGCCATTATTCCTTAACTGCACCTAGTACATTCCTGCCCTGGGGCCTTTGCCCTTACTTGTAACCCCTGCCTGGACGCCCTTCTCCCAGATAGTTATCTATTGTAAAATAACACATTGCCCCCAAACCAGTAAATATTTGTTGTCTTTTAGTTTCCTGCAGTCAGGAATCAGCATTCTTGCTTAGCTGTGTGCCTTTGGCTCAAGGGCTCTTGGGAGTCAAGCTGTGGTCCAGGTCAAGCTGTCATTTTATCTGAAGGCTCAGCTGGGGTTGGGGGATCCATTCTCAAGCTCACTCAAGTGGCTGTTGGTAGTCCTCTGCCTCCTTTGTCACATGGATCCCTACACAGGGCTCTCTCACAGTATGACAACTTGCTTCACCCAGGGCAAACAAGTAGAGGGTGTCCATCTTCTGTATCCATTCATCTACTGATGGATGCTTAGGTTGCTTCCATATCTTGGCTATTGTAAATAGTGCAGCGATAAACATAGGGGTACATCTGTCTTTTTCAAACTGGAGTGTTGCATTCTTAGGGTAAATTCCTAGAAGTGGATTTCCTGGGTCAAATGGTAAGTCTATTTTGAGCATTTTGAGGAACCTCCATACTGCTTTCCACAATGGTTGAACTAATATACATTCCCACCAGCAGTGTAGGAGGGTTCCCCTTTCTCCACAACCTCACCAACATTTGTTGTTGTTTGTCTTTTGGATGGTAGCCATCCTTACTGGGGTGAGGTGATATCTCATTGTGGTTTTAATTTGCATTTCTCTGATGACAAGCGATGTGGAGCATCTTTTCACGTGTCTGTTGGCCATCTGAATTTCTTCTTTGGAGAAGTGTCTGTTTAGCTCCTCTGCCCATTTTTTAATTGGATATTTGCTTTTTGTTTGTTGAGGTGCATGAGCTCTTTATATATTTTGGATGTCAACCCTTTATCGGATCTGTCATTTATGAATATATTCTCCCATACTGTAGGATAACTTTTTGTTCTATTGATGGTGTCCTTTGCTGTACAGAAGCTTTTCAGCTTGATGTAGTCCCACTTGTTCATTTTTGCTTCTGTTTCCCTTGCCCGGGGAGATATGTTCAAGAAGAGGTCACTCATGTTTATGTCTAAGAGATTTTTGCCTATGTTTTTTTCTAAGAGTTTTATGGTTTCATGACTTATGTTTAAGTCTTTGATCCATTTCGAATTTACTTTTGTGTATGGGGTTAGACAGTGATCCAGTTTCATTCTACATGACATATATGCTAACAAGCTGTCCAGTTTTGCCAGCACCATCTGTTGAAGAGACTGTCATTTCCCCATTGTATGTCCATGGCTCCTTTATCGAATATTAATTGACCATATATGTTTGGGTTAATGTTTGGAGTCTCTATTCTGTTCCATTGGTCTGTGGCTCTGTTCTTGTGCCAGTACCAAATTGTCTTGAATACTGTGGCTTTGTAGTAGGGCTTGCTCCTTTGAATGTTAAATTAATGATCTTTTTTAATGCTTGCTTTGGCATTATTTTCTAGGGTGTGGAAACTTCTCATTTGGAATTAGTAGAATCTATTTGGACATATATGCCACATGTTCACATTTTGGGGAAATTTTGTAATCATAATGGAGCATTTCCAATTCCTCCTGAAAATAAACTGAAAATTCCTGTAGGAGCCAAAATTCAAACTTCACATTTAGTTGGTGAGTACACATTTCTTGGGTCACTTGTGGTTCTTTGAAATGCCATATAACAATATTCACTGAAGGAATAATGAGAATTTTAGAAATGGTTTTGCTGATTGCTAATGGCAAAAGAAATGTCTGAGACTTGTATAAAAATTTACATTTCCCATTAAAGAGCCCTGTGTCAGTGGGTGGATGCAGCAAAAAAAATAGTGTTTCATGACCAATCTCTTCCCTTTTTGAAGACAGTTTTGAAAATCATTGGGTTTTACTCGTTTTGTTTATGTTTTTTCCTTAGTGCCAGAATCCTGCAGTATTATCCCCCATTTTACCCACCATCTGTTGCCGTAGCATGTGTATACAGAGTTGAAAGCTAAAGTTGACTATGCCTTTTTGGGAGGACCAGGTTAAGAAGTAATCCTTACAGTGGGAGTATTCTGTAGAATTTAGCTTTTAAAGAACAACCATTCAAGTACTAATTTTGCTTTCTCTGCTTGCTGTTACTGGCAGGGCTTCTGCTGACTTAGGTTTAAAAGTTGCATTAAACTCGTTTGTCAGCTACTGTTTGTTAAATGCCATCACCCTGGGTCCTTGGATTTCTCTCAGAGTCTCATGTCACTTCCTTGGCTTCTCTCTGCTTTACAGTGTTCAGTGTCTTGGGCAAGTTCCTCAAGCTGTTTCCTTCCATTTGGAATTTAGAAGTTACCTGTCTTCTTTTATTTTCCATATCTCCTGACTTTTCCCCCCTCCTAGCCTCTCCTATATCTATGGTCCTCTGCTGGTATGATTCTTGGTGTTAAGCCAGTTATTCCTCCTGAAAATAAACGGAAAATTCCTATAGGAATTCTTGGTGTTATATGATTCTTGATGTTAAGGATAAAATACCTTTATCAATTTTAGATGTTAAAATAAATGAATGACCAGTTTCCCAGTCATGCCAACTGGCTTCTGCCACACATTTACAAATACTTAAGATTCATACATTTGTAGAAACAGCTTTAGTCTCTCTCTGGATACCATCCAGAAGCTATGATATTTAAAGCCAGCTAGCCTACCATTGTTTTGAGAAATTTAAATTTTCCCACTAGTGTAACAGTGGGTATTGGTAGTCAAATAGTAATTTTGTGTACCTATTCCTTTCACAGCCTCATAATTTTGCTCTCAGTAACCTATTTTCATTTTATATTTACTGGGCAAATGTATCCTGGAGAAGTTGTAGAGTTATGAGAAAGACTTGTTAAAACCCGTCTTCCCATATGCCTCTTCTAAAGAAAGAGCAAAGTATAAATTGTCAACTTGAAAAACAGACTCTTGAGCTTATACACAGAATACTGTCGTGAGTGATTTTGTTTGTCCTGGTGGTAGTGGAGACAGAAGTAGTATTGTATTGAGAAGTGCATTTCCAGATTCAAAAATATATGTTAAGATGTATACTGGGGAGAGGAGACAAAAGAATATAACAGAGCACGCTTGATTAGAATTAGCTTATTTTCTTTTTTGTGTTTTGGTAGTTTGAGTTCCTGTGCATTCCTTTATGATTGGGGGAGGGGAAAACCACATCCTTTAAAATTAATGTAAAATCTTGCATCTTTTTATTTAAAAACACATCTGCCAGTGTTAAAGGTATTTATTACCAAGAAGTTACTTGAAACAAAAAATAATGTATTTTACAGTCTTTTCCAGATGCACACCGCACAACTGATAGTGACTGGCAATGTTAAAGCTGTAGTCTACTAATAATTTTATTTAATCAAACACTGGTGAATAGTTTTCTATTAATATAGCGTATCATATTTATTTTCTTTTTAACTCTGACCCTATTGTGTGAATGTTCTTGTGCAAAGAAGAACTGGATTGAAAGCTCAGCAACATAGAAATGTTGATATGTTGAGCCTCTAACAAGGTTTATGGAAAAGATCATGGAATTGAGTTATTAGACTCAAATTTAACCCAATGATGTGACCTTCAAGTTACTGAATTCCTTTGAGCATCAGATTTACCATGTGGAATCAATCTGTATTATATGATTATTGACAAGATTAAATAGGATATATGTTTAGTTTGGGAGCAGCTGCTCAGCATAATCAGTTTAATAGTTTGTGCTGTTTTTTTGCAAATAGGTTATTTTGGAACTTAAACTATTAACACTGTGGGTTCTAAATTTTTTCAAAATATATATTACATTTTGAAAAACATATCAGAGACAAAAGTTTGTTAAAATTTTACCTCTTTAAATCAGTTACTAATATACCAATAAGGAATAGTTTTCCACTAAATATCTTCAAACTAGATAAACTTTTCTGTCATAGATTTTAATTTACTAATGGGGTCAGTGAAGATGTTTCTTTGAGTTCTATATGATTACTTTCTTAGTTCAACTGGCATGATTTTGCTTTTTTTGACCCTGTGATGTATGAGAGTTTGTGGCAGCTTATCCTCACCTCTCAAAGTTCAGATGCTGATGCTGTTTTCTCTGCAATGGATTTGGCATTTGCAATTGACCTGTGTAAAGAAGAGGGTGGAGGGACAGGTAAAGCAAATATGTAATTTTCTGATTCTGGCAAAAGAATTGTCTGTTGTACTTATCTTACATAGAAACAGTTTAGATAGATTGGGACCAAGAGAGGGAGAGACACAAGTAGATGAAGTGGAGGAGGGGGTGGTGGTGGGGTTTGGAGATGGATGGAGAGTTAGTTCTTTTGTGCTTATTTAGGCCAAAAATGTTTGTATTTCCTAGGTAAGGTATAGAATTGTCTTTAGATTTAAAAATTTCAGAAAATTGTTACTAGTGTTTTGACAAAATTGTTTTTCAATGGTACTGCTAAATTTTTTACAAGTTGAACTTATTCCTAATGTTGTAAATATACCAGTCACGCCCCAGAATGTCTATGAGTATGTGCAGAAATATGCAGAACACAGAATGTTGGTAGTTGCAGAACAGCCATTACATGTAAGTGTGTTCTGGAAAGTGTTCTAATGAGGCTATTTGTGTCTTCCTGTGTGGTTAAACTAGCTCAGGAGCATATTCAGCTTGTCTATAGAAGGTCAAAAATTTTAAACCAAAATGTATTTATGTACAGTGTAAATTATACCTGAATGCAAACCGAGTATTTATTTTCTTTTGAGCAGGCTACTTGGAAAAAATCATATAATCATCAGAAAGTAAGTTTGGGAAGGATGTTTATGGGACTGAAATGATGACTGTTTGGGGTCCTACAACTAACCATACTCCTAGTGACCCAGTAGAAGGACTCCTAAGATTCAGATGCAGTTGTACTCATAGGTATGATAATAGCAAAAGGACTCTCAACAAGGGAAAACAATGCATCAGACCAAGTGTGGAGGATCCAGATGCAGGCTTCCAACGTTCTCTCTGGGGGAATGGGTTGTCACAAAGAACACACTCACCAGCAGTGAATTACAGCAGAGTGCTGGAGTGTTTGTGCATAGGGAAACCTGCTTGATAGTCAAAGCCCAGGGTTTTTACTGGAGTCCAGTCCCATAAGCATTTTCTGCCTGTGCAGCCAGCCATGATTACTGAAATTCAGATTCCTAGAAGAAAGCACATGTTCATCATAAAACAACATTGTTTGCACAAGTAGTCTAGGCAAGCTGGTACAACAAGGTTCATTACCTCAGGCATACAAAATAGCCACATCAATTAGTAATATAGGGAAAATACAAAAACCAATTTCTAGGTGCCAGGCAAGGACCATCCCCTCAGTCAGGCCCTTCTAAAGAGCCTAACATCAGGCCTGGTCTGCTATGTTAACTTTCTCCTATGGTAAAATATTAAAGTGTTTCTGATCCATGTAGGGTCTAGAATCATACTGTCAGGGCTCAAATTATGGCTGCACCACCCTCTAGCTGAATAACACTAGTAAACTGCTTAAGTACTTTGTGCCTTGGTTCCCTCCTCTGTAAAATGAGGATAGGATTAAGTGCATTAATACATGTAAGGTGCTTAGAACAGTTCTTGGCATTTGGTAATTTCTCTGTGAGCTTCTAGATTTGGGGTTTATGTCTGGGACATTTGTTTTTGTCATTATCATACCTTTCCTAGGATGCTGACAAGATGATAATGTTTTTGACAAATTAAAACTATTCTTATTTAATGACTAGCCTGTTATTAACATAATTTTTAAAATTCAATTAATTCAATATATCTTCACTTTTGAACCTATAGCCTATTTATTTATTTATTTATTTTTTAGATAATTATTTTTTATTGAAGGGTAGTTGACACAAGAACCTATAGCCTATTTACAGTGTGCTTTTTTTGCCACCTCTTTTGAATCGGTCAATAAGAAATCCAAAATATAGAACTTTTAAAATGAGAATTAGTAGTATTAGGCTGCTAAAATTAGATATTAGACTTCAACAATAAATGCTACATGGAAAATAATGTACTGATAGTAATAAAAGGGTAAATTTTGAAGTTCTCTAGGCAATGAGGAAAGGTCTATTGGATGTGCTTCCCAAAAATTCATTAGAAGATTTAACAGCAGAAGACTTTAGGCTTTTGGTAAATGGCTGTGGTGAAGTTAATGTGCAAATGCTGATCAGTTTCACCTCTTTCAATAATGAATCAGGTATGATTTTTTAAAATGTTTAAGGAATAAATTACATAGATTAGGCATTTTATAAGTTTCTGGTTCTTAAATATGTATAGGGCTTAGGAAATGCTGTATTACTCAGGTGTTAAAAATATTTTTTTAAAACCATTGAACTCTTATGGCTTGGCATTAGGTTATTTTATTGCTTAATTTTTCAAGGTTTTAAAGGTTTTAAATAATAGACGGTTTGGTGTAAATATAAGTAAAAAATTTTTGTAGTAAGCAACTATAAAAGGTATTTTTATATACTAATTTTAAAAAATCCATGTGACAGTTCTGTTTGTTGGTCCTTCCTGATTTTCATTAAAGAATTTGACTGCATGATGTTTGCTTTGTAGAGCTGGACCCAAAGCACATAGACACATGGAGACTCTAGAATAACCAGAGGTAGGGGTAATCCCCCTAGAATAACGTCTACCTTCAATGCTTGATTTACTGCAGTTCTTTCTTTTCAAAGTCCAGTAGTTTAGGAACAGACTTGCTAGCTGTGACTATACAGTAGAGGTACAAGCACTCATAAGAGTATTTTGCCTATGGCCCAGATTATTATATACATGAAGGTACTAGTTTTTCTTCCCCTTTCTCTTTTATGCTTAGCAAATAGCACAAATTATAGTTAAATTTGGATAAATTGTTTTTTCTTCATGCTTGACAACACAGAGACATCATTGTATAATAGTTTTTATGCTTTTAAATAGAGTTTTCAATACTTGTGAGGTAAGAATTTATCTCATACCAAAAGTCTTAAGAGGAAAAAATATCTGAAGATACTCCAGTGATGATCCTCAGATAATAAGCAGTATTGGCATCATCTGGAATCTTTTTAGAAATACAGAATCTCTGGTCCCTTCGTTCCCCCATACCTAGTGAATGAGAATCTGCATTTTTAAGAGATTCCCAAGTGATTTGTAAACTCATTAAAATTTGGGAAGCAGTGGATTAAGGTCATGAGAAGAATCATGATTTATAGAAGAATCATAAATTACAGGTGGGGTTAAAGTCATGATTATCAATTTGAGGCTGGTGGTTAACTCTTGTTTTGGTTATCTTGAGTCAGGACTGATAATTATTGATATGGTTTTATAATATGCAAATTGTCTTAATTTCTTGTATTAGGAATTAAAAATCCCCATCCTAAATAACATTTTAATTTTATATTTATTTTTATAAAAAATATTCTAAATAAAAACTGATATATTATGTTGGATTTGTATTCATTCTTAGGAGAAAATGCTGAGAAGCTCTTGCAGTTCAAGTGTTGGTTCTGGTCAATAGTGGAGAAGATGAGCATGACAGAAAGACAAAATTTTTAAATTTCACAAAATTTGTAGAAGAACTGTGTATGATAACAGCTTTTTAAGTTTGTAATGTTTTGTCATTTTAATTTTGGCTAAGGAGATTGTAGTTCAGAAATAGAGGACAGTTTTGGTTTTCTACTCTAGAATAAAACACCTGAGATATTAATAAAGCTGTAAGTAGAATGAAGTACATCTTAACTATTAATGTGCTGTCTTTAGCCCCAGAGTATAATTCCAGCTTATTGCTGAGACATGTTTTTTCCCCCCTATAGTGCTTGACACATGCTGGCTGCTCCTGTTAGACATGCTTAATTCCATATTAATTAGACTTTATCTCAGTCTTGTGGACCCTAGAGTTCCTACCAGTTGCACATTCCTTATCTCTCCCTATTTAGGGTTCTAACACCTACAATCAATCTTTGGATTCATTGTGTTTTCTTAAGATAAAGAACTACCAAACAGCAAATAGAAATGATTGGCTATTGGCTAATATACATTCTAAGATATATTTTTGTCTACTCCCTAATTTTTAGCTGTATGTAAACCGGTACATCCTTAGTCCAGTCAGTCAAGTTAAATCTTACAAATTAAATTTTCTGCCTTCTACTGGAAGAAAAATTCAGTCTTTTAAAATCTCCCTTTGTAAGGGCCTCAACAGATTTAGTTGGTGAGTTTCATTCCTTAAACTCTGATAGAAAAATCTGTCCTTAGAGTTTAGGCAGTATTTTGAGATGTCTTTTGCCCTCTTTCTCCCTTCTTCTGTTGGTAGGTTATCCTTCACGTATTGTTGGTTTTATCCTGCTGTGTCTGAGGGGAAGAGCTGAAAGACATAAGAATATAACAGGGTTTCCCACACTGTTCTCCCTTGAATTTAATCATGCAAATTACAGGGTTTCTAAGGTTAGTGGGTAACATTGCATAGTTTATTTCCCCCTTGGAGAGTTACAGTTCACTCATAAAAGTTCTGAAAAAAACCCCGGTTTTGTTGGGGGTCCAGCAATGTAGTCATCTGCCCTGTTTAATCCCACTTGCCTCTGGAGAAACACACCTCTAAAGTGAGTGGACTGGACCAGTGGATACAATGAGCTTTATCTTTTGAGTACCTTCTAGCCCTTTTATAGTTCTTTGACGATTTTGAAGATCCTGACACTTAGCAGGGCTTCTTTTTCTGCCCTCTTTGTGGAATTCTAGATGAGAGTTCTCTTAAAACTATGCTCAGGGAATAACAAATTTTGTTTTTTGGTTTACTAGTTACTTTGGGATATTGCATATATATATATATATATATATATATATATATATATTAATGTACTATAGATGCATTAGACTTAAAAGGTTTTATCTTAAGAGCTAGGCAGTATCTTACTATTACTGAAGAATGGTATATATGTATGTATGTGTATATATATGGATCCATGAGGAATGATATGTAGTAGTAAAAATATTTTAGGAAAGTGTATCCTTGGTTATCATAAGTAGAAGTTAAATTAACATTCTTATTTACACTGTACCATACAAAATAGCTGTGTAGTAGAACTCAATAGCAATATGATTTCTTGCATGGATTTAGATTATAATAGATTCTCCCCAACACTTAATTACTATAGTAAAATGTATATCACAGTGCAGCACAGACAATACTGGGTTATTTTGCAATAGATAAAATGCAAAAAACTTGTTTGATAACTGTGCATGAATTTTGAACCTTTTTAGGGGGAGACTCTGTGCCTTATTTCCACTAAGATATACTCTAGGGATTTTGCTACTGGAAAGGCCCTTAGAGAAGAACATTTGGTCCAACAGCCTTCTGTAACAGATGAGAAACAGACCCAGAAAGAGAGTCACTTTTCTATATACCTGGTAGCATTTTTCTCTTTGACCCTGAACCTTCCCTTTTCAGTACAAGAAATAAAATTTAAAACCCAGTTCGAAATAATACCCCTTTTAGGTTTTAACACAAGAATGGGGCTCTCTATATGTAATTACTAGAATTAAGGGTTGGATGTTAATATATTCAAAGCCAGAATTGTTATTATTATACTCCTGTTTAGGTTTATTTTTGGACATCAAGCCCATCATTACCAGCCAGTGAAGAAGGATTTCAGCCTATGCCCTCAATCACAATAAGACCAGCAGATGACCAACATCTTCCTATTGCAAATACTTGCATTTCTCGACTTTATGTCCCACTCTATTCCTCTAGATTCTCAAACAGAAGTTGCTACTTGCCATTAAGACCAAGAATTTTGGTTTTGTGTAGAGTATAAAAAGTGTGTATTGATGTGTAATATTACTAGCTAATTTTGTAGATTTCTTTCCCATTTGTCTATAAAAGTTTATGAAAGTTAATGCTGTCACACCCCCTGGTGGTACTTTAAAGAGATTAAATGCAAACATTCCTTGCTGAGTTTGTAGCTTAAAGGCCAGAGAAGCACTGGCAACATTTGACTATAATGGTTTGCTAGTCAACAACTTCTGGGTCTAACCCCAGCCAAAGATGACAGCAGAACAACATAATTTACATTATGATTTATGTTTGCTGAGGGGAAAAAATGTAAAATGTTATGAAAATTCACTGCTGCCTTTGTGTAAAGTGTTTCAGAAAAGGTTCTTGTATAGAGGGAATAGGGAATTTCAAAATAAAAAGTTAAGTATGTTTTGTGTTTTCATTTTAACTTTTTTTAATGGTGTTTAATTTGTGGTTGGCTGCAATTGTGTATCACGTATATGGAACTTGTGAAGAGTTCTGGACTTTCAAATCTTAGAGATGAAATCACTTTTACCTATAAAAACCACTTTTATTGCGGTTTATTCTGGCTGCATTGAGCTCTAGAATATTAAATGATATCAGTAGTATTTGCATGTAATTTGTACCTTAGAGTGAGGGCACTTTTTTTGTACATATGGGGCCAATGCACAATATTTTATCACAGTTTTTTTTCTTTGTATCCCTATTTCAATGAGCAGTCAGTCAGGAGGTTACTGCACTTCAGTTCTAACTAGACATTTGTACTAAGGTATGTCAGTTATGTAAACTCTGCCTGGGCACTTTTTGATAACTGTAAAATGTTTTATAAGATCCTGATTTATTGAAGATACATTTTGGAAAATTTTAAATGTTCGTGAGCAGCTGAACTACTTTTGTATCTAGCCTTTTTTAAGTATCTTGTTACATTTACTTTTTTAAATAAAGAAATTACAGAAGAAATGTCAAGTAATATTGAAGAAACAATAGTTTTTATTTATGTAGTTGTACATTTTTAAACCAAGGGTAATACACTAACACTGTTATGTGCATAAAATTCTTTGATTTAAAGAACTGAAAGTTTATATATACACATGGACTATAAGAAACATAGGAAAATCAGTTTACATTTTACAGTTAGCAGAGAATCCTGAATGGCAATGGCCAGGCCACCTTTTCTTTTTACAAATGGGGGAAGTGAAGTGTGACCCTTACTTGGCATAGGAAGTTAATTCACTTACTTATAATTATGTGGCCTAGGACCAATCTTTCTAAATTCTTGTGGTTTTAGTCCTTTATTTAATAGCATAATAAAGAACACTGTTTTCTTCACTAATCTTCAATAGTGACTTAAACTGGTCACTTTACATACTAAACATTATTAGAGAAAGTCTTTGGAATCTCTCCTACCTTTCAGTTCCTTTATAGGACTCCTAGCCTTTGGGATGTTTTCCCATGTTCAAAGGCACTGTGCTTTTATTTTATAACTTCTTCAAAAGACTGAACCATGTGATACTCTAAGCCCTGCTGACACAATATTAAAAACTAAAATGATAATAGTGAAACTCATTGTATTACTTAAAATACACATGTTGTATTAGATTTGTGTAACTTAACCCAAGGTTATTTTACAAAGTGAGGCATTGGTTTTTATGTCTAAATGCTATTTCTGAATAAATGAAATAGTAATTAGATTAAGAGCTGATTATTATCAGTGTGTCTGAAAGATAAAATTTCTATATCACCTTAACTTCTGTATGCACATGATGGGACTGACAAACTAGATATGATTAGGACATTTGAAACCCTAATGGTGAACATATTTTTAATAGTTATTGAAAGAATGAAAATATTTAAAATATGCACAATGTCTTAAGTCTTCCTAAATCAAGATTTTGGTTAAAATGCTTTTAGGAATATTAAAAGCAGAGTCTTTTTTTTTTTTTTTAAGTAAAGCATAAAATGGTTCTAAATGTAAAATAAAATAATAGAAAATAAAATTCTCTTTTGGTCTTGTTTAGTGATTAAATCTAATGGAATTGAAAACAAATTTAGGAAAAGAAGACCAAGAATGAACTTAACTGAGGGTTTTCAAAGTTTTGCTACTTTTACTTTTTTTCTCTAAATCATCCAAATATCAAGACGATCCAGTCTAATGGCTTAGTGGGGCAGACTTGAGAGGGATTTTTGAATATATGATTTCACTATTTAAGACTTGCCCTTATATACTTCTCTTCTAAAGTTAGGATTATTTCTGTGCGTTTAAAGGTTGGCAGGAATTTCTAGGTCTAAACAGAGATCTTCCCTTAAAGCAGTTCTCATGCTTCTATATGCATACGATTCTCTTGTGGATCTTAATGCAGTCTTAGACTTTGCTCATCCCCTCAATCACATTCTGATTCAGTAAGTCTTAAGCGGAGTTCAGAAATCTTTTTTCTTAGAGCATTTTGACATGCTTTTTAAGTTATGAAACATTGCCCAAAGAGATTTCTTTTTTTAATTAATACAAATCCCCCTGTTGGTAACATCTCCAGAACCAAAATTTTCTCCCTATGTCCTATGGAAAATGATTAAGGTTAATCATCTTGTCCTGGTTTAAGTTTTTCCTCCCGATAAAGGGCTTGCTTGACCAAGCCCTTGATCAAGAACAAGACAAGTATGCCCCCCTCTCATCACTTTCACCTCGCCATGTCAATCACAAGAAAAAGAAAGAAAAGGCAACCACATTGGAAAAGAAGTAAAAACTGTCACTATTTGCAGATGATACCATACTACATGTAGAAAACCCTAAAGACTACAACAAAGTATTACTCAGCCATAAAAAGAATTAAATCTTGCCACTTATGACAACATGGATGGACATAGAGGGTACTATGCTAAGTGAAGTAAGAGAGAAAGACAAATACTGCATAATTTCACTTAATATGTATATTCTAAAACACAAAACAGAACAATCTGGTGGCTACTAGAGGGGAGAGGGTAGGGAGATGGGCAAAATAGGGGAAGGGGATTAAAAAAAGAAACAGTTGTAAGTAAGACACAGGGATATAATGTACAGAATAGGAAAAAATAAAAGCTTGAACCTAAGACGTGAAACTGTAAAACCAGAGGAAAATATTGGTGATAAGCTCCTTAACAGTCTTAGTGATGATTTTTTGGATCTAACACCATAGCAAAGGCAACAAAAGCGAAAATAAGCAAACATTAAACTAAAAACCTGCACAGCAAAGAAAACCAGCAACAAAATGAAAATGCAACCTAATGAATAGGAGAAAATATTTTCAATGACATACACAGTAAGAGGTTAACATCCAAAATGTATAAAGAACTCATACAACTGAACAGCAAAAGAAAAAAAACAAAAGACACTAATCCTATTCATGAAGGTTCCACGCTTATGACCTAATCACCTCCCAGAGGCCCTATCTCCTAATATCATCACTTTGGGCATTAGGTTTCAACATAGGAATTTTTTGGACACAAACATTCAGTTCACAGCAGAAGGGGAATAGGACTACACTTTTTGATGGAAGGAGCATCAAGGTTCTGGAACAACATGTGGGCTATTTTGGGAAAAAATAATATGCTACAGAGGTTATATGAAGACACAAAATCGTCTTACTCCCAGAGGTCTTTCAGTTACACATTTAATAATTATTTTTTTTATTGAAGGGTAGTTGACACACAGTATTACATTACATGAGTTTCAAGTGTACAACACAGTGGTAGAACATTTATATACATAATTCTAGGTTCCAGCTATCACCCTACCAGGCTGTTACAATATCTTGACTATATTCCTTATGCTATACATTACATCCCGGTTACTAATTTATTTTACCATTGGAAGTCTGTCCTTCTTTTTTTTTTTTTTTTTGTGAGGGCATCTCTCATATTTATTGATCAAATGGTTGTTAACGACAATAAAATTCTGTATAGGGGAGTCAATGCTCAATGCACAATCATTATTCCACCCCAAGCCTAATTTTTGTCAGTCTCCAATCTTCTGAGGCATAACAAACAAGTTTTTACATGTAGAACAAATTCTTACATAATGAATAAGTTACATAGTGAACAGTACAAGGGCAGTCATCACAGAAACTTTCGGTTTTGCTCATGCATTATGAACTATAAACAGTCAGTTCAAATATGAATACTGATTTGGTTTTTATACTTGATTTATATGTGGATACCACATTTCTCTCTTTATTATTATTATTTTTAATAAAATGCTGAAGTGGTAGGTAGATACAAGATAAAGGTAGAAAACATAGTTTAGTGTTGTAAGAGAGCACATGTAGATGATCAGGTGTGTGCCTGTAGACTATGTGTTAATCCAAGCTAGACCAGGGCAATAAAACATCCACGTATGCAGAAGATTTCTCTCAGAACGGGGGGGTGAGGTTCTAAGCCTCACCTCTGTTGATCCCCAATTTCTCACCTGATGGCCCCCCTGCGACTGTGCCTGTCTTAGGTTGTTCCTCCCTTGAGGAATCTTACCCGTCTCTGGCTAACCAGTCATCTTCCGGGGCCATACAAGGAAATGTGAAGTTGGTAAGTGAGAGAGAAGCCTTATTGTTTGAAAAAGTTAGCTTTTTACTTCTTTGCATATTTATGCCCTGTGGCTTCTATGCCCAGCATTTGTCTTGAGGTATCTTTACCACTTGGAAGAATTATGATACTCGGTAAATTTGATATGAGGCACGAATTCTATTTAAGGGTTGTAATTAGGAAGGAAGAAGAAAAGCTATAGAAGTAGCAGGCGGAAGAAAACATGGGAAGATTGATTATTTCTTTGATATATCTTCTTGTAGAGTAACTTCAGCATGTATAGGTTTTAAGCTACTACTTAAATTGCACACACACATTAACATAGTAGGAGTATAGTTACATAACCAAAGCATATCTGTAATTACCAGCCATCTGCAGTGAAACCAAGAAAACCAGTTAGGCACCTTAGGCATTTGTGAAAACTTATCTATGATATGGTGGATATTGTCCAAATGAACTTGAACAGTCTGAGAGAAATCAGACAAATTAAAACAACCCATTCCTGGGGACTGTTCACATGCCATATGTTCTTTTAACAATAAATAGTTTGTAGTTGTAAGACTTTGGAGCGCTACAATTTGCACTTCTCCAAATTCTTGGTTGAGTTCCAACAGTATAGATCCAGTCCAATTTTGTTGTTTTACTGTATGCACAGGCCAGCTTAGATATCTCCTTCCTCATTCCCATGGCAAGTCCAGGAACTGGTGGGATGAGTGCATCTACAGCTGTAGCAGTGCGTGGATCTTTGTTGGGATTTTTTGATGATCATCTTCTGGCATGAGTCTTCCAGAGGGTGCAGATGTTGGAAGTTCTTTTTCATATCGTATCTTAGTTCATTTTCGGGGTAGCCCAATTAGGCTTTGATCCTCTGTACAAACACAAACAGACCCTTTGCCTACACTTTTATATGCCCTTTATACCCTTGTGTAGAACTCGTTGGAGGTTACCACACAGGAACTGCCCTTTTTTTTTTTTTTTTGCTATCACTAATCTACACTTACCTGACGAATATTATGTTTACTAGGCTCTCCCCTATACCAGGTCTCCCCTATAAACCCCTTTACAGTCACTGTCCATCAGCATAGCAAAATGTTGTAGAATCACTACTTGCCTTCTCTGTGTTGTACAGCCCTCCCTTTTCTCCTACCCCCCCATGCATGTTAATCTTAATACCCCCCTACTTCTCCCCCCCTTATCCCTCCCTACCCACCCATCCTCCCCAGTCCCTTTCCCTTTGGTACCTGTTAGTCCATTCTTGAGTTCTGTGATTCTGCTGCTGTTTTGTTCCTTCAGTTTTTCCTTTGTTCTTATATTCCACAGATAAGTGAAATCATTTGGTATTTCTCTTTCTCCGCTTGGCTTGTTTCACTGAGCATAATACCCTCCAGCTCCATCCATGTTGCTGCAAATGATTGGATTTGCCCTTTTCTTATAGCTGAGTAGTATTCCATTGTGTATATGTACCACATCTTCTTTATCCATTCATCTATTGATGGACATTTAGGTTGCTTCCAATTCTTGGCTATTGTAAATAGTGCTGCAATAAACATAGGGGTGCATCTGTCTTTCTCAAACTTGATTGCTGCATTCTTAGGGTAAATTCCTAGGAGTGGAATTCCTGGGTCAAATGGTAAGTCTGTTTTGAGCATTTTGATGTACCTCCATACTGCTTTCCACAATGGTTGAACTAACTTACATTCCCACCAGCAGTGTAGGAGGGTTCCCCTTTCTCCACAGCCTCGCCAACATTTGTTGTTGTTTGTCTTTTGGATGGCAGCCATCCTTACTGGTGTGAGGTGATACCTCATTGTAGTTTTAATTTGCATTTCTCTGATAATTAGCGATGTGGAGCATCTTTTCATGTGTCTGTTGGCCATCTGTATTTCTTTTTTGGAGAACTGTCTGTTCAGTTCCTCTGCCCATTTTTTAATTGGGTTATTTGTTTTTTGTTTGTTGAGGCGTGAGAGCTCCTTATATATTCTGGACGTCAAGCCTTTATCGGATGTGTCATTTTCAAATATATTCTCCCATACTGTAGGGATCCTTCTTGTTCTATTGATGGTGTCTTTTGCTGTACAGAAGCTTTTCAGCTTAATATAGTCCCACTTACTCATTTTTGCTGTTGTTTTCCTTGCCCGGGGAGATATGTTCAAGAAGAGGTCACTCATGTTTATGTCTAAGAGGTTTTCGCCTATGTTTTCTTCCAGGAGTTTAATGGTTTCATGGCTTACATTCAGGTCTTTGATCCATTTTGAGTTTACTTTTGTATATGGGGTTAGACAATGGTCCAGTTTCATTCTCCTACATGTAGCTGTCCAGTTTTGCCAGCACCACCTGTTGAAGAGACTGTCATTTCGCCATTGTATGTCCATGGCTCCTTTATCAAATATTAATTGACCATATATGTCTGGGTTAATGTCTGGATTCTCTAGTCTGTTCCATTGGTCTGTGGCTCTGCTCTTGTGCCAGTACCAAATTGTCTTGATTACTATGGCTTTATAGTAGAGCTTGAAGTTGGGGAGTGAGATCCCCCCTACTTTATTCTTCTTTCTCAGGATTGCTTTGGCTATTCGGGGTCTTTGGTGTTTCCATATGAATTTTTGAATTATTTGTTCCAGTTCATTGAAGAATGTTGCTGGTAGTTTCATAGGGATTGCATCAAATCTGTATATTGCTTTGGGCAGGATGGCCATTTTAACGATATTAATTCTTCCTAGCCACGAGCATGGGATGAGTTTCCATCTGTTAGTGTCCCCTTTAATTTCTCTTAAGAGTGACTTGTAGTTTTCAGAGTATAAGTCTTTCACTTCTTTGGTTAGGTTTATTCCTAGGTATTTTATTTTTTTTGATGCAATTGTGAATGGAGTTGTTTTCCTGATTTCTCTCTCTGTTGGTTCATTGTTAGTATATAGGAAAGCCACAGATTTCTGTGTGTTGATTTTGTATCCTGCAACTTTGCTGTATTCCGATATCAGTTCTAGTAGTTTTGGGGTGGAGTCTTTAGGGTTTTTTATGTACAGTATCATGTCATCTGCAAATAGTGACAGTTTAACTTCTTCTTTACCAATCTGGATTCCTTGTATTTCTTTATTTTGTCTGATTGCCGTGGCTAGGACCTCCAGTACTATGTTAAATAACAGTGGAGAGAGTGGGCATCCCTGTCTAGTTCCCGATCTCAGAGGAAATGCTTTCAGCTTCTCGCTGTTCAATATAATGTTGGCTGTGGGTTTATCATAGATGGCCTTTATTATGTTGAGGTACTTGCCCTCTATTCCCATTTTGCTGAGAGTTTTTAACATGAATGGATGTTGAACTTTGTCAAATGCTTTTTCAGCATCTATGGAGATGATCATGTGGTTTTTGTCTTTCTTTTTGTTGATGTGGTGGATGATGTTGATGGACTTTCGAATGTTGTACCATCCTTGCATCCCTGGAATGAATCCCACTTGGTCATGGTGTATGATCCTTTTGATGTATTTTTGAATTCGGTTTGCTAATATTTTGTTGAGTATTTTTGCATCTACGTTCATCAGGGATATTGGTCTGTAGTTTTCTTTTTTGGTGGGGTCTTTGCCTGGTTTTGGTATTAGGGTGATGTTAGCTTCATAGAATGAGTTTGGGAGTATCCCCTCCTCCTCTATTTTTTGGAAGACTTTAAGGAGAATGGGTATTATGTCTTCCCTGTATGTCTGATAAAATTCCGAGGTAAATCCATCTGGCCCGGGGGTTTTGTTCTTTGGTAGTTTTTTGATTACCTCTTCAATTTCATTGCTGGTAATTGGTCTGTTTAGATTTTCTGTTTCTTCCTGGGTCAATCTTGGAAGGTTATATTTTTCTAGGAAGTTGTCCATTTCTCCTAGGTTTCCCAGCTTGTTAGCATATAGGTTTTCATAGTATTCTCCAATAATTCTTTTCATTTCCGTGGGGTCCGTCGTGATTTTTCCTTTCTCGTTTCTGATACTGTTGATTTGTGTTGACTCTCTTTTCTTCTTAATAAGTCTGGCTAGAGGCTTATCTATTTTGTTTATTTTCTCGAAGAACCAGCTCTTGGTTTCATTGATTTTTGCTATTGTTTTATTCTTCTCAATTTTATTTATTTCTTCTCTGATCTTTATTATGTCCCTCCTTCTGCTGACCTTAGGCCTCATCTGTTCTTCTTTTTCCAATTTCGATAATTGTGACATTAGACCATTCATTTGGGATTGCTCTTCCTTTTTTAAATATGCTTGGATTGCTATATACTTTCCTCTTAAGACTGCTTTTGCTGTGTCCCACAGAAGTTGGGGCTTAGTGTTGTTGTTGTCATTTGTTTCCATATATTGCTGGATCTCCATTTTGATTTGGTCATTGATCCATTGATTATTTAGGAGCGTGTTGTTAAGCCTCCATGTGTTCGTGAGCCTCTTTGCTTTCTTTGTACAGTTTATTTCTAGTTTTATGCCTTTGTGGTCTGAAAAGTTGGTTGGTAGGTTTTCAATCTTTTGGAATTTTCTGAGGCTCTTTTTGTGGCCTAGTATGTGGTCTATTCTGGAGAATGTTCCATGTGCACTTGAGAAGAATGTATATCCCGCTGCTTTTGGATGTAGAGTTCTATAGATGTCTATTAGGTCCATCTGCTCTACTGTGTTGTTCAGTGCTTCCGTGTCCTTACTTATTTTCTGCCCAGTGGATCTATCCTTTGGGGTGAGTGGTGTGTTGAAGTCTCCTAGAATGAATGCATTGCAGTCTATATCCCCCTTTAGTTCTGTTAGTATTTGTTTCACATATGCTGGTGCTCCTGTGTTGGGTGCATATATATTTAGAATGGTTATATCCTCTTGTTTGACTGAGCCCTTTATCATTATGTAGTGTCCTTCTTTGTCTCTTGTTACTTTCTTTGTTTTGAAGTCTATTTTGTCTGATATTAGTACTGCAACCCCTGCTTTCTTCTCACTGTTGTTTGCTTGAAATATGTTTTTCCATCCCTTGACTTTTAGTCTGTACATGTCTTTGGGTTTGAGGTGAGTTTCTTGTAAGCAGCATATAGATGGGTCTTGCTTTTTTATCCATTCTGTTACTCTGTGTCTTTTGATTGGTGCATTCAACCCATTAACATTTAGGGTGACTATTGAAAGATATGTACTTATTGCCATTGCAGGCTTTAAATTCGTGGTTACCAAAGGTTCAAGGTTAGCCTCTTTAGTATCTTACTGCCTAACTTAGCTCGCTTATTGAGCTGTTATATACACTGTCTGGAGATTCTTTTCTTCTCTCCCTTCTTGTTCCTCCTCCTCGATTCTTCATATGTTGGGTGTTTTGTGCTGTGCTCTTTCTAGGAGTGCTCCCATCTAGAGCAGTCCCTGTAAGATGTTCTGTAGAGGTGGTTTGTGGAAAGCAAATTCCCTCAGCTTTTGTTTGTCTGGGAATTGTTTAATCCCACCGTCATATTTGAATGATAGTCGTGCTGGATACAGTATCCTTGGTTCAAGGCCCTTCTGTTTCATTGTATTAAATATATCATGCCATTCTCTTCTGGCCTGTAGGGTTTCTGTTGAGAAATCTGACGTTAGCCTGATGGGTTTCCCTTTATAGGTGACCTTTTTCTCTCTAGCTGCCTTTAACACTCTTTCCTTGTCCTTGATCTTTGCCATTTTAATTATTATGTGTCTTGGTGTTGCCCTTCTTGGATCCTTTCTGTTGGGGGTTCTGTGTATTTCCGTGGTCTGTTTGATTACTTCCTCCCCCAGTGTGGGGAAGTTTTCAGCAATTATTTCTTCTAAGATACTTTCCATCTCTTTGCCTCTCTCTTCTTCTTCTGGGACCCCTATAATACGGATATTGCTCCTTTTAGATTGGTCACACAGTTCTCTTAATATTGTTTCATTCCTGGAGATCCTTTTGTCTCTCTCTATGTCAGCTTCCATGCGTTCCTGTTCTCTGATTTCAATTCCATCAATGGCCTCTTGCATTCTATCCATTCTGCTTATAAACCCTTCCAGAGTTTGTTTCATTTCTGCGATCTCCTTTCTGGCATCTGTGATCTCTTTCCGGACTTCATCCCATTTTTCTTGCGTATTTCTCTGCATCTCTGTCAGCATGTTTATGATTCTTATTTTGAATTCTTTGTCAGGAAGACTGGTTAGGTCTGTCTCCTTCTCTGGTGTTGTCTCTGTGATCTTTGTCTGCCTGTAGCTTTGCCTTTTCATGGTGATAGGAATAGTCTGCAGAACTGGGACGAGTGACGGCTGGAAGGACTTCCTTTCTTGTTGGTTTGTGGCCCTCCTCTCCTGGGAGAACAGCGGCCTCTAGTGGCTTGTGCTGCGCAGCTGCGCGCAGACAGGGTTTCTGCTTCCTGCCCGGCTGCTATGGAGTTAATCTCCGCTGTTGCTGTGGGCGTGGCCTGGCTCGGGCAGCTACTCCAAAATGGTGGAGTCACGTTGGAGCAGGAGCTGCTGGGAGGCTATTTATCTCCGTAAGGGGCCTCCCTGCTCCCTGCAGCCCAGGGGTTAGGGTGCCCAGAGGTCCCGGATTCCCTACCTCTGGATTAAGTGGCCCGCCCTGCCCCTTTAAGACTTCCAAAAAGCACCCGCCAAAACAAAACAACGACCACAAAAAAAAACAAGAAAAAAAATTTTTTTAATTTAAAAAAAAAAAATATTTTTATTTAAAAAAAAAGGTGGTCGTTCGTTTTTCTTTATTCTCCGGTGCCAGCCTCAGGCCTCTGCTCACCGGTCTTTCTGCCCTGTTTCCCTAATATTGGGGTCCCTGTCCCTTTAAGACTTCCAAACAGCGCTCGCCAAAACAAAGCAGCAAAAAAGCAAAAAAAAAAAAATGGTCGCGCGCTTTTCTTATGTCCTCTGTCGCCCAGCCTCCAGTGCCTGCTCACTGTTCTTGCTGCCCTGTTTTCCCAATATCGAGGGCCCTACACTCTGGCCCGGATGGCTGGGGCTGGGTGTTCGGCAGCCCTGGGCTCCGTCTCCCTCCCGCTCTGCCTGCTCTTCTCCCTCCGGGAGCTGGGGGGAGGGGCGCTCGGCTCCCGCGGGGCCGGGGCTTGTATCTTACCCCCTTCGCGAGGCGCTGGGTTCTCTCAGGTGTGGATGTGGTCTGGATATTGTCCTGTGTCCTCTGGTCTTTATTCTAGGAAGGGTTGTCTTTGTTATATTTTCCTAGATATATGTTGTTTTGGGAGGAGATTTCCGCTGCTCTACTCACGCCGCCATCTTCCGCCCCCCCTCAGTTACACATTTAATGTTTTGCATTTGTTCTCCCTAGTAACTAACAATCTTGAGGGAAACTAATACTTGCTGCCTACTATACACCAGGCACTGTTAGAAGCACTGTACAGTGTTTTGCTACACTAGTTAAGATTTTTCAATTCTGCTGTTAACAATTGAAAGAAACTAAGTATGGGAGCAAAAAGCTTGTCAGACATAAGATTCATAAAATGTAAGTATAAATAGTAAACAAGTTACTAACCTGTAAGGCATGTTAAAGACAGAATAAATGAAACACATCTATGTTGAACATAGATAAAAATACTGGAACAAATGAGAGCATCACAGATAGAAAAGGCTGGAAGGATCAAGTAAATTTTAAATATTCACAAGAAAGGATCGTGTCACTTGTGGTCTGACAACTAATGTTATTCCTAAATCAGCCACCAGTTGGTGACATCCATTCTGGCCCCACATAGGCTCTTCCCAAGAAACAGATAAAACTCACAGCTGCTCAGCAGGCTAATCTGTGGCAAGTTACACCCATGACCAGGCCTACTTGCTCCTGCATCTCACTATAAGAGCAAGTGTGCTGGCTCTTCTTTTATCTGCTGAGACCCCTTGCTTATTCTCAACTCTGGTCTTCATAACTATACCTCCACCCAGGAAGGCCAATGCAGAGAAGACAGGATATATGAATTGAGCAACAGTATGATTTGGATAGTAAGGTGCTTCCACTCTTTCCCCTCTTTATATCTTATCTTAAATGTTGGTTAACCCATCACTTTCCCTTTGATGTATGTTTTAAATTAATAAGCCGTGCAATTCAAGCAACTCAATTTGATCTGAGCCTTTCTATTCCATAGCCTCTAAAATGGCCTGATTCATAGTATACTTAGAAGCTACCATTGTAATCCGCCCCCCAAATAAGTGCTTTACAGTATTATTAATAATCTACACAACAATCTTATGAGGAAGGAATTATTATTCTCATTTTACAGGTGAGGAAACTGAGTCTCAGAGAGACTAAGCAACTTGTCCAAGGTAACAGCTAATAAATGGCAGAGCTGGAATTCATTCCCACGCTGATATGCTCCAGGAGCCACGTTCTTTTTCACTAAGCCCGTCTTTGTAACTTCAATACAAAATACGATGCCTGACATATAGTTGACGTATTATATGATAATTCTAAATGATAGAAACCTTGCTCTTAGTTCATTTGCCGTGTGGCCTATGATTAAATATCTAACTTAAGGCTGTTTCTTCCTGGAATTAACTATTATTTAAAATTAATGAATGCAAAAAATTTTACTCAGCCCCTGACCCCTAGTAGTCACCTAAGAAAGGATCACTGTCATCCCCGACTAGGGCAGGTTTTTGAAAGAGCTTTCAGTCATTTTCAAAGCTTATTTTTCCCATCCTTCTTTACCATTCTTTACACAGCCCCACAAAACAGGTGCATGTTGTTCAAGGCATGACG
The DNA here is from genome assembly GCF_030020395.1 of Manis pentadactyla. Taxonomy (NCBI): domain Eukaryota; kingdom Metazoa; phylum Chordata; class Mammalia; order Pholidota; family Manidae; genus Manis; species Manis pentadactyla. Next base: position 18,988,397 of record NC_080021.1, on the reverse strand, counting down.
AGCTCCCTCCCTCCATATTTCAGTTTCAAGCTGCTTAAACAAATCTTTCACCTCATTTTTGTTTGTTAAACCAAACTTTTTTCATTCTGTTATAGTTATCTTTAGATAGTTCCCCTGAGAGATGGGTTTTAGTTGTTCAACCAAATTATTGTGACCATCAGTAACCATCACACAGTATTTCCTCTCTCCATTTCTTCAGCTTTTGGCCCTGAAAAGAACATTCATTCAGCAGGGAGACTGTGGAATCTATTACTTTTTAGCTGAGTAATCTTATTTATACTGAGATTGAGTTTCTTCATCCGTAAGACGAAGAACATTGGCTATGTCTACCACACAGGGATGTTCTTAAGATTAAAGGAATTGATTCATATAAGGTGCTTAGTAGAGAGCCCCACACTTTGTAAGAGCTCAATAAATATTACTAAATGCTTAGTTTGTTGAAACAATTTCACAGAACTTTCACATTATTTTCCTGAATTTGGTCATTTTTCCCTTTCCTTCTCACTCTCAAGCCCACCTAACCCATTCCCACATTTTACCCTCTACCACTTCTTTTGGGTTGCTTAAATACAGCACAAGACAGCTTTTCCTCATTAATATTTTAACGGTGCGGCTTTTTCCATCACCGCCTCACACACGAACAGCGACTTCTCTCATTCCGTGTGCGGTCTTCCCGCCATCTGCAGTCTCTCAGGACAGGCCCAGTTAGGGCGACAGACCGTGCTCCCGAGGCGGGGAGACGGCCAGCTGGGGAATCTCGTCCTGGAGGGGTGACCGGGCCTGTCCGGGTCCTCCGGTATCAGGCGAGGAGGGCCCGGGGCTGGCGAGGCGGACGGGGCCGAAAGCCGCAGACACGGTCTCTCAGGTCGCAGGCGGGGAAGCGAGACCAGCAAGCTGCGAGCGAGTCCCACACACGGTGGGAGAGAGGCGGGGACCGGCGCGGAGGGGCGGAATGGGCGGGTCTCTGAGGCGGGGGAGGCGGGGCCGGCGCAATCGGGTGGGCGGAGTTAACCAGGGCAGAGAGGCGTTCAGGCTGCAGGCGGGAGGCGAGGCAGGCGCAGCGTTGTGGGCGGGGCCAGGCGGAATAGGCGTGCCCCTGAGGTGGGGGAGGTGGGGTCAGGGCGGGGTCCCGGCAGTCCCTCAATCAGCCCGCGGGAAAGCCGGCCGACCAGAGTAGGAGGGGTCTCTGCCGCTGTAGCGGGGCGGACTCCGCGGACCGCCAGGCCACCTGGGTACTGTCCCAGTTGGAGGTGGCCTGCTGCGCCCGGTTTCCTCAGCGCCCGTAGCTCTGGCGGAGTCTGCGCGATGGGCGATGCGGAAAGGCCGGAAGCGGCCAGGCCCGAGCAGGATGAGGTAAAATATTGCTGCCGTTTCCTCTCGTTTTCCACAGTTACGTCTGGCACTCAGATTGCAGGTTGCGGCGGGCACCTTGCAGGTGCAGGACCGCTGTAGAAAATTTTACCTTTTGCTGTCGGAAACCCAGGGCGGGCCGGGCCAGAAGCCCTTGCCGCGACCTGGTTTCGACATTGTACCAAGGAGGCAGTCCCCGAGGAAGGGTGAGGAGGGAGCCGGGTTTCTGCTCCACTGCTCTGCTCCGCAGCCACCCAAGGGCGACGCTGTGGGGCTTCAGGCCGGGGCGAGGCTCACCCCCTCCTTTATCCGCCCCGTTCTCTCCTCCCGCCCTTTCCTGCCTGGGAAAACCGAGGCGAGGATCCAGGACTGGTGGATCTACTGGAGAAATGCATCCCATCTCTGGGATGGTTGAAAGGAGTTGGAGGACGCGTGTGGAAGTTGACACAGGTGTATGGGGTGGAGATGATAGGTAGAAGGGCGAGGGGAGATCCTCAACAAAAAAATCAGGTTAAGAGGCCAGATTTGTTCATACCAGGTTACTTAATTAATTGTAAATCTTTGGGGGTGTCGCTTTATACAGTGAAAGTGATACTTCTCTCATAGAGATTAAGGAAAATGCTTTCTGCAAAGTGCCACGAAAGTTGTGGGTGCCAAATAAAACCTAAGAGAACATGTTCATCCTCTCTGCTTCTGTGATAATAGAATTGCATAATAGCAGTAAATAACCCGGGATTTATTAGTTCAAGTTGTTGCTCTGTGATTTTCATAATACTGTTATTTTGCAAATACTTCTAAACTTTTTGTGTACAAGAAGAAAACTTTTTGTATTCACCTTGAACCTGTTGCTGTGAGTGGTGTCTTTAAGAGTTTCAGCTTAGAGACCCATGGTTAGCCCTACCTTTCTTTAGAACAGACTTGAGATTTGATTTGGATTTTACAAACATTTAATTACCAAGTTGTAAATATCCCTCAAACTTTTTCTTCCCCTTTTGAAACAAATACCTTTAATACCAATTTCCCCACTCAAATAGGACAATTCAGGTCTTTCTGTTTGTGTTAATGGCACTAGGAATCATTGAGACTTAAGACCTGAAAGTCAGCTTTTATTTATTATCCTGTCTCAGTGACACAGGCCCATGAAGAAAGAGGCAGAACTTAGGGTCTAGAATGAATTTTAGTGAGCAACTAGTCCAAAAGTTTTTAACTTGAGATGCAAGCATGCCTTAAACACTTTGTTTCCTTACATCATGGCAGAATCCTCCCCTTACCTGCTATTTTGTCTCTCTACATATGATGGTGTGGCGTGGGCCACCTACATCAGAATCACCTAGAGTACTTTGTAAAAAAATGTGAATTATTGGGCCTAAATCCCAGACACACGGTAAATCAAAACCTCTTGGGATGGGTCTGGGACAAGCACTTGAGGTGGTCTTGTACACATTTTAAGGAACACTGCCTTAAAATGTTCATAGATGGGCTTGAAAGGAATTTGTGAATCTCTTGAAGTTTATAGGTTTTGTATGTGCAGATTCTAATCTGAGAAATGGGCCCATAGTTTTCATCAGTTTCTCGAAGTTAACTGTCATTAATATAACTGATAGTCCCCCTTTTCAAGGTAAAAAAGTTTGGGCCAGAAAAGATTAAATGACATATGCAGGACCACACAGCTCAATAGCAAAGCTAGGTTTAAAGCCAAGTTCTTGCTCCTGGGCCAGTATCCATCTGTTTTGGTAGATTTGTTGGGAACAGAAGAATGAAAATGAAAATGATACCTACAAATAATGTATGACTATGACAGCATCCAAATGTTCCACTGCACCAGGAGTAGAAGAGAGGTGAAGGCAAACAAAGTGGTAGAATTGGGGCTGGGTGGGAGGGAGGGCCATGTAGAATGCCAGCCTAGATCGGGACCATGTTGAGTGTTAGCTGGGGAATCTTTTTTTTATTTTTATTTTTTATTAAGGTAGGATTGATATACACTCTTATGAAGGTTTCTCATGAAAAAACAATGTGGTTACTACATTCACCCATATTATCAAGTCCCCACCCATATCCCAATGCAGTCACTGTCCATCAGTGCAGCAAGTTGCCAGAGATCCACTATGTGCCTTTTTGGTGTTACACTGTTCTCCCCATGGTCCCCCACACCATGTGTAGTAAGCATAATACCCCTCAGTCCCCTTCTCCCTCCCTCCCCACCCGCCCTCCCACACCCCTCCCCTTGGTAAACAATAGTTCATTCTTGGAGTCTCTGAGTCTGCTGCCATTTTGTTCCCTCAGCCATACTCCACAAATGAGGGAAATCATTTGGCATTTGTCTTTCTCCGCCTGGCTTATTTCACTGAGCATAATGTCCTCCAGCTCTGTCCAGGTTGTTGCAAATGGTAGGATTTGTTTCTTTCTTATGGCTGAATATTATTCCATTGTATATATGTACCACATCTTCTTTATCCATTCATCTACAGATGGACACTTAAGTTGCGTCCATATCTTGGCTATTGTAAAAAGTGCTGCGATAAACATAGGGGTGCATATGTCTTTTTGAATTTGAGAAGTTGTATTCTTTGGATATATTCCAAGGAGTGGGATTCTGGGGTCAAATGGTATTTCTCTTTTTAGTTTTTTGAGGAACCTCCATATTGCTTTCCACTATGGTTGAACTAGCTTACATTCCCACCAGCAGTGTAGGAGGGTTTCGCTTTCTCCGCATCCTCGCCATCATTTGTTGTTCTTAGTCTTTTCCATGCTGGTCATCCTAACTGGTGTGAGGTGATATCTCATATCTCATTGTGGATCTAATTTGCATTTCCCTGATGATTAGTGATGTGGAGCATCTTTTCATGTGTCTGTTGGCCATCTGAATTTCTTCTTTGGAGAACTGTCTCTTCATGTACTCTGCCCATTTGTTAATTGGGTTATTTGCTTTTTGGGTGCTGAGGTGCATCAAAGACCTGTCCTCCAGGCCCACTGTTCTGTCATGCAGGGCAAACACGGCTCAATTCTTGCTCTGGGGCTTCCTGCCTTTGACTGTCTCCACGTCTTGGTTCATACAGTCCCTTCAGCATCGTCATGGAGGAAGAAAGCTGGGTAGCCTGTAGTGACACTTCAGGTCATGGAAAAGCCTTAGGCACTACACCTCATAGATTCCCTGCATTTATTTCTTGTTTTCTTCACCTCTTGCCATATATTCTCCACAGAGCAACCACGATGGTCTTTTAAAAATATAAATTAGTATATGTATGTAAATTAGTTCAACCACTGTGGAAAGCAGTAGGAGGTTCCTCAAAATGCTTAAAATAGAAATACCATTTGACCCAGGAATTCCACTGCTAGGAATTTACCCTAAGAATGTAGCACTCCAGTTTGAAAAAGACAGATGCACCTCTATGTTTATTGCTGCACTATTTACAATAGCCAAGAAATGGAAGCAACCTAAATGTCCATCAGTAGATGACTGAATAAAGAAGATGTGGTACATACACACAATGGAATAATTCTCAGCCATAAGAAAAAAACAGATCCTACCATTTGCAGCAACATGGATGGAGCTAGAGGGTATTATGCTCAGTGAAATAAGCCAGGCGGAGAAAGACAAATACCAAATGATTTCACTCATATGGGTAGTATAAGAACAAAGAAAAACTGAAGGAACAGAACAGGAGCAGAATCACAGAACCCAAGAATGGACTAACAGTTACCAAAGGGAAAGGGACTGGGGAGAATAGGAGGGAAGGGAGGGATAAGGGCAGGGGAAAAGAAAGGGGGTATTACGATTAGCATGTATAATATGGAGGGGGCATTGGGAGGGCTGTGCAACACAGAGAACACAAGTAGTGATTCTACAACATCTTACTACGCTGATGGACAGTGACTGTAATGGGGTTTGTGGGGGCGCTTGGTGAAGGGGGGAATCTAGTAAACATAATGTTCTTCATGTAACTGTAGATTAATGATGCCAAAATATATATATATATATATATATCATATATATATATATATAAATTAGAGCATCTCACTCTCTTGCTTTAAAACAGCAACAAATAGCAGACAACCATCACCACCATCACTGTACAAAGGCTTCAACATGTGCTGAAGATAAAACCGACTGCCCTCCCATGGTCCATGAGGCCTGGTGGGGTCTGGAAGGTGGCTGCCTCTGCGACTGCAACTTTACCACCTCTGGTCCATTTCCCCAGCCTGCCTCCCCATGAGGTCTCTGTTCTTGAGCAGGAGGAGCTCATTCTTTCCTTAGGGACCTCACACTCTATTTGCCCAAACGTGACCCTTCCCAGCATCCTCTCCTGGCTGGCATCTCGCTGTCACTGTGGTCTCTGTGGCAAGTCAGCTAATCCTTCTGCACTCGCTTGTTTAAAGTGACCACTCCAGCTGGCATCATGGCACTTCATCACTTTTTTCCTTCATAGTGGTTATCCCTAACTGAAACTATCTTGTGTATTTATTAGCTCAAAAGCCTGTTTTCTCTCTCCCTTCACTAGACTGTGAGCTCTCTACTCTATTCTCCACTCTGTTCCTCGTGCCTGGTACACTGTCTGACACAGTGGAGGCCTTCAACACATTTTCCTCACATAATTAATGAAGGAACGGTTCCTGTCACCAGAGGATTTGTGAAGATCAAGTCCCCTTCCACCAGATCTCTGTATAATGTTGGGAAAATGCTGCTAAATGTTTGTTCTTTGGATTCCTCCCGTTGACTAGAAGCTGTTGCTATTTAGATTATACTGTCCTTTTCCAAACAAGTTTCTTTATTTTTATTTTTTATTTTTTATTTTGTTAACATTAATCTACAATTACATGAAGAACATTATGTTTACTAGATTCCCCCCTTCACCAAGCGCCCCCACAAACCCCATTACAGTCACTGTCCATCAGCGTAGTAAGATGTTGTAGAATCACTACTTGTGTTCTCTGTGTTGCACAGCCCTCCCAATGCCCCCTCCATATTATACATGCTAATCGTAATACCCCCTTTCTTTTCCCCTGCCCTTATCCCTCCCTTCCCTCCTATTCTCCCCAGTCCCTTTCCCTTTGGTAACTGTTAGTCCATTCTTGGGTTCTGTGATTCTGCTCCTGTTCTGTTCCTTCAGTTTTTCTTTGTTCTTATACTACCCATATGAGTGAAATCATTTGGTATTTGTCTTTCTCCGCCTGGCTTATTTCACTGAGCATAATACCCTCTAGCTCCATCCATGTTGCTGCAAATGGTAGGATCTGTTTTTTTCTTATGGCTGAGAATTATTCCATTGTGTGTATGTACCACATCTTCTTTATTCAGTCATCTACTGATGAACATTTAGGTTGCTTCCATTTCTTGGCTATTGTAAATAGTGCAGCAATAAACATAGAGGTGCATCTGTCTTTTTCAAACTGGGCTGCTGCATTCTTAGGGTAAATTCCTAAAAGTGGAATTCATGGGTCAAATGGTATTTCTATTTTGAGCTTTTTGAGGAACCTCCATACTGCTTTCCATAGTGGTTGAACTAATTTACATACCCACCAGCAGTGTAGGAGGGTTCCCCTTTCTCCACAGCCTTGACAACATTTGTTGTTGTTTGTCTTTTGGATGGTGGTGATCCTTACTGGTGTGAGCTGATATCTCATTGTGGTTTTAATTTGCATTTCTCTGATAACTAGTGATGTGGAGCATCTTTTCATGTGTCTGTTGGCCATCTGAATTTCTTCTTTGGAGAACTGTCTGTTCAGCAACTCTGCCCATTTTTTAATTGGATTATTTGCTTTTTGTTTGTTGAGGTGCCTGAGCTCTTTATATGTTTTTGATGTCAAGCCTTTATCAGATCTGTCATTCATGAGTATATTCTCCTGTCCTGTAGGGTACTTTTTTGTTCTATTGATGGTGTCCTTTGCTGTACAGAAACTTTTCAGCTTGATGTAGTTCCACTTGTTCATTTTTGCTTTTGTTTCCCTTGCCGGGGGGGGTATGTTCATGAAGAAGTCGCTCATGTTTATGTCCAAGAGATTTTTGCCTATGTGTTTTTCTTAGAGTTTTATGGTTTCATGACTTACATTCAGGTCTTTGATCCATTTCAAATTTACTTTTGTGTATGGGGTTAGACAGTGATCCAGTTTCATTCTCTTACATGTAGCTGTCCAGTTTTGCCAGCACCATCTGTTGAAGAGACTGTCATTTCCCCATTGTATGTCCATGGCTCCTTTATCAAATATTAATTGACCATATAAGTTTGGGTTAATGTTTGGAGTCTCTATTCTGTTCCATTGGTCTGTGGCTCTGTTCTTGTGCCAGTGCCAAATTGTCTTAATTACTGTGGCTTTGTAGTATAGCTTGAAGTTGGGGAGCGAGATCCCCCCTCCCACTTTATTCTTCCTTCTCGGGATTGCTTTGGCTATTTGGGGTCTTTGGTGTTTCCATATGAATTTTTGAACTATTTGTTCCCCTTCGTGGAAGAATGCTGTTGGTCATTTGATAGGGATTGCATCAAATCTGTATTGCTTTGGGCAGGATGGCCATTTTGAAGATATTAATTCTTCCTAGCCAAGAGCATGGGATGAGTTTCCATTTGTTAGTGTCCTCTTTAATTTCTCTTAAAAGTGTCTTATAGTTTTCAGGGTATAGGTTTTTCACTTCTTTGGTTAGGCTTATTCCTAGGTATTTAATTTTTTTTGATGCAATTGTGAATGGAGTTGTTTTCCTGATTTCTCTTTCTGTTGGTTCATTGTTAGTGTATAGGAAAGCCACAGATTTCTGTGTATTGATTTTTTATCCTGCAACTTTGCTGTATTCCGATATCAGTTCTAGTAGATTTGGGGTGGAGTCTTTAGGGTTTTTTATGTACAGTATCATGTCATCTGCAAATAGTGACAGTTTAACCTCTTCTTTACCAATCTGGATTCCTTGTATTTTTTTGTTTTGTCTGATTGCCGTGGCTAGGACCTCCAGTACTATGTTAAATAACAGTGGGGAGAGTGGGCATCCCTGTCTAGTTCCCAATCTCAGAGGAAATGCTTTCAGCTTCTCGCTGTTCAATATAATGTTGGCTGTGGGTTTATCATAGATGGCCTTTATTATGTTGAGGTACTTGCCCTCTATTCCCATTTTGCTGAGAGTTTTTATCATGAATGGATGTTGAACTTTGTCAAATGCTTTTTCAGCGTCTATGGAGATGCTCACGTGGTTTTTGTCTTTCTTTTTGTTGATGTGGTGGATGATGTTGATGGACTTTCGAATGTTGTACCATCCTTGCATCCCTGGGATGAATCCCACTTGGTCATGGTGTATGATACTTTTGATGTCTTTTTGCATTCGGTTTGCTAATATTTTGTTGAGTATTTTTGCATCTACATTCATCAGGGATATTGGTCTGTAGTTTTCTTTTTTGGTGGGAACTTTGCCTGGTTTTGGTATTAGGGTGATGTTAGCTTCATAGAATGAGTTTGGGAGTATCCCCTCCTCCTCTATTTTTTGGAAAACTCTAAGGAGAATGGGTATTATGTCTTCCCTGTATGTCTGATAAAATTCCGAGGTAAATCCATCTGGCCCGGGGGTTTTGTTCTTTAGTAGTTTTTTGATTACTGCTTCAATTTCGTTGCTGGTAATTGGTCTGTTTAGATTTTCTGTTTCTTTCTGGGTCAGTCTTGGAGGGTTGTATTTTTCTAGGAAGTTGTCCATTTCTCCTAGGTTTCCCAGCTTGTTAGCATAGAGGTTTTCATAGTATTCTCTAATAATTCTTTGTATTTCTGTGGGGTCCGTCGTGATTTTTCCTTTCTCATTTCTGATACTGTTGATTTGTGTTGACTCTCTTTTCTTCTTAATAAGTCTGGCTAGAGGCTTATCTATTTTGTTTATTTTCTCGAAGAACCAGCTCTTGGTTTCATTGATTTTTGCTATTGTTTTATTCTTCACAACTTTATTTATTTCTTCTCTGATCTTTATTATGTCCCTCCTTCTGCTGACCTTAGGCCTCATTTGTTCTTCTTTTTCCAATTTCGATAATTTTGACATTAGACCATTCATTTGGGATTGTTCTTCCTTTTTTAAATATGCTTGGATTGCTATATACTTTCCTCTTAAGACTGCTTTTGCTGTGTCCCACAGAGGTTGGGGCTTAGTGTTGTTGTTGTCATTTGTTTCCATATATTGCTGGATCTCCATTTTAATTTGGTCATTGATCCATTGATTATTTAGGAGCGTGTTGTTAAGCCTCCATGTGTTTGTGAGCCTCTTTGCTTTCTTTGTACAGTTTATTTCTAGTTTTATGCCTTTGTGGTCTGAAAAGTTGGTTGGTAGGATTTCAATCTTTTGGAATTTTCTGAGGCTCTTTTTGTGGCCTAGTATGTGGTCTATTCTGGAGAATGTTCCATGTGCACTTGAGAAGAATGTATATGCTGTTGCTTTTGGATGTAGAGTTCTATAGATGTCTGTTAGGTCCATCTGCTCTACTGTGTTGTTCAGTGCTTCCGTGTCCTTACTTATTTTCTGCCTGGTGGATCTATCCTTTGGGGTGAGTGGTGTGTTGAAGTCTCCTAAAGTGAATGCATTGCAGTCTATTTCCCCCTTTAGTTCTGTTAGTATTTGTTTCACATGTGCTGGTGCTCCTGTGTTGGGTGCATATATATTTAGAATGGTTATATCTTCTTGTTGTACTGAGCCCTTTATCATTATGTAGTGTCCTTCTTTATCTCTTGTTACTTTCTTTGCTTTGAAGTCTATTTTGTCTGATATTAGTACTGCAACCCCTGCTTTCTTCTCGCTGTTGTTTGCTTGAAATATGTTTTCCATCCCTTGACTTTTAGTCTGTACATGTCTTTGGGTTTGAGGTGAGTTTCTTGTAAGCAGCATATAGATGGGTCTTGCTTTTTTATCCATTCTATTACTCTGTGTCTTTTGATTGGTGCATTCAGCCCATTAACATTTAGGGTGACTATTGAAAGATATGTACTTATTGCCATTGCAGGCTTTAAATTCGTGGTTACCAAAGGTTCAAGGTTAGCCTCTTTAGTATCTTACTGCCTACCTTAGCTCACTTATTGAGCTGTTATATACACTGTCTGGTGATTCTTTTCTTTTCTCCCTTCTTATTCCTCCTCCTCCATTCTTCATATGTTGGGTGTTTTGTGCTGTGCTCTTTCTAGGAGTGCTCCCATCTAGAGCAGTCCCTGTAAGATGTTCTGTAGAGGTGGTTTGTGGGAAGCAAATTCCCTCAGCTTTTGTTTGTCTGGGAATTGTTTAATCCCACCATCATATTTGAATGATAGTCATGCTGGATACAGTATCCTTGGTTCCAGGTCCTTCTGTTTCATTGCATTAAATATATCATGCCATTCTCTTCTGGCCTGTAGGGTTTGTATCGAGAAGTCTGATGTTAGCCTGATGGGTTTTCCTTTATAGGTGACCTTTTTCTCTCTAGCTGCCTTTAACACTCTTTCCTTGTCCTTGATCTTTGCCATTTTAATTATTATGTGTCTTGGTGTTGCCCTTCTTGGATCCTTTCTGTTGGGGGTTCTGTGTATTTCCGTGGTCTGTTTGATTACTTCCTCCCCCAGTGTGGGGAAGTTTTCAGCAATTATTTCTTCTAAGATACTTTCCATCTCTTTGCCTCTCTCTTCTTCTTCTGGGACCCCTATAATACGGATATTGCTCCTTTTAGATTGGTCACACAGTTCTCTTAATATTGTTTCATTCCTGGAGATCCTTTTGTCTCTCTCTATGTCAGCTTCTATGCGTTCCTGTTGTCTGGTTTCAATTCCATCAATGGCCTCTTGCATCCTATCCATTCTGCTTATAAACCCTTCCAGAGTTTGTTTCATTTCTGCAATCTCCTTTCTGGCATCTGTGATCTCCCTCCGGACTTCATCCCATCTCTCTTGCGTATTTCTATGCATCTCTGTCAGCATGTTTATGATTTTTATTTTGAATTCTTTGTCAGGAAGACTGGTTAGGTCTGTCTCCTTCTCTGGTGTTGTCTCTGTGATCTTTGTCTGCCTGTAGCTTTGCCTTTTCATGGTGATAGGAATAGTCTGCAGAACTGGGACAAGTGACAGCTGGATGAACTTCCCTTCTTGTTGGTTTGTGGCCCTCCTCTCCTGGGAGAACAGCGACCTCTAGTGGCTTGTGCTGGGCAGCTGTGCGCAGACAGGGCTTCTGCTTCCTGCCCGGCTGCTATGGAGTTAATCTCCACTGTTGCTGTGGCCGTGGCCTGGTACGGGCAGCTACTCCAAAATGGTGGAGTCGCGTTGGAGCAGGAGCTGCTGGGAGGCTATTTATCTCCGTAAGGGGCCTCCCTGCTCCCTGCAGCCCAGGGGTTAGGGTGCCCAGAGATCCCCGCATTCCCTACCTCTGGATTAAGTGTCCCGCCCTGCCCCTTTAAGGTTTCCAAAAAGCACCCGCCAAAACAAAACAGCGACCACAAAAAAAAAAAAAAAAAAAAAAAAAAATTTTTAATTAAAAAAAGTGGCTGCTCGTTTTTCTTTATTCTCCGGCACCAGCCTCAGGCATCTGCTCACCGGTCTTGCTGCCCTGTTTCCCTAGTATTGGGGTCCCTATCCCTTTAAGACTTCCAAAAAGCGCTCGCCAAAACGAAACAGCAAAAAAAAAAAAATGGTCGCTCGCTTTTCTGGTGTCCTCCAGCGCCAGGCCTCCGGTGCCCGCTCACTGTTCTTGCTTCCCTGTTTCCCTAGCATCCAGGGCCCCCTGGGCGCGTACTGTGTCTGTGCTCTGTCCCGGATGGCTGAGGCTGGGTGTTCGGCAGTCCTGGGCTCCGTCTCCCTCCCGCTCTGCCTATTCTTCTCCCGCCGAGAGCTGGGGGGAGTGGCGCTCGGCTCCTGCCGGGCCGGGGCTTGTATCTTACCCCCTTCATGAGGCGCTGGGTTCTCTCAGGTGCGGATGTGGTCTGGATATTGTCCTGTGTCCTCTGTTCTTTATTCTAGGAAGAGTTGTCTTTGTTATATTTTCATAGATATATGTGGTTTTGGGAGGAGATTTCCGCTGCTCTACTCACGCCGCCATCTTGGCTCCCTCCTCTCTAGGTTTTTTCATGTCTGGCTTTCCCACTAGAGTCTGGCTTATTACACTATATAATCTCATAAAAGGCAGGGACTTTGTTTCGATAATTTTGTACCCAAGACTAGTAAGAACTTTCAGAAATAGATGCTCAAAGAGGATTTGTTGAAAGGAAGAGACAGAGCAAGAAAAAGCAGGTGGAAGAAGGAAGAGTAGACAGTTGGGTGCATGACCTGGGAGCACGGAAAAGACTCACCAGATATCTTGATATGGGGCAGGAGAGTGACTTGCCTCGGAGGAGACCGTGATTGGAGTGAGAAAAGCAGAAGACCTAGAGGAGGCACAATGGGGAGCAGAAAAATTGGTGGAGACTTTGAAAAGTCCATTTTCTTGGAAATCACTTATGAGAAAAGATACAGTAAAATAGTCCTTTTCAGGGAATGTATCCCTGAAGGGGAATTTTTTTCTTATTATTTATTTTTTTTTAATATGAGATTAGTAATCTTAGCTTTGTAGGAAAAATTCTCTCCAAAGAATAAAGTCTACAAATCATATACTCCAGGGCAGTATTTTTCAAATTACACTTTACAAGGCAGTAGCACTTCTAAAATTTTAGCAGCCCCCTCAAGAAGAGGTTAATAATCATAATAATTGATTAATACTTACTGAATTCTAGTGGAACAGTGGGCCAAGCCTATGCCAATGTCTTGGTCTGTATTATCCCATTTAATCCTTCAAGTTACCCTTTTACATGGGTACTGTTACCATCCCTGCCTCACAGATGAAGCTGATGCTTAAAGGTGTCACCAGCTAGTACATAGACAAAGTGGGATTCAGCCGCCTGGCTATTTGACTCTGGACCCTGGGCCCTTCACAGACAAGGCTATACGTACACCCCTCCCCACCCCCTTGCCAACCACACCCTCCCTCCACCAGAACTGAAATTCAGATTTTGACATCATGGAGAACAAATGGTTGGGGCGGAGGACAGGAACTACACTGTTTGTTGGGGGTTGGGAGAGATTAAAATGTGCCACACTTTGATCACTTTCTCTGAAAGGTCTTGCTTTTCAGCTGTGCAGGGGAGTTTTAAAATCCATCTCGGTGAGTGCATTCTGCTCTCTTGGTACACCAGGGGGAGCATGTAGCACAGGAATGGGAATGTGTTTGCTGCAGGGAATGAGTATTCTTGCTCTTTGCAAAAAGAGTTCTTTTTCTCTCACAGTTGTTTGCTGAACCATTTGAAAGCAAGTTGCTGACATCATGAGATTTCACCTGTATATATGATTTCCTGATAATCACAACATTATCATGTCCAAGAGATTTAACATTAAATATAATAATATTATATAATACATAGTCTGTATTCACATTTCTCCAAATAACTCCAAGATGTCCTTTATTGCTTTTTCTTTTCAGTCCAGAATCACTTTTGTGTTCTCTTAATATTAGATCATGGTCATTTTTCTGGACTATTTTGCTGCAAAATGTTCATAACTTTTACCAGCTATTTAAAATTCCATGAAGCTGACTTACCATTATTTATTAATAAATATTTATTTGGTTATTCCTATTATAACATGGTGTTAAGTGGGACTTTTCTTCTCTCACTCTTGACTCAGGCACTAGTTCAGTAGATATCAGATTCCAAACAGTGAGACTGACTATCATCTATGAATTCTTCAGATGTCACAGGTCAGGTTCCCTGGAACCTCCATCGGATTCTCTGTGATGAAGATTTGTGTGCAGGAAGTTTACTGAGGAGTGTTTGGGGATTAACACCTGCGGGGCAATAAGGGCAGTAGGACTGGGCGGAGGGAATAGTTGAGCTTCAGTGCAGTCACTATAAAGGCCTCAGCTGACCCTCCACTAACCCTGGAGCTGAGATGGTCTTGTAGAGTTGTTTCCTACTGAGGCAAGGAGGCCGGGTCTTTATGCCTCTACATGGACCAGTCACTGGGTGCAGACATGCCTGGGATGACGTAGCTTTCTCCAGCTTAGAACAATTTTTGAGAGAGATTCAGCATGTGAATGAGGGCCTCAGTCCTGAGGGGAAATCTGGCACAGGCCACAGCGTCCTCTACACCAGGAGAATTCTCGTGAGCATGTTGTCTAAGCCTTGGATGCCTGCAGCCAGGCGGAATGCACTAGCAGTCAGTGTGTGGTGAGGGGGCCAGGGGAAGGCCGGGGTGCTACCTCCTTTCCTGAATATATGATGGGGGCTTCCGTAGGGCCACATATTGAGCCTGAAATGTATTTCCAACAGTTGGGGGCAAAGAGAAGTGGATGGAGTAGCCCTTGGGCAGCAGGACACGGGGGGCAGGGGTTGGTCCTGCCCTCCCAGGTTTGTTGGGACAAGGGATGGAAGAGTATTTTGTGGGGCTCAAACGTGTGTCCCCTGGGAGCTCTAGAGAGAACTGGACCAGAGCCATTAAAAAAATTTTTTTTGAAATCATTTAAGACTCACAACAACTTGCAAAAATAAAACAGAGAGTTCCCATGTGCCCTTAATCTGGCTTTCTCCAGTGATAACATCTTTTTAAATTTTGTTTAATTGAAGGATGATTGATATATTATATTGGTCTCAAATATAAAACATAGTTATATAGATTTGTTTGTATAGATTTGATAGTTATCTGCATTATTAAATGCTCACTCCAACTAGTGTAGTTATTATCTCTCAACATAGAAAGATGTTACTGAATTATTGACTATTTTCTCTATGTTGCACTTTCATCCCCATGACTAATTTATACTGATTAAGATTTTGTGCCTCCTTTTTCCTTTCACCTATTTTATCCACCATCCCAACCCTTCCCCCATGGCAACCACTAGTCAGTTCTCAGTGTCTATGAGTCTACTGCTGTTTTGTTCATTTTGTCTTGTTTTTAGATTCCACAAATAAGTGAAAGCATATGGTATTTGTCTTTCTCTGCCTGGCTTATATCACTTAGCATAATACCCTCTAGGTCCATCCATGTTTTCACAAATGGAAGGATTTGTTTCTTTTTTTTGTGGCTGAATAATATTCCATTGTGTATATATACCACATCTTCTTTATCCATTCATATATTGGTGGGCACTTTGTTTGCTTCCATATCTTGGCTATTGCAAATAATACAGCAATAAACATAAGGGTGCATATCTTTTTGAATCAGAGATTTTGTTTTCTTCAGGTAAATTCCTAGGAATGGAATTACTGGGTAATACAGTATTTCTATTTTTAGTTTTTTGAGGAACCTCCATACTGCTTCCTGCAATGGTGGCTGCACCAATTTACATTCCTACCAACAGTGTAGGACGGTCCCATTTTCTCTACATCCTCACTAACACTTATTATTTCTTGTCTTTTGGATAGTGGCCATTATGACTGGTGTGAGATGATATCTCATTGTGGTTTGGTTTGCATTTCCCTGATGATTAGTGATGTAGAGCATCTTTTCATGTGCCTGTTGGCCATCTGTATGTCTTCTCTGGAAAAATGTCTACTCAAGTCCTCTGCCCACTTTTTAATTGGTTTATTTGTTTGTATGATTTTTTTAAATTTTGGATGTTAACCTTTTATATTGATAGCATCTTAGATAACCATGGTACATTTTCAGAACTAGGGCATTGACATTGGCATTGGTACAATGTTACGAGCTAAACTACAGACTTTACTTGGTTTTTATCAATTTTCACATGCACTTGTGTATATGTGTTAATAGAAAATTTTATCACATGTATAGATTTTTGGATTTGTGAAATCAGAATACATAATTGCTTCATTACTATGAAGGAACTCCCCCACACTACACCCTCCCCCAAGTCAGACCCTCCATCTAATCCTATTCCCTGGCAACCACTGGCCTATTCTCTACCACTATAATTTTGTTATTTCAAGAGGTTATATAATGGAATGATGCAGTATGCAGCCTTTTGAAATTGGCTTTTTTCACTCAGCATAACATCCTTGAATTCTGTCCATATTGTGTGTATCAATAGTTTATTCTTTTTTATATCTTAGTGGTATTCAGTTATATTCTCATACAGTTTGTTTATCCATTCTTGGCTGGAGTCATTTAAGTCCTGCCCAAGAGACCCTCTGGGAGGTGACAGGAACTCTAATGATGAAGGCTGAATGGAGAGGATTGCCAGGGAACCAGGGGTAGAGTGGGTACATGGCAGCCAGGATGGAATGCTTCTTCTTTGTCCTGAGAATTCAAACTGGAGAGGTCCTGAGAGGTGGGGATCTCCACAGATACCATGAAATGTGCCCAAGTGAGGCAGTTTTATACAGCTGCAGAATCCAGTGAGCACGAAGTTAGCTTACAACAGTACCAGTCACAAGCCAATTAAAGTATTTCTGGGTATAACTACTTACCTCTCTGCCTTCCATCCATTTTGACATGGGCTCCAAAATGGCAGCTAGTGAGTGGGGGAGGAAATGTAAAGGAATCGTGGAAGAGAAAAGAAATTGTCTGCATGTGGACTCCCTTCTTTCCCCCATCTCTCAGTCAACTGCTGGCTCTAGCTGACAAGGGGTAGAAATCTGGAATGCAAACTGAATTGTTGATTAATATAATGAACTGACACAATGAATTAGTCAGTTAAGACCATGTTTGCGACCATCAGACTGTCATTACCCAAAAGTGACCAGAGCAGGCAGGGTCTTGCAGTAGTTTCATCTAGAGTCAAGGGCAAGCTCCTTTCCTCTTCCTCCTGCCCTCTCCTACTGCCAAAAAAAAAACAACAAAAAAACCCCACCAAAACAGTATATTTAAAGGGATGGTGGGAGAAAAATGATAAAGTATGTTTTGATTATGTCCACTCAGAAGTTATGTAAATAACCTGGAAATAAACATCTTCTATGCATAATCCTTTTTTTCTTTTATGGTATAATTTCCTTAGAGCAAATTCCTGGAAATGGGGTTAATAGACCAAAGGGCATGGATATTTTTATGGTTCTCAAAACATATTGCCAAATTGCTTTTCAAAAGGTTTGTTCCGGTTTACATTCCCACCAGATATTGTATGAAAGTTTTACCAGTTATTCACTGGTAGAGGATAGTGTTATAAGATTGTTAATGTAATGCGGCTTAAATGCTATTTGATGTTTGGGATAATTTTTAAAGTGCTTTTATAATAAGACACTTTTTGAATTAGGTGTTTTATCAATCTCTTTAAACCGGACATTAATATGTTGAGGATAGAAAATATTGCTAAGGGTCTAATTTTATTAATTACTAGCTATTCATATATAGCTTCCAGAAGGTTCCCTGGAGCACTTGGAGAAAGACCAAATCCTGTAGAATTTGTGGGCAAGGAAAAAAGTGAGAGGTGTAGGCTAGAGGATTAGTGCATGCAAGGGACAGGTTCAGGGGCTACTAGTGAGAGGTAAAAGAAGCAAGGGACCAAGAGCAAGAAGATGGCCATGAGGTTAAGAGATGAAGTGGGAAAGGACCTCAGGAGACACAGACAAGAGGCCCAAACAAGCAAGCAGGGTAGGAAATACGCCTTCCCCCCAAATACCAATTAATTGTTAATTAATAATTAGTAAATAAATAAATAAATTGTAAATGTATCATCTTAACCATTTTAAGTGTACTGTTCAGTAGTGTTAAGTATATTCACATTGATGTGCTATAGGTCTTCAGAACTACTGCTTTTTCATAAGGGCTAATACCTGATGAATCCATTTCGTAGCTTGGTGAATGAAAGTGATGAGGCCTTAAGGCTGAAGGTAATTTCCAGATGTGTGAAGGAATCAGTGTTCCATTTGAAGTTGCTCTCTGTAGGGCTGTTTCTCAGTGTCTCCCAGACACAGCCTGCTCTGGTTGAAACCAAAGATTCTGTCATTTCAATAACTTAAGTGTTCCACTCAACAAACACAGAAAATAGGGTAAAAAGAGATATTTTTGCAAGCCACAGACTAATAGAGACCTTCAATATGCCCTCATCTGAGATGAACAATGGCTATTGTGTACATAATACTTTGTTTGTGGTTATTCGGCGAGTTGTTCTATTTCTTCTTAATGGAGTGGGTGTGCATGTGGGAACTGGACTCTCTTTGGCATTGACTGTTCCCTCAGCACAGCTCTTCTCAGCTCTGTGTGATGAAAAGTTTTCAGTATCATTAGAGAAGGGTATCAAGTTTATGTAAGAAACCCGGTGTGTAATAGTCATTGTTGTAAACAAGTATTTTACGGTTAAGTTGACTGTTCCTTAACCTGTATTTAGTCTCACTCCATACGTAGGTCCAATCATTTATTATTTATTTATTTTTTTCCCCAAAATTCTTATTTTTTTGTTTTTTTTGTATTAAGATGTCATTGATATACAATCTTATGAAGGTTTCACATGAACAACTTTGTGAATACAGCATTCACCCATATTATCAAGACCCCCCCCCCCACACACACCTCATCTCAGTCACTGTCCATCAGCATAGTAAGATGCTATAGAGTTACTATTTGTCTTCTCTGTTCTATATTGCCTTCCTCTTAACACCCCTACATTCTGTATGCTAATCACAATGCCCCCTAATCCCCTTCTCCCTCCCTCCCCAACCTTCCTCCCTAACCCCTTCTCTTTGGTAACCACTACTCCCTTCTTGGAGTCTTTGAGTCTGCTGCTGTTTTATTCCTTCAGTTTTTACTTTGTATACTCCAATCATTTATTTTTAAATCAGATTTTTACTTGGGAATATTTTAGATTAACAGAAAAGTTACAGAGTTCTCATATATCCCCTACTCAGTTTTGATTTCCCCTGATGTTAACATCTTATATTATCATGGAACTTTTGTCAAAACCAAACTGACATTGGTACATACCATTAACTAAACCTCAGACTTTATCTGGATTTTACCATTTTTTTCCACTAATGCCCTTTTTCTGTCCTGCACTTCAATTTAGGATACCACATTGCATTTAGTTGTCATATCTCTTTTAGTCTCCTTTAGTCTGTGACAGTTCCTTGATCCTTCTTTGTTTTTCATGACTGCAACAATTTTGAGGAGAATTGGGAATATATTATGTAGAATGTTAGGTACAATAATTTTTAGTACATTATTTTGTGGTCTTCCAAGAGCCCAGCGTTAAAGCACTGCTCCAGTTACTATTAAATAATAGTGGTTTTCCAGGTTGGGTGAACCTGAATGGACCTTTGCAACTATTTAGTTATTGTAGTTAAGAATCCATTGCCTGGAAGGGACAACTGCAGGTATGAATCGCTTTGACAGAGTCCAGTCTTGGCGAGGTTTATATCTTTATGGTTTTGTAACATGGCCGCTCTGTTAGTCAGGGTCTTGGAAGGAGATCTAAGGCACACTCAGCTGGAATTTTGAAGAGGATTTAATGAAGTTTAAGTGGCTATGAAAAAAAATACCATACATAGACTGGATGGCTTAAACAATAGACATTTATTTCTTACAATTAGAGAGGCTGGGAAGTCCAAGATTGAGGTGCTGGCCAACTGGGTTCTTGGCCGGGTCTTCCTGGCTTGCAGATGGCTGCTGTCTCACTGTGTCCTCGCTGGACAGAGAGAGTGCTTGTCTCTCTTCCTCTTCTTAAAAGGGCACTCATCCTATCATGGAGACCCCACCCTGATGACTTCATCTACACCTAATTACCTCCCATGTGCCCTACCTCCAAATACCATCTTGTGCCTTAAAGCTTCAACATGTGAATTTTGGGTGTACATAAACATGCAGTTTGTAAAAGGCAGAAATAGAGGGAACCAATAGGGATGTTGAGGCTCTTAGGGACTGGCAGCATAGGGAAACTCTTCCACCCCAAGGGCTGAAGGAGTAAGGGAGGAAATTGTGTCATGGAGCCCAGAGAGAACTGCAGATGCCAGATGGGCAAGGGAGGGGTGCCCGACAGGAGCTGTAGTTGTAGAGAAATGAAGACATGCCAAAACACTGAGGCAGGGAGAGAGCAAGAAATATTCAGCTTTGCTTCTCCTACTCTCCAGTACCCAATTGTCTCCCATTAGCCAAACCCAACCAGAAGATAAGGGCCGAAGAGCCTTAGTTCCCCAAGGACTGGATGCTGCAGTCCTGCAGTCCTTAGGAATCAGCCTCCAAGCCACAGAGAAGGGTAGAGGATGGAGCAGTAGGTGTGTAAATAGAGAAAAACCAGCACAGACACTTCAAATTGTACCATTGTTGACTGTATCCATTTATTTCATAACGCAGACTTTCAGAGGGCAGGGTCACCACCTTTTTAACTTAGCCTTGTTAAAGCAATTGTATGCATTTCCTAGGGCTATGTAATAAAGTACCATGAACCTAGTGTCTTAAAACTGCAAAAATGTATTCTCACAGTTCTGGAAGGTAGAGGTCTGAAATCAAGATGTCATCAGGACCAGGTTCCCTCTGAAACTGGTAGGGAAGAGCTTTCTTGCCTTTTCTAGCTTCTGGTGGTTACACTCCTTAGCCTGAAGATGTATCCCTCTAATCTGTCTCCAAAGTCACACTGATGTCCCCTCCCTGTGTGTTTCTGTCTCCTCATCTTATAAGGACACCAGTCATATTGGATTAAGGACCTAACAAACTCCAGTATGACCTCATCTTAAATGAACTAATTACATCTGTAATGACCCTATTTCCAAATAAGGTCACATTCTGAGATACTGGAGAATAGGGCTTCAACATATCTTTTTGGGGGACACAATTCCATAATAGTAACCATCATGCCTAGAGAACATTTTTTAGCTGATGAGATAGAAAGATCAACTCAAATCTGTATTTACTGCTCTATCATGTTATTACTTGATAGGGGTCTTATCTCACTCCCATCCCTGGATGGATAGCAGAGGCTGTTTTCCAGAAGTTGAGTTCCTGGTAGCTGACCAGTGACTCAGAGTAGTTGTACTTAGGGAGTGTGCCAGCTAGTGCTAAAAAATATCCCAAGCTAAGAAACAGTGTAATCAACTCTGACCACCCTTGTTCTTTTTCCGGGTGAGATGGCTCAAAGACTATTAATTGCCCTCATTGCCTCCTGTTATTGCTTACTCTATTAATTTCGTAGGGCTGCCAAAACCAGTGATCATAAATTTGGTGGCTTGAAACAACAGAAATTTATTCTCTCACAGTTCTGGAGGCCAGAAGTCTTGAAAGCAAGGTGTCAGCAGGACCACACTTCCTCTGAAGGCTCGAGGGAAGAATCCTTTCTTGCCTCTAAAAAGCTTCTGGTTGTTAGTGATCCGTGGTCTTCTTTGGTTTGCATCTGGGTCACTATAATCCTCTGAGATTCTCTACAATTTCACAGGGCCTTCTCTCTCTTTCTCTGTGTGTCTTTTCTTACAAGGACACCAGTCATTAGACTTAGGGCCCACTTTAATCCAGTATGACCTTATCCTAATTTATTTGCTTCTGCAGTGACCCTATTTCTAAAAAGGTCTGCCATTGTGGGTAGATGTGAATTTGGGGAGATGCTATTCAATCTACTACCCTTACTAAAACTCTTTTTCAGGTGAGAAGAAAGAAGCAGAAAGAGTAACTTTCCCAGGTCATAGTTAGAAGGTGGCTGAGCTGAGCTTACACGCCTACTCTTAACCATTCATTAGCCAAAATGTCTTCCTTTTCTCCCTCTGCCTTCCCTCTCACCTGCTACCACCCCTGTACTTTCATTACTTATTTTCTCATTCAAGGATATTCTGGATGTTAGTTTACCATAATTTCGAAAGACAGATATCACTGATGTTGTTAGCTGTTGAATGGGGGGTGGGAAGATCTGCAGGCAAAAACCTCTCAATCTCCTTGAGATTTAGTTTTTTTTTTTGGTAAATTGGTGAAAATAGAACTTACTCATTTGGTGGATTTGAGGATTAAATAAAATCAATGAGTTAGAAAGTACTTGGTAAAATCTTCCAAGGCATGCATGCAACCCTGAGAAATTTTTATAAACAAATTTTCAAAAAGGAAAGGGAAACTTACTCATCTAGGGTATTAATTTATATTCTTGAATGTCTGCATTGTTGATATGCCTTCAAGTCTTGGACAAATGAACAAGAAACAGAAATAGTGTAGCACAGACATTCAGCATTGCCCATAATTTTAGGTAGCTGTTTGGCCTCTTTCAAGAAGTAAGTAATTTACTTTCATCCTTTCTGTGGTTATAATAGAAGTTGATGTCACAGCTCTGACACTTACTAGCAATATTACCTTGGTCATGTTATTTAACTTTATTACCTTAGGTTGTGAAAGTTAAAAGAAAAAACACATATAAGCTCTTAGTACATCTTCTGGTACATTGTGGATGGTCAGGAAGTGAAATAAAAAAAATCATATTGTGATTATTATTACTATTAAAATTGATATCATTGGTATACACAGGAACTGAGTTTTAAATACTTGGGTAGTGAACATTTTTTTTTAACTTCAAAAACTTTGAAAAATAATTTTAGACTTAAAGTCATAAAAATAGTACAAAGATTCTTCAAATATAGCTTCACCAGCTTCCCTTACTGTTAACAACTTAAGTAACCACAGTAGGTTGATCAAAACTGGGAAATTAATACTGATACTATACTGTTAGGTAAACTGTAGATCTTGCTTGAAATTGCTTGTTTTTCTGTTAATGATCTTTTTTTCAGACTCAAGATCCAATCCAGCTGAACTTAATTATAGAGGGACATGAACTTGGTCTTCTTTTAGTTTTTCTTTGTCTTTCATGATCTTGACACTTTTGAAGAGAACTCATCAGTTACTTTGTGGAATGTTCTTCAATTTGGGTTTGTCTGTTTTCTCTGATTAAATGGAGGTAATGCAGTTTTGGCAAGAATACCTGAGAAACAATGTTACGTCCCTTCTCCTTGCACCCTGTCAGGAAGTAAACAATGTCAATACGTCTTATTACTGGTAATGCTAGCCTTTTGGTTAAAGTAGTATCTTTCAGGTTTCTTCACTGTAAGTTACCATTTTTCCTTTTGTAACTAACAAATACCTTGGGTAGATACTTGGAGATTATGCAGATATTCTGTTTCTCATATTTTATAGAGTGATTTTAGTCTCTACAGATGATTCTTGCCAAAGCAATTATTACTGTGATGTTTACTTATTGGGGATTTTCTATTTCCTTCATACTTTCTTCATTTATTAATTGGAATTCCTCTATAAGGAAGAGTTATTCCTTCTCCCTCACTTATATTAGAATGGGCTTATGAATATTATTTTTGTTCTGTGGGTTGTAACCTAATACTATCATTATTTATTTTGTTGCTCAAATTGCTCCAGCTTTGGCCATCAGGAACTTAATTAGCTTGGCTTCTGTATCCATCCCTTCAATACGCTCCATCCCTTGTTAGTACCTTCTTGCTTTTTGGCATTTCCTTTTTGTTCTAGGCTCAGCTTGTTTTTCTTGCTCCAACCCTGGAATTAACCTTTTTTCCAAAAAGAACTAGTTCCTTTTATTGGATAGTGGATTAGAAGCCAAGGTCTTGGGGGAGGTGTCATTGCTTCTAGGATCCCCCAGTGGACAGAGCCAGGAAATATTTACATATATACTAACACACATCTGTATTTCAGTATTTGTCTGTATAAATATTAAAAGCCATAATGAATACATTCATTCTAAAGCAATTGCATGAATATCTATAAGGCAGTCTTCTTTTTGTCTCCCAATAATACAGAACAGAGCCATTACAATATTGCAGAGTCAATAGTACTTGTTTACTTTCAATTTTATATTGTGATTCAGATAGCTGAGATTGTTAGTGAAGAGACATAACCTCAGGTAATTCTGAACCGGAAAACAAAAATCATAGAGGTATCCAATTCATGTTTCCTGAACTGATATTCCAGTTTGAGAGGTGTTGATAGTCCTATCACATTAAATGGTCTCTGAGGGCCAATAAATCTGGGAAATTTATTATGGTAGATCCCCCACACTTGTGTAGTACTGCCCAGGGAGTTTAAAAAATTTGTTTTATGGAAAAATTATGTGTTCAAAACAAAATATTTATCAGATAACTTTATGGAACCAGAAGACATAAGAAAAAGTAAATATCACATTTCTATGTATTTTCTATTGCATAGATTTATTTGGGACTAAATGTTGGTCTTCACAATAACTTGAGATTTTTAAAGTAAGTGACCACATTCCTTGTTAAGGGAAGCTACCGTAAGGTATGCCTTCAAATGCTTTTAAAACCTAGGGGAAAAATTGCATTTGCTTTATCGAAGGACAAAAAAATTTTTTAGTAAAAATGGTGTTCTGTACTCCTGCCATTGAAATACAGCTTCACAGACCTTATGGGAAAGCTAACAACAAAGACAAAAAATCCTGTTTCAAAGTAGTCATTTTGTGGATGAAGGTAGAAACCTATGCTCTTTTCTCCACCACAGCATTTCATATTTAAACCTTCTATTTTTAACCTGATGGTGGGATTCATGGCTAATGCTTATGAGATCTGTGTCTAGACAGTTGAGAAAAACAGGAAATGAGTTACATTGTAGCTTAAGAAAATTTAACCTTTTGTCTTCTAGCTCCAAGCTTTGCCTGCTTTAAAAAAAACATTCCTTCTCTCCTGAGAATTTCAGAGCATTTAAGGAACTATAATAACCCAGGCCCTCTTCAGGGAACAGAGCTAGCTATTTTTGTGGAAAAGAAAATGAGAACATGGGTTTGCTGTGCTTGGACCATAAAATGAACGCAGCCATTTGGAGGCACACGTTGGCCGTCTTCTGAATTATCAGTACATGCTTGCAGCTGTCTCTGATGGTGTGAGGCTAAAGGGCAGGAACTCATCCCGGGTAACTCATTCGACTCTGTGCTGGATGCATAGTTTGACGCTACAGGACATGCAGGGCCCCCAGAAGAGCAAGTTACAAAGCAGCAGCTGGCATTTATGGAATGCTTCCTGTGTGCCAGGCACTGAGCTAAGCCCGTCATATACATGATCTCATTTAATACTCTCAGCAATGCGAAAATGTGGTTACTGCTTTACCCCCATTTCAGCCAGAGAGAAAAGGAAGCCCAGAGAGGGTAAAGAACCTATGAGAGTCTCAGAACTGGCTTTTGAACCCAAATCAAGGTGATTCTAGAACCTGTGTTCTTAGTTGGTATGTGATCCTGTTGAAGATAAATGAGATGAGTTATGTAACAAACTTACCACAGTTCCTGGTCCATAAGGATCACAGTTAATACCTGCTATTATTTACGTGTGTAGGTAAAATAATCTGCTCTTCAGTATTAAGTAAATTATACTACTCACTCACTGCACCTCCTACCCCACCCCCAACCATAGTAAGACACCCAAGTGCTTAGTGCTCCTAAGTAGCTATAGAATGGAAATGAATTGAATAGTGGTGGTGAGAGTCTGTACTCAATGTATTTATTACATGTGATATCGTAGTGGGGCTGGAGATACAATGGTGGTGACAGCTGGTCAAATTAGAGGGTTTGTAAACAAGTAAAGGGAACTAACTGGCTCACACCGCGATAAACTAACATTTTAGCTTTATTAACCATTGCTTCTTAGAATCTAAGAAATGACCATATACTACATACAACAAACTATCTTAAGGGCCTGCTTTGTCAGACTCAAAGGCTATAGGGATACAGTATTTAGGTAAGACATAATCATTGCACTAATGGAGCCTACAATCTAGTAGGAAATACATTAAAAAAACAAACAAATGAAATCATTACAAACTGTAATAAGTGCCATTAAAAAATATTAAAAGTTGAGATCTAGAGTAATGGAGTTGGGATGGGGGAGGAGGGTCAGCTCCTACTTGGTAAAGGGTAGTAAAGGAAGTAAGGTATTTCCATTAGTAGGAGGAGACATCTGAGACCTGATGGTAAGGAAGAACCTAGAAAGAGAGGACAATACAGACAAAGGTTTTGAAGTAGAAAGAGGTTGACAGGTTCAGGTGAGTGAAAGAGGATGAGTGTGGCTGGAGTAAAACAGGGAGAGGGGGATAAGCTGAGACTAGGAAGACAGGCAGGACCAGATTGTAAAGGGCCATATCAGCTTGGTAAGAAATTGGGTTTTCGTCAAAAGTGTAGTGGAAATCCACCCAAGGGCTCTGCGTAGATGAAGAACATGCTCTGGTTTGCTGCTGTGTGGACAATGGAAGGGACAGGATAAGGACGTCACTGGGGTTGCCTGCATAAAAGACAATGGTGGCTGGGAGCAAGCACTCCTGACAAGAGGGAGGCTGGATGGTCAGAGACAAAAGGACATGTGAAGATGGAGGCAGAGGTCAGAGTGATGTGGCTCCAGGCGCCGAGGAATTTGGATGGCCCCTTGAAACTGGAAAAGACGAAGAAGTGGATTCCCCCTAAAGCCTCTGGAGGGTACGTGGCTCTGCCAGCTGCCCATTATAGACTTCTGGCCTACAGAACTCTGAAGTAATATATTTGTGTTACTTTAAGCCATTAGGTTGGTGCTGATTCATTACAGCAGCAACGGGAAAACTTTACAGCCCATAAGCGTAAAGGAGTGAAGGGAGGAAGGGTGTGACCGGAGCCCACCGGGACACCTCCCTGGAGAAGGTCAACTGATGGCTGCTGTGGCCCTCCGGCAGCGCTGCTGGCAGGAAGAAACAATCTGCCTTTGCTCTGCCTCACCCTCCACGTCTTCCTATACCCTTCCCCTGGCCAGCACTAACCAGAAGCTGCAGGCAGAGGGCCCATGGAGGCAGTTCCCCTGGGTTGGCCTCCGGGTGACAGAGAGAATAGAGGAGGATGGAGAGTGGATTCAGAGCAGCAAGTGGAAAATATCCAGCCCAGTGCAGGTTGCCAACCTAACGGGTTAGCTCTTTATCTGGAGCTTATAAGAAAGTGGGAAGTTTGGAGTGGTGCCCTTGCTTATCTCTACCCTCTCTTTGGTTTTGCCTCATATTTTCACAGTGCAGATAAATGATGTCAGTGTACCTGTTTCTAGTATCTCATTCACCCCTCAGTTGCAGCAAGTTTCCAAAGTAAAAGATATAAATTAAAGTTAGCCATCATTTACTCTAAGACCAAAAAGCATATTGACATCACAGTATCATGAATGGATTTACTTAAAACTTTTTTCATGTTTTAACCTAAAATAGAGATTCCAAAACTCTGAATTGACTACATCAGCACTCCTGGATGTTTAAAGATTTTATAGATTTGGAGATTCCATCCTTACAGATTCTCATTTAGTAAGCTTGAGTGGGGAATGAGAGTCTGTTTTCTTTTTAAAACATGCCCCCATAGGTTTTCATGAGCAACAGATGCCTTCAATCTCAACTATTTTTTAGGCCAAACTGCCTTTAGACTTATCAGTTACATATTGCATGACAGCAGAGTTTTTATTAATCTCTTTTTTCAAATTAGAGAAATTATTCATTTCTGCTCCTTTCATACATCTTATTGTTCAGGAAGCAGTCTTATACGCACATCTAAAATAATGTACCATCGCACACACTGTTTAGAGACAGAGCATCACAGGTAAAGCTGATCACCCATCCAGAGTCCACAGCTTTCAGGGTCTCACTCCTTGATTTTACATTCATTTCTTAAAGTCAGAAATGTCATCTCCCAAAAGCATTAAGGGGGTTGTAAAACATAATCACTTTGTTCAATATTGTAGTTGCAAAAATGGAGTATATTTTCTTTAAGAAATGAAAAACTAAGAAAAAAATGCCACTTACACATGTTTGGTATGTCAGTATAGGCCAGCAGCAAAAAATACTGTGATAAGCTTGTCTTTATGATACCAAGAAGACGTTCTAGTCCAAGCTTTAAAATGCTTCCTGTATTTTCACTAGGTGCTTCTTTTCTGCTTTTCATACTTTTCCATATTTCATATCAGATGATTGGTAGAGCCTTTAAAACTTCATTAAGAGGAGTGAGTTCAGTATCCCCTGATTTCTTCTCAAAACGCACTCTAACCCCTCAGACACCCTGGCAGTTTCATTCTCATGAACACTTTAGCCATGAAAAAACTCAGTAAGACACAGTCAAACCTAGTGACTAGAAGAAGTCTACTGAGTTTTGGAATGTTTGGGACACTGGATCGGTCTAGATTTATGAACCCTAAACCTCCCATTGTAAACAGGAAGCTGGATGCAAGTCCTTCCATAATATATCGTCCATTTACTCTGTAGGCAAAGAAAGCTACTGGTCTCTGATGCCCATGTTCATCAGTCATAGAGCCAACACTTGCAGGTTCAACAATAACATCGTAAATTATTCCTCCGGTGATAAGTAAGACACCACCACCAGAGCGTACGCCCTCATGGCTGACCGCACACGCACCCAGGGTGGCTTCTTCAGCTTCAGCTCGGGGCATTCGAGCATGAAGAATAGAACTTGTATGGTCCGCATGTTGGTGGCGACAGGAGCAGCTCCTGGCCTCCAGCCCCACACGCTACCCATTAATCTTAAGACATTCTTTAAAAAGTTCTACTTCCAGTCAGCTGGAATGTGATTGGAATTAAATTCACCACATACAGTTTTGTATGAACAGAAAAATCCATTTTATTAATATCAGCTACTCTGTATAGGTAATGAACTACTGTGATGTGACAGCCACTGGACTTGGCACTGTGTCTACAAAAATGAATTATAATTCAGATTTTCAAGAATTTAGTTTGTTGGGAGGGACATCTCTGCAAACAAATAATTGTAATACAGTGAGATCAGGGCTACGATGGGACCGTGAGCATAGTGTCTCAGGAATTTCAGGGTGATACTCCAAGAGGTCTTTATGAAAGATGTGTCATTTGAGCTGCACCTTGGGGGGAGAGTAGGAGTTTACAACACAGGGAAGGTCCTTCCAGACAGTGAGAACAGCACATACAACAGAGGCATGAAGCAGGTGGCTGGCTAAGGGAACTGCATGTGGTTTGGAGGAGCTGGAGCAGAGGATGTACAGCTCTTGATGAAGCTTTGGGGGAGGCAAGGGCTTTCATATCACCAGTCCTGCTGCCAATGACAGTGAGCTTGTATGTTAGACCAGTGTTTATGGGAAGTCTCGCAGTGCCTTGAAAGCTTTGGTATAAAAATTGCAAAAGTAAGTCTTGTCAAACTTTCCAACAACCCAGAATGATTTTATAGTGAATGAATGAAAGTCCCCTTTCACTGCTCTCTTCTGTGTCCACCCAAATCACATCTACCCCCCACCCCCACTACAGAGTTGGCCATTGTTAATAGTCTGGGGCATCCTCACTGATGTGTTACAAATTCTATTATTTATTTTCAAACCTACTGCTATGGGCTGAATTGCACCCCCCTGAAATTCATATATTGAAGCCTAACCCAACTGTATTTGGAGTAGGGTCTTCAGGAGGAAATTAAGATTGAATGAGGACAGGTGTCTCCCCTGCAAAACCACAGTGAGAAGATGGCCCTGTGCAAGTCTGGAAGAGAGCTCTTGCCAGAAACAGGACCTTGCCAGGCATTGTTCTTGGACTTTCCAGCCTCCAGAACTGAGGAAAATGAATTTCTGTTGTTTAAGGCTCCAGTCTATGATATTTTGTTATGGTAGCCAGAGACCAAGACACCTACCAGAAATAGAAAAAAACAGTAAAAAGAATCTTCATTTATCTGAAACCAAGATTGAAAAATTATCTGTTGAATGATTATGAACAGGAAAGGGATATGATTAGATATGTGTTCTAGAAGGATCTCTTGGGCAGCAAAATGGATATATTGGAGGGATTCGGGCTGGAGATGGGGAGAAGGGTTATGCACTTCTTACAAACTTCCAGGCAAGCAATGCTGAGGGCTCTAGTTGCAGGGAGGTAGTGGAGAAGGAGAGGAGAAGCTACATATATTGCGGTCATAAGTCTGAATTTCACTGAATCTAAGATGCCTTGGATAGTAAAAGCCTGAATTCAAAGATATTAAAAATGAAAAGAATGCTCACCTTAGAATTGATGAAATGCAGAATTAAAACCTGGGAACCACCAATCCCCATGAACACTGGACACAAGTTCTTAATTTATTAGTGTGTACAAGTGAAGCAACATTTTGGTATCTGGAATCCTGATGCACAGTGTGGCTTAATGAGCATGTCTTTTTAACACTTCACAAGTTGCACTCTTGCTGTTCTTGACTGAAGAACGTGTTTTGGTGAGGGATTAATGAGGATTGGAACTTTATAGGAGCCTCTCAAGCACAATGCTACTCAGGTGTGGCTATGTCATTTACAAGGCCACAGTCATGCTCAGTTTGGGGGCAGGAAAATTCTGTGTATTTAATAAAAATGGGTGTTTTGAGTGGTGGCGCTGGGAGACCTGGCCTGCTGCTTCCTTTTCCAGGGAGCTTTCTTGGGCGTCTGGAGAGCAATTGGGTTCCACAGGCAGATGGAGCTATTACCCGTGTTTTTTCTCTCCCCAGTGACAGGCCTGCCAGCCAGTAATTACAGGGTACCAGCATCCCTTGTTTTGGAGCTGGGATAGTTATGTAAACAACATGATCAAGCATGGCTTGCCCAGGCTACCCTTCGGGGACCTGAAATTCCCCTTTGGAAGGCATGGCATCCAAATCAAACCAGGCACCTGGATGAGGGGCAGGA
This sequence comes from Manis pentadactyla, assembly GCF_030020395.1. Lineage (NCBI taxonomy): Eukaryota > Metazoa > Chordata > Mammalia > Pholidota > Manidae > Manis > Manis pentadactyla. Next base: position 18,957,567 of record NC_080021.1, on the reverse strand, counting down.
TGCAGCTTTCTGCAGAAAAGCTGGATGCAGGGTTGAAGGATCCACGCCCCAGGAATGGGCCCCAGTAACATGAGCTAGTAAGCTCATGTGTGCATGCCCAGGACCCCACAGTGAATTTTTGCCTTTCCTAATTTGAAATTGGATTGAAAAACTCATGTGAAGGTTGAAAATCCAGACGCAGACTTTTTTGTTGCAAGTTATTTTAGGACTACATTTTATTGGTTGTTTTGGAAAAAGTACTTTGCCTTTGCGTTCCCGGAAGTGCCCAGCAAAGTTGGCCACTGTTAACCCCTAAGTTACATGGTGAGTGTGGGCTCTGGGTTTGGACAGCCTAAGTTTGAAGCCCAGTTCTGCACCATGTCCCTGGGCAAGCTGCTTATCTTTCCTGTGCCTCAGTTCTCTCCTCTATGAAACGGAAATAAAAAATAGCATCTATTTCATAGAATTGTCGAGGTAATCAAGCACTTAGCATGCTGAGTACCCAGTTATTCTATATAAGAACAGTACCCAGCTATTCGATATAAAAGTAGAATTAATAACTACAATATTGAACATTAACAAGTGTTGAATTTACTCGGTGCCAGGCACTCTTCTACAAAAAATAGCTCATTTAATCCAACCAACCATCCTATGGTGCTATTATTATATTCCCATTTGATAGATGAGGGAATTGACACACAGGTAAGTCTATTTAATATGTCTTATTGTGTTCTGCTGAAGCTCATATGTACCTGATTGTAGATTATTAAAATTACTCATTTATATGCCTGGCTCTCCCCCCATAAATACGTGGGGTCCTCATATGTGATGGCTCTAGCATTCTTTTTTGACTTGGTAGACCTAGTTGCAGGCACACAGTAGGTAAAAATGTTGACTAGATTAGCATTAGCTCAATAGGAAGTCTGGGGTATTTGGGATATTACCAAGAAAAAATATTAAGTTTGGGCTATCAACGTGAAAAGAGTTTTTTCTGTATTGGCTCCCAACCATGCTACATGGCTCTTCCTGCGGTGTCCTGGGAACAGCTCCCTTGTTGACCTTCAGGCCAGATTCTATAGCTTTTCAGCTCCTGTTGGGTATTAGTAATCTCATGACAGTATCTGAGCCTCAGCCTGGTTTATTTTATAATGCCTCTCAGATCCAGCGCGGAGCTCTCCTCTCCTCCCCCGCAATGCAGGGGAGGCTGTGGTGCAGTGGCTGCTGGTTTCCCATGGCCGGCCCTCTTCCTGGAGCTGGGGTGGGGTGGGGGACAGGAAGGTGGGAATGGGGAGTGGGCAGAGGTTCCTCCTTATGCAGCAGTCCAAGGTGAGGTTCCCATCCTCTCCCATTGGGTTGCTGCTTCTCTAGTTAACTGGTTGGTGGCTGGTTCTCTCTGGGGCAGGTGTCCAAAGCTGGCTATCCCATGGGCTGTGGGAGCAAGTCCTTTGGAGACCCCTGTGGAAGTCTTTCTCCACACCCTTCCCTACATGGAGATCTGGCTCCAGGGCAACCTCTTCTCCTGACCTCACTTCAGTCTGGCATTTTAGTAACTGCTGGGGCCAATGACCTGGGGACATCCTCTTAGTGAGATTCAGGAAAGATGGCTCAAGCTCAGTTACTTTCTTACTGTCCACTCCACTCACGGGAAGCTTGCATGCCATGGGGGACAGTGCAGGCTGCCTCACTGCCCTTCCAACTCCTAGGCCAATGTCCTCTCCAGTCTGTCTTCCCCTGCTCCCGGCAACATTTGTAAGCCTGTTGCCCACCAGACATCCAAAGGGGAATGAAATGCCTGTCTTTCATATCACTGGAAGTCCTGGGCTTTATGAATGATTCTCCTGGAGTTCCTGCTCTGACTTAAGGGAAGGGATAGGCTCTTCCCATGAAACTGCCCTCCCCTCCCCGCTGACCCCCTCCTTTTCATTTCTTTTATATTGATTCAGGGGATGGAGGGAGTAAGGTCGATTCTGGCCTCTCTGTAAGCCCTGCAGGGAGGTAGCTGGATTTAACTGTTGAGCTTATTCTGTCAGGATACTTGTCCCCTGCATTGTGTTTTATCCAAAGCTCTGGGCTTTCATTGCAGCATTATTCACAATAGCTAAGACATGGGAGCTAAGAAAAAATGACACACACAAACAGGAATATTATTCAGACATGAAAAAGGAGAACCTGCCGTTGATGACATGGGTGGACCTTAAGGGTATTATACTAAATAAAATAAGTCAGACAAAGAAAGATAAGTAAGTCTATATGAGTTCACTTATATGTGGAATCTAAAAAAGCTGAGCTCATGAAAACAGGGACTTGAATGGTGGTTGCCAGGGCCTGTAGGGAGAGGGAAGTAGGGAGCTATTGGTCAAAGGGTACAAACTTCCCGTTATAAGATGATTAAGTTTTTGAGAGCTAATGTTCAGCGTGGTAACTATAATTAACAATACTATATGATATACTTGAAAGTTGCTAAGAGAATAGATCCCAAAAGTTCTCACTATACATATACATAAGGTAACTGTGGTGATAGAGATGTTAACTAACTTTATTGTGGTAATCCTTTTACAATATAGACACATATCAAATCATCACATTATATACCTTAAATTTACACAATGTTAAATGTCACTTATATCTCAGTATAGCTGGGAAAAAAGCAAAACAAAACTAGGAGCATTTCCAAACCTAAAAACTTTTTTTCCAGGGGTAATTTAGGAGACATAACATTTTTTAAATTCATTTTATTATCATTAATCTACAATTACATGAGGAACATTACGGTTACTAGACTCTCCCCTTCACCAAGTCCCCCTCCACAAACCCCATTACAGTCACTGTCCATCAGTGTAGTAAGATGCTGTAGACTCACTACTTGTAGGAGATATAACATTTTACTGCATAAGTGATTATAATGAAACAGGTCACAAAGTTTAATGTGTCTTTTTATTTTCCCTTCTCACCTGATGCTATAATTTTGTGCATTGTGTATCTTTGAAAATTAAAGAGTGATTGGAAGTTTTTTTCCAAATTACAAACTCAGGCCATTTCTCTCTGGGCTAAGGAATATAGCCCATGTTAGAAGTACTGGAAAGAGACCAATGTCCATAGAACTAGGAAGTGAGGTGACCCAGGGTAGTTAAGCTGGTTAAAATTAATACATAATGAAAACAAAACACAAAGTTCTGGGACAAGAGAAACCCCATTCAATATCCTGTTACAATAATTATCAAATTAGAGAGTATGATCCTCTTGTTTTTTGGGCAGATCATGAACATTTCTAGGTCTCAGTCATCTCATCTGTGAAATGGAGTGGGGGAGGGTATATGCTGATAAGAAGTTAATAGAAGCTGGACCAGATCACCTCTTGAGGTCTCTGTCAGGTTTAATGTCTTTAAGTCTGTGAAGGTCATAATTTTTGGGTTGCTTGAATTCAAGGGTTCTGTCCTCTCCTTTGTTTTGTTTCAAGATAAAATTGCGTTCACGTCAAAGCACTTCATGGTTGTGAAATGCCCAACCTAGAAAGAGGGACAAACCCTGACTGGGAGAGGGGAAGAGAGCATTGTGTTCATACATATGAGGGAAATGGAAACAAAGAAGTGCTCTGTGTATAATCCACTTCCATCTTCCAGTGGCAGGGCTATAAGCACAAGCCAAAAATTCTTTCAAAGTTATTTGTTGGCAAATCTTCATCTAATAGAAAGACTGTTTGGATGGCAAGGCTAATGAAAGTTTATCTTAGAGACCTCTGGCTATCTGGTGCAGAAATGTGTGTTTCAGAAAGACTCTTCCGAAGGTTTTGTATTAGGTGCTGTGTGGGAAAGACATAAAATGAACAATGGGTTTAGGGCCAGACAGATTTGAACTTAAACCCTAGCTCTGTGGTTTAGTAATTGTGTGACCTGAGTGTGATGGTATGTTTAAAAATCAGTTCTCGAAACACCATCAACAACAAAACTCTGATTTGTAGCTGAATTCTGTAGTATAAATATTTACATCGCGGCCAAGTTACCAACCTATTACTGAATGAGGAGCTGGAAACAGATACATCCATTCAGCTCAGCTGTCCTGAGCTAGCTCCTGCATACCATACTGTGTGATCCTGGACAAATCGTTTAATTTCTCTGAGCCTCCTCAGTTTCTGCATTTGTAAAACTAGTATAATACTAGTATATACCTTACAAGGTTGCTATGATAATTAAAAAAGTAATATATTTGAAAGCACTTGGTGAAGAGTATGATTCAATTTATTACTGATATTGCATCTGGGCTCTCTTATTTCTTATTGCCTATTATAAAATTTAAAGAATTTTGATCCAAGAAAAACTTGACAGTGTGTATGGGCTTGTTATAGGGTGGGGGTGGGGAGAGTGTTGAAGAAGAAAATCAAGAAATAAAACAAGAATACTAAATAACATAGTTTCATCTGAACTCAAATGTGGCTTCCTAAAATCACAAAAGGATGTTTGAACTAAAAGGGACCTAGAGACTAACTAATCCAATATATCTTCATGTTATGGATGAGAGACTGAGTCGGAGAGCTGGCGCAGCTTTCCGCCGGGGTCAGCCCAGAGGGGCAGAGCCCTGAGTAGAAGGCAGATCTGCAACTGGCTACCCAGGGCTCACTCAGCAGGTATTTGTTGGCTCGAGTGAGAACTTTCCCCAAAGAATGGTGGGAAAAAGGGAAAATGATTTGTCTTAATCATCAGAATAGTTTTTTAAACCAGTGGTTTAAAAAGTGAAGTGCTGGAATTAAAAAAAGAAACCTATTGATTTCTTTACTAAGGAGGAAGAAATAAAGCAATTATCAGTGAGGTTTCTGGCAGGAAGTCATCTCCCTGTAGTTCCAAATGAAGGGACATAAATGAAGGGTCTGCTTGAAGAGGTGTGGGAAGGATTAAGGGAACACAAAGGATGCTGAGGTTCCCAGAGGCGGGAACACTGGGAATCACTTTTCCCAGGCTTGGAGAGGAGGCTTTCTGTGGAGGAGGGATGCAGCTTCTGTCAGAGATTTGTGACCAGCGAAGAGGGAGTACAAGAAAGACCCCAAACTCTCTCTTTTGTTCTCTGGTCTCTGCCGGCACCTTCCATTGGGCTACCCAACCAGATACCAACTGGCAAGAGTCTGGGAGATGCAGCCCTTTGCAGTCAGCCCCCGGGGGCATGGAACTGGGCAGAGAAGTGGAGAGTAGATCTTTAGGGACACACAGAGAACAAGCAGCACAAAAGCTTTACAAATGTTTAATATCCAGACTGATAATGGTCCTCTCTGTCTACCCATCAGGCCTCAGGTGTCATGTCAGTACCCAAGGCACCTGGACCTCAATGTGGCATGGAGGCCAGTGGTACTGTCAGTCAGTCATTTGTTTTTGGTGTACTGTGGCGTACTGCTAATGGATTGTGTGGCTGGCTAAATGGATTTATAGGTAATAGTGTCTAGTTTTAAGTAAACAAAAATCTCCCAAAATGGATAAATGCTTAAAGAAGTGTCTTGCAAAGAAAGAGCAGAGTGAAGAAACTGCTATTGCAGACATAAAGGAAAATGTCAGCACTAACACAGCTCTTCCTGGGAGAGCCTCTTCACTGGCTGCAGTAGGAAGTAAAAACAATGATAAGCTAATGAAGTCTGACCAAAAATGGGCCAAAAATTCAAAATGATCACAATTATTCAAAATATGGATTTATAGCCATCATTACTAATGAGAACTCTCCTCTTAAGTGTCCATTATGCTTTGAAATATTAGTTTATGATATTCGTGCCTGCCTGTACTTCACAGGTAAATGAATACACATATATTGGGTTTATGCTTAAGAAAGATTTATTGGTGGGATAGTTAGAGACCACTGTTTTAAATGATAAGATGAGGATCGTGTGCATTATTGACTTACTCATTATGCTTCTTTTAATAGTTTATATACAGTACATGGTTTTTGTGCCTAGAGCACATAGTACAAAACAAAAAATGGAGAGGGGGCTTAATGTATAATAATAATAATAATGAATGTTTATATAAAGCTTACTATGGGTTAAGCATTGCTCTAACCACACAAAATGTCTTAATCATGTTCAATGCAACAGCTGACTCCTTACAGCAATTCCGTCATCACCCTCACTTTATAGGTCAGGGGGCATGTCAAGGTTCAGCACACTGCCCAGTACAGCAGGAAGAGGTGGGCGGGGTTTCAGCCCAGGCAGATTGGCTTCAGATTCTTTGCTCTGAATCGCTATGCTGTGCTGCCTCGCTGAAGGAAGGTAAGGGTTCCTTGGAATAACTTTGAAATTAAGAAAAAACTAAATAGTTAAGTATAATTAAAGCAATTAAATATAAGTTTAAAAAGTACAAGAAAGTGGGACCACTCCAACACTTTCATGTGGGTGACTTGACTATTTTGTCACACTCTTTGGCATCTGCCAAATATTTCTCAGGATGTGGTGATTGGCTGGCTGCCTCTTGCAGCCGCTAGATTCCACTCACACTTGGTTTTTCTCCCTTTCCCTCCTGCCCTCTTGAAGGCTTCCTCTAGACTTTCGTTGCCCTTGTTCTCTTTCTAGGAGTTTCTATTAGTCAGGGTTCTGCAGAGATACAGAAGCAGTAAGATATGTATTGCTCTATCTCTATATAGATTTATACAGTATATCTCTTTATACATGTATGTGTGTGTATATCTTTTTTTTTTTTTTGTAGATAATTATTTTTTATTGAAGGGTAGTTGACACACAGTATTACACTACATTAGTTTCAGGTGTACAACACAGTGATTCAACATTTATATACATGATAATTCTAGGTACCAGCAATCACCATACCAAGTTGTTAACATATTTTGACTATATTCCTTATGCTATACATTACATCCCGGTTACTTATTTATTTTACCATTGGAAGTGTGTACTTTTTTTTTGTTGTTGTTGTTGTGAGGGCATCTCTCATATTTATTGATCAAATGGTTGTTAACAACAATAAAATTCTGTATAGGGGACTCAATGCACAATCATTAATCAACCCCAAGCCTAGTTCTCAACAGTCTCCAATCTTCTGAAGCATAAGAAACAAGTTCTTACAGGGTGAACAAGTTCTTACATAGTGAATAAGTTCTTACATGGTGAACAGTGCAAGGGCAGTCATCACAGAAACTTTTGGTTTTGCTCATGCATTATAAACTATAAACAATCAGGTCAAATATGAATGTTTGTTTGATTTTTATACTTGATTTATATGTGAATCATACATTTCTTCCATATTATTATTGTTATTAATATCATTATTATTTTTAATAAGATGCTGAAGTGGTAGGTGGATGCAAAATAAAGGTAGAAAACATAGTTTAGTGTTGTAAGAGAGCAAATGTAGATGATCAGGTGTGTGCCTGTAGACTATGTGTTAATCCAAGCTAGACAAGGGCAATAAAACATCCACATATGCAGAAGATTTCTCTCAGAACAGGGGGGGTGAGGTTCTAAGCCTCACCTCTGTTGATCCCCAATTTCTCACCTGATGACCCTCCTGCGACTGTGCCTGTCTTAGGTTGTTCCTCCCTTGAGGAATCTTACCTGTCTCTGGCTAACCAGTCATCTTCCGGGGCCATACAGGGAAATGTAAAGTTGGTAAGTGAGAGAGAAGCCTTATTGTTTGAAATGGTTAGCTTTTTACTTCTTTGCAGATTTATGCCCTGTAGCTTCTATGCCCAGCATTTGTCTTGAGGTATCTTTACCACTTGGAAGAATTATGATACTCAGTAATTTTCGAGATGAGGCACGAATTCTACTAAAGGGTTGTAATTAGGAAGGAAGAAGAAAAGCTATAGAAGTAGCAGACAGAAGAAAACATGGGAAGATTGATTATTTCTTTCACATAACTTCTTGTAGAGTAACTTCAGCATGTATCGGTTTTAAGCTACTACTTAAATTGCGCACACACATTAACATAATAGGAGTATAGTTACATAACCAAAGCATACCTGTAATTACAAGCCATCTCCAGTGAAACCAAGGAAACCAGTTAGGCACCTTAGGCATTTGTGAAAACTTATCTATGATATGGTGGATATTGTCCAACTGAACTTGAACAGTCTGAGAGAAATCAGACAAATTAAAACAACCCATTCCTGGGGAATGTTCACATCCCTTATGTTCTTTTAACAGTAAATAGTCTGTAGTTGTCAGATTTGGGAGCGCTACAATTTACACTTCTCCTAATTCTTGATTGAGTTCCAACAGTATAGATCCAGTCAAATTTGTTGTTTTACTGTATGCACAGGCCAGCTTAGATATCTCCTTCCTCATTCCCATGGCAAGTCCAGGAACTGGTGGGATGGGTGCATCTACAGCTGTAGCAGTGCGTGGATCTTTGTAGGGTTTTTTTGATGATCATCTTCTGGCATGAGTCTTCCAGAGAGTGCTGATGTTGGAAGTTCTTTTTCATATCATATCTTAGTTCATTTTCGGGGTAGCCCAATTAGGCTTTGATCCTCTGTATAAACACAAATAGACCCTTTGCCTACACTTTTATATGCCCTTTATACCCTTGTGTAGAACTCATTAGAGGTTACCACACAGGAACTTCCCTTTTTTTTTTCTTTTTGGTATCACTAATCTACACTTACATGACGAATATTATGTTTACTAGGCTCTCCCCTATACCAGGTCACCCTATAAACCCCTTTACAGTCACGGTCCATCAGCATAGCAAAATGTTGTAGAATCACTACTTGCCTTCTCTGTGTTGTACAGCCCTCCCCTTTCTCCTACCCCCCCATGCATGCTAATCTTAATACCCCCCTACTTCTCCCCCCCCTTATCCCTCCCTACCCACCCTTCCTCCCCAGTCCCTTTCCCTTTGGTACCTGTTAGTCCATTCTTGAGTTCTGTGATTCTGCTGCTGTTTTGTTCCTTCAGTTTTTCCTGTGTTCTTATATTCCACAGATAAGTGAAATCATTTGGTATTTCTCTTTCTCTGCTTGGCTTGTTTCACTGAGCATAATACCCTCCAGCTCCATCCATGTTGCTGCAAATGGTTGGATTTGCCCTTTTCTTATGGCTGAGTAGTATTCCATTGTGTATATGTACCACATCTTCTTTATCCATTCATCTATCGATGGACATTTAGGTTACTTCTAATTCTTGGCTATTGTAAATAGTGCTGCGATAAACATAGGGGTGCACTGATCTTTCTCTTACTTGATTGCTGCATTCTTAGGGTAAATTCCTAGGAGTGCAGTACCTGGGTCAAATTTTAAGTCTGTTTTGAGCATTTTGATGTACCTCCATACTGCTTTCCACAATGGTTGAACTAACTTACATTCCCACCAGCAGCGTAGGAGGGTTCCCCTTTCTCCACAACCTCGCCAACATTTGTTGTTGTTTGTCTTTTGGATGGCAGCCATCCTACTGATGTGAGGTGATACCTCATTGTGGTTTTAATTTGCATTTCTCTGATAATTAGCGATGTGGAGCATCTTTTCATGTGTCTGTTGGCCATCTGTATCTCTTTTTTGGAGAACTGTCTGTTCAGTTGCTCTGCCCATTTTTTAATTGGGTTATTTGTTTTTTGTTTGTTGAGGCGTGTGAGCTCTTTATATATTCTGGATGTCAAGCCTTTATCGGATGTGTCATTTTCAAATATATTCTCCCATACTGTAGGTTTCCTTTTTGTTCTATTGATGGTGTCTTTTGCTGTACAGAAGCTTTTCAGCTTAATATATAGTCCCACTTGTTCATTTTTGCTGTTGTTTTCCTTGCCCGGAGAGATATGTTCAAGAAGAGGTCACTCATGTTTATGTCTAAGAGGTTTTTGCCTATGTTTTCTTCCAAGAGTTTAATGGTTTCATGACTTACATTCAGGTCTTTGATCCATTTTCAGTTTACTTTTATACATGGGGTTAGACAATGGTCCAGTTTCATTCCCCTACATGTAGCTGTCCATTTTTGCCAGCACCATCTGTTGAAGAGACTGTCATTTCGCCATTGTATTTCCATGGCTCCTTTATCAAATATTAATTGACCATATATGTCTGGGTTAATGTCTGGATTCTCTAGTCTGTTCCATTGGTCTGTGGCTCTGCTCTTGTGCCAGTACCAAATTGTCTTGATTACTATGGCTTTATAGTAGAGCTTGAAGTTGGGGAGTGAGATCCCCCCTACTTTATTCTTCTTTCTCAGGATTGCTTTGGCTATTCGGGGTCTTTGGTGTTTCCATATGAATTTTTGAATTATTTGTTCCAGTTCATTGAAGAATGTTGCTGGTAGTTTCATAGGGATTGCATCAAATCTGTATATTGCTTTGGGCAGGATGGCCATTTTGACGATATTAATTCTTCCTAGCCATGAGCATGGGATGAGTTTCCATCTGTTAGTGTCCCCTTTAATTTCTCTTAAGAGTGACTTGTAGTTTTCAGAGTATAAGTCTTTCACTTCTTTGGTTAGGATTATTCCTAGGTATTTTATTTTTTTTTGATGCAATTGTGAATGGAGTTGTTTTCCTGATTTCTCTTTCTGTTGGTTCATTGTTATTGTACAGGAAAGCCACAGATTTCTGTGTGTTAATTTTGTATCCTGCAACTTTACTGTATTCCGATATCAGTTCTAGTAGTTCTGGGGTGGAGTCTTTAGGATTTTTTATGTACAGTATCATGTCATCTGCAAATAGTGACAGTTTAACCTCTTCTTTACCAATCTGGATTCCTTGTATTTCTTTGTTTTGTCTGATTGCCGTGGCTAGGACCTCCAGTACTATGTTAAATAACAGTGGGGAGAGTGGGCATCCCTGTCTAGTTCCCGATCTCAGAGGAAATGCTTTCAGCTTCTCGCTGTTCAATATAATGTTGGCTGTGGGTTTATCATAGATGGCCTTTATTATGTTGAGGTACTTGCCCTCTATTCCCATTTTGCTGAGAGTTTTTATCATGAATGGATGTTGAACTTTGTCAAATGCTTTTTCAGCATCTATGGAGGTTATCGTGTGGTTTTTGTCTTTCTTTTTGTTGATGTGGTGGATGATGTTGATGGACTTTTGAATGTTGTGCCATCCTTGCATCCCTGGGATGAATCCCACTTGGTCATGGTGTATGATCCTTTTGATGTCTTTTTGAATTCGGTTTGCTAATATTTTGTTGAGTATTTTTGCATCTACGTTCATCAGGGATATTGGTCTGTAGTGTTCTTTTTTGGTGGGGTCTTTGCCTGGTTTTGGTATTAGGGTGATGTTAGCTTCATAGAATGAGTTTGGGAGTATCCCCTCCTCCTCTATTTTTTGGAAAACTTTAAAGAGAATGGGTATTATGTCTTCCCTGTATGTCTGATAAAATTCCAAGGTAAATCCAGCAGGCCTGGGGGTTTTGTTCTTTGGTAGTTTTTTGATTACCGCTTCAATTTCGTTGCTGGTAATTGGTCTGTTTAGATTTTCTGTTTCTTTCTGGGTCAGTCTTGGAAGGTTGTATTTTTCTAGGAAGTTGTCCATTTCTCCTAGGTTTCCCAGCTTGTTAGCATAGAGGTTTTCATAGTATTCTCTAATAATTCTTTGTATTTCTGTGGGGTCCGTCGTGATTTTTCCTTTCTCGTTTCTGATACTGTTGATTTGTGTTGACTCTCTTTTCTTCTTAATAAGTCTGGTTAGAGGCTTATCTATTTTGTTTATTTTCTCGAAGAACCAGCTCTTGGTTTCATTGATTTTTGCTATTGTTTTATTCTTCTCAATTTTATTTATTTCTTCTCTGATCTTTATTATGTCCCTCCTTCTGCTGATCTTAGGCCTCATCTGTTCTTCTTTTTGCAATTTCGATAATTGTGACATTAAACCATTCATTTGTGATTGTTCTTCCTTTTTAAAATATGCCTGGATTGCTATGTACTTTCCTCTTAAGACTGCTTTTGCTGTGTCCCACAGAAGTTGGGGCTTAGTGTTGTTGTTGTCATTTGTTTCCATTTATTGCTGGATCTCCATTTTAATTTGGTCATTGATCCATTGTTTATTTAGGAGCGTGTTGTTAAGCCTCCATGTGTTTGTGAGCCTCTTTGCTTTCTTTGTACAGTTTATTTCTAGTTTTATGCCTTTGTGGTCTGAAAAGTTGGTTGGTAGGATTTCAATCTTTTGGAATTTTCTGAGGCCCGTTTTGTGGCCTAGTATGTGGTCTATTCTGGAGAATGTTCCATGTGCACTTGAGAAGAATGTATATCCTGTTGCTTTTGGATGTAGAGTTCTATAGATGTCTATTAGGTCCATCTGCTCTACTGTGTTGTTCAGTGCTTCCATGTCCTTACTTATTTTCTGCCCAGTGGATCTATCCTTTGGGGTGAGTGGTGTGTTGAAGTCTCCTAGAATGAATGCATTGCAGTCTATTTCCCCCTTTAGTTCTGTTAGTATTTGTTTCACATATGCTGGTGCTCCTGTGTTGGGTGCATATATATTTAGAATGGTTATATCCTCTTGTTGGACTGAGCCCTTTATCATTATGTAGTGTCCTTCTTTATCTCTTGATACTTTCTTTGTTTTGAAGTCTAATTTGTCTGATATTAGTACTGCAACCCCTGCTTTCTTCTAGCAGTTGTTTGCTTGAAATATGTTTTTCCATCCCTTGACTTTTAGTCTGTACATGTCTTTGGGTTTGAGGTGAGTTTCTTGTAAGCAGCATATAGATGGGTCTTGCTTTTTTATCCATTCTATTACTCTGTGTCTTTTGATTGGTGCATTCAGCCCATTAACATTTAGGGTGACTATTGAAAGATATGTACTTATTGGCATTGCAGGCTTTAAATTCGTGGTTACCAAATGTTCAAGGTTAGCCTCTTTAGTATCTTACTGCCTAACTTAGCTCGCTTATTGAGCTGTTATATACACTGTCTGGAGATTCTTTTCTTCTCTCCCTTCTTCTTCCTCCTCCTCGATTCTTCATATGTTGGGTGTTTTGTGCTGTGCTCTTTCTAGGAGTGCTCCCATCTAGAGCAGTCCGTGTAAGATGTTCTGTAGAGGTGGTTTGTGGAAAGCAAATTCCCTCAGCTTTTGTTTGTCTGGGAATTGTTTAATCCCACTGTCATATTTGAATGATAGTCGTGCTGGATACAGTATCCTTGGTTCAAGGCCCTTCTGTTTCACTGTATTAAATATATCATGCCATTCTCTTCTGGCCTGTAAGGTTTCTGTCGAGAAGTCTGATGTTAGCCTGATGGGTTTTCCTTTATAGGTGACCTTTTTCTCTCTAGCTGCCTTTAAAACTCTTTCCTTGTCCTTGATCTTTGCCATTTTAATTATTATGTGTCTTGGTGTTGTCCTTCCTGGATCCTTTCTTTCGGGGATTCTGTGTATTTCCGTGGTCTGTTCGATTATTTCCTCCCCCAGTTTGGGGAAGTTTTCAGCAATTATTTCTTCCAAGATACTTTCCATCCCTTTTACTCTCTCTTCTTCTTCTGGTACCCCTATTAATGTGGATATTGTTCCTTTTGGATTGGTCACACAGTTCTCTTAATATTGTTTCATTCCTGTAGATCCTTTTATGTCTCTTTGTGTCAGCTTCTGTGCGTTCCTGTTGTCTGGTTTCAATTCCATCAATGGCCTCTTGCATCCTATCCATTCTGCTTATAAACCCTTCCAGAGTTTGTTTCATTTCTGTGATCTCCTTTCTGGCATCCGTGATCTCCCTCCGGACTTCATCCCATTTCTCTTGCGTATTTCTCTGCATCTCTGTCAGCATGTTTATGATTCTTATTTTGAATTCTTTGTCAGAAAGACTGGATAGGTCTGTCTCCTTCTCTGGTGTTGTCTCTGTGATCTTTGTCTGCCTGTAGCTTTGCCTTTTCATGGTGATCGGAATAGTTTGCAGAGCTGGGACGAGTGACGGCTGGAAGACCTTCCCTTCTTTTTGGTTTGTGGCCCTCCTCTCCTGGGAGAACAGCGGCCTCTAGTGGCTTGTGCTGGGCAGCTGCATGCAGACAGGGCTTCTGCTTCCTGCCCGGCTGCTATGGAGTTTATCTCCGCTGTTGCTGTGGGCGTGGCCTGGCTCCGGCCGCTGCTCCAAAGTGGTGGAGTCGCATTGGAAGGGGAGCGGCTGGGAGGCTATTTATCTCCATAAGGGTCCTCACTGCTCCCTGCAGCCCAGGGGTTAGGGTGCCCAGAGATCCCCGGATTCCCTTCCTCTGGTTAAGTGTCCCACCCTGCCCCTTTAAGACTTCCAAAAAGCACCCACCAAAACAAAACAATGGCCACAAAGAAAAAAAAAAGTTTTTAAGTTAAAAAAAAAAAAGAAAAGGTGGCCACTCGTTTTTCTTTATTCTCCGGCGCCAGCCTCAGGCATCTGCTCACCGGTCTTGCTGCCCTGTTTCCCTAGTATTGGGGTCCCTATCCCTTTAAGACTTCCACAAATCGCTCGCCAAAACAAAACAGCAAAAAAAAAAAAAAAAAAAAAATGGTCGCTCGTTTTTCTGGTGTCCTCCAGCGCCAGGCCACCGGTGCCCACTCACTGTTCTTGCTGCCCTGTTTCCCGAGCATCCAGGGCCCCCTGGGCACATACTGTGTCTGCACTCTGGCCCGGATGGCTGGGTCTGGGTGTTCGGCAGTCCTGGGCTCCGTCTCCCTCCCGCTCTGCCTGCTCTTCTCCTGCCGGGAGCTGGGGGGATGGGCGCTCAGCTCCCACCGGGCCGGAGCTTGTATCTTACCCCCTTCGCAAGGCGCTGGGTTCTCTCAGGTGCAGATGTGGTCTGGATGTTGTCCTGTGCCCTCTGGTCTTTTTTCTAGGAAGGGTTGTCTTTGTTATATTTTCATAGATATATGAGGTTTTGGGAGGAGATTTCCACTGCTCTACTCACGCCGCCATCTTCCGCCCATCCAAAACTAGCTTTTTTATCTTAGACTTCTTCTTGTCTAAGCATAGCTATTCTGAGTATCTATTCAAACAGAGAGAAAACTCACCTTCTATTTGGTGAATGTGCAAACTCATCAATCTCTAAAACAGCATTTCAATATTTAGCATTCCCATTTCTAAATATTTATTCACTATTTGCACATAATCAACCAAAGCATAAAACCTTAGCACTTAACATTAAATTTTCCCGGATATTTAGACATTGATTACAAATTCGTAATCAAGCTCTTATATAAACAAATAATTAAAACTACGAATCCAATAAATTATTCTTTTACATGCTCTAAACCCCTTAAGAGGCAGACAACACATGCACAGAATGTAATTTAGATTACAGAAATGATGACACTGTGGGGAAATGGTTTTCTGACATGCTGGAAAGCCAGAGGGAAGACAGTGCTCACGGATGCCAGAAAACCTACATTGTTATCTCCTCCTCCTGGGGGAGGCAAGGCCTTGCTGATGCCATGTAGCTCAACAGCTAGAAGGTGGTCTGTGAACTTAACTTTCAATTAAGTGCATGGGTGGTTGGCATAAGTTCTTCCTGAAATGATAAAATCCTGTAGCAAAACATTCCCACAGGAGAGGCTGTGGTACCCTGGAAATGAGCCCCTTAGCTCTATCAGTCCCCAACTGGGAGGACAGTACAGCTGACCTTTGAACAACTGAGAGGTTAGGGACACCGACCCCCTGCAGTCAAAAATCCACATACAATTTTTGACTCCTCTAAAGCTTAACTACGACAGGTAGCCTCCTGTTGACTGGAAGCCTAACTGATAACCCAGTTGATTAATAGATGTTTTTTATATTAGATGTATTACATACTGCATTTGTACAATAAAGTAAGCCAGAGAAAATAAAATGTTTCTTCAAATTGTTGCAAATCTCAAAAAAAACCTTCCAATACATTTATGGGAAAAAAATCCATGTTTAAGTATAGGACCCGTGCAGTTCAAACCCACGTTGTTCAAGGGTCAGCTGTACTCCCAGAGGGGCACACTTCTTTTGAGAGCTCTGGGGCCAGGGGCTGTGCCATCCATGTGCTTAGCCACTCCAATTCGTGATGGCCTCAGACTTGTGACCACATTCTGGGTCCGTGGCTAATTCCCTCAGGAACTTAGCAGAGAGAGGGAGGGACAATGTGAGCCTGAGAAATCTGTTTTCACTAGTATGTAGTCCACCTGAAAGCTGCATACACTTCAACCGCTAAGACTGGTAATAAAAGTGCTAATAAAATGAATTGAACTTTTTTATTCTCTTCACTGTAAACCTCATTCTTAATTTTACAGTTTTCCAAATTTGCTACCTTTATATCTTTCCAGTATTACAGTAATTTTTATAGTATATGATTTCTATACTTCCCAGACCGAATTGCTGAACTTACAAAGCCAAAAGAGGAAAAGAATACAACCTGTGGCCAGCTAGTTGGGAGGTTTGGGAGTTGAGACACAGAATCATCACCATCCCTAGGGTTACCCTAGGCTGCATGTCCAAATGATTCCCAAGCCCATCTGAGCTCCAGCAGCACAGTGGGGGGAAAGCAAGAAGAAAGGGGCAGATGCACCCCTTCCCTGTAAGGGCTTGTTATTTACCTCAGTTCTGTTCATTTTAATTTGGGCACTTGGCCACACCTGGCATCAAGGGAGGTTGAAGATATCCTGGCCAAGTGCCCAGACAAAAATCCAAGTTTCTTATTAGCCTAAAAGAAGAGAAGCACTAGCTCTGGGTGCTAACAGGCACTTTTGGCCCCCAAGTGTTTAAGGGAACTCCTCTTCCAAGGCAGACACATTTATCCTGTCTCTGGGGGGGAACAGGTCCCCCATCTCAAATGCTTTGATTTAGATGCAAAGCTAGGAACTCTTGAGTGCTAAGCAATCAGGAGGGTGGGGTTCCTGGTGGTTGATGGTACCACAACTGGAAGAAACAAGTGGTTCCCCTCACATCTTCCACCGCCAATATCCAGTGGTTCATGGGAACAGGAAAACTGCAATAGAAAGTCCCTTCAGAAAGGGAGAAAAGGAAAACACAACCTAAGTTACTTGGCCATAGCATAGATCAGATTCCACTGGGCAGGACCTGAAAAGACTCACCTCTCTGTCAGTAAGGTGGACCCGCCTGGTCACCCCGGTTCTGCCCCCCACCCCCAGGTAAACAAACCCTCCATGACTGACAGGCTCGATGGCTTTTGACTTTTCCCTTTGGGAGGGTCCTCCCTGTTCATCTGAAGTGGCATTTAGAGAGCCTGGTGGGGGCTGCTGGGCTATCACAGTCCTTTTCTGCAGGCCTAGGGTTGGAGCCTAGATCTGCACCTGGTGTTAAGGGCTTTGCCAAGTCAGACTTGTAGTTCCCTGGGCAATGTAATTCTCCAAGAAACCCCACGTAGACTTTAAGTCTATTTGCTTCAGATCTATTTCCTGTGAAAAAGAAAAAAAAAATAGACAAGATCTGGTTGGCATAGGTCAGCCTAAAAATGTAACTTACAAACCTCCGTGCTCTGCCCCAGGGTCAACATAAGAGCAGTTGTCTTGAGCCCATCTGAACAAACAGGCTTGGGTTGGGAGGCCCATCTTTAGTACCATCTCTGTTGCTGCTATCTAGCAGAGAACTCTGGGTGGCAGTGCTTGAGATAGGCTTGGGGATGAAGCCTTAAGTTTTTGCTAAAACTCCTTAGATCACCCCCTAGGGACCCGAACGGTGTCATCAGATTAGTTCTCTCTCTCCATCTCTTAGCTGTGCTCTGCTCTGGGCGTTTCCTCACTCAGGCAAGCCCCACCAACAGTTCTAAGCTTACAGAGGCTCTGATTTTAGAGGAGGACATATACAATCTCTTCCAGCATCCATATAGAAAATCTCAGGGAAGTTCCTGATTGGTCCGTGATGTCACATGTATACCCTGAAGCAGTCTTTATGCCCAAGAGACAGAGTTTTGTGGTTAGCCTGAGTCATTTAGCCACCATAGTGTGGACCACATCAAAGGCAGAAGAGTCAGCTTCCCAATAAATGAAGGGAGGTGCTCTCTGATGAAAGGGGAAGGTTGTGCTGCAAGCAAAAGTGAAAGACACCAAAGACATCGGGCCACCGGCAGGGCAGCAATGCTCTTCAGGACCCGGAAGGCTTGGTAAAGACAGTGGAACTACTAAGTAATGCTTGCTTCTGCTTTTATTCAATAAGATGTGCTAAAGCCCAGGCCGTACTTTTTAACTGCGCCTTACTATGAGTTCACTGCTACTTCAGACAACTAGGGCAGGCCAGGAGAGAGACCACATGGAGAGAAAGAAGCTACATTTGCTCTTCAAAACTGACGGCAGTCCATCTGAGTGTGGTGCGTTCCTGCCCATGGCCCACGCCTGGTCCTGTCCCTGGCCAGAGGAAACTGAAGACCAAACTCCTCCCTCCTTCCTCTCCTCTTTCTCTTTGCCTCCCTCTCCAAAAGAGTCGTTCTCATACCAGTGTCCTTACCCTGATCGGGGCCATGGAGTTGGGCTCTGAGCAGAAAGAGAGGAGCTGAGCTTGGCAGAAACAAGCAGAGATAAAGTTAAATCCCCTGGAGGGGATGGGGTTGGGCAGAGGCCAGTGCCTCCCACACCAGCCTAGCTGGGAGTGTGCCAGCCGCACCCACTTCTCTGTGCCCGTAGTCTGTCCACTGCCCCACGCGACCCCACTTTCTCCAATTGGATCTTCCCCTCCCTCCGTATTCGGTCTTACATGCAGCATGCACCCACAAAGCTGTGGGTCTCGACGTGGTTGAGAAGCTGCCAGATGGTAAAGCACATGGACAGCCTACGTTCCTTTGAAATCATGCCCTGCCGCCCTCCCAGCTCCTACGCCCACCTGCCCCAGGTTCCTCAGGCACCTGTTATGCTCTAGCTGTCCAGTTTTGCCTCATCTTCCCTTCCCAGCAGGACTGAGAGGCAGATGCGGGCCCGCAGGCAGAGCAGAGCAGGGCAGTGTAGATGCTGAGTGCTTTTGAGAGGTGGGTTCCTGGCCCAGCTGTTTTCTTTCATTGGCAGCCCAGAGGCACCCTCACCGTTGTCCCGCAGGTCAGGAAGACAGCCGGTCCTCTTCTGGTCTGGCGTGTCTACGCTCAGTCTCCCCCATTGCAGTGCTTCTGTGGATTTCTCCTCGGGTCCCCAGTACTGCCCACTCAACCACACTGCACGTGGGGGAAATGGAGACAGGTCTGGAAATCAGGAGTAACTCAAAGTTCTGGAAGACTCTTGATAAACCTGAAAGGGTTGGTAAGCTAATGTCCTGAGGAAAGTGGGCTGGAAATTTTCCATTACTCGAGTCAGAAGCCCTGCTTGTTCCTAGAGTCAGAGGCTCCGTGTGGGAAGGCTGGGCCCTGCTACCCGCTCATGCACCACCGCCCTGTGGTGGGCTGTTTTCCGAAGCTGGCCGTCCCGCACCCCACTGTAGGTCCAACCCCTCACACTCTTCCGCACTGTGACCTTGCCGCTTCACCTTCCGGAAATAGCGTCTGTTTTGTCGCCGTGAAGGCAGGCAGGCCTAGGAGCCACTTTGACTAATAGAATGCAGTGGAAGGGACGCTGTGCCCCATCTAGGCACAGCCTTTAACTTGCCTGGGGCTTTGCTTTCCGCCTCGGAAGCTGGGTACTGTGTAGGAAGTTCCTCTAAACCCCTGGGAGCAGCCCGCACAGCCCCGAGGGACAGGCCCTGGATGATGAAGTGCCCTTGGAGAGAAAGGCTGAGGAGCCCTGGGACACCCGGCCCAGCAGCGCTGAGGATCACAGCGTTTTGACTTGATTTTTCGCTGATTTTATTTTTCTATCTCTGTCTCTTATGCTCAGGATCTTGAATCTTAATGATATTAACATAACCACTTATTCTCTTTATCTTACAGTATACCTGTACACGTTGAAAATAGCAAGAGAGACGTCCAGATTGCTAGCAGAACATTGAGCTTGTGATCTTGAGAAGATATCTTTAGTTCTTTTTGTTTGTACAATATATTCCTTTAGGGCAGGACTTCTCAGTCTCAACCCTACGTTTTGGGCCAGACAATTCCTTTATTTATTTGTTGTGGGAACACCCCTGTGCATTGTGGGCTCTACTCTCCATGCTGCTAGAGGCCAGTAGCCACCGTCCAGGTGTGACAGCCAAAAACACCAGGCCCTGTGAAATGTCAGCTGGGAGACACCTCTGCCGTGGGCAGACCATTGCCTTAGGCATGACAGCCAAAATACCAAGTTTGAGGTCATTTGAAGTTACTCCTTTCTCTGTATGACTCTGCACCACCTTGGGGTATAGCTAGGTTCTCTTGTTTCAGTGGTTTTCAGATTTTAAAGATTGCTTTTTATTTGTTTAATATTCTTTAAACTATCATTAAAAGCTTTACATTGTTTGAGAGTCAAAATAGGTAGCCTGGTAGTTTTTATTTTGTTTTGTTGAGTTTAATTTTGCCTTTTAATCCTGCAAAACGTAATACTGAATAGCTGGTACTGTCAAAGAAGTTTCAGTTCCATCTCTCCTCCCTGTGCCTGCCTCCCTCTATGAGAGCCACTTTCATTAGTTTTGGGGCTATTCTTTCATTACTGCTTTTTGAAAATATAAGTAACTCTGTTTATATATGCATATTGATGTGTATGTATCTACACCATTTTACACAGAAGTTGTCATTACCATGCGTGCTGTTGTGCACACGGAAAGCAAGGTTTCTGTCCGTCTGTAGAAAGTGAAGTACCAGAGGGGCTGCTCTATGCGAAGCTCTGTGCCAGGCACTACGAGCGCCTCCAGTGGAGAGGAAGGGCTGCTACGGGAGATACTTCCTGGGCTCCATGCCAAACTGTCAGAGTTTCAAATCCTATGGCTGGCTTCTCCTGTGTGGTTGGGGGCCACCCTAAATTTGGCCTCTGATGAAGCGTTTGTCTCTGGGCATAAATGTGCCTGCTGAGAAGCTGTCATGAACCGTGAAGGAGGATGTATTTGATTAAGTTTGCCTGGGACACATAAAATTCCTTTAGAGAATGTTCCTTGACTTGCCTGGAATGTGTTCATAAAGATGCCTGAAGGGAGGCTTAAGCAAGTGTAGAAATGAATGTAGGAGGGACCGAGCCTGGGACCCTTGCCCTTTAATGCTTGTTTTGGCTACTGGATTCTATTCCACGAGGTATCAGGAATCTCAGAGTCAAACTTAGCCACCTAACCTCTATATTTCTTAATTGTCAAAATAACTATGGATGAAAATTACATATGAATAAATCTGTTACTTTTTATTATAAAAAATTCCATCCATAAACAAAAACAGAGGACAACAACCTGGTCATTCCTCCAGCTTCGACATCCATCAACATTTTGCCACACTTGTTTCATCTATCCCAACTATTTTTTCAGAAGTATTTTAAAGCAAATCCCACATAATAAATAACTTCACTCTTAAATACATCTTTCTAAAAAAGTAGGTAGGGAGGCTGAGCATTTTGTTGCATAACTCCAATATCAGTATCACACCTATTAAGAAGAACATTATTTTGTTAATATTACCCAACATTGGAGTCCAAATGTATATTTCTCTGGTTATTGAAAACAAAACAAAACAACAAAATACCCCAACAACTGTCTGTGCCACTAGTTCAGATCAGCGCTTAAACAAAATCCATTGATTCTATGTGGGGAGCCTGCAATAGAGCATGAACAGACAAAACATGAGGCCAGAGCACTTTGGGTGTTGCAAACAGTCGAGCATATATACTAGCTCCTGGTTGGTTTGATCCCAGAGCCTTGGGGTTGTTGAAAATACCTGCATTTTCCTTCAGACATCTCCAAGTGGAACATTCTCAATTCCTCCCACTGTTTGCCTGTGACATGGTTTCTTCCCACTCTTCTCCTCTTAGCATGCTCCAGTTGGTTAATGTCTCTAGTAGACATAAGGAGTTGCTATCGTCAATTATCAGCCTCCACTTCAGGACTGATGTCCTTATTTTAGAAATAGCTTCACAGGTGGATGACCTGGTCTTCGCCCCATGTTAGCTGTAAATTCCACAGCGGGGCCCAAAGCTCAAAGCTTTGCCTGGTTCTCTTTAGAATGTGAACTGACCATTTTGGTTTTAACCACTCTTTGGTCCCTACTGCAGTTGTGTCTCACCGTTCAGTCACTTGCCAATATTCAGATGCCCATCCAGCACAGTACGGTTGAGCTTGGGTCCTGGAGTCTCAGAAGCATGGCCCAGTGGTTAAATGCATGTGCTTTGCAGCCAGACTTTCCAAGTCCAAATTCCAAGTCTGCCAACTATAGGCCAGGAAACTTGGACAAAATATTTAATATTTCTCCATTTGTAGCTCTATAAAATGAGAATGGTGGTAATGCCTACTTTATTAGTTTGTTGTGAGGATTAAATAAACTAATATATGTAAAGCCCATGATATTGTGCCCAGCTCAGTAAGTGGTCTATGTGTTTGCTATTATTACTCTGTATCCATCACTTAGATACTGTAAGACCTCAAACAAGTCATCCAGCTAGAATATGTCTCCAATTCCTCACCTCTAACTTGGTGATTACAGTGAGACCTACTAATAGGACTACTGTGAAAATTAAAAGAGACGATTCACCAAAAGCTGAAAGGACACTGTCTGGTACAAAATAAGCACTCAATAAATACTAGCTATTATTAATTGGGCACTTTGTACTTACTGTGGTATGAATCCCTAGCCAGAAAGTCAAGTGTGTCTGAAATACTGGCATCCCTTTAATTTAAATAAATCAACCTGACTTGGTCCCCAACCTCCTACTGCCTTGGTCATTCTTGAGTTTTGTCCTCCCCAAGTCTTCCAGGGTTTGCGCCAGGGGACTGAGGTCTTATGTAGTGCCCAGGTTTCTGGAGAGCCCTGTGGGTTCTCATCCCCCATCCACTCAGAAGTCCATTATGTCAGCCCTGGAGGTTTCTGTGCTGGTGTGCCTCACTTGGAACCCAAGGTCTTGGCCATGCCTGTGAGCCTCTGCCCAGGACCAAGTCTCCTGGCGCATCCTTTCCAGCCAAGGCCTCGGGAGACTCCTGGGAACCACCCACCTTTCTATTATCTCTTGCCCAAGTCTCTGGAAAGCTCTCAATCCAGAGGAAAATCCTTTTGCTCTCAGACCCTGTTCGTCTCAGTGGACTTTTGGAAACAAGAGTCTGAACATGAGTCTCCGTGCAGGGCCTGCTGCATGCTTGAGTGGGAAGAGGAAAGAGAGACACCAGCAGGAAATTCACAGGTCACCCTCTGACTGAGGTCGTCATCACGTCTCTGCCCATGCGCCATCCCCCAGAGGAGTTCATAGCACCATCCCCGAGGGGACATTTACCAAGTGCCAGGCATTACGTGAAGCATGGAAAGAAACTCAGAGCTGAACTAGATATGAACCCCGTGCTCAGAGAATTCTCCCTGGTTCTCAAGAAGGTGCAATTTGGGACCCCCGGGGAACATTGGCCATGTCTGGAGATATTTTTGGTTGTTCCACCTGGAGGGGTTGGTGCTACTGCTGGCATCTAGTGCACAGAGGCCAGAAGGGCTGCTAATTGCTGTACAGTGTGCAAGGTAGCCCCACAGTAAAGAATGACCCGGCCCCAAACGTCAGTGTGAATGAGGATGCCCTTCACGCAGGGCAGAAGGAAGTGACGAGACACTTGTGCAGAGGCTCCTCCGACACACATCACTGAAGGGAAACTCCAGCCAGGGATCTTTCTGAGAATTCTCCGCATGGAGAGATGAGCTGGGATAGGGAGGAGCCAAGACTGTAGCTCACAGCCCTTCCCACATAATTTCAGATGTCAGTGGTCTAGAAAAGATGTGGAGAGGCTGGCACTACTTCCTCAGGCCTGGCAGGCTGAGCTCGAGCAGGCTACTGTCATGAGGTCTGGGGCCAGAAAAGTAGCTTCTCCCCAGAGACTGGGTCCCAGGACCTGGGGGTGTGCAGCTGGGCCTACCCTTCTCCACCCAAGTCTTGGTGCCATCACCCCCTTGGTAAGCAGTCACCAGGCTACTCAGGTGAGGAAAACTGGCTCCTGATGGCTCTTGATCCTGGCCTCACAGCAAGTCCCCTCAGGAATTCTAATAGCCTCAAAAGAGATCCCAGGCAGGTGTATCTTTTTTAAACTCCACAGATAATTTCGATTTGCAGACAGATTGAGATATTTGTTTTACTCAAAGTCACATCTCATTGCTTTTGCTGTGGGACATAAGTCAGAATTATTCCCATGTTGGCTGCCTTGGGTGGGAGAGGAAGTGCGTAGAGGAGGGGCATTTGTGGTGGGTCTGAAGAGACAGGTGGGCTCTGGCTCAGCAGAGAGGGGAAGTGCTTCTCTGATGACCTTGACAGCAGAGGGCATGGACTTAAAACCAAGGCACAAGCAACGCCCTGCTTCAAATTTCAAATGTTAGAGTCCTGATACCCAAGATATGAAGATCTTTATTTAGAAAATAGACCACACTAAGAGTTCATTATCCACTTCTATTTTCAAACTCTTCTAGGGCAGGGAAGATGAAGTTTAATTTACAGAAAACCCAGCATTTCTAATGGCCGATGCAGCCAAGAACTTCATGGGACTCTATTTCCTGCTCTGGTTTTGGGTGAGGGAAGGCCTCCTGCTCCTCACTGGGTGAGGTCAGAGGCTGAATCATGAATCCTCTCCTTGCACCAGTGCTTTATGGATACTGTTACTGTGGATGCTTACAGCCTCATTAATTCATGCTGCCTGGAGAATGTGTTTCTCACTGTTTCCGTGGTGTGGTCGATAATGATTGGGTGTGAACTTAACGACCCTTAGAATGTGCATTGGTGGCTCACTGAGACCCCTGGGTTGTGGCATGTCCTGGGGACCAGGGAGGCCCTCAGAGCCTAAAGAGCAGCTTACCTGGGACAACAGAAAGGTGGGAAGAATTGGCCACTGCCCTCTAGGTTCTCAATTCCTCAAATTCTCAGCGGGCTCTTGCAAGACTACAGCCAGCGCTGTATGCAGTGGCAAGTGCCAGATGGGGCCTCGGGGTCCAGGCTCTGCTGTGGCTCTCCCCTAAGGCCCTGTGGCCTCACAGCGCCTTCCTCGTCGGGTGGGGTCCATCCCTCCAGTCCCTTCTCAGGCTGCTCCTTTGGGATTCCATTCCCGGGCCATCTCTGAAGGGCTTTTCTCTCTGGCTTCAGAAGCCCAGCTTTACTCCTTAATTCACTGCTGGGCCAAGGCTGCTACTGACTCCTGGCTTCAACGTCCTTCATTTTAAAATGGTGCAGTTAACTCGCTCCTCCGCGCAGTGCCCTTGGCAATGGGTGCCGGGGTGGGGACGGATGTGTAAGAACTATTTTCATTTCCTTAGGACTAAAGAAGCTCAACAGAGAAGGACTAACATTAAGCAATAAATTAAGCCCAGACTGTCGGGAACTGGGGATGGAGAGCGTGGCTGTCCGTTGTCCCCTTTGCCCCCCTGTGCTTCTCCAGCTGGCCTTGGGGCTGCCTGACCCTGAAGGAGTCCAGCAGGATGCTGGGCCAGCCCGCTTTGCCCCGGCCGGCCACGAGCTGCCCGCCAGGCCGTCTCTCCCGGAGCTTGCAAGGACGCAGCGGGACTGCCCTTTCCTCTCGGTGGTTCACCAAGACCTGCAGGAAGGGTGTTGAGAAGGACCGGACCTGTCTCTACAAAGAAGTGTCTTTGTTGACCTCAGATCGCCTTGGTCTCTTAGATTTCTCAGGGCCCTGTGTGTGGCCGGTAGTCCCTCCGGATGGCTGCATCAGTGCCCCACTTTGGCCTTCTGAGCCCTTGTTGTGTACCCCTCTCAGGGACTCTGTTACTGAGTCTCCTTATAGTAATTTGTGGGTATGCCTTAGCCTTACCCCCTCAAATCCTTAGCTGCTTACAAAGAAAGACCATTTATGCTACTAATCTTTGTATTCTCAGCCCTTAGTACAGAGCTTGGCCCCTGAAAGATACCCCATACGTGTTGAATGAGAACAACTATGAGATGTGCAACTTAGTAACACATTTCAGATTTTGTTTTCAATACTTCTCTCATTTTTATTATTATATTACTGTTTATCACCATATATATTATGAATTACACTAAAATTACAATAGACACAGGCACTAACAGAAGTTGATGCACATAAAAGGGAAATAAGCATGACTCTGATGACAGAGATTTTTCTCCCCTTTTCGCCCTCCCTTTGGCCATGTCTCCCTCTTGTTCTTTGGATCTTTGCATATGCTGTTCCCCCTTCCTTATAACTTCCTTTCTTTCCTCCCCTGGCTACTTCAACTCACCCTTTTGAATTCAGCCCAGGTGTCATCTCCTTTCCCGATCTCTACCTCCAGCTGACTGAATGTGCCTCCCCGGAATTTGTAAGCCATCTTCTGCTACAGGACACAGAATTATGTTTCTTTATGTGTCTGTCTCATCCACTAGAATGGCAGCTCCTTGAAGGCAGGGCATGAGCTCCTTGCTATGCCTAGTACAATAACATGTACCTTTACTCACAGCTCAGCAAATGCTTTTGAATGCCCACTATGTGCCAGGCACTGGGATTACAGCCATAAGAAACTGTCCTTCAGCAGCCAGCCTCCAGGATGGCTCCTACTGGTCTGCACTCTTGGCATTCATGCCCTTTTATGGTTTCCTCCCAGCTGAATCGAGACCAGACTGTATGACTGACAGAATATGGGGGGAGTAATGACTCCAAGGCCCTGTATCAGAACATTCAGTCATAAAGGTATTTTCAGCTTCCTTCACGGTCTCTTGGATTGCTTGCTGTAGGGGAAGCCGTCTGTCATATCAGAAAGATAGGTAATGCAGTCCCAACAAATATCCATGGGGTGAGGAACCGCAGAGTCAGCAACCGTGAGCAGTGTGAGTGAGCCACCTTGCGAATGGGCGCTCCAGACTCCATCCAGCCTTCAGGTGACAATAGCCCTGCTGGCATCTGACATGCAACCTCATGAGAGGCTCGGAGCCAGAGCTGCCCTATTAAGCAACTCCAAAATTCTGATCCCCAAATGCCATGGTTCTTGTTGTTTTAAGCCACTAAATTTGGGGGTGATTTGTTATGCAGCAATACGTAACAGATAAACAATCCTATTGTTATGGAGTTTACACTCTAGTGGAGGAAGTTAAATGAACAGAATTTATTGGTTCAATTTTTTTAATACGACCAGCTACTGCTGAGTGCCAAGACTATAGTGGCAAACAAGACAGCAGACAAAGGCTTTGCTCCCAGGAGATTCGTGTTCCAGGGTGGGAGACACAAAATAGTAAAAACAAGCCAATTCTGTAACAGAGTGGAAAAGCTTGGCATCTCTGCCTTCATGTATTATGTCTGTCTCCTGCCTTAACTTTTCTTTTTCTATTAAGTTATCATTGATATACAGTCTTATATTGGTTTCAGATATACAATACAGTGATTTAACAGTTACCCATATTATTAAATCCTCACCTCCTCTAGTGCGGTTACTATCTATCAACATAGTTGTTACAGAATCATTGAATGCATTCTCCATGCTGTACTACCATCCCTGGGACCAAGTTATATTGTCATTGAGAAATATTGTGCCCCTTTACCCCCCTCACTCTCTCTCTCCACCTGCCCCAACCACTCCCCTTTGGTAACCACTAGTCACTTATCAGTAACTATGAGTCTATTACTGTTCCCTCTGTTTTGCTTTGGTTTATGTTCTACAAATAAGTGAAATCTTATGGTATTTGTCTTTCTCCACCTGCTGCCTTAATCTTTGGGTCAAAAAGTTTCTGCTCAGCCTTGCAGCCCTGCATACAGGCATGTTAATCATTGAAAGGAGTTTTGCTCCCAGTTTAAGACTGATGCAACCAATCCCTTACCTGAAACCAGCCTCTGCCCAAAAGATAAGGAAGGTTGCACAAGAATGGCGATCGGATTGTCAAGGACTTAATAGGTGCATCATCGCCAGATCCATGTCAATAAAATGATTGGAGTCGACTAACCAAGGACAAGAAGTCCTCCTCAGCCCCTTGCTGATATCCAGATGTCTGAGGTCCACCGTCACCTACCGACCCCAGTCCCCTCCTGCTCCCCTCTCCTTAGCATAAAAGAAGCTTGAAATCAACACTGAGTTGAGACAGGGCTTCAGGACATGAGTCTGCCATCTTCTCAGTCTGCTGGCTTTCTGAAAAAATCACTTTCTTTGCCCCAACACCTCGTCTTTACTCATTGGCCTGTCGTGTGGTGAGGGGAGCAAGCTTGGACTTGGTAACAATTCTAGAAACTACTAGGTCGTAAATGCTAAAGATAAGGGAAAGCAAGCAACTTGGATAAAAGGGAAGGAATCGCAATTTTGATTGTCTATTTTGTACTAAACACTTGCAACTTTATTTCAGTTAATACTCCAAAATATTTCAAAGTAGGTAGTTTATCCCCATTTTACAGATGAGAAAATTGGAGGCCAGGGAAGTTAAATGATACAGCCAATGTCATACAGCTGGTATTTGGCTCACCCACAGTGCAACCCAGGCCTCTCAGACTGCAAAGCCCGCGCTCCTCGCAGCTCCCCTGGCTGACCATTTTGGATTTCCCTTTTAGTCCCCACCCTGGGGCCCACCCATTGGCGCAGCCAAGATTCAGTGTTGACTAGGTGCTTGCGATGTTTTGGCAGATGGAGGGCAGGGAAATGGCCGTTAGATATGACTGCCGCAGACGGGAGGGGGCCTAGGCCTCCTCTTTCTTTCTTCTGAAAATACCTCAGTGCCTACAGATCCACCTGCTTTCTGGGAATACCCTCCCAGCCCTTTAAATCCAGGCTGCTCTACTTGTTTATAAAGTGAGGGCCACTCCAGCAAGCTCCTCCCTGCCCACTTCCCTGTTTGCCTTTCTGTGTCCACTTCATTTGCTCTGTATTGAAGGAGCTGCAGTTCTTCCTGCAAAGCTCACACTGTCTGCTCCTCCTCACCCATCTTCACTCGCCTGAGGGAGACAGTCTTGCCCCTCAGTGGTTTATTTGCCTTCCTTCTTTGCGCCAAGGCCACTAGGTGGAGATATACTAAAACTTACTGGATGCTTACTATGTGCCCAGCAAGAGTGTATGTGCTTTCCCTGCATCATTTCATGAATCCTCATGACAACCGTTTGTAGAAGTCCCAATACTCTCCTTATTGAAGTTAAGGCTGAAGGTCTTTCAGCTACTAGAGTCGGGATTCAAACCCATGTTTCTCTGAATCCAGACATGGTTCCTTAGTCAAGCTCACACACTGAGCTGGAAGAACTCTAGAATGGGTAATTTCAGAGGTCACTTTGTCCTTTCCTAAGTCTCTGGGCAGGGCCAAAGCCAAATTATCTCCAGAAAATTACAAAAACTCAAGTGCTAGAGAAAAGAAAAAAAAATCCCTTACAAACTCATTCTTTGTACAAGAATTTGCAGGTTTAACATTCTTATTAACGTTTAACAAATTCATTTGATAAAGATTAAGTGCCTCCTTATGCGTTCAGCCCTGTGTTGTGATATAGTTAGACGGATTGTGATGGAAGTACAGAGAGGGGGCACAGGTACTGCCAGGTTGCCAGGTGAGGCTGAACTGAACCTTCACAATCTTGTAGGTGTCAGGCAGCATAGAAGGGCATCCAGACAGATGGAACAATATGTGCAAGGTTAGGGAGAGGTGACTGAGAATGACTTGGTTCAGCATATGGCTGCAGTTTACAGAAAGTGTTGGGGAGGGTTAAACATGGGATTAAGAGGCGAGCAGGGGCCAGATCAGGGTCAAGGTAAGGGATTTGGTCTTTATCTGGATAGCAATGGAGAACAATTCAAGGGTTTTAGGTAAGGTGCTGATATAATCAAATTTGCATAGTAGAAAAGTTATCTATCAGTGTGGTATGGATAAGTGGAAAAGACCAATTAGAGATGATATTGCAATGGTTTGAGCAAGTGATGATGAGTATGTGAGAGGGAAAGGTGGAAGAGACATGTAGGAGAGACTTCTGAGTAGACTATGAAGAACTGGCAATTGATAGGGTCTGGGGGCAGTGAAGAAGGAAGGCACAGAGTCAGAACCATCCAGTTCCCTGGCTTGGACACATGGGTGGATGGTGGTACCATGTGCTGAGATGAGAACCAGGAGGAGGAGCAGGACTGGGGGAGAGATACTGATATCTTATGACTCCTAGGCTCTTTAGGGCAAACCTTATTTCAGATGAGGAACTAGACACTCAAAAAGCTTATGTGATTTGCTCAAATTCACGTAGTCAGTATAATGTCAGAGGTGGGACTCAAACCTAGGTCTTTCTGGAATTATTTTCCTATGCCTAAGAAGATTTGCCTTACAAGGAATGTAAAGCTTAGTACCGAATAATGTGTGTCAAAGCAAACATTTACCTATGTCAATTTGCCATTTGATATTCATTCATTCAAACAAGATTTATTGAGCACCTACCATGCACCATGCTTGTGGGGATGCAGCGCTAACCATGAAAGGCAAGGGCCCTACCCACAGTGAGCCTATGGTCTCACCATTTTTAGGGAGACAGGCAACATACAAACAAGCAAATACTATACAAAATAGACTATCAGAATATGTGAGAGAGAAGCAAGAGAGTGGGATGCTATTTTGGAGAGAGGGATCAAGATAGGCCTAAGACATGATATTTGATGAAGACCAGGGTGATGACGGAAAATCATGCAAAGGGTTGAGGAGAGAGGGTTCCCAGCAAGGGACACTTTAAATACAAAGGCCTTGAATGTTCTTGAAGAGTCAAGGAATCACAAGAAGGCCAGTTCCCAGAAGAGCGAGTGAGAGAGAGAGAGAGAGAGTGGTGGGAGATAAAATTGGAGGTAGGGACCAGACTCTGTAGGACTTGAAAGGCGTGATTCATTCTAAGCACAGTAAGAAATGCTTGGAGGTTTGGAGCAGGGTTGTGATGTCATCTATTTATTTATACTTTTTATCTCAAGAACTTATAGATCCACATGCAGCTGTAAGAAATAATACAGAGAAATCCTGTGCACACTTTCCCCATTTTCCCCCATTTGTAACATCTTGTAAACTAGAGTACACTCTCACAATCCAGATAGCTCATGGTGGTTTCAGTTTGCATTTTCCTAATGCAAATGACATAGAACAGCTTTTCATGTTCTTATTTGCTATCTGTATATCCTCTTCAATACAATGTTTGAATTTTGCTCATTTCCTGTTTTTCAGTTTCTAACATTTTGTTGTTCAATTTTGAGAGTTCTTAATATATTCTAGACAAAGCCGTTTGTCAGTTGAGTGACTTGCGAGTATTTTCTCCTGGTATGTGGCTTGTCTTTTCATCCTAACAGTATTTCAGAGGTTCGATGAGTTCTAATTTACTGTGTCAAGTCTAAGAACTCTTTGCTTAGCCACAGAGCCCCTGGTGTTTCCCCCACAGTTGTTTTAGAAAGTGGGAGAATAGGCTGACTGCAGAAAGGCAGGGTTTCTGGGCAGAACGGAGGCCCACTTGAGACTCAAGGGAGGGTGCAAGGGATGGGACAAGGAAGAGGCTTCAAGGCACTGGCTACTCGCCGGAGGGGGCACCACGTGGTAGCAGCTCCCTGCCCGTCTAGCTGGGCCCACATGGGCACAGCGAATGGTCACCTTGGCAATGTGACCAGAGGCCTAGGTTTCTCCCTCCCTTGGGAAATACTCACAGACCCTGAATGAATTGTCTTTTTATTCACCCAGAGCTTTATCCACAGCAATGAGCTTTTTTTTTTTTTGTCAATATTCTTTTTATTTTTTATTTTTTAATTTTTTTATTATCATTAATCTACAATTACATGAAGAACATTATGTTTACTAGGCTCTCCCCTACCCCTGTCCCCCCAACAAACCCCATTACAGTCTCTGTCCATCAGCATAGCAAGATGTTGTAGAATCATTACTTGTCTTCTCAGTGTTGCACAGCCCACCCCTTTCCCCCACCCCCCCACATTATAATGCTAATCATAATACCCCCTTTCTTCTTCCCCACCCTTATCCCTCCCTACCCTCCCATTCTCCCCAGTCCCTTTCCCTTTGGTAACTGTTAGTCCATTCTTGGGTTCTCTGATTCTGCTGCAGTTTTGTTCATTCAGTTTTTCCCTTGTTCTTATACTCCACAGATGAGTGAAATCATTTGGTATTTGTCTTTCTCCTCTTGGCTTATTTCACTGAGCATAATACCCTCTAGCCCCATCCATGTTGTTGCAAATGGTAGGATTTGTTTTCTTCTTATGGCTGAATAATATTCCATTGTGTATATGTACTACATCTTCTTTATCCAATTAAAAAATGGGCAGAGGAGCTGAACAAACAGTTCTCCAAAGAAGAAATTCAGATGGCCAACAGACACATGAAAAGATGCTCCACATCGCTAGTTATCAGAGAAATGCAAATTAAAACCACAATGAGATATCACCTCACAACAGCAATGAGCTTTTACAGCATCATCGTGACTGACTCATAACAACTGCATAAGGAAGACATTATATTATTACCCCTTTTACAGAAGACTAAACTGGGGCCCAGAGAAGGGATAGGACTGAACATAAACCTCTTGATATTAAGAATCGCAATTATTCTGGAGAAACACCAATCTGGTCCCGACTCTTCATCTTACAGATGACCCCATTAGACTTGCCTTTCAGGGAAGATGCCATATATTCAACTTTGTTCTGCCAGGAACTATCACAGTGTCTGGCACTCAAAAGAAGCTTAGTAATTGTGAGGTGTGATATCTTTAAACAATTCATGTGCTTAGGCATTTTACCTTTCGTCTCAGTTCACATGAGCCAGTCATCTCCTCGGGGGGATATCAAGACTCCTTACTGAAGGACTGCAAAGTGACAGACTAGGGTGATATTTAGCTTTTGTCATTCAAAAATAAGGTTTTGCTGCAAGACACTACTGACATTCTTCGCCAGGCTCTTGTCTTAGCATATCG
The DNA here is from genome assembly GCF_030020395.1 of Manis pentadactyla. Lineage (NCBI taxonomy): Eukaryota > Metazoa > Chordata > Mammalia > Pholidota > Manidae > Manis > Manis pentadactyla. The sequence goes on along the minus strand of NC_080021.1, from coordinate 18,924,867 downwards.
ATGGCCTGGTGTGGTGTTCTGAGTTCTTGCTACGGGAGTTCCAGAAAGATGAAACCCTCTGTCTGAAAGTGAAGAGTTTTAGATTTAAAAAGTGACCCTAGTGGGGGAATGGAGGTGCTATTACCCCCTCATCCCTTCCCTGGCCACCTAGTCTCATATGATTACCTGGCATTCCATTGTATATGTCTTTATTTCTTTGTGTATTGTTTTCTTCTTTGACAAGATTGTCAACTCCATGAATAAGTTCTTTATCTATTTAATTACTGCTGTGTTTCAGTCTCTACCCGGCAGGTCAATAAATATGTATTGAATCAATGAATGAGTTTTCTTTTTTCTTCATTCCCTTCCACATCAAAAGAAGGAGAGCATGAAGTAATTTAATTAGAGAGGCTATCTTTAAAGCTTGTGAGCTCATTCACTGGATTTCCCCTGCTTGCAGAGGAAATCCCAAGAACTGGCCCCTTAGAATCACATCCTGAAAGGTCTAAGGACAGGCTCATCTCTGACTTATTCCTCATTGTTCTGCACTCCAAGTTATTTCCTCTGCAAAGTTTGTAGGGTGGCAAATGACATCTCTCATGGCACTGAGCTACTAATTCTTCAGAAAATGCCCAGATAAAATAGAGCCAATGCCCTGGGTACTTGCCTGTTTCTGGTAAGCAAACCTAGGAATTTTTGCCATGGATGCTGACCCCTTCTCAGTAGTGGAACCTAATAGGTACTAGATCTTAGCAGACCTGCCCAGAGAAGCACATCACATCATTACAGGAAGTCAGAACTCCTTTCCTATATGGTGAAAAGGTGAACACAGGATTTGGCATTAGAAGACAATTCTATTAGGAAATTTGTGCAGTCAGATCCCTGAGTTTTAGCAACCAATGTTCAGACTTTTCTTGGCCACAGAAGAATACAGGTCCTAGAAAACTTCAGGCCCAGTGACCAAGAATGTACACCTTCACAAAGCATTTGGACCATCAAGTTCTTTGATAGTATGCAAAAATATCAGCCATGTTGTTTTGGGATGAATTCCATGGTGACCCTTTATTAGGGTGGGAATGGGAAGGAGATAGAATTTGCAAAAGGTGGGAAACCTTACAGTATGACATCTGCACAATGTCAGGTGTAGACAAGTCATTTGTTCTCAATGGTAGTCTATTCTAAAATGGATTCTTCTCAACTGCATAACAGAAAAACCTCCAAGTAAGTTATTGGATAATACAATGAAATTATGGACTCCTGATCTATAGTGCCATCCTAAAAAGATCTTTCATCTAAATTTAGTGGTCCAAAGCTGATCAAGTGCTTTCATACCAATATGCCACTTATTCCTCACCAAATCTGTGAAGACAACAGCAGGAAACATGTCCATTTTGCAGACAGGAAAGCTGAGAATCCAAGAGGGGAAAGGAGTTGCCTAAGTTCCTGGAGCCAGTCGTGGAGCCAGGTTTAGTGCCCTGGTCTCCCAGCCCCCACTCTCAGTGTGTCTGCACCACCCCCAGATGCAGCATCCCAGAGAGGATCATAAATGGAATGACCACATGATTTATCACCCAAACCACAACACTTTGGAGAGTGGGAAATGCTCTGTGGATAATTATCTTGAGACAATAACTGGACCCCACGACTGATGAATAATCACCTTAATCACAGGGCAGAAGCCTGGGGGACAGGCCAGTCTGCACATTGCTCTGCTCATCTCTTTCTTTGGCAACAGACATAAATCTTCAACTCTCCTTTTGAAAGTGAGTGACTTTTCAGTCTTGAGCCACGCAGTTCAATAAACAGACTTGATTGAGTCAAGTAATGAGGAGCCAGTTCTCTCTTTTGTTTGGTGCCACTGTGTCTGATCAGTTTGGAGACTAAAGCTTGGGAAATATGGTCAGTACTTGGGAGATGCAATCAAGAATAAAGGAAGGAAAGATAAAGCCGTGTGGCTTCTGCAGGACAGAGAGTAATGGGCTGATGAGAATAGTCAGAAACAACCACCTGGGCAATTTAAGGTCTGACAGCTGTGCGTTAGGCAGCTTGTCAGTGTCGTGCGCTTCTGCTGGGGAAGGCAGATTCTATTGTGTGGGTAGGGCCACGAGGCTTCCTAGAGTTAGTATAGCTTGTCCCATCTGCCTGCCTAGATCATTTGTTTCCTGGTCACCATTACTATCTCGGTGGTCACTGCGATATCTTGTTATAGCAAGAACCTGCTCTGGATATAATTTCCCATGCAAAAGGGCATGAGAACAATAATTAGTAATTTTATTTCTAATAATCGCATATTACCTTCACAGAATGTTTTTTGTAAGTTTTAATGTTTTACCACTGTTACAAGTTTATGCATGTAAAGTGCTTAAAACAATGCCTAGCATGTATTAAGTTCTATGTAAGTATTTTCTATTATTGTTATTATTATTTAATTTGATTCTTACAAACACCCTACAAAATAGTTTGAATAGGTGAGACAAGGAGAAAACTAAGCATGATTGACTAAGTTTGTTTTCCTTCATTACTCAGTCTGTCTGTTTCAACAATATGACCCTGGTCAGAATTCTTTTGGTTCTGCTAAGAGCAATATCTTCAGTCCCATGATCCCATAATTTCATCATTTAAATCCAGACTCCTTCCTGGTCCATGTCACAAGGTAACATATTCCAGGAACACTTGGATATTTGGAACCTTGAAGCAAGTTCTCCTGCCCCCAAAAGCTCCTGGGCATCCTGAGGCTCCAGTGTCCCTGGGTGATTGGCTGTGTTGGTATATGCTGCACCCTGTCTAACTCCTTCTCCATCACCAGGTGGTAAAGCAACATCTAGTCACAGGGGCCACTTTTTGAGCAAAGGCATCAGTCAGAATACATTTTTGCTGCATTTCCAAAAATGCTCAGTGAGCTAGACAGAGTTGACCTCTCTCAGTCACATAGCAGGGCAAGGGCATTGCCAATCTCTATTGGCTTCCAGCGCTGAAGGTGAAGTGAAAACAGTACACAGGCAAGTTGTAGTTGTTTCTAGGGTATATATGGAGAGTTTGCCAAAACCATGTCTTTAGAGTAAAAGAAGAATCAAAGGGGAAGGTCACTGTGGGTTTGCCCATTGAGAAAGGTCAGATCTGAGTAGGGCTAAGCCACATGGTAGCGAGCCCAGGGTCAAAGCCTTTTGAGAACTAGATGTGGAAACCAGAGTAGTGAGTCTTGTGTTTGATTCGGATGAATTTACAAGGCTGGTGACATCTTCTCATGGACTTTTTCTGGAAAGGCCCAGTCCTTGGGCCTGGAGGTAAACCTTTATTGGTGTATAAGCTAATGTTCTGCAGAGAAGAACAAACATACATAATTTCTTATAAGGAATTTACTCATGCAATTACAGAGACTGACAAGTCCCAACATCTGCAGTGATTTTGCAAGCTGGGGATCCAGAAAAGCTAATGGTTTAGTTTTCAGTCTGAGTTCAAATACCTGAAACCTAGGAAAAGCCAATGTTTCTGTTTGAGTCCAAGACAGAAAAAGCACTGATGTCCTAGTTCAAGATTGTCAAACAGGAAAATCCTCTCTTACTCAGGTGGTGGTCAGACTTTTGGTTCTAAGTAGGCCTTCAACTGATTGGTTGAGGCTCACACACATTACAGTCTGTTTTATTCAATCTACTGATGTAAATGTTACTTTCATCCCCAAACACCCTCACAGAAACATCCAGAATAAGGTTTGCCCAAACATTTGGGCTCTCCATTGCCCAGTCAAGTTGGCACATAGAATTAATCATCACAGTTGATATCAAAGGTGCACCAGAAATTACAGTCATTTGGAAACAGCTATAAGCAGAAGTGGATGATCTCGATACACACACACAGGGAGATGTGCAGCTAGCCAAGGCCTCTGCAGAGTGCTAGAACTCAGGGAAGGCATAAAGGAAATGGAGAACCACACATCAGCCCACCAGGGAGAAGTGGTACTGCCAGACAATATTGCTAGTATCCTTGGGCTGAGAGCTCTTCCTAAATTGGACTGTTTAGAAAGCACATCTTAAAAATGCACTGTGGTTAATTGGGCTACCCCCAAAATGAACTAAGATACGATATGAAAAAGAACTTCCAACATCAGCACTATCTGGAAGACTCATGCCAGAAGATGATCATCAAAAAACCCCAACAAAGATCCACGCACTGCTACAGCTGTAGATGCACTCATGCCACCAGTTCCTGGACTTGCCATGGGAATGAAGAAGGAGATATCTAAGCTGGCCTGTGCATACAGTAAAACAACAAATTTGACTGGATCTACACTGTTGGAACTCAACCAAGGAGAAGTGCAAATTGTAGCACTCCAAAATCTTACAACTACAGACTATTTAATGTTAAAAGAACATATTGGATGTAAACAGTCCCCAGGAATGGGTTGTTTTAATTTGTCTGATTTCTCTCAGACTGTTCAAGTTCAGTTGGACAATATCCACCATATCATAGATAAGTTTCACAAATGCCTAAGGTGCCTAACTGGTTTTCTTGGTTTCACTGCAGATGGCTGGTAATTACAGGTATGCTTAGGTTATGTAACTATACTCCTATTATGTTAATGTGTGTGCACAATTTAAGTAGTAGTTTAAAACCTATACATGCTAAAGTTACTCTACAAGAAGATATGTCAAAGAAATAATCAATCTTCCCATGTTTTCTTCCGCCTGCTACTTCTATAGCTTTTCTTCTTCCTTCCTAATTACAACCCTTAAATAGAATTCGTGCCTCATATCAAATTTACTGAGTATCATAATTCCTCCAAGTGGTAAAGATACCTCAAGACAAATGCTGGGCATAGAAGCCACAGGGCATAAATATGCAAAGAAGTAAAAAGCTAACCTTTTCAAACAATATTGCTTCTCTCTCACTTACCAACTTTACATTTCCCTGTATGGCCCTGGAAGATGACTGGTTAGCCAGAGACGGGTAAGATTCCTCAAGGGAGGAACAACCTAAGACAGGCACAGTCGCAGGGGGTCATCAGGTGAGAAATTGGGGATCAACAGAGGTGAGGCTTAGAACCTCACCCCCCCTGTTCTGAGAGAAATCTTCTGCATACGTGGATGTTTTATTGCTCTTGTCTAGCTTGGATTAACACATAGTCTACAGGCACACACCTGATCATCTACAGTTGCTCTCTTACAACACTAAACTATGTTTTCTACCTTTATCTTGTATCTACCTACCACTTCAGCATTTTATTAAAAGTAATAATAATAAAGAGAGAAATGTGGTATCCACATATAAATCAAGTATAAAAATCAAATGAATATTCATATTTGATCTGACTGTTTATAGTTCATAATGCATGAGCAAAACCAAAAGTTTCTGTGATGACTGCCCTTTTACTGTTCACCATGTAACTTATTCACTATGTAAGAATTTGTTCCCCATGTAAGAACTTGTTTGTTATGCCTCAGAAGATTGGAGACTGACGAAAATCAGGCTTGGGGTGGATTAATGATTGTGCATTGAGCATTGACTCCCCTATACAGAATTTTATTGTTGTTAACAACCATTTGATCAATAAATATGAGAGATGCCCTCACAACAACAAAAAAAAAAGTACACACTTCCAATTGTAAAATAAATAAGTAACCAGGATGTAATGTATAGCATAAGGAATATAGTCAAAATATTGTAACAACTTGGTATGGTGATAGTTGGTACTTAGAATTATCATGTATATAAATGTTGAATCACTGTGTTGTACACCTGAAACTAATGTAATGTAATACTGTGTGTCAACGACCCTTCAATAAAAAATAATTATGTACAAAAAAAAATGCACTATGTTTGCTGCTAAAATGATTAGAAAATTGAGGAAAGGAATTGCAATCAGAATTCTATTAATATGCTGTCTGGAAGCTGCTTCTGGTGAGGTTTCTCCCTGAGTACTAGGTGAAACCTCAACCTGGACAGGGGGGGATTTGGAGGGACAGGAGGTTAGGGGTGTTGGGAGGGGAGGGCTCTTGACTCTGAACAAGAAAGAATTCTCAAAGAGGTAGAAGGAGTGTAGGTAAGGAAAGAACCATTAAAGGGAGAGTAGTAGTGAATTCAGCCTGTGCAGATTCTGCTTGAATCTACACAGTGTGGGAACAAAGGCCCTATCACCCCAGGATGTGGGGGAGCCACGGAGCATTGGATGGACTGAGATTATGTTCTAAGACCTTCCAAAAGTCAAAGATTTTCAGGCAGGCTACTAAAGAGCATGATCATACAGCTGCAGTCCTGTCCCGGCCACCCAGGGGACGGTAACTTGTAATCCCAAATCAGAAATCTCAGTAGCCTTTCCTTTCTTGTCTGGAGTAGAACAGAGACAGAATGAAGACATGTACTTCAGTCTGGAAAATAGAATGAAATAGCCAAGTAACAAAAACACTTACTACTGGAAGAGCATGAAGACAAGACACAATAAGTTGAGGAGTGAGATGTCTTTATTTAAGGCAAAAAGTACACACTTGAAGAAAGGAGAGTGTGGGCAACCTCAGAGAGGAGGCAGACTTAAAGGCTTATTCTGTCTTTTAAGGCTTTCAAGACTGGGGCAAAGGGAGGTGGGGGTAGGTGGTGCATGCTTGACATGTGGTCTCATGATGTCTATCTCTGCTGAGTGTCCTCATCTATAGTCTATCTTCTAGATATTCTGTAAGATAAACTTAACACAGCGAATTTCTTAATCCTGTTCTTCTCCAAGGTAGTGGTTGCCCTCAAGCAATGGGGACACATCATTTAGGACAACTTGCCCTGCCTTAAGATAGGGTCAGTTATTGACTGATTACCATAAAATATGTTAGGAATCTCACCTCCTAACTCCCACGTTTAAAAAAAAATGGAATCTTACCCTTAACATACAGTTCCTCCGGTTCTTACTATACTATTTCTATCTCAGCATTTTTAGGAAATTTAATCATGATGCTTGTCCCATATCCCTGCCCTACCTCAAATAATTATGGCAAGTAATACTTCCTCATTGTTTCTCCCAATTTTTATTCTTTTCAATATTGGTTTTTACGTAGTTGTAGTCAAACTATATATAGAATATTGTGTTATATGTCAAATACACAATATGCTTGACCAAAGCAAGCCTGCCCCCCAGGGGATATGTGGCAACATGTGGGGATGGTTTCAGTTATGAAAACCAAGCAGGAGGGTGTGCTGGCCCACTGGTGAAAGTCAGGGAGGCTGTGAAATATCCTGCAGTGTGCAGGACAAACCCCTGGCCCCCACGGAAGCATTACCTGATCCAAAATGTAAGTGACGCGGCAGTTGAAAAACTGTTATACTTTTTGCAACTTATTTTACTTCAGATATAGAGTTCAATATTACTGCAGGGCCTTTGAACTAATTTAGTCTATGTGCTAGCTTGCTGGCACATTGTGGGTACTGAAGGAAACTTATTAATGGATGCATCATAGTCCATTAAGTTAATGTGAAGAAATTTCCACAAGTATTCACCTATTGTGGGACATTAAGGTTAAGAGATTTTACTCCTAAAAATAACACTGCAATGAACTTATGAAAGTATCTTAATTTGAATTACTTCCTTTAGATTAACTCCCAGGTGTGAGATAGTCTGCTGCAGAAAAGGAGACTGTGAATGTTTTGTGAGTAATACCACATGTTTTAGGTCTTCAGAGCAGGATTTGCTTTATTTAATGTTTGAATCACTAAAACATAATACAATGCCGTGCATATGCTGTTTCTCAATAAGTGTTAATTAAATATAAATTTTTATCATGCAAAGGAAGTACTCCTCAAGATTCAGTTTACTAAGACTTTAAAAACTAGGATGGTCCTATTATTCTCCTTTGATCTATGAAATATACTTCATTAATATTAACCAGTTTTCTAATGTTACACTATCCTTATCTTCTTGAAATTCATCCTTCTTGATAATTCATGTTATTCTTATTATATATTGACTGATTGGAGCTGTTATTATTTCATCTAACTCTTGCTCTCCAAAGAGATTGGTTTATAATTTTGTGTGTGTGTACTAACTTTTCTTAGGCACATAAAAAGGGAGGGGTATGGTGGCAAAATGTCCACATAGTTGGAGTGGGGAAATCACAGAAGAAAGTATGGGAGAAAATCACATGGAGAGGTAAATGTATGGGGAGAAAAAAAAGCAAGAATCATAGCCTCAACACCTGTCTCCTTTTCCAGTATCTTTAAGGTAACAGCAGTATTCACAATAGCCAAAAGATGGAAACAATACAGAGGTCCAGCAACAAATAAATGGATAAACAAATGAGGGTATGTGCATAGAGTGGAATATTATTCAGCTATAAAAAGGAATGTAGTACTGGTACATCCTATACAATATGGATGAACCTTGGAAACATGCTAGGTCAAAGAAGCCAGATACAACAGGTCACATATTATATGAAACATCCAAAATAGATAAACCATAGACAGAAAATAGATTGGTGGTTACCAGAAGGGGAGATGGGGGAGCAACTGCTTAAAACATACAGGGTTTTCTTCTGAAGTATTATATATGTTTTGTAACTAGATACGGGCAGTCTTGCAGAACATCATGAATATACTAAGTACTACTGAATTGTTTACTTTAAATGATTAATCATACATTATGTGAATTTTGTCCCTAACAATCCAGTTTGTACATTTTTTCATTATAGTCAGTGTTTTTTGTGTTCTACCCAAGAAATATTTGCTGACCCCAAGGTCATGACAATATTCTGTGTTTTCTTCTGCTGTATGATTCTGGATTTTAGGTTTAGCTCAAGTGACTCTTTTCAAATTAATTTCTATATATAGCATGATTAGGCATTTATTTATTTTGAATACAGAGAACCAGTTGCTACAGCAGGATTTATTAAAAACTTTCCTTTCCTCTTTGAATTAACTTGACTTTTTGGTAGCAAATCAATTGACTGAATATATGTGAGTCCATGTCCAGATTTTACTGTGTTCCTTTGCTCTATTCAGCCTGTCCTTATACCAATACCACACTGTTTAGATTACTGAATTTACATCTACCAACTTTTTATCCGCCCTCAAAATTTTGGCTATTCTAGGTCCTTTACATTCCCATTTAAATTTTAGACCAGTTAGCTTGTCTGCTTTTTCAGATGAAATTTTATTAGAAGCTGTTGAGTGGGATCTCCTACATGAATTACCTACTTAGTTGACAGTAGACTGGTCTAAGATGGTTTTGAAGGAAAAAGTTTTGCTTTACTTCATTCTTTCCTCTCCATTGTTGTAGGTTACAAGGGAAATGCCAGAACATGAGCAGGAAAGTCAGCTCAGAGAACAAATGTCTGGCTGTAAGAGAATGACACAGCAACATCAGAAACAGCTGGTGAATCTGGAAAAAAAGTTAAAGGCTGAAATGGATGAGCATCGCCTCAGATTAGAGAAAGATCTTGAAACTCAGCGTAACAACTTTGCTGCAAAAATGAAGAAACTTATCAAGAAACATCAGGCTGCAATAAAAAAAGAGGTAGTTGACCAGTATTACTAATGTATTTATTCTAATTTGTGACTATTTCAAAATTAACCAAGATGGCATTTTGATGTTAGGGTATCTGTTCCCCAGAACTAGCAAATCAATTGGGGAAAGGGAGAAATATTTATGTAATAGGTAAAATATCAAGTGCTGAGTTGGGAACCAGTAGATATGGAATTATGTCCTGATAACTTGATACTTTTATCATGTAACAGTGGTTAAGTCAGGTAGATCAGATTAAACATGACGATGTGAGAGGTGGGAGAGAGGCCTCCTCCCAAAACCACATATAATACGAAAATATAGTTAATACAACTAACCCTAAAAGATCAACAGGAAAGAAGGCAGCACAAGACTGCTTACACCTGGAGAAAAGAACAGACCTCAAAAAGGGTAACATACCAAAGCCGTGATCTGGGGGGACCCATGCACTTCTCCCACCCCAGCTCACTGGCAGAAGGAAGAGAAATGGAGTGGAGATGGGGTGGAGGCCTAGGACTGCTGAACACCCAGCCCTGGAGATCTGCTGTGGGAGCAAGAACCTATATTGCATGGTGCTCGAGATTAGTGGGGTTGGAAAGCTAAGACAGGAGGAATAGTTGGACAGACTGAGATTCCAGCTGTTGTGGAAAACAGGGATTCACATCCAGCTGCTCTGGGACAAAAGAAAGGCAGGCAGTATGAGAGACTTCCTAACAGTGAGATGGCTACTAAATGGACAAGGATTTCACAGGGCTTGCTGCTCAGGAAAAAGCACAGGTAGAGAAAATTGTCGATGCACTGTGCCCAGCAGGTTGGGAACTTTTCAGGAACTTCAGGCGTTCCATCCCCCTGGCTGGCTAGAGCTCTGAAGCCTTCCACCATGATATGCAGCCTACTGCACCTTCTGGCCAGCTGGCACTGGCTTGCAAACCAGCTGCCCTTCGCTGGCATCAGTCCAGCCAGAGGGAGGTCCTGCCTACAGCAGCTACAAAGGCAAAGCACAGAGGGTTACACCTGTGTGCTTGGCACACTGGTCTGTTTGTGGAGAGAGGCACAGTAGCTGGGAAGCAGGAAACAGCTCCTCCCAATCCTCAGTCACCAGTGCTGCCCCCCTGTGACTGCTGACATTGCTCCATGGGCTAAGCAGCTCCAGAGAGTAGACCTTCAGGGTCCTAGAGGGTGCCACATACAAATATGAAATGTCAAAGGAGTGTGGTTCAAACCAAAATCCCCAAAACACCAGAAAAAGGGTCAAGGGAAAATGAAATGAACCCATCAACCTTCCTGAAAGAGATTCCAAAAGAAAATCATAAACATGACCATGGAGGTACAGAAAAACAGGCAAGAACTCAGGAAAGAAATCAGCACAGAGATCCATTCATTACAGAGTACAACAGGGGGATTTAAAAGTGGATTAGATATGGTGGAGGAGAGGACAAATGAAAAAGAAAGTGGAGAAGAGGAATACAAAGAAGCTGAGGCACAGAAAAAAGGATCCTTAGGAATGAAAGAATATTGCGAGAACTGTGTGACCAATCTAAATGGAACAATATTCATATTAGAGGGGTACCAGACGAAGAAGAGAGAAAAAGGCAAAGTGTCATTAAGGAGGTAATTGCTGAAAACTTCCCCAATCTGGGGAAGGAGATATTCTCTCAGGCTTTGAAGGTGCACAGATCTCTCAACACAAGGGAGCCAAGATAGACAACACCAAAACATGTAATAATTAAAATGGCAAAGCTCAAGGGTAAGGACAGAGTATTAAAAGAAGCCAGAGAGAGAAAAAAGATCACATACAAAGGAAAACCCATCAGGCTATCATCGGACTTCTCAGCAGAAACCTTACAGGCCAGAAGGGAGTGGCATGATGTATTTAATGCAATGAAGCAGAAGGGCCTGGAACCAATATACTTTACCGAGCAAGATAATCATTTAACATTGAAGGAGAGAACAAACAATTTCCAGATCAGCAAAAGCTGAGAGAATTTACCTCCCACAAACTGTCTCTGCAGTGTATTTTGGAGGGACTCCTATAGATGGAAGTGTTCCTAAGGCTAAATAGCTGTCACCAGTGGTAATAAAACCACAGTAAAGAAAGCAGAACAATTAATTACTAAGCAAATGCAAAATTAAATCAACTACACCAATGTAGGTTAAGGGATAGAAAAAGAGTACAGAATATGATACCTAATATATAAAGAATGGAGGAGGAAGAAAAGGAAGAGAAAAAAAAACACAACCTTAAGATTGTGTTTGTAATAGCATACTAAGTGAGTTTAGTTAGACTCTTAGATAGTAAGGAAGTTACCCTTGAACCTTTGGTAACCACGAATGTAAAGCCTACAATGGCAGTAAGTACATACCTATTGATAATCACCCTAAATGTAAATGGTTTGAATATACTAATCCAAAGACATAGAGTCACTGAATGGATAACAAAACAAGACCTGTCTATATGCTGCCTACAAGAGACTCACTTCAAACCCAAAGACATACACAGACTGAAAGTAAAGGGGTGGAAAACGATATTTCATGCATCTAATAGGGAGGAAAAAGCAGGAATTGCAGTACTTGTATCAGACAAAGTAGACTTCAAAACAAAGAAATTCACAAGAAACAAAGAAGAACATTACATAATGATAAAAGGGTCAGTCCAACCAGAGGATATAACCATTATAAATATCTATGCACCCAACACAGGAGCACCTATATATGTGAAACAAATACTAACAGAATTAAAAGAGGAAATAGAATGAAATGCATTCATTTTAGGAAACTTCAACACACCACTCACTCCAAAGGACAGATCCACCAGACAGAAAACAAGTAAGGACACAGAGGCACTGAACAACACACTGGAACAGATGGAGCTAATAGACATCTATAGAACTCTACACCCAAAAGCAACAGGATACACATTCTTCTCAAGTGCACATGGAACATTCTCCAAAATAGACCACATACTAGGCCACAAAAAAGAGCCTCAGTAAATTCAAAAATATTGAAATTGAACCAACTTCTCAGACCACCAAGGTATGAAACTAGAAATAAATTACTCAAAGAAAATGAAAATGGCTACAAACCCATGGAGGCTTAACAACATGCTCCTAAATAATCAATGGATCAAAGACCAAATAAAAACAGATCAAGCAATATATAGAGACAAATGACAATGCTAATTCAGCACTGCAAAATTTGTGGGATGCAGCAAAGGCCGTGCTAAGAGGGAAGTATATTGCAATACGGGCCTGCCTCAGGAAAGAAGAAAAATCCAATATGAACAGTCTAAAGTCACAATGAACAAAACTAGAGAAAGCAGAACAAATGAGGCCCAAAGTCAGTAGAAGGAGGGACATAATAAAGATTAGAGCAGGCCTAAATAATTTGATGAATGGAATCTTGACATTATGTAATGTCTCTCTCTACTCCTTGTAATTTTCCCAGCTCTGAAGCTCTGAATATTTCATGTAGTATTAATATAGCCTTCAGCTGTCTTTTGTTTAATATTTTACATTTCCCTTAATGGAGGTCAGATTCTCTTAGCTTTCCTTCATCTAAGTCTTTCTCTCTCTCTCTCTCTCTCTCTCTGTTTTTTGCATTCATTCTACAAGACTTTTGCTGAGATAAAGGATTCTCTTCTGGGTTGGCAGTTCTTTCCTCACCTTAATCATTCAACATTCTGTGGCCTCTATTGTATTTTATGAGAAATCTGTGATCATTCAAATTTTAGTTTATCTTTGCTTTTTAGCATTATGACATGTCTAGGCTTATCAGGCCTAACTGTTTGTTACTGATTTTAATTTTAGGCCCTATCAGACCTAAACTCTTTTGAATTTGCTCTGTTTGGGGCTTGCTGAGCATCTTGAATCTCTAAATTTATGTTTTTGTCAAATCCGGGCTCTTTCCTGCTTTTAGGAACAATTATTTTCTCTAAAAAAATAAAATGTTCTTTTCTTTTATAGAATACCTATAATGTGAAATTTAGACAGTTTGATACTGTCCCACAAGTTTCTAAGGATGTATTCATTTTTTCCAATGTTTTTTCCTGTCTTTTCTTCAGTGTAGACAATTTCTGCTGCTCTGTTATCTTCAAGTTTACAAACCCTTCTATCATCTCTGTTCAGTGATTGAGCCCATGCAATTTCTATTGTAATTTTTGGTAATTATATTTTTCAGTTCTAAATTTCTCGATGTGGATCTTCTTTTATAGATTTTATTTTTCTGCTAAGAACTTCAGTCTTTCCAATTATTTCAAGTGTTACCCATTACCGTATTTGCTATGGTTATAATAGCTGCTTTAAAGTCTTATGTGATAATTCCAACATTAGGCATCTCAAAATAGGCATCTGTCCTTTCTTTCCCTTGAGAATTTGTCACATTCTCCAGTGGTGTGTGTGTGTGTGTGTGTTGTTTGTTTTAGCATGTGCAGTAAATTTTGGATTTTATTCTGGTCATTTTGAATATGATATTGTCATTTCTGAGTCATGTTTGCATCTTCTGGAGAAGGTTGATTTGTTTGTTTTAGCAGACAGCAACCAGTGTAGATGACAAGTTCTGTCTCACTTTCTGTGGGTGGTGGTTCTAATACCAGTTCTACTTTCAAAACTTTCCCTGTGCTCTTTGCATTTGCCCTGTGCTATGTCTCTCAGTGATAGTCTAGGACTTAGGCAGTAGTATATATCATACATTATTAGTTCTTTCTCATAGCCTTTGCTATACTTTCTGAGTCTATTTTAAACAAACACAAGTTGTTATTTGTATTACTTTATACCCAGAATAGGGATGTCTTTTCCAGTTTTTTCTTCTCCATGATTTCCCCCATTCTCTTCAGTTTCCAGTGGCCTTTTCCCAGTTACTTTGATCAGAAAGACACAGACACCTTTGGACTTCTGCATTGTACAGTTCCCCCGTAACTGGGGCTGTCCTCGCATAAAGTTCAGAAAGAAGAGAGAAAAGGAAAAAGAACATAATGGCAATTCCCCTCATACTGTTTGGACGACAGAGGCCCTGTTTGTAGCTTTTCTGGCCTGAGAGAAAGGTTTTTCTCATATGGTTTTTCTGTTCCTCTGGCCCTGCAAGTCTAGGAATAAGAGGAAAAAGAGTAGGAAACAATCCCAGCATATTTCCTCACCATCTCCAGATCACAGGGTCCCCTTTGGGATAGAAGAAGGGGACTCCTTTTAAGGGTTTTCTTGTCATTAGCACTATCAAAATACTCAGGCAACTCTTAGGTCACAGCCAGGAGACAGAGGAAAACGGAATCAGAAAACTCATGACTATACCCATTATGCTTCAGGTTTTGACTTCTCCTCCCAATTATTTATATTACCTGTTTATGGAATGTTGATATCCTTTGGCCATTTATATCTTGGTGGATTAGGTACTTTCTGAGTGATTTAAATGATATGTATATATTTAAGGAATATTAACCCTTAATCTGGATGTTTCCATTCTCATGTTTGGTTCAAATTTTTTGACATAGAAATTTTTAGAAATGCATTAGTCTTTTGTGGATTAAAAAAAATTTGCTAATAGCCATTTGGGTTGTCTCCCTAATTAGAGTGTGTTGTGGTTTTTAAAATATTCTGTTTTATTTTTCTCAAATTTAGAACAAAATTTCTTAAAATTATGAGTGATTGCTACAAAAATTTAGGTAATACAGATGTCTAGGCTAACAGGTAATGCTCTTCACAGCCCTACTTACTTTAAGAGAGAAATATCAGCATTTCATACAGATCCTTCCATACTTTGTTCATAAGTTTGCACTATATATATATAATTCAGGTATGACTTGTTGGGAGCGAGCCTATGGACTTTAAGCAATACCACTTATGTAAGTTAAGACAACAGCAATCATTTCTGCAGTATCCTAGAAAAAGCAAAGCTGCTCTCCTAGCCAAATCAATATAGATCTTGCAGTCAGATTGCTAAGCAACGTTTCCTCCTCTGTTCTTTCCACTGGACCCTGCCAACACCCTGCTTCTCAAGAACACCCTCTGCCCCAGGGGAAAGCCCCCCCTTAAAACCTCCCTCCCACAAGATGGCGAACTCCCTGCTTCTCTTCCGGGTCCTCCGCTCCTGCCAGCGCCAGCCAAGGCTCAATCACCCCTCTGCACCTTCCCGCCGGCGCCACCTAAGGCCCAATCACCTTCTGACCCACCCCTTCCTCGCTACCTGTATAAATTGAGCCTGCAAACAATAAACTGTGTCAGCTTGATCAGATATCCTGTCTTGCTGTCCGTTCTTTGTGTCCCTTGCCCCTTCATTCTCTCCTCCAGGTCGTCGACCCCCGTTGATAGTCCCGCGGGTCGGGACAATGACTTACATGCAGTAAATGCATGTACAGTTGGAGTTTTGAAAAGTGTACACTTGTGTAATTCACTACCCCAATAATATGTAGAACATTCTATCATCCTGTGAAGTTCCTGTGGTTCCTTTTGTTCTCACATTCCCTTTTCTGCCCCCTACTAGCCCCAGACAACCATAGATCTATCACTTTAGACAAATTTTGCCTGTTAGAGAATTTAGGGAAATTGTATAGTATTTACTATTTTGTTTCTGGATTTGGCTGAACATAATGCTTTCCATAGTCACCTGTGTTGCTACCATGTATCAGTACTCTACTCCTTTTTATTATGATGCATAGTATTTCATTGTGTGAATATACCATAATCCTATAATACATTAATTTATTGATAGATATTTGTATTATTTGCAGTTCTTGGCCATTATGAATTAATCTGCTGTGTACTAGTTCCTGAGTGCCAGTGTTATAATTTCTTTTGAGTAAATGATAACTGGTTAAGGACTTACTCTATCATAGTAAATGTTTATTAAACTTGATAAGCATCTGTTAAAGAGTTTTGCAAAATAGTTGTACCATTTCACACTCCCATCAGCAATGTAATGAGTTTCAGTTCCCCACCTGGCACATTTATCATTTCTTTTTTTTTTCTATTTTAGTTATTATTTTTGGTATCATTAATATATACTTACGTGAACAACATTGTGGTTGCTATACTGCCTTCCCCGTGGCTGCCCCCCCACATTATGTGTGGTAATCACAATGCCCCTTTTTCCCCTTATCCCTCCCTTCCCATCCATCCTCCCCAGTCCCTTTCCGTTTGGTAACTGTTAATCCTTTCTTGGTAACTTGTGATCTGAAGACTACCATTAGGCCAAATGGTTTCTCTTCCCTTGTATGAGTGAGAATTTGTAAATGTGAATATAAATGAGGGAAAAATCAGTCAATGTGACTATAAAGAGGGCTACCAGAATTCAGTAGAAATTGTAAATGCACAATAAAGGAAGAGTTCTCAGCTTCAATCTTTTTCTAGACAGTGTTCAATAAAATTAGTTTTTCACAAAGAAGCATTTCCAATGCAGACCTATTGTAATGATTTCATAAAAGTTCAGACAACATAACCAGACACACAGCAAAATAGACTTCAATCAGTAGTCCTTGTGCACTAGAGGCAAGTCTGCTAAATGTACAGCACACTCTTCATCCTTTTAAGGAATCTGAGCATGGGAAACTTCCAGTTCTTACCAACTTAGGGGGCCTTTTCAAAGGCAGTGCTACAAACCGGTAGGAGCCCTATCATGTTAGATGAGGAAAAACAGAATAGCGAATTTGTTTTTCTTTAATAATGATCTGTGTTTTGGTAAGCAGCTCAAAGATGGCACCCCAAGATGTGACTTTTCCCCTTAGAGGAATAAGTTTATCTAAAGAACAGAAACCTCCTTACATCACTAATAGAGATTCATACTTATATACTTAAACATATAATTTCCTGAATTGAATACACACTAGACACTTTACATTGGGAGAATGGGACAAAAATATGCAGGACCATATAAAATTCCTAGGAAAGGGCTGCTGTGTTGGGCCAAATCTGTGCTTATATAGTAGTGGCTCAGAAGGGGCAGAAGGTGCATGAAGAACTATTAGCAAGCAAGAAGAGGCAGCTAGAGAGAGAAAACCCCTTGCCAATACCATATCCCTCTCTCCCAGTGGCCATTGCCTGTTGATTTTAGTTTAGGAGAACCTTAGATGCCGTAGCAGTAATTCCTTTCTTGGCTATTTTGGTCCTTAGCAAAATTAATACTTATTAGTATTAATGGAGCACAGAAAGTACAAGGATCAACGGCATCACTAAGAAAAATGTGTAGATAGCATACATGAAGATTATGTGATTGGTTATCATCTTTGCAGAGGAATCACCACCAGTGTTTTTCAATTTCCATGGTTCATTTCTCTCTGCATCACTTATTTTTTACTCTATCACGACACAGACCCATGGAAACAATAACTGGCTCCATCCCCAGTACTTTTTTCTGCATTGCATCTTATGGATCCACATTTTACCCAGCTTTCTTTCCACCCACACAAGTGTGAAGAGGGTATTAAAAAAGAAAAGATAGCATCTAATGACCATCTTTTCATAAATATCAACCCAGAGTACTCGCTCTTAAGAAACACATGCATTCTTGCCTTAACTGAGGACAGAAATAACCAAGTAACAGAACCTTAAGTGCCCTGATGGAAATGTACAGTATGAGATACATCCCCTATCTATACACACATATAGGCAATCGTGTATATACAATATATACATACAAATAATAATAGCTATACCAAAAATATGCATACTTAACAGGTTTTTAAAAAGCCAGTAGATCATGGTATAATACAATTTATTTCCACTAGTGAATGGCACAAATGGAGAAATGCAAAAGAGGTGTTTCAAGTACAATAAAGTCATATTTCACAGGTGAAAATGAAAATAAAGAGTATTATTTCGGTGTCCAACACAATGTACTCTATGAAAGTTTTAAATGCCAGACATTTAGTACTTAAAGCAGAAAGTTACTAAAGTCTGCCTTATGGTCTGAAAAAGACACTCATAACAGAGTTTTTGGTTTTTGAAAAGGGGATGAGGAAACAGGCGGGAGTGGGAAGGAGTGTCAAGGACAGTTTCTTAGTGTGCTGAGTGGTGTTTACCTGATGTCCAGGCAGCTGAACACAATGATGATTATGCTAAAAAGTTCAATTTACTGGTAAATCCTTGGCTCAGAGTACTAAGCATATTATACCTGTGGGTGTGGCTTTAAATGCAGGGCTATTCATCTCCAGGTATAGAAATTACTAAAAAGAATGGCAGTTCTGAATAAAAATAATATAAATGCATTTTCCAGCTAACCTTACGTACCAATGAAAATACCTGTAGATACTGTAATTTGGGGATACAGCTGATTTTAATAAAGGGAGAGAAAATATGTATGAAAGGAAGGGAACCCAATTAAGGAATATCTCAAGGTATGAGGTTTTACATTTTCAAAATGTTCACTTAAAAAAAGGGAGAGATAGTGAACACAGAAAACTTTTTACTGCCAAGTTCTGGATACCAGATGTAGCATTTAAAACTTCTGATATGCTGGACAAATTTCCCATATTCTTTATTTTCTTAAACACATATATATTAAGTGAACACCAACACCGGGGAGGAGGTAGTATTAGTTTAAACTAAGGCTGACATTTGTACGCTGATGGAGAAAGTGCCTGCTTCTTTCTTTAGGATCTTTCAAATTCCTTAAAATTTTCCTGCTTTTACTCTTCGATGATTCCTACCATGATTGAGATTCCTCAGAAGTTAATCTTACAAACACACACAAACCAACCTGAATGATTAACCTGAATTAATTTGAATCTTTTTGCAAACTATATATATTTTAATTCAAATTAACTTAATGGAATAATCCAGGTATAGTGATGTAAAACTGGTTGCCACACAATTCAATCAGATTTGTGTGGCAAAAACAACGCCCTACTGGACAGACATTTGGAGTCAGTGTTCAATCATGATTTCCCAAGTACATATATATAGTCTGCATGAACTCAGTAATTCAGTTTGACTAATTTAAGTCCATTTCGATTTTAGAGTTTTATATGCAAAACTGATCTGCTTCAGTAGTGTAAAGGAGACAGATCTCATAAGAATTTTTTAAAAGGTATCAAATTCCATTATATTTTTGGAAATTTTATAAATTCTAAAGCTTGGTCCCATCATTTTCCTCTAAACATGTAGATATCTCAATTTGTCTGAGATACTGTACAATATTTGAATGCAGAAGAGATATTGAAATAATTAAAAGTCCCTTTCAGTAGAATCAAGTACATGTTATGTCCACCTAAAAACTGGTGATTTCAAATGGCCAAGAGGACGACGGACCAGAGCACTACATGTAACACACCCTATGATTGTGTGTGAATTCTACTGTGATCTTGTTTTTAAAAATATTTACACTAAAATATTAATTTTTCTCCCAGTTCCCTTTAAAGGAATGCTAGAAACTCCTACAGGGGTGGATTCAGGCAGACTGGACTGACATACCTGGAGAAGACAAATTGGTTGAGAAAACCAAGATTTCAGTGGTGATTAGTCTGGTCTAGGTGGAGAGCATCACTGAGAGGGCCTTGGAGAATCCGACCTTGGGGCTCTCTGGGAACAGCAGGAACCTGTCAGCAGCAGGGCTCCTGGTGCTTCAAGACAACTGGGGAGAGGGCAGGACAGTAACCTAAAGGAACTTTGAGCGCTCACTGGGAAGGACATTTTCTCCCTTCAAGTCATATTCATGGCTCCCCACCCGCCTGCAGCTCAGTCTCCACACTGGCGGTGGGACCCCAAGTCACACCTGTCAGCATCGGGTGGATTTTTCATTGCAAAACAAAGCAAAATAAAACAAAACACACCCCTCTCTGGAAAAGAGAAGTTAGCTTTCGTCAAGAGATTTCCTGACCACCATAGCTCACTTTAGTTTTTGTTGTGTTTTTTTTTTAATTTGCCAAACTTGCTGGTTCCTTTTCAATAGTACTTTAGCACCGAGGCTTTCGACTTCTGGAAGTGGTGTTTTCTGTCGTGTGATGTTAACATGATGCCAAGCAATCACTAAGTCTCAAGGAACTATAAGTTTGTAAAGTATTGCAGCAACAAAAACAGCAATTAAAAAAAAAAAAAAGACGACCTGCACTTGCAGCAAAACCTACAGTCATGCTGAGGGTTAGTCAGCAGCTGGTAAAGTCACAGGCTCAGTGACTCCTGGCTCACTATGGCAACTAAGCACTTAAATAACAGGCTATTCTACTTGTAAACAGGAAACCCCATAAACCAAAAAGGGGTCATCGAATTATGTCTAAGTAGTGTGATGAGAATTCCAGGAGATGGCGGTCTGTAAATATGGCATCATTCAAATACCTCTGGCCTTTGATTTGTATTGGCTATATGTCTTTGTTTTTGTATAAACAAAGTAAAAGTACTGCTTGGAATCTTGGAAGTTAACAGAGCTTAGCTCAGCTAGGATGACATATCACAGCATAAGCAACAAAACGTCAGGATATATATAGGCTTCATCTCCTCACTCTGCTATTGAACATACCCATCATATGAGCTTTCAGGGGCCCCTCTCACCCTTTTTGTCTTCCCCTTTGGAGGCTCACAGGTTTGGTGATGCAATTTCCACAAAACTTGTGATCTCCTGAAGCACCTCCATCCCACCATGCCACAAAGAAGGCACAGTTGAATGGACCAAAAAAAAAAAAATCACTGACAAGCTTGCAGCATTCAGAAAAAGAATTAGGTTGTCTTCTACTCTCTGATAGAGTCAATGCAACCCTTTAGTGTTCATGGATTTCCACTTTTTTCCTACTCCAAATGAGGCCAATTTAATCAACAAAAGTCAGACAGAATACATTTATTTAATAAACAAAATACATAGGTGAGGGGATACAGGTGTGTTTCCATAATAACTTGTTTTAGCATATGCTGCCTGCTGTGAGCGGCTCATAAGAACCTGGGGTATACAGAGAAAGGCTTTAGATCTTTTCACAAATTTCTTAGGATAGAATTGTCCAAAAGTGACGACTCAAGCCACGTTGCTGAATTGTTTTTGCAGTTTTCAGAAAATACCCCCACCTAACCAGTTTCTTTTTACCATGTGCACTGTATGTGTGCGTATTTGATAAACACACATACACACCAATTCCCCTTTACATAAAATTTACCCAGAAGTTAAAAACAAAACAAAACACAAAACCTGACAGCTAAATACTATGACATCCCAATTAGTAAACACAAAACAGAACGCTTGACAAAAATGAATAAAATATACCACATGCACTCAGCTTCCACACGGTAGCACGCAAGCGAGGAGGCCGCTTGTGATGACGTCTATGGGGAGTTTCCTTTGGTGGACTGTCCCAGTGGAATGGCCATTCTCAATTATTTTGATTTGCTTGTTGATCCATTGATTATTTAGGAGCATGTTGTTAAGCCTCCATGTGCTTGTGAGCCCTTTTGCTTTCTATGTGCAATTTCTAGTTTTATGCCTTTGTGGTCTGAGAAGTTGGTTGGTAGAATTTCAGTCTTTTTGAATTTACTGAGGCTCTTTTTGTGGCCTAGTATGTGGTCTATTTTGGAGAATGTTCCATGTGCACTTGAGAAGAATGTGTATCCTGTTGCTTTTGGGTGTAGAGTTCTATAGATGTCTATTAGGTCCATCTGTTCCAGTGTGTTGTTCAGTGCCTCTGTGTCCTTACTTGTTTTCTGTCTGGTGGATCTGTCCTTTGGAGTGAGTGGTGTGTTGAAGTCTCCTAAAATGAATGCATTGCATTCTATTTCCTCCTTTAATTGTTAGTATTTGTTTCACATATGTTGGTGCTCCTGTATTGGGTGTGTATATATTTATAATGGTTATATCCTCTGGTTGGATTGACACCTTTATCATTATGTAATGTCCTTGTGACTTTCTTTGTTTTGAAGTCTATTTAGTCTGACACTAGTACTGCAACACCTGCTTTTTGCTCCTTGTTTGCATGAAATATCTTTCTCCATCCCTTGACTTTTAGTCTGTGCATGTCTTTGGGTTTGAGGTGAGTCTCTTGTAAGCAGCATATAGATGGGTCTTGCTTTTTTATCCATTCTATTACTCTGTGTCTTTTGATTGGTGCATTCAGTCCATTTACATTTAGGGTGATTATTGAAAGATATGCACTTATTGAGATTGCAGGCTTTAGGTTTTGGTTACCAAAGGTTCAAGGTTAGCTTCTTTACTACATTACTGTCTAACTTCACTCACTTATAAGCTATTATAAACACAGTCTGATGATTCTTTATTTCTCTCCCTTCTTTTCTTATTCCTCCTCCTCCATTCTTTGAATGTTAGGTGTTTTTTTTCGTGTGTGTGTGTGTGTGTGTGTGTGTGTGTGTGTGTGTGTGTGTGCTCTTTTGTGTTTCCTTTGACTGCTTTTTTGGGTAGTTGATTTAATTTTTTGCCTTTAGTTAGTATTTGGTCCGCTTTCTTTGCTGTGATTTTATTTTCTCTGGTGACATCTGTTTAGTGTTAGGAGTCCTTCCATCTAGCACAGTCCCTCTAAAATACCCTGTAGAGGTGGTTTGTGGGAGGCAAATTCCCTCAACTTTTGCTTGTCTGGGAATTGTTTAATCCCTCCTTCAAATTTAAATGATAATCGTGTTGGATACAGTATCCTTGGTTCAAGGCCCTTCTGTTTCATTGCATTAAATATATCATGCCATTCTCTTCTGGCCTGTAAGGTTTCTGTTGAGAAGTCTGATGATAACCTGATGGGTTTTCCTTTGTAGATGACCTTTTTTCTCTCTCTGGCTGCCTTTAATATTCTGTCCTTGTCTTTGATCTTTGCCATTTTAATTATTATGTGTCTTGGTGTTGTCCTCCTTGGGTCCCTTGTGTTGCGAATTCTGTGTGCTTCAGTGGTCTGAGAGGCTATTTCCTCCCCCAGTTTGGGGAAGTTTTCAGCAATTATTTCCTCAAAGTCACTTTCTATCCCTTTTTTTACTCTCTTCTTCTGGTACCCCTATAATGTGTATATTGTTCTGTTTTGATTGGTCACACAGTTCTCTCAATATTGTTTCATTCCTGGAGATCCTAGCTTCTCTGCATTCCTGTTCATTGATTTCTATTCCATTAATGGCCTCTTGCATCTCATCCATTCAGCTTTTAAGTCCTTCCAGAGATTCTTTTATTTCTGTATTCTCCCTCCTTAGCTCTTGCATATTTCTCTGCAAGTCCATCAGCATGGTTATGACCTTTATTTTGAATTCTTTTTCAGGAAGATTGGTTAAATCTATCTCCTCAGATTCCCTCTCGGGGGAGGATGTCTGGGTTAGTCTGGTCTGTATCAAATTCTTCTGCCTTTTCATGGTGATAGAGGTAGTCGTAGGCAGTTGGCATGTGTGTCAGCTGGGAGATCAAAGTCCCTTTCCACTTGCTCCTGGCCTTCCTTTCCTGGGAGAACGGTGACCCCCAGCGGCTTTTACTGGGCAGCTGTGTGCAGACGGGTCTCTGATTCTTGCCCCGCTACTGTGGAGTAAGCTCCGCATGGTTGTTGTGGGCGTGGCCACTTTTAGGCTGCTGCTCTGCGCTGGTGGGGCCGCACCAGAGGGGAAATGGGTGGGAGGCTGTTTATCACTGTGAGGGGCCTCCGAGCTGCGTTGTCGTCCAGGGCGTCGGGGCGCCTGGACTTCCCCGGGATTCCCAGCTGCTCGGCTGAGTGTGCTGGGACGCCTCCATCCAGCTGTGAGGCCCCTGTCCCTTTAAGACCTTCAAAAAGCACTTGCTTTTCTTTTGTTCCAGGTGCGCTGGCTGTGGGGACCCGCTCGCAGGTTTTACTGTTCAGTTTCCCTAGTATCCAGCACACCACGCACTGTGGGTCCGTGCTCTGGTGCGGATGGCTAGGGCTGGGTATTTAGCAGTCCTGGGCTCCCTCTCCCTCCCCGCTCTGACTCTCCTCCTCCTGCCAGGAGCTGGGGTGGGGGGCACTCGGGTCCTGCCGGGCCACGGCTTGTATCTTACCCCCTTCGCGAGGCACTGGGTTCTCGCAGATGTAGATGTAGCCTGGCTGTTGTACTGTATCTTCTGGTCTCTGTTTTAGGAATGGTTGTATTTTCAAAAATATATATGTTTTTGGGAGGAAATTTCCGCTGTCCTACTCACGGCACCATCTTGGCTCCTCCTCGCCATTCTCAATTTTAAGTTACGTGTGAGACATGTGTGACCCATTGGATATTTGTCAAGTGACACTGGTGCTTCTGTTCATGCCGTGTTCCGTACATCCTCCGGCAGCTGTCCGCCTCAGAACCCGAAGGCTATTGCGAACTCCCATAGTGCTACCTCGGGGTACCCCATGCATTGGCTCAGAAGGGTGACCTGCATGGCCGGGGACCCACCTTGCACTGGATGGCCCCAGGCTTGTGGTAGGCCACCTATGGGATGCCCCCTGTGAGGAGCTCTGGGGGAGCTGTGGCTGAATGCTTCAGGGGCAAGGTTAGAATGGATGTTTCTAAAACCTAGTCCCTCGCTTTCAAAGTCGACAGCTTTCATCTCTTTTGCTCGACGCTCCAGCAGGCTTCGTATCCTTTCAGTGCACTCATTCTGTGATGTCAGTTTCTCTTCTTCAATCTGTTGTGGGTTGGTGGGGGGAAGGAAAAAGAAAGCTCATTTATTTAAAAAAATTTATAAACTACAGAAACAATAATTATTCTGGTTTAAAGTGAATCATAAAAATGTCCACTCTGGCTATTTTAAAGTATGTACATTTAAAAATCAAAGAGATGTACTGTAGGAATCATATATAACTTATATTGCTAAAATGTGTAAAATCAAGTTCTTAAAAGCAAAGGTAATAATCTCTATTGAAACAATAAATCAGGGCAATTATCATCAATGGCTACCAAATCCATTAGGTAAAAAGACTGAAAAAGAAAATGTGTAAGGAGAATCTAGCCTCATTAGATACACCATAAGGTCACTCTATATAATAAATATGGTATTGGTGTAGGAACCAGTAATTAGTAACATAGAAACAGAATGAAGTTTGTAAGTTTTTAATGCAGGACAAAAGCACTAATTAATTTAATGGGAAAAACAACACAGGCACAAGTGGAAGAAAATAAAAATGGAACCTCATCTGATACCATATTCCAGGAAGATCAGAGCATTGAGTGAAAAACAAACAAAAACTATAAAATTTCCATTAGAAAGTTAGGAGATGCTATGTACTTAGAAATCAGTGGTTGGGTAGCCGTCATAATCAGTTTTGGACAACTCAAAGGTTTACAAATATATATAGCTGACTATAAATAGATTTTAGTGTGAAAAATACACAATAAAGTCAATGACAATGGGAAAAAGTTGATGGAGAAATTGTTAATGAATGAGAATATCTGAGCCCACTCATCAAATATGACTTCAAAGTGGGACAACTAGACATTATATATCTTTTGATGTGATGCAAAAGGAAGTGTAACACAGTAACCCTTATGAAAATTCCTCACAAAAATTTTTAAAAGGAAAAAAAAATTTAAAGTAAATATAATCATGCCCCTAGATCTAATTACCAGTTTACAGGAAATGTAAAGTAAAGAGGAATGCATTAAATGACACCATGAGGATGGAATCAGCCAAATTCAAATGTGAGAATTCCTACAAAGCAAATGACCCAGTCCACAATAATAAAAAAAAGGGCACGGGAGACTAAAAGGCTTAAAAGACAATCAAATGCACTGTCTACACCATGTTTGGGCCCCAATCTAAATAAACCAAGAAGACCTTTTTTTAGATACAAAGGGAAATCTAAGTATGGACTGAGTATTAGGTAATCTTAAACATTTATTATAATTTTGTTAGTTAACACAATGGAATTATGACTATGTTGAAGTAAAAGAGTCCTTATTTCCTTATCTGTGTTGGGAGTGAAATGATTCTGTGCTGGGATTTGCTTTAAAATATTTCAGATACTCTGCCCCCTATTCTGCTCCCCTAAAAAGCTGCATGTGGAGTCGGGAAACAGATGAAATATAAACAAGATACTGATAACTGTTGAAGTTGGGTAATGAGTATTTGGGGACTTAATTGTACTAGTTCTTCATAATTTCACTAATACTTTTTCTGTATGTTTGAAAATTTCCATGATACAAAGTTTTTAAAAACTAGGAAATAAAGAGTATTTGTAAAGAAGTATTAAATTAGGTTTCAAGATACTTGAGGACTTAAGCCAATAGTCATTGTTCTCTACACAGAAATCTAGCTCAACAAATGTGCTTAATTTTTATGTATATATTTTTTACTAAGTTATCATTGATATACAATCTTATGAAGGTTTCACATGAGCAACATTGTGGTTACAACATTCACCCATATTATCTAGTCTTCTCTTATGTGTTGTTTTTTAAAGTGCCCTTTTAAAAACACACGATTTAGCATGGAAACACATGCAAATAAAAAACTGCCACATAATATGATAAGATGTAATAACAGATTTATAAGGTAAAGCAGAAATACAAAGGGATGGAGTACTTCACTGTACAGGGGAAGAGGAGTAGGGCAAAGAAGTCTTCTCAGAGAAGGTGACAGAAACTGGATTCGGAAGGAAAAGCACAAGTTTACCAGAAGACAAGGGAAGGGGAAGATATATTCAGCAGAGGGAACATGGGCAAAGACATGCAAAATGATAAAATGTGTGTGGGCAATTACATATCGGCCAGAATGGACTTTGGTAGGGTGAGTTTGAAAATTATTAAACTCTAAGTACTAAAGTGTTACAAAGGTTTAGAGAGGGCACTTCCTAATGAAGGTTAAAAGAGAACCTAGATTAGACACAATGCTTCTTCTAAGGGAAAGATATCAAATTGTTAACTGGTGATTTCTGAGTGGTGAGATTAAAGACATTTTAATTTCTATTTGTTTCTCTATAATTGACAGGTTTAAAAAAATATGCATTTGTAAAGTAACTTTTCCACTTTTAATATCTACATATAAACTACCCAATTCTTATAGAATTAAATTTATATATCTGTAAGGATTCAAATAACTTCAAATTTTTCTTTTAAATCTTTTCTATTTTAAAATTTCAAAAATCCATTTATTAAGAACATTTCATTCAAAGGACCTAATAAAGGATAGGCTTGTACTGAGTATTTAACTAATTTGAATGCCCTGTATATTATTTGAAGGAAACTCCTGATAAAAATATTAAACACATTAATGCTTATCCACTTTCATCTAGTAAGCATAGCTTCAATTTTCGTTGCTGAATTAGTTTTGTCATTTAAGAAACTCAGAATATTTTTCAATGAAAATTAAAACTAAGATTTGTGATAGGTTATATTAACCCCCATTTCTTTGAAAATATCTTATTTATTGCTGTAAATAAGAAAGGTGGTTTCACTGGATATAAAACTTCTGAGACTTCTCTCCTAACCTATCTTCTCTGAAATCAAATGTGTGAATATTTTCAGTTCGGAAGGTCCTGTAAGATATTCCAATTGTCAATTCTTATTTAAAAACTACCAACCATCTTGTTGATATTAAGTGAAATATTCAGGGAAAATTAAAGGAAATAAGACAGAGAAAAGCCCATTTGTACTTTGGAAATATTGCCACTTTTTATGCATGTATGGAATGCACATAGAATTTAACATTTATAGTTATGTTGTCATTTTGCTGAAACTTTAACGTAAATGAAGCACAAGGAAATTTGCAGTAAGACCTCATGTGAGCCTCAACTGAGGCATCCTCTGTTGGTGTCTCGACCTGGAGGAAAATTCTTGGTTCATTTGGAGGCTGAAAGCAATCTTCAAACAGAATTATTATTCTTCCAGAAAGAACTAACATTCTCTCTGGTTCCACCTCTATTTTCAGATGACTGTTTCTTATCTGTACAACCAGTAGGCACAAAGTACAGAAAATACGGATGTTATGATGTTTTCAAATCATACCATGGGTATATCACTGCCTTGGTAGTTGCCAACTGACTGACCCCAAACTGCTTTATAGTCATGCACTTCACTTGAAATATAAACATGAGCCCTAAAAATCAAGTAGCAACTCAAAGCACTGTAGATTTATTCCACAGTTTCTTTTATTATTTTTAATACTAAATAATCTTATGCATGTCTATTATCAAATACAAACCACCTCAACCAATCTACCATGTTAATATAGCCATTATAAGTATTAGTACAACTCACTTTAAGTGCGATTTGTCTTTATTTTATTCAACACCTCATAAGCATTTTTCCACATTAATACTATCTTTATAGCCATTATTTAAATGGTTGAGTAAGATTTTATTAAGTGGCTTGGTCATAAGCACTTAATTATTTTGGATGGTTAGGTGTTTTAAACCATTATAAACCATGCCATAGTTAACATATTGACGCGTATTGCTTTTCCTGTATTCAGGATTTCTTTTCTCTAAATTCTCTAAATTCTTTGCTTAACATTTTCAAAGATCAGTTTATACTTCCAAATTGCTGTCCAAAACGCATTAACAATGGATGAGAGTGCCACTGCACTTCCGGCAATGGTATCAGCCCCATGCCAACATTTTACCTGATTTTGTAGAACATAAAGGCCTTAGTTCATATATTGAAATAAGACTACACCTAAGATACTAATTAGCTCTCTTTAACTCGGAGCCACTAGGTGGAGCTAAAAATACAAATAAAACAGTACCAATATTTCTCTCATAACACTGTTACTGAAATACTATAGGTTTCTCTTTTAGTGATAATTTTGAAGCCTAAGAGATGGAACTTTAAATTAAATTTTAGATATGCAAGTTGAAATCAGGCAGATTTAAGAATTCTGTACATGGGACAACTACAATTTTCTAAAAATTTATATGTGTTTCTGCCTTCCCATTTTAAATGAGAAACACAGTTGAGATAGTTTTTAGAGGCAAGGAACTCTTAAAGGAGCCAGTCATAAAGACAGCTGTGCCAGAGAAATAGCAACACCTTATTTAGGTGGAGTTTTTAAGAACATATTTTTTTTAATAGAAATGAGGTATTCTATTTTTATCACAAGAACTGTAGAAAGTAGAGGAAAATCTATGGGCCAATTAGTGGTCCAGAAGCAATGACAATTTTTAATAGACAAAACCATTAGGCACGTGTTAACTCACAGGGGACCTAAGACCGTGCCAGCTGCTGGGAACTTATGGCCCAGGAATTCTGGAACATAGCGTTCCACCCTGGATACAACTGATATCCTGCTGCTACTCAGGACAAATGCCTTTCCTCTCCTTCTTTCTCAAAAGCTTCTACCCATTGTTCTTTCTCCAACACACACACACACACACAGCCTCAGTACCTTAAAGGACACAAGTGAATTCAGGGATTCTGGTTCTAATATACATGACAAAGAATAAGTAAAATAAATAAAGCTACAGCTAGAAATAATATTTTCAGCCTGACTCTTCAACTGTGTAAAACTGGTTTCACCTTCTCTTTTCTAGTAATGCATCAATCTGTACAGTTTCAGACCAGGGATGAATGAACAAAGTATATTCCTGATCCCTTTTCCTTGTCTCTCTCAAGCAATTACTAAAGTTTTTTCCTTCACTATCCAAGTTTCTCTCCAATTTCTGTAGGTACAACTAGGTACACAAAAGAAGTGAGGAAGACGGAGCCAGAGCTATCCTTTTACAATTCAACTGTCTTCACATAACTCCACATCATTCCTCTAGCAATTACTACTTAAGTATATTCCTTTAATATATCACACTCATTAATTTTAAGGTTCATTACTGAATCAGTAATTTTAAAGAAAAAGAAAACACTACCAAAACTAGAATTAAGGAAATATGGTATTGTGAAAACAATCTAATGCCACCTCTGTCATGATTTTGATGAAAGCAAATACTGGCACAATTACTTTTTTCTATTACGTATACCTGTTGTTTTAAGAGTGCCTTGCGGAGGGAGACCCTCTGTTCAAGCTCCCGAAGCTCCTGAGCGTCTTGTGCCTCAGCCTGCATTTTGATCTTGCTCTGAAGTTCAGTCAACAGCTCCAGTTCCTGCTGCAGCTGCGTTTTCAAAGCCTGGCACTCTGCCTCCTGTGCTTCATCCAAATGCGGCTGAAAGAGAGAAAGAAAACAGATATATCCTCCTGTGAGCTATCTTTTCATGACCTTTGGAAAGGAGGAGGTGTAAGTTAAGACAGACTACTCTTCTACAGGGCACAACTGTTCTCTTTTACATCTTGGAGTAAACATCTCTGGAAAAGGAAAACACAGCAACCAATGACGGCATTATAAGGATAAAGCTATCATAAGCTATTCGGATGATGTCTAAATAATCATTATTTTTTAAAGAAAAACAGAGAATCTGATTGATATAAGACTGTGAATCTCTTCTCTCCAATGGAAATAACTACAGAACAGGGACAAGCATGCCACAGCTTATGGGCCAAATCTGAACAGCTACCTGATTTTCTGTTTTTGTTTTTCAATAGTCCACTAATTAGGAATGGTTTTTTACATTCTGAAATGGTCACATTTTAAATGGCTATGTAAATACCCACATAATAACCTCAATTTTTCCTCCTAAAATATTTACTATCTGGCCTATTAAGAAAAAGTCTGTAAACTTACATAGCAACTATTTTGTACCCGCACTCAAATGTGACCATCTGGATTCCAGATAAAGTACTACTTTTTGAACACTGCTTAACAAAGTTGCTTCTCCAGTCTTGATACACTGTTGGTATATGTACTAAACCTCTGCAAGGCACCAACAGAGAGCCTATGTGGAGCCTCATGTCCAAATGTATCAAAGAGAATTACATATGCATCATGCACATTTCCAAGCAATGCTGAGAACAAGAAGAATATGGACCACCATCACTATTTCCCAAGGTGCAGCAGACTTTTCATTTCCAACTTAATATTTCAATTGTTGGGATTTTATTCGGGCGGTGGAAGGAAAGGGGCACTAAATTTGTTTTGCCTAAGCAAAGTAAACTTACAGCTCGAGTGGAGAGCATTTCATTAATGTTGTGGTCATACTGCTCAGTTAAGATGGCTAAGTTTTGGGTCTGCTTCTCCTTAGGGTTTACTCTTTAGCACCACGAGCAAAAACCTGAAAGTCAGCTAACTAATCTTTCAAAGGTCAAAGAAAAGTTATGAGGCAAGAGAAGGGACAACCCTTCTTGTGGTAATGATACCAGACATGAACTATATAAACACTTTTGAGATAAAATAATTTGAGTTCAGAAACAGAATAACTCTGGCTTTAAATCACAGGTTAATTATTCTATGAACTCAAGTTTCAACAAAACTTAGTAAGATGAGATATATTTTATAAGGTATACCCATCAAGCCTACAAGTAACAACACTCATTTGCTACACAAAGGCAGAACCTATAGTTGAAATTATTTACCTCAATATATATACTGCCAGATATTGAATGGTTGACTAAGTGTGCAAATGCATGTATGACCAAACACTCTTGTCAAGGAACTAGTTCACACTCTTTGCTCCCATACTGCAAAATCAAATATATATCCTTTTCTGCATTTTACACCAATTGAGGTACTAAGTCATAGTCATGTACCTTTATTCTGTGAAGGGTCAAGAAATGTCTAGCTAGAAAGACAAACTCTTGGTTTAGTTACGCTTAGCACTGCTCTTAAATACTGCCCTTGGTTAATAAAATTCCTCCAAGTTAGGCAGAAATGGAACAATGAAATTTAGAATTCTCTTCTGACTTTGTGTAACAGCCTCCATTCTTTAAAAAACTTTTAAATATTCAAATATATTGCCAAGAAAACTAGAGGCACTCCATATCACTAGCTAATGACAAAAAGGAATACCCTGAAATTTTTTCTCAACAAGATTAATACTTATACCAAGAACAAACTATATTCCTCAATGTTTCACTCAAGTGAAAGCAGGATAAACATGTTCCAGTTGTTTCTTAATCACTTAATACTGACAAAATGTCACCTAATGGCAGACAAACAATAGGTGTTTACCCAAGTCATTCCTCAGAAATGGTGCCCCAATGTCTACAAATACTGTCAGGTTACCTAAGTGTGCAAACTGAAGTCCTCCTATCCCCCTTAAAGTCTTGGAGAAAGTTGGAATAGTTGCAACTATTGAAGTTGAAGTACTACTTAGCAAGTACAAATTTACCTAAAAAGGTTGCAACTATTACTTACATAAATGAAATGACATGATGTTAAAATAGAGTCTGTTTTCTCCAAGAAGGGACTAGGATACCAAAGGGAAGGGGTTGGGGAGCGTGGGTGGGGAGGGAGGGAGAAGGGGATTAAGGGCACTATTATTAGCACTCACAATATAGTGGGGTCATGGGGAACGCAGCACAGCACGGAGAAGACAGTAATGACTCTATAGTGTCTTACTACGCTGATGGACAGTGACTGCAGTGGGTTGGGGGGGACTGGATAGTATGAATGAATGTTGAAAACACAATGTTGCTCATGTGAAACCTTCTTAAGATTGTTTATCAATGATACCTTAATTTAAAAAAAGAATCTGTTTTGTTCAAGTTGTGCAAGTATATAGATATATACAACTAAGAGGAACATGGTGATTTTCTTTCCCACTGAAGTAACAGAACAATTTCTTTTACAGAAAATCTTGAGCTTATGTATCATGAGAAGGATGCTTTCTATCTGAAGTCTGACTACGACTGTGAGACATCATTTTTCCCCTTGATTTTTTAACAGTATCTGTGAAAATCAGACTAGTGTCTACAAGCTTTCAAACTGAGAAGGCTGCCACAACAGGGAACAAAAAGGAAGGGTTAAACAGCAAACAACTAACCTCTTCCAAGCCCCAGAGAAATGAAGTCGTATCAGATTTATGGTCTGACCAAAGACACTAAACAAGCTTTCAGTTTGGTTTACTTCTGGGTGCTGCTCACTTTAAAACTGTAATTCATTTTATACACATGCTTTAAATATCTTTTGGTGGGAAACCCTACTATGTAACCACTACAAAGACAAAATAAATCTGGAAAATCATTATGAATTCTGATTGTGATAAGCATTAACTAATGACGGTTATGAGGGTAGTCAACGTACGAGCCACTCTGTAAACGATGTTCATTAGCTGTTTTGAAGATACAGCAAAGTATAAAATTTTACTTAGATTCACAAGGAGAGGGTGAATCTTAGCTTTGCTTCTGTGTTTTGTTCAGGACAACTTGTATGAATGGAGTTGAACAGGAATCAGAGATACCACTAGGTGTGGTTTAGCTTCTGGTTTGGACACAGATTACTTGTGAGTGAATTTCACTTCACTTCAGGAGAGTTATTCAGGTAAGTGTTGTTACCTGATAGTTTTATAGTTAAATGGTCAAAGAGTTTGAAAAAGGGTATAAAGAAGATAGTGTGGAACCGGGGCCTTATTGGATGTAAATACAAGTTTACAACGTGCAGACGTGTACAGATTAACTGAGGTACTACTGTGGGTGACAACATATATAGCGGGTCATTTTGGGTTTTTGTTTATTAAGATTCATGTGATTATACTTCACATATTCATTACAAGTGATAAAATTTGAAAATTCCTTGGAATTGTTAACTATGGTTGATTTTGGTAGAGGGGGCTGGACCAGGTGGCCTAAAGAACAAGGAGAGGGAAACCTTTAACTTTATAATAAATACACTTTGGCATCTTTTGAATTTTGTATCATATAAATAAATTTCTCTATCAAAGCAAATACAAAATTTAAAGTCCTTTGATATTATATATCACCAACACTTGTCTTTCCTTATTTGTCTACAAGAGAGCATATAATACCTTGCTTCACTCTGATGTACTAATTAAAAAAATACACTCCAACTACACATGCCCTGGTCTTACCTATGTTACCAAACACAGAAAGAATGGGAGTAACAGTGTGATAATTCCACTATTCCTCTAAAGATGAGTACTGACAATGAAGGGAGAGGGGGTAAAAAGGCATTTTTCATTCACTGGTTTCTGTACTAATTAAGAACTTACTGCCTCTTTTGGATACAAATCACATTCAGAGGAAATAAGATTCCAAAACTATAAAACTTGGAACAACAGAGAGAAGCCAGCAGGTTAGTATGTTGATATGTAGATTATAGTACCAACACTGGACATTTGGGTGCACTTAAAATGAGAATTTTGACTCTTATTTACGACACTTTCCACAGTTAAAAAGTTCTGGCCAGTTTTTGGTACTCTGCTGAGAAATACACAAGCAGAAGTCTGTAGCCATAGACCCTATACACCAACACTAACCCAACATGCTGAAAATGAAAAGAAAAAAAGCTTATTCAATTTCTTGATGACAGACATCTGGCTTAGTCTTTTACTGTTTACATGATGCCTTTTATCTGTCCTCTTGTGTCAAGAGGCTTAGGCTAAAGGTACCTTCAGACTCTTCGGCTGCTGTCGAACCTGCATGACATGCTTCTGCCTTAGTTCTCGCTCTCTCCGTTTATTACGCCCCAGCTGGTCAGTGAGCTCGGTTTGATGCTGCAGACTCATCAACTCACAGCGCATCTTCTGCACTGTGTTGAGGTGGCGGAACTCCAGTTCTTGCGTGGATTCATGCTGTTGCAGAAGCATTGCATGCTCTAAGTCCTTTTGAGCCTTTCTTTTATTTAATTCCTAATCCATAAAAAAAGACAAAGGTGTAATTTGCTGATGTACAATGCCAGGAGAAAAAAAAATCCTAAGAAACAGAATAACCAGGATAACCAGGATAATGGCTGCACAGTGAATATTAGACTTTTATTACTGGAACTGCAGAAAATGGGCAATTAGTAGTACAATTGCCTTATCTGTTCATTTACTATTTATACTACTTTTAGCAATAAGCTTAAGACATATCAAATCTGTCCCAAGAGACTTAATGTCCTTTCTACTCTCTTTCCATCATTTATGTTTCCTAATTCTGTATTGAACAGGATTTCTAAGTCATCCTTTGAATTTCTTCAGAGTATACTTTCAATTCTATTACATGCAGTATACCCAGTATAGTGCAGTGGTTAAGAACACAAGACTCCAGGGCTAGGCTGCCTGCTTTCTAAATCCTGGCTCTGCTACTGACAAGCAGTGAGTCCTTGGGTTAATTACTTAAACTCTCTGTGCTTCCATTTCATTACTTCTCAAATGGAGACCATAACATAGCTGTTTCATAAAATTAACCTGAGGGTGAAATGAGTTCATAAGTGGAAAGCTGTCAGAATACCTACCTCCTGATCAATAAATGTTACTACAATTTTTTTCAGTTTAAAAGATCAAATGTACAACACACACACACATACACTCACACACACTCTCTCTCTTTTTCTATGTAGAAGGAAGTCAGACGTGCCCCCTTTGCCTCTGCTGCCCCTTCTCCAGGGGCCAACATTTGGTGCATATGTTTCCCAACCTTCCCCACACTTATCGTGACACAACTATTACACAAAAACATACAATTTTAAAATTGAATAACAATATATATTATAGGCATGTAATATGCTTTCTTTACCCAAAAATATAATGGACAAATACAGATTTAAAAAAATTTTTTATAGGAAGCTTGTGCTTTCTGATGCCATAGTTTTTCTATTTTTTTTTTCAATAAACATCTACACATGATACACCATGTAATTATGTTACTATTTCTTTAGGATAGAATTCTAGAAGCGGATTCGATGGGTAGAAGATACATGCAAATTAAATTGTTAAAGCTGATGAATTATGCTCCAAAATGGCAGTGTCAACTTATATTCTTACCAACATTGACCACTTTCCCATGCCACTACTAGGACTAACCAATTTTTTAGACCGATCTTATCTAATTGATGCAATTGTTTTCATTTGAATTTCTTTAATTATTAGTGAATTTGAATAATTATGTTATACTTGAAGTTTATTTTAAGCCACTCTTGGAAATAAATTGATCTATGCTCATAGGTATACCTGATAATGAGAACCGTTGTTTTCATTGGCTAAGTTTCTACATATTCCCAATGAATAATTTCATGATTATAAAACTATGTTAAATGGTAGTATATACCTTCATGGCACCCATTTCGGATGAAAAGGCATAAATTATCCTATTAATTTTCTCATATTTAAAAATTAACAGTTCTTCCATTCATGGAATTAATATTTATTATATATTTACTTATTACATATTTATTGAATACCTATTATGGGCCAGCCACTAGCTACAAGGCCTGGATATATCTAGCCACTGGATATAAAAGCCCTGAACAGAACCTGGGACTTCATCTAATTTCCATTCTACTTGGGGAGAGAGAGATCCCCATAAAAAGTGTGTGCACATACATGTGTGTGTGTGTGTGTGTGTGTGGTGTGTGTGAGAGAGAGAGAGAGAGAGGGAGGACTGCAAGAATATTTAAAGAAGGGAAGAGGATTTGGAGATCAGAATTGAGGAGATATGAAGTGAGGGAGAAGGTGAACTGTGTGGGTTGGGTTTCCAGGGAAGAAGGACTTTCCAAGGGCAAAGGCAAGCAGAGGCGCTCTAAGGCCCTGAGGGTGGGATGTGACTGACATATTTTCAGGAAGATTCTGATTTCACACCATTTACACATACCTCCCTGACAAGGTCCTGCTCCAAGTTGTGGCACCCAAGTAACAGCTTTCTTTCGAAGAGACGGCATTGCAGGTCTAGGTACCGTCTCTGATGCTGAAGAAGATTGGTCTTTTCCTCTTCTTGGAAATGCTGTATGTTCTCTTTCTGCTTTGAAAGCCATTCCTCTCTTTCTTTTCTTGGGGTGCTCTTGTTTTCATTCAGCTCCTGGCAAGATAAAGAACAACTGAGTTCAGAATACATAAAAATTAACTACATGAATATACTATTTGGTAGCTGGTAATCTTCAGTAAAAGTACTTAATTTGTGCCCTCTCTCATGGGCAGGCAGGTCAATTACCTTAAAGGAGGTAGGTAGTATTTTTCTGTTTCTGGAGTTATCCATGAAGTAGGACAAGAAAAGAGAAAACATACACTAGAAAACATGCATACTTTTTAGCTTTGCACAGCTATATTTAGGATGGCTCATAGCTTTGAAAGCACGCAATGATTGGTGAATGAAGTAAAACATCTTTCTTTAAAGTCCTTCCAAAAAGGGGAAGAAGACAGTGCTTTCAAGTAAAAATCACACTTGAATTAAAATTAAGGTTAAAATATAGATAGGTCTCACTTCTTGGTTTCAACAATAGAAATACTAAGTTTTTGGCAAAGTTAAGGATGGGTTCAGTATAAAAGACCAGAAATTAAATGGAAAATCAACAAAACCAAAGGAAAATAGAGACCTTTTAGAATAGATTTAATATTCAGCATTATAACCACTGAAGGCAAGACCAATGTTTTTCTACAGCATTTTAAATATCATCTCACAAACTACCTAAAAAAAAATGTATTTATACTGGACAAGATGAGAATATTGACAATACATTCAATGATGCAAACCCGAGGATGCTAATTAATACTAGTATATTGCAACCTAAAATGCATCAACCTTGCAGAGAATATAAATCAGCCATCTTTCCTAGGTCCAAGATGATTTTTTAGAGACTGTTAACCTATGGTTCTTCATCTGTTGTTCAAGAAAGAAACCAATTATTCATTACTTTGATTGATAAGATATTCAAACACATAAAAATCAATACACAAAGAATCATTTGACTATGTTTTTCAAAATCTTTTGCCAAGGAAATTCCCCACCCACCAAGACTTCCCCAGTTTACACCCTCTTTTACAGACTGATGGACTGAAATTTTTAGTCCATGTAATTATTAGCACATAGATAAACTAATCTTGATAAAATAATCATAATCTCTTTGGTATAGTGCTTTTTTTGTGTGTAGGAATTTGACCTATAATTAGACATATAAGTCTTATTAAGGACATTGGTGGCACAAAGCCTTGCTGTATATACCCTGCCGAGTGAGGTTCATTGATAAGATTTTTCCAACTTTAAAGAATATAACCTGCTATGTATTCCCATTACTATAATCTAAAAGCTAAACTCAATACTAGAACATGGGATTTGAAAAGATGGTAAATAGGATTCCCAACTGCAAATAAATATCCAACAAAATGCAGTTCTATTGTTGTTTCCTAGTGAAATCAGGTTTTAGTTTTATAAATGAATATGTTGTTTTAGATAATCCTTTAAGCATATAATTCATAGTCTAACTAATAAGTTCGTTTTCTGTTAGAAGGTAGTTGTGTGTCTGCGTATGTGTGTGTGTGTGTGTTCATTTAGAATGATTATCAGTATAGAGGAAGGGACATACTATAGTCTTTGTGGGTAGGAAATTTCCTTGGCAAAAGATTTTGAAAAACATAGCCAAGTGATTCTGTATATGCCTGTATTATCCCTGTCTTCTCATTGACATTCTTAAGTTGAGAACTACAAGTTTATGTGCTTTTTATATTTATGTGTTTGAGTATTTTATCCACAAAAGTAATAAAGAATTGGTTTCTTTCTTGAATAACAGATGAAGAACCATAAGGTCAATAGTCTCTGAAAAATCATCTTATACCTACAAAAGATGGCTGATTTATATTCTCTGCAATATAATAAATATGCTATAGTTGACACATACCATTTTCCTGTCCTGACCACTATCCTGAATAATAATCCCCTTTCAGAAATTGCCTTAGGACAACATGGCTTTCCTCACAGTTAGACTAGATCTGCGATAAAAATAAGTTCAAGAAAGCAGCACATAAAGGGCAAACACACATGAAATCCTGTAGCCATAACGACATAATTAGCATGCTTTCCTATTAAAGAAAATGGGATGAGAAGAAATGCCTCTTATCCTTCTTCTGTGTTAAAATCAGAATAAGAACAAATTATTGTAATCTGAGCCCAAAGTAAGAAGGTATGATTTACTTTTAAAGGAAGAGATGTACGGTTCTTTTTCACAGCTAAAATATTTTTATTTCTAGTGACTCAATTACTTAAGAAGTGCTTAGGAAAGCTACTAAATAACAGCTTTATAAAATAATTCACATTTTCAAGAGATCACTCTTTTTAGATCCCACTCAACTGAGGATCTCAGCCATTGAAAAGTAATAGGTTATAATCAATGTCCTCACTTAAACTGATATATTGTTAGTGGCCACAAACAAAAGAAAAATTTATCTTAATGGTTCTATGAGTAGATCAATATTGGATATAACCAGTAAGCAGGTAAGTGGCTTGAAAATTTTTATAAAGTAAACACCTCCTTAAGCTGTTCCTTTCGAAGTTTGTATTCTCTCTTCTGGGTCTTCAAAAGGCTATCCAGTTCTTTCTTCTGCTCAGCCTGGATACGCTGCTGAAATTTTTTCACCTCGTTGCACATCACTTTAGCCTATAGGAAAATTTTTAAATGGATCAAATTAGCTAAGTAGATAAGCTTCAAAGCAGCAGTTTAATACACATTAGCAAGGATATTTCCTCCCACCTAAGATTATAAAATCAGTATAATCATTACCAAAACAAGAATATCCAATAAATTATTAACAAGTATTACTCAGTACCCTTATGATTTGAATTTCAGAGAACCACTAAAATGGAACTCATCTTTAAAATGCTGATCTTTTACAGGGTCAGTGTTTTCACCTTTTTTCCCCCATTTAAGTGGAGTATGCTGCCCGACATCCCCCACTAATAAAACAAAGAAATGTAATTAAGTTATGACCTTTTATCTAGCTTGACTTGTGTATTAAACAATGTAATACCTTCATCTTCAAATTAAACCCTGACTTTTAATTTGTATTTTAAATAATATGAAAATGTTAAATATTAAATACCTGTATATTATTATTTTATTTCTGATGATACATGCAATAGTTGACCCTTAAACAACATGGGGATTAGGGGTGCTGACTCCCAACAGAGTAAAAAAATCCTCCTATAACTTTTCATTCCCCAAAAACTTAACTACTAAAAGCATACTGCCGACTGGCAGCCTTACTAACAACATGAACAGATATTCACACATATTCGGTATGTTGTATAAATTCTATACTGTATTCTTACAATAAAGCTAGAAAAAAGAAAATGATCTTTTAAACTGTCTCCCAAAACATTTTCCAAGACCTTTATTGAAAAAAAAAAAGTGTATAAATGGGCCTGTGCAGTTCAAACCTATGTTATTCGAGGGTGAACTATACATATCCATTGTAGAACATTTAGGAAATACAGAAAAACACAAAGAAGAAAAATCTTGCATGATTTTACCACCCAGAGATGACCAATATAAACATTTTGGTGCATACCCTTCCTAATTTTTTCTAGGCATGTATAGATATTGATATAAATATATAAAACAAATCTAAAATCATATTGTACATCCTGTTTCATGAATTCCTTTCCTAAAAATGTTAGTATCTACCTCTTTACGAAGTATTCAAGAAAGTACAACACCAAACAGGATTCTAAATATTTCTACATTCTTTCACCAAATTATTTCAAAATCAAAGAGTTCATTTACACCAGAAATTATTTTGCTAAATTCTCTGTTCCTGTGAGAGAGTGATTCTTCTTTTTTTTGCAGGGAAGGGTGAACAGGGTAGCTATAAATGCCCCAGGGCAGACTAGCCAGACATATTTGAAGATATGGTGTAAATTTATTGAGAAGTTTACATTTTACTTGACAACTGTGATTATCAAAATAAATTGAAACTAATGGGACACCAAGGAAATTAGAAACCAGTTTTCACAAAAGACTCCTAAAAAATGCACCTTTATCATACAGTAGAATGATACTTATTTGTTGTAAACAAATGGGCTAAATCTGAATCTGAAACCCTCTTAATTCCTCTTAATTTAACATTCTCTGTATATTACAGTACTCTTCAATTCTTCTGATATAAAAATGCTACTATAAATTTAAGGTTTCCAAAAAGTACATAGAGAATGATGAATGTTTTTTTGACACCTAAAACACCTACTAACTGATTTACCAAACTTCTCAGATAACCAAAGTACCCACGGCCTAGAACAGAATATTTAATGACTTTTTTTTTCATGAAGGTATCTTTGATATACACTCTTATGATGGTTTCACATGAAAAATAATGTGGTTACTACATTCACCCACATATATCATCGAGTTCCCCCCATACCCCATTGCAGTCACTGCCCATCGGTGTTCTAAGATGCCACATCACTACATGTCTTTTCTGTGCTACACTGTCCCCATGATCCCCCCAACACCATGTGTACTGATCGTAATAGCCCTCAATGCCCTTCTCCCTCCCTCCTCAACCGCCCTCCCGCACCCCTCCCCTTTGGTAACCGCTAGTTCCTTCTTGGAGTTTGTGAGTCTGCTGCTTTGTTCCTTCAGTTTTGCTTCATTGTTATACTCCACAAATAAGGGAAATCATTTGGTACTTGTCTTTCTCTCCCTAACTTATTTCACTGAGCGTAATACCGTCTAGCTACATCCATGTTGCTGCAAATGGTAGGATTTGTTTCTTTCTTATGGCTGAATAGTATTCCATTGTGCATATGTACCACTTCTTCTTTATCCATCCATTTACTGATGGACACTTAGGTTGCTTCCATATCTTGGCTATTGTAAATAGAGCTGTGATAAACATAGGGGTGCATATGTCTTCTTGAATCTGACAACTTTTTTTCTCTGGGTAAATTCCTACGAGTGGATTCGTGGGTCAAATGCAATTTCAATTTTTAGTTTTTTGAGGAACCTCCATATTGCTATCCACAATGGTTGAACTAGTTTACATTCCCACCGGCAGTGTAGGAGGGATCCCCTTCCTCTGCATTCTAGCCACCATTTGTTGTTCCTAGTCTTTTCAATGTTGGCCATGCTAAATGGTATGAGGTGATATCTCATTGTGCTTTTAATTTGCATTTCCCTGATAATTAGTGATATGGAACATCTTTTCAAGTGCCTCTGGGCCATCTGAATTTCTTCTTTGGAGAAGCGTCTG
Organism: Manis pentadactyla; assembly: GCF_030020395.1. Taxonomy (NCBI): domain Eukaryota; kingdom Metazoa; phylum Chordata; class Mammalia; order Pholidota; family Manidae; genus Manis; species Manis pentadactyla. The sequence goes on along the minus strand of NC_080021.1, from coordinate 18,882,618 downwards.
TTCATATCCTGTGATCATTTTTTAATTGGGTTATTTGCTTTTTTGGGTGTTGAGGCATGTGAACGCTTTACATATTTTGGATGTTAATCACTTGTCGGATATGTTGTTTACAAATATATTCTCCCATACAGTAGGATGCCTTTTTGTTCTCCAGATGGTGTCTTTTGCTGTACAGAAAAGCTTGATGTAGTCCCATTTGTTCATTTTTGCTTTTGTTTCCCTTGCCCAAGGAGATGCATCCAGGAAAAAGTTGCTCATGTTTATATTCAAGAGATTTTGCATATGTTGTCTTCTAAGAGTTTTATGGTTTCATGACTTGCATTCAGGTCTTTGATCCATTTTGAATTTACTTTTGTGTATGGGGTTAGACAATAATCCAGTTTCATTCTCTTGCATGTAGCTGTCCAGTTTTGCCAACACCAGTTGTTGAAGATGCTGTCATTTCCCCATTGTATGTCCATGGCTCCATTATGGTATATTAATTAACCACATTTGCTTGGGTTTATAACTGGGATCCCTACCCTGTTCTATTGGTCTTTGGGTCTTTTCTTGTGCCAGTACCAAATTGCCTTTGCAGTAGAGGTTGAAGTTGGGGAGGATAATCCGCCCCCTGCTTTATTCTTCGTTCTCATGATTGCTTTGGCTACTTGGGGTCTTCTGTGGTTCCATATGAATTTTAGAACTATTTGATCTAGCTCACTGAAAAATGCTGTTGGCATTTTGATAGGGATTGCACTGAATCGGTAGATTGCTTCAGGCAGGATGGCCATTTTGACAATATTAATTATTCCTATCCATGAGCAAGGGATGTTATTTCCATTCATTATTATCTTCTTTTTCTTAAATGTCTTGTAGTTTTCAGTGTATAGGTCTTTCACTTCCTTCGTTAGGTTTATCCCTAGGCATTTTATTCTTTTTGATGCAGTTGGGAATGGAATTGTTTTCCTAATTTCTCTTTCTGCTAGTTCATCATTAGTGTATAGGAATGCAAGAGATTTCTGTGTATTTATTTTGTATCCTGTCACCTTGCTGAATTCAGTTCTTAGTACTAGTAGTTTAGGGGTGGATTCTTTAAGATTTTTTATGTATAATATCATGTCATCTGCAAACAGTGACAGTTTAACTTCTTCTTTACCAATCTGGATGCCTTTTATTTCTTTGTGTTGTCTGATTGCTGCGGCTAAGACCACTAGTACAATGTTGAATAAAAGTGGAAAGAGTGGGCATCCTTCTCTTGTTCCCGACTTAGAGGAAAAGCTTTCAGCTTCTCACTGTTAAGTATGATGTTGGCTTTGGGTTTGTCATATATGGCCTTTACTATGTTGAGGTACTTGCCCTCTATACTCATTTTCTTGATATTCTTTACCATGAATGGATGTTGCATTTTGTCGAGTGCTTTTTCTGCTTCTATGGAGATGATCATGTGCTTTTTGTCCTTATTTTAGTTAATGTGGTGGATGATGCTGATGGATTTTCAAATGTTGTACCATCCTTTCACCCCTGGAATAAATTGTACTTGATCATGATAGACGATCTGTTTGATATATTTTTTACTATGATTTTGTTGAGTGTTTTTGCACCTATGTTCACCAGAGATATTGGTCTAGAATTTTCTTTTTTTGTGGTGTATTTGCCTAATTTTGGAATTACAGTGATGCTGGCCTCATAGAATGAGGGTGGAAGTATTCCCTCCTTGTCTACTTTTTGGAAAGCTTTAAGGAGGATGGGTATTAGGTCTTCACTAAATGTCTGATAAAATTCAGCAGTGAAGCCATCTGGTCCAAGAGTTCTATTTTTAGGTAGATTTTTATTACCAATTCAGTTTTGCTGCAGATAATTGATCTGTTCAGATTTTCTGTTGCTTTCTGGGTCTGCCAAGGAAGGTTGTACTTTTCTTGAAAGATTGTTCATTCCTTCTGGGTTATCAAGTTTCTCAGCATACAATTTTTCACCGTATTCTCTAATAATTCTTTGTATTTCCGTAGTGCCCATAGTGATTTCTCCTTTCTCATTTCTAGACACTCTTTTTTTCTTGATAAGGCTAGGGGTTTTTCTATTTTGCTTATTTTCTCAAAGAACCAGCTCCTGCTTTCATTGATTCTATTGTTTTATTCTTCTCGATTTTATTTAAGCCTGCTCTAATCTTTATTATGTCCCTCTTCTACTGACTTTGGGCCTCATTTGTTCTGCTTTTTCTAGTTTAGTTAATTGTCAGTTTAGACAGTTCATATCGGATTTCTCTTCTTTCCTGAGGCAGGCCTGTATTGCAATATACTTCCCTCTTAGCACAGCCCTAGCTGCATCCCACAGATTTTGCATTGCTTGATCTGTTTTTATTTGGTCACTGATCCAGTGACTATTTAGAAGCATGTTGTTAAGCCTCCATGGGTTTGTGGGTCTTTTCATTTTCTTTAAGTAACTTATTTCTAGTTTCATACCTTTGTGGTCTGAGAAGCTGGTTGGTTCAATTTCAATATTTTTGTATTTACTGACATTCTTTTTTGTAGTCTAGTATATAATCTATTCTTGAAAACGTTCCATGTGCACCTGAGAAGAATGTGTATCCTGCGGCTTTTGGGTGGAGCATTCTGTAGATATCTGTTAGGTCCATCTGTTCTAATGTGTTGTTCAGTGCCTCTGTTTCCTTACTTATTTTCTGTCTGGTTGATCTGTACTTTGGAGTGAGTGGTGTGTTGAAGTCTCCTAAAATGAATGCATTGCATTCTATTTCCTCTTTTAATTCTGTTAGTATTTGTTTCACATATGTAGGGGCTCCTGTGTTGGGTGCATAGGTATTTATAATGGTTATATCGTCTTGTTGGACTGACCCCTTTATCATTATGTAATGTCCTCCTTTGCTCTTGTGGCTTTCTTTGTTTTGAAGTCTACTTTGTCTGATACAAGTACGGTAACTCCTGCTTTTTCTCCCTATTGTTTTCATGAAATATCTTTTTCCATCCCTTCACTTTTAGTCTGTGTATGTCTCTGGGTTTGATGTGAGTCTCTTTTAAGTGGCATATGGATGGGTCTTGCTTTTTTATCCATTCTATTGCCCTGTGTCTTTTGATTGGTGCATTCAGTCCATTTACATTTAGGGTGATTATCAATAGGTATGTACTTATTGCCATTGCAGGCTTTAGATTCATGGTTACCAAAGGTTCATGGGAAACTTCCTTACTATCTAAGAGTCTAAGCTCACTTAGTGTGCTATTACAAACACAATCTAAAGATTCTCTTTTTTCTCCTCCTTTTTCTTCCTCCTCCATTGTTTATATATTAAGTATCAGATTCTCTACTCTTTGTCTATCCCTTAAGCTACTTTGGGATAGTTGGTTTAATTTTGCATTTGCTTAGTAATTAATTGTTCTGCTTTCCTTAATGTGGTTTTATTACCTCTGGTGACAGCTATTTAGCCTTAGGAACACTTCCATCCACAGCAGTCCATCCAAGATACACTGCAGAGACAGTTTGTGGGAGGTAAATACTCTCAGCTTTTGCTTATCTGGAAATTGTTTGATCCATCCTTCAATGTTAAATGATAATCTTGCAGGTAGGGTATTCTTGCTTCTGCTTCATTGCATTAAATATATCATGCCACTCCTTTCTGTCCTGTAAGTTTTCTGCTGAGAAGTCTGATGATAGCCTGATGGGTTTTCCTCTGTATGTGATCTTTTCTCTCTCTCTGGCTTCTTTTAATATTTTCTCCTTATCCTTGATCTTTGCTACTTTAATTATTATATATTTTGGTGTTGTCTTCCTTGGGTCCCTTGTGTTGGGAGATCTGTGCACCTCCATGGCCTGAGAGACTATCTCCTTCCCCAGATTGGGGAAGTTTTCAGCAATTACCTCCTCAAAGACACTTTCCCTTTTCCTTTCTCTTCTTCTTCTGATACCCCCATAATATGAATATTGTTCCATTTTGATTGGTCACACAGTTCTCTCAATATTCTTTCATTCCTAGAGATCTTTTTGTCTGTGCCTCAGCTTCTTTGCATTCCTCTTCTTTAATTTTTTTTCATTTATCGTCTCCTCCACCATATCTAATCTGCTTTTAAATCCCCGCATTGTATTCCGTAATGAATGGATCTCTGTTCTGGATTCGTTCCTGCATCCTTGAGCATTTTTCTGTACCTACATGGATGTGCTTATGATTTTTAAAAAATCTCTTTTAGGAAGATTGATGAGTTCATTTTCACTTGACCTCTTTTCTGGTGTTTTGTAGATTTTGGTTTGAACCAGGTTCCTCTGGCATTTCATATTTGTATGTGGCACCCTCTAGGACCCTGAAGGCGTACTCCCTGGAGTTACTTAGCCCATGGAGTGATGTCAGGGTCTCAGCAGAGCGACACTGGTGACTGGGGGTTGGGAAGAGCTGTTTCCTGCTTCCCGGCTACTGTGCATCTCTCCACAGCCAGACTAGTCAGCTGAACACACAGGTGTAACCCTCTATGCCTTGCATTTGTAGCTGCTGTAGGCAGGACCTCCCTCTGGCTGGACTGACACCAGGGCAGGAGCAGCTGGTTTGTAAGCCAGTGCCAGCCTGCCAGAAGGTGCAGCAGGCTGCATATCATGGTGGAAGGCTTCGGAGCTCTGTAGCCAGCCAGGGGGATGGAGCGCCTGAAGTTCCTGAAAAGTTTCCAACCTGCTGGGCAGAGTGAATCTGGACAATTTTGTCTACCTGTCCTTTCTCCTGAGCAGCAAGCCCTGTGCAATCCTTGCCCATTTAGTAGCCATCTCACTGTTAGGAAGTCTCTCATACTGCCTGCCTTTCTTTTGTCCCAGAGCAGCTGGATGTGAATCCCTGTTTTCCACAACAGCTGGAATCTCAGTCTGTCCAACTATTCCTCCTGTCTTAGCTTTCCAACCCCACTAATCTCGAGCACCATGCAATATAGGTTCTTGCTCCCACAGCAGATCTCCAGGGCTGGGTGTTCAGCAGTCCTAGGCCTCCACCCCATCTCCACTCCATTTCTCTTCCTTCTGCCAGTGAGCTGGGGTGGGAGAAGTGCATGGGTCCCCCCAGATCACGGCTTTGGTATGTTACCCTTTTTGAGGTCTGTTCTTTTCTCCAGGTGTAAGCAGTCTTGTGCTGCCTTCTTTCCTGTCGATCTTTTAGGGTTAGTTGTATTAACTATATTTTCGTATTATATGTGGTTTTGGGAGGAGGCCTCTCTCCCACCTCTCACATCGTCATGTTTAATCTGATCTACCTGACTTAACCACTGTTACATGATAAAAGTATCAAGTTATCAGGACATAATTCCATACCTACTGGTTCCCGACTCAGCACTTGATATTTTACCTATTATATAAATATTTCTCCCTTTCACCAATTGATTTGCTAGTTCTGGGGAACAGATACCCTAACATCAAAATGCCATCTTGGTTAATTTTGAAATAGTCACAAGGGAGAATAAACACATTAGTAACACTGGTCAGCTACCTCTTTTTCCACTGCCGCCTGGTGTTTCTTGAGAAGCTTCTTCATTTTTACAGCGAAGGTGTTACGCTGAGTTTCAAGGTCTTTCTCTAATCTGAGGCGATGCTCATCCATCTCAGCCTTTAACTTTTTTTCCAGATTCATGAGCTGTTTCTGATGTTGCTGTGTCATTCTCTTACAGCCAGACATTTGTTCTCTGAGCTGACTTTCCTGCTCATGTTCTGGCATTTCACTTGTAACCTACAACAATGGAGAGGAAAGAATGAAGTAAAGCAAAACCTTTTTCTTTCAAAACCATCTTAGACCAGTCTACTGTCAACTAAGTAGGTAATTCATGTAGGAGATCCCACTCAACAGCTTCTAATAAAATTTCATCTCAAGAAGCAGACAAGATAGTTGGTTCTAAAATTTAAATGGGAATTTAAAGGACCTACAATAGCCAAAATTTTGAGGGGGGATAAAAAGTTGGTAGATGTAAACTTCAATAATTAAAACAGTGTGGTATTGGTATAAGGACAGGCTGAATAGAGCAAAGGAACACAGAAAAATCTGGAAACGGACCGACATATATTCAGTCAATTGATTTGCTACCAAAAAGTCAAGTTAATTCAAAGAGGAAAGGAAAGTGTTTTTAACAAATCCTGCTGTAACAACTGGTTCTCTGTATTCAAAATAAATAAATAAATGCTTAATCATGCAATACACAGAAATTAATTTGAAAAGAGTCTCTTGACCTAAACCTGAAATCCAGAATCACGGAGCAGAGGAAAACACAGAATATTGTCATGACCTTGGGGTCAGCAAATATTTCTTGGGTACGACACAAAAAACACCGATTATAATGAAAAAAAATGTACAAACTGGATTCTTGAATAGAGGCAAAATTTAGATAATGTAAGATTAATCATTGAAAGTGAACAATTCAGTAGCATTTAGTATATTCATGATATTCTGCAACCACTGCCCCATTGTAAAGAAAAAAATGTACAAACTGGATTCTTAGAGACAAAATTCACATAATGTATGATTAATGATTTAAAGTAAACAATTCAGTAGTATTTAGTATATTCGTGATATTCTGCAAGACTGCCTGTATCTGGTTACAAAACGTATATAATACTTCAGAAGAAAACCCTGTATGTTTTAATCAGTTGCTCTCTAAGCTCCCCTTCTGGTAACCACCAATCTATTTTCTGTCTATGGATTTACCTATTTTGGATGTTTCATATAACATGTGACCTGTTGTGTCTGGCTTCTTTCACCTAGCATGTTTCCAAGGTTCATCCATATTGTGTAGGATGTAACAGTACTTTGTTTCTTTTTGTAGCTGAATAATATTCCACTGTATGCACATACGCTCATTTGTTTATCTATTTATTTGTCGCTGGACCTCTGTGTTGTTTCCACCTTTTGGCTATTGTGAATACTGCTTTTATGAACATTTGTGTATATGCATTTGTTTAAGTACCTCCTTTCAATTGTTTTGGGTATATATCTAGGAGTAGAATTGCTGAGTCATGGGGAAACGCTATGTTTAACTTTTTGAGAAATCATCAACTGTTTACCACAGCAGCTGACATTTTACATTCTTACCAGCAATACACAGCAAGAGTTCCAATTTCTCTATGTGCTCCCTAGTTGTTATTTTCCATCTTTGTTTTTATTTTTCTCTTTTAATAGCTAGCCATCTAACAAAACAGCACCAGACTCACAGAGTCCAAGAAGGGACTAGCAGTTACCAAAGGGAAAGGAGAAGAGGACTAAGGAGCATTATGATTAGTACACATAGTGTAGAGGGGGAAAATGGGGAAGGCAGTAATAGCTCAGAGAAGACAAGCAGTGATTCTATAGCATCTTACTATGCTGATGGACAGTGACTTCAATGGGGTGTTAGGTGGGAACTCAATAGTATGGGTAAATGTAGTAACCAGTGTTGCGCATGTGAAACCTTCATAAGATTGTATATCAATGATACCTTACCAACAACAACCAAAAAATAGCTGGCTATCCTAGTGGCTGTAAAGTGGTACTCATTGTAGTTTTGATTTGCGTTTCCCTAATGACTAATTATATTGAGTATTTTTTCATGTGCTGTTGGCCATTTGTATATATTCTCTGGATAAGTGTCTATTCAAGTCTTTAACACATTTTTTAAAACTGAGGTATAGTTTATATATTAATTTGAATAGTTTTTTGGTGGAGTCTTTAGGGATTTTTTTATTTAGTATCAGGTCATCTCCAAACAATGACGATTTCACTTCTTCCTTACTAGTGTGGATGCCTTTTATTTCTTTTTCTTGCCTGATAATGTAGCTAGGAGTTCCAATACTCTGTTGAATAAAAGTGTTGTGAGTAGGCATCCTTGTCTTATTCCTGATTTTAGAGGAAAAGTTTTTAGCTTTTTCATGGCCTTTACTCATTTTTAGTGGGTTGTTTGAATTGTATTTTAAAACTAAAAATTTTGATTTATCACAGATGGAGAAGAAAATATTTGCAGGACATATCTGAGATAAAATACCTGTATGTTTCTTATGAAAGTTAAACATACATATGCCCTATGACTCAGCCATTTTATCTTATGTATTTGTCACAGAAATTAAAACATCATGTTCAAAGACATATACATGTTTGTAGCATCTAAGTATGCTGATGGACAGTGACTGTACTGGAGTATGTGGTGGGGACTTGGTAATAGGGGGAGTCTAGTAACCATAGTGTTGGTCCTGTAATTGTACATTAATGACACCAAAATGATAAAATAATAAATAAAAGTATTTATTTCATCTTCCACTTGTCCCTTAGCAACCTCTAATCTAGTTTCTATGAATATTCCTATTTTAGATATTTCGTATAAGTGGAATTCTAATAATATTTTTCCTTTTGTGTCTGGCTTATATCATTTAGCATTTTTTCAAGGTTCACTCACATTGTAGCATATATTAGAACACCGTTCCTTTTCACAGCTGAATAATATACCATTGTGTGTATATATATATACATACTATGGTTTGTTTATCCATTCATGTGTTTATGAACACTTGGGTTGTTTCCATCTTTTAGCTATTGTGCCTAGTAACTTTTGGTAATACTGCAAGCAGTGAAGTTAAAAAGGAAGCATTCCTATCAATTGTGAAAAGGAGTTACTTGACCTTCCAATGTTTTCAAGAAAATTTAAAATCTTACATGTGAAAGTGTAGCAAACATCCACATTTCCCAAACTGAGAAGTTGTAATTTTCTACAATTACACCCAGTTTTACTTTTAAAATGTAAACATTATGGAAAATGCAAAAATCACTTTTCATTATCACCCACCTTAAAACTTTCTCCATGTCCCAAAGGCAACCATTATCATTAATATCATGTTGTATACTTACTATTTTTAAATACCTTCGTTTTCATCTAAGTAACTTCAAATAATACATTATGTGGTATTTATTTATTCTAAGATTTTAAAAATATTCTTTTTGCATTCTCAAAACATGTCTCCTAAATGCAGACATTAAACTGGGAATTAAGAAGCCTTTTGCCATTTTAAAATAAGTTGCCTAAATTATGTTCCAAACTTCTGATACATCAAAGAAAAAAAACCCAAACTCTTAAACTAACCAGACTAGGAAAATTAGTTACCAAAGTTGAAATTTTTTCACTGAAATCCAAATACTCACAGGTCTTGAACGGATGGCAGAATCATTAGACGTAATTGTTTCGATTCCCTCCATCACGGGTAGCTCATCCTTGTTACCCGAGGCATCCTGAAGAATGTCAACCCCACCGCTTTGACTCCTGGTCCTGCTGCACATACGGGGAACAGACTGATGACTTCCAATATTGTGCACTGCTCCTGCCTGTCCAACACCGTGATCTTGGTCCTGAGGGAAAAGAGCATTAGATTCAAAAATCTTTATCTCCTGAATTCTTGATTATTAGCACCTAGCACACCGCTTGGCACACACAGTCTTCAGAATGTTAGTGGTCTATTTTGAGAAATTCCTTGTATTTGCCAAGACCAGAAAGTTTATCAGTTGTTAGTTGACAGATTAAAAATGTGACCAACGAGTAAATACCAAAAAGCCAAACCAACTCTGTGAAAAAGTTAATCAGACTTATTTCCAAAGTGTAGTCTTTTTCTAAAATTTTTGACATTACTTTGAAATCCATTTCTGCTACACATCTCATGGGGTATACACAGAGATGCTGCTCATTTCTCAATGATTCCAATGGTGAAAACAAACCCCAACCTTTTTCTTAATCCTATAAACATCCCTTTTAGTTATTTTTTATTGAAGCCTTTTATATTTCTTTTCTTCTCAGAATACAGTCTTTAGCCTAAACTTCTTCCACTAAGTAATTTAATATTAATTCCTATCTATTTTTATGTAAAATTAAAAATTGTATATATATTTAATCATAATTGGAAGACTGTTCTTCCCAAGAAACCCGGCAAGCTTTGGTATCCGGGCACCAATATTATAGTCTTACCATACCAAACCTCTTTAAGATAGGCAGAATAATAATAAATACAGACCCATGGAATATGGAGGATCCTTTCTTACATCCACAGCCTTAAAAAGTTGCTGTTATTCTAATGTTTAATGACATTAGAATTTTATTAATTTCACTTTACTAAAGCATTTCATATACCTAAAGTAGCCCCAATTTTCTAGTGACTACTGTTAGAACTAAAAAACAATATCAAAAATACCAAAACTGTATGTAAGAAAGTCTTCTATTTTATAGTTCATTAATTATGTAGTGTTATTAAAAAGAAAAGTAACTACTACTCCTGTTTTCAGAATGCAGGGATCTTTCTCAATAGAAAGCAATAAAAAAGAATCAAAGCTTTGACATTGGGACATGAGCAAAGAAGAAAACAGAAAATACTTAGACTAAAAAAGATAGCTCCACAAATCATAAGCTTTATATTTTCCTTTGAGGAAGTTCTGTAACATTTCTACTGCAAATTTGGAAATATGGCAACTTGGAAACAACTCGGTCTCAAGAGTAATACATGAATCCGAACCCATATGCTTCTACAGTAAGTTAGTTAACCACTCTGAGCATTACTTTCCTCACCTATGAAATGAGTATTTTAGAACCATGTAGAGGAATGAATCCCTATACACAACTGAAAAGAATGAAGTGTTCTTAGTAACAGAATAAGAATGCTCGGTAAATTTTTTCCCCCAGGATAAATTTAGCTAAGTCACATGTTTATTTAATTTATTTATTTACTTATTTTTTAAAAAGCAAGACATTTCCAATTTAATAAACATATGTCAAACATTACACAAAAGGCACTGGGGGAAAGGTTTATACAATAAACAAGATAAGGAGAATGGTTGGTAATTCTAATGACTTCTCTGTGAGCACCGTCAACTTCCAAAGCCTGTAATTTCAAATACTTCCAAAAGCGTGTCCCATGCCATCAGACAATCAGGCAAAAAAGTGCTCAGTAGACCAGAATTTTGAGAGGGATGAGATTAAATAAAAGTTGAACAGGTTTCTCTAATAAAAGACTTCACAGAGCTTTACTAGCTAATGTACACTACCAAGAGGTTGGTTTAAAGAATGCAAAACCTTTTTCTTCACCTGGGACCTTAGAGAATCACTGTGAAGACACAATCTGGAAACCACTGATATAAAAGATTCTTGGCAAGAAAACTTCCATAAGGAAAGAAGCCAATAAGGAGACCCCAATACTTGAGCCGTTTCTAAGTTATTACCTTTTCTTCCTGTGCTCCTACTGCTGGCCCTTTATGTGCCTCCTGGGAAAGGACCTTCTTCGTCTTTCGATTGCGCAGATTGTCCAGCACTCCGTTTTTTTCTTCCTTTGCCCTTTGAAGGAGATCTGTTACCACTGTTGTAGGTCGCTCCCGAAGAAGAAATGGGTGCTGGTTAAGAGTAGAAGGCAAAAGTCAGGTTGAGACCTATATATTTTTTCATTCAGATCAAATGAATCCCTTCTTGGACCCTAGAGTTACTATCCTAAATAATTATAGATAATGAATGTAATCTATAGTTATCTAATTCTGCTATGCTTTTTACTTCTTATATTTATAAAATTTAATTTAAATGTATACACTCTGTGCCTACATAACTTCCCCTGTACTTTTTACGAAAACTTTGAACATGACACCTTTGTTGGCCAAATGAAAAGGCAGAGTTGAAATAATCAGAGTCTAAGTAAGCATGAAGAATTAAGTCCAAATAGAGCCCTAAGTAAACGCTTACAAATTCTTAGAACTGGTTTCATAGCGGAGACACTATCAGTTCTGAATTACATTAGATTTCAACAGGAATGTATATACTGATGGTGAATTACATAACATACTACTTGGGTATAATGGGTTCTTTATGTTGCTTAAATGAAACTTCATAAAACACTAGCAGTTGATTAAAAGACGTTATGCATTAGTGATTTTTACCATTAATATTTAATAAAGCTTAACATTATCCAATACAGAAAAGTAGAAAGAACAATTGAACTATAAGATTATCATTGTTACATTTGGTATTTTTTGGATATTTATTTCTTCTCAGAAATTTTCCATATATAGATTTTGTTTTGTAGTTAGCACACAGATAGCAGAAAGATGACTTGTGCACTGGAGTTCAGGAGATGATCATGAATTCTTTTAAGACTTTTACCTCCTTTATTAGCTCAAATTTATTTCTTCTCTGAAGAGTTGTAACTATATATTATTCTCTTTTTATTGCTGTAAGTATTATGTTATTTCAACTCATAATGCCTACAGATTATTTCATCAAATGTTCATGCCAAAATTACATAAGCATTACTCTAACTCTGGATAATTATTTTCAATTTTTCATTCTGAGATAAATAGCTTCATACAGTAAGTCACTTTTTTCCATTTTATTTTTTTTCCTTATGACAGACTGCAACAGAAATGTGATTAGGCCAAAGGGAAGGATGCACTTGACAGATTCTTCCTATCACTTCCAATAATGTCAATATACAAAATGGACCAGGTACATGAATACATATGCACGTTTGGGATCACCCAAGGTCAAGTATCCATTCCTGGTGGGTTGGGTTATTACCAAAAGAGCTTCTTTTGCCTTCATTAGGCAAATGTAAGAAGCCAGTCACATTCTTCCTTTTCCTGAGCCTTAGCTTGGTATGTACCACTATTTATAATATTTGGTCTTTTTTATCCAAAAATAATATATCTTGTAATTCTAAGTTATTTAATAGTTCTCTACAAATGGATCCTGCTTGTTTTTCACTTACATAATTCATAGCTATACTAAACCTTTTGTTGCTATTGTGAATACCTAGTTTTTGGGCTTTCATTTGAGACTGTAAGTGTGCTTAGGGCCTAGAATTCCCTAAGTGTTACTGAAACTTTATACTGCTCTTCTACATACTGTAGTTGCAAATAACCCTACTGAATATGTACATGATCCTTTCAATAGCCTTGCATATTGAACTGCGTGTTGATGAGAATAAACTGAACTTCTTTGAAATTCTAAAACATTCATGCTGAAAGTCTAATTTTCTCGTGAAAAATCCACAAAATTCCTTAGGGTCACAAAAAGATAGTCAACTGCTACTCACTAATGCCTTATCTAGATGTTTTTAAGAACTATATTAAATTGAACAATACTATTATTGCTATTAATAAGATGTCAACCTCTAAATGAAAACATTTTTGAGAACAGAAAGCATATACTAATAATTTATTTAAATTAGATAACCAAACCTAATGAAAAATGAATAGAATTCACATTACTTTTAAAATATTTTCACTGCTAAGTTAGAAAAACATATTTCTCAAAAGGAAATAAAAATGTGATATCCATTTTTAACAGTTCTTTTGAAATCTCTTTTCTCCCAAGGTATTTATGTAAATGTATTACACATCATTTCTCTTCCTTTCATATTACTTTATATAGGACAGATCGATATATAAAGTATGGTAGATACAAAAATTAAATCCAAAGTTAAACTATGCTTTGCCACCTCTGAAATGACATTGTTCCACATGAGTTAAAATTTGTAATTGTAACTCATGAATATATTCTTGCACATATAAAAATCAAGTCATTTAGTACTACTATATTGAATATTTAACTATATATTCTATTCAGACATGGTAAAAGCAGTTAATTTTGAAAAACAAACGAAAAACTTAGCAACTAAGAAAATTTCCAAGAAAGAATGGTATTATGAAATTAGTATTTTAGCAAAACCCAGTACAGCGTACTTAACACTGATTCGGAATCAAAGAAGGATAAAACACATTCTTTAAAATAATTTCTTAGGTGTACATAACAGAGTAGAACTGACCTTTAAAAGTGTCTTTGATGTAGGGCGATCTTTAGGGTTTTTCTGGAGGCAAGCCTCTACAAAGTTGTGAAAAGAACTGGACCTATTGTAAAGGAAAGTATTAAGTGAACATATTGCTATTTCCTTTAAAAACACATCCACAAATCAAGGCATGTCCCTATGGGTGGGAGGGAGAATAGAAATAATAAAAAGAAAGCAGACACAACACACTATATATTTCATCATGTAAGTCTATAAAAAGCTATGCAAAGCAACTAATGAATCTTTACCATTTTTGAAAGATAGATTTGCACACATTATTTTAAAATCCTGCTCTCACATACTGAAGTATCACAACTCATTCTACCTTGCGGTAAATTAGGGAAGTCAATCATTTTCCTTTTTGCATTCAAATCTAAGATAATATGCTTCTTAGTATTTTTTTTTCTTTTCTCTAGCCACGTCTCTTTCTTGCTTGACCCTTGGATCATCTTCCATATAGCATGTTTCAGAACATCACGCTATTTGTTTTGGAAATAACAATTTTTATACCTAAGTATTTAGTGTCCTTGGGCAAATGGACAAAAGTTCCAGAAAACAGTAAAATTTTTTTAAAAAGTAGAATTCTGTAACATACTATTATATAGTGTCACTGATGAGAGTTCAGGAAGGCAGTAAGTAAAAAATATTCCATCAATGTTTGTCATCAATATTCAAATAAGATTTAATTCTTTTATACAAGAATTCTTTTTTGAATCCCCAAAGTATCAACCAGTGTAGACAGCCTGTGTTTCGTGTATTTATTATTCAGATGTACCATAATAAACTCTGAGCCAAGATTTCTTCAAAACATCTCTACAGAAGCAGCAAAGACCTGTGAACTTGCCTTAATAATGTAATGATAAAAAATAAATTATTGCTAATTTATGCATCTTACTTGTGAATATTAAAGTATTTGTTAAGTATAGTAGGTAGTCCCCTAGAATTTTTCAAATGCTAGATACACCGGAAGACTTTCCCATTAAAATTTTCTATCACTGATAAAAATCCTTCTTTCCTAAAATTGTCCATTTGTTCTCAACAAACTTCCTTACATGAATAACAGTATTATCAAAGAAGCACTAGGAGATGCAACATCAAAGCACATTCAGAATAATAAATAACAATTAGAATCATCCAAAAATTATGAATTATCTGGTAATTCTGATAAATTATCAAATTATTTTTACATATGTTTATATCACATCAATTATAAACCATTCCCCAATTAAACATCTGTACAGGTTGTGGCAGTCTATATACTGCAGTTTTAAAATATGAGTGTTTAAATCATGCTATTTATTATATAATCAGGGTTGTATGTGTCGCTAAGGTACAAAAAGTATATTACTTTTTATACAAAAGCCATACTTTTTGCTCCCATGTAGGATCATCTATCTTTTATTTCTGAACTGAGTTACATACATGCTATGAAAAGTAGAGATAATAAAGGATAAACATGATGTAAGGATAAAATTAAGCTATTTTAATATTTCTTCAGGTTATATACACTTCACCTCATTGAAATGAAATCCTTTTGATAACATTATGAAAAAGTATTTAAATTTTACCATGTTGAACAATATATCTCTCAGCCATACTCACCATTCATTAGACTGTAGTGTAGGGGGGTTATTTCTGGTAATGAGCTTTAAGGCACACCTTGCATTCATAGCAAATAAAGGAGGCTCCCTTTCCGCTATAAAAGAAAGAAAACTTCCTGTTAAATATGTGCCTGTTATATAGGAGCATGGAAGCACTGTTAGTTTTTTTTTTAAATAAACCCCAAATTAGGAAAAAAGTTGCAAGTAGAGTTCAAAGAACTTAGTTAAGTGAGTCAATAGAGAGGAAATTGCAGCCCTGATGCACAACATCTCTAAATAGTGTATTTTTCCAATAAACAAGAACATTCTAAGAGAACCTAACACAGTCATTAAATCAGACCATTAATATGAATACATGACTATTATCTAATCCTTAAGCTCCACTGTAGTTTCAATCAAATGTCCCAATAATGTCCTTTGTAGCAAAAATGACCTTCAATCATCTGCATCCTTACAGGAAATTGTCCATTTTTTCTGTTTTAAACTTACATAAAATATCCCTATAATCCTTTCAATATGTGTAAAATCTGGAGTCATGTCCCCTGTCATTCCTGATATTGGTTGTTTGTGTCTTCTTTCTGTTTGATCTAGCCAGAGGTTTATTAATTTCATTAATTCTCCCAAAGAACTAATTTGTGATCTCATTGATTTTCTCTATTGTTTTCATTTTCTATTTAATTGATTTCTGTTATGATCTTTTCTGGGTCTCTTTGTTCTGTTTACTGTGGATTGAATTTGCCCTTCTTTTTCTAGTCTTAAGGTGACAGTTGAAGTCATGACCTTGACAATTCACAAGCATACAATTTTGACTCTCAAATATCCCTCAGTTTGGCTTTGTGCTGTTATTAAATTTAGTTTCCACATCTCTGGCAGGAAAATCACAGAAGCAAGTGTCTCGCTTTTCTCAGTGTATTCTATGATGATCCTATAGAACAGGTCCATGGTTTCAGATTGTCTTGTCATTGATGGTGTTCACTTTGATCACTTAAGGCCACTCCACAAGGTTTCATGGTGAAGTTTCACTTTTTTCCTTTGTAATTATTAAGTATTTGTGAAAGATACTTGAGTCTATATAAATATTCTGTTTTGTATAAAGATCATTTTATTCTCTTATTGTATAGATTTAGATTCTTCATTTAATAATTTATAACCTGCTACTATCATTTATTTTGATGTTGAAATCGTTTCATTTTTGAGCAGTTGAGAATCTTTTTAGCCGACTTCTGCCTTTCCGGCATGGCTCCATCATTCCCTGCTCAGCTCCTTGCTCTCTGGCCCACTAAGATGTTCCAGGATCATCTTATGCTTTCCCTACTGTAGACACGGCTCCAAGGAGCTGTGGCAGGCAGTGTGCTCACTGCTACTGCCCGTGTCACTTCTCTTAGATCCTGTCAGTGGATAAAGGACGGGAACACACACGTCCCTCATATATTTGTATTCATACTTGCACATTAAATATCTTTAGTTGTTTATTGAAAACAACTGAGTTTACTACAATATCTCAAATCCAATGCTATAGTACTATTTATTCGAGCCTTCTCTTTCCATTATTTGTAGCACTCTTCTCTGACAGTAAGAAACCTCACTCTCATTATCCTTAATATATTAAAGGCAGCTAGAGAGAAAAAAAAAGGTCACCTACAAAGGAAAACCCATCAGGCTATCATCAGACTTATCAACAGAAACCCTGCAGGCCAGAAGAGAATGGCATGATATGCTTAATGCAATGAAACAGAAGGGCCTCGAACCAAGACTACTGTATCCAGCATGAATATCATTTAAATATGAAGGAGGGATTAAACAATTCCCAGTCAAACAAAAGTTGAGGGAATTTGCCTCCCAAAAACCACCTCTACAGGGCATCTTACAGGGACTGCTCTAGATGGGAGCACTCCTAAAAAGAGCACAGAACAAAACACCCAACATATGAAGAGGGGAGGCAGAGGAATAAGAAGGGAGAGAAATAAAGAATCCTCAGACCGTGTTTATAATAGCTCGATAAGTGAGTTAAGTTAGACAGTAAGATAGTAAAGAAGCTAACCTTGAAACTTTGGTAACCACAAACTTAAAGCCAGCAATGGCAATAAGTACATATCTTTCAATAATCACCCTAAATGTAAGAGGACTGAATGCACCAATCAAAAGACACAGAGTAATAGAATGGATAAAAAAGCAAGACCCATCCACATGCTGCTTACAAGAGACTCACCTCAAACCCAAAGACATGCACAGACTTAAA
Organism: Manis pentadactyla; assembly: GCF_030020395.1. Lineage (NCBI taxonomy): Eukaryota > Metazoa > Chordata > Mammalia > Pholidota > Manidae > Manis > Manis pentadactyla. The sequence goes on along the minus strand of NC_080021.1, from coordinate 18,865,005 downwards.
GTCAAGGGGTGGAAAAAGATATTTCATGCAAAGTACAGAGAGAAAAAAGCAGGTGTTGCAATACTAGTATCAGACAAAATAGACTTCAAAATAAAGAAAGTAACAAAAGATAAAGAAGGACATTACATAATGATAAAGGGCTCAGTCCAACAAGAGAATATAACCATTATAAATATATAAGCACCCAATACAGGAGCACCAACATATGTGAAACAAATACTAACAGAATTAAAGGAGGAAATAGAATGCAATGCATTCATTCTGGGAGACTTCAAAACACCACTCACTCCAAAGGACAGATCCACCGGACAGAAAATAAGTAAGGACATAGAGCCACTGAATAACACACTAGAACAGATGGACCTAATAGACATCTACAGAACTCTACATCCAAAAGCAACAGGATATACATTCTTCTCAAGTGCACATGGAACATTCTCCAGAATAGACCACATACTAGGCCACAAAAAGAGCCTCAGTAAATTCCAAAAGATTGAAATCCTACCAACCAACTTTTCAGACCACAAGGGCATAAAACTAGAAATAAACTGTGCAAACAAAGTAAAAAGGCTCACAAACACATGGAGGCTTAAAAACACGCTCCTTAATAATCAATGGATCAATGACCAAATCAAACTGGAGATCCAGCAAATTATGAAAACAAATGACAGCAACAACACAAAGCCCCAACTACTGTGGGATACAGCAAAAGCAGTCTTAAGAGGAAAGTATATAGCAATGCAGGCATATTTAAAGAAGGAAGAACAATCACAAATGAATAGTCTAACATCACAAATATCGAAATAGGAAAAGGAAGAACAAAAGAGGCCCAAGGACAGCAGAAGGAGGGACATAATGAAGATCAGAGAAGAAATAAATAAAATTGTGAAGAATAAAACAATAGCAAAAATCAATGAAACCAAGAGCTGGTTCTTCGAGGAAATAAACAAAATAGATAAGCCTCTAGCCAGACTTAATAAGAGGAAAAGAGAGTCAACACAAATCAACAGAATCAGAAAGGAGACAGGAAAAATCACGACGGTCCCCACAGAAATACAAAGAATTATTAGATACTGCTATGAAAACCTATATGCTAACAAGCTGGGAAACCTAGGAGAAATGGACAACTTCATAGAAAAATACAACCTTCCAAGACTGACCCAGAAAGAAACAGAAAGTCTAAACAGACCAATTACCAGCAACAAAATTGAAGCAGTAATCAAAAAACTACCAAAGAACAAAACCCCCGGGCCAGATGGATTTACCTCGGAAGTTTATCAGACATACAGAGAAGCCATAATACCCATTCTCCTTAAAGTTTTCCAAAAAAATAGAAAAGGAGGGAATACTCCCAAACTCATTCTAAGAAGCCAACATCACCTAATACCAAAATCAGGCAAAGAACCCAACAAAAAAGAAAATTACAGACCAATATCCCTGATGAACGTAGATGCAAAAATACTCAACAAAATATTAGCAAACCGAATTCAAAAATATATCAAAAGGATCATACACCACGACCAAGTGGGATTCACCCCAGGGATGCAAGGATGGTACAACATTCGAAAATCCATCAACATCATCCACCACATCAACAAAAAGAAAGACAAAAACCACATGATCATCTCCATAGATGCTGAAAACGCATTTGATAAAATTCATCATCCATTCATGATAAAAACTTTCAACAAAATGGGTATAGAGGGCAAGTACCTCAACATAATAAAGGCCATATATGATAAACCCACAGCCAACATCATACTGAACAGCAAGAAGCTGAAAGCTTTTCCTCTGCAATCGGGAACAAGACAGGGATGCCCACTGTCCCCACTGTTATTCAACATAGTACTGGAGGTCATAGCCACGGCAATCAGACAAAACAAAGAAATACAAGGAATCCAGATTGGTAAAGAAGAAGTTAAACTGTCACTATTTGCAGATGATGTGATATTGTACATAAAAACCCTAAAGTCTCCACTCCGAATCTACTAGAGCTATCTTTCCTATACACTAACAATAAAGTAATAGAAAGAGAAATCAGGAAGACAATTCCATTCACAGTAGCACCAAAAAGAATAAAATACCTGGGAATAAACCTAACCAAGGAAGTGAAAGACCTATATCCTGAAAACCACAAGACACTCTTAAGAGAAATTAAAGAGGTCACTAACGAATGGAAACTCATCCCATGCTCTTGGCTAGGAAGAATTAATATCGTCAAAATGGCCATCCTGCCCAAAGCAATATACAGATTTGATGCAATCTCTATCAAAGTACCAACAGCTTTCTTCAATGAACTGGAACAAATAGTTCAAAAGTTCATATGGAAACACCAAAGACCCCGAATAACTAAAGCAATCCTGAGAAGGAAGAATAAAGTTGGGGGGATCTCACTCCCCAACTTCAAGCTCTACTACAAAGCCACAGTAATCAAGACAATTTGGTACTGGCACAAGAACAGAGCCACAGACCAATGAAACAGAACAGAGACTCCAAACATTAACCCAAACATATATGGTCAACTAATATTCGATAAAGGGGCCATGGACATACAATGGGGAAATGACAGTCTCTTCAAAAGATGGCCCTGGCAAAACTGGACAGCTACATGTAAGAAAATGAAACTGGATCTCTGTCTAACCCCATACACAAAAGTAAATTCGAAATGGATCAAAGACTTGAATGTAAGTCATGAAACCATAAAACTCTTAGAAAAAACATAGGCAAAAATCTCTTGGACATAAACATGATTGACCTCTTCTTGAACATATCTCCCCCGGCAAGGGAAACAAACCCAAAAATGAACAAATAGGACTATATCAAGCTGAAAAGCTTCTGTATAGATAAGGACACTATCAATAGAACAAAAAGGTATCCTACAGTATGGGAGAATATATTCGAAAATGACAGATCTGATAAAAGGTTGACATCCAAAATATACAAATTGCTCACACACCTCAACCAACAAAAAGCAAATAATCCAATTAAAAAATGGGCGGAGGAGCTGAATAGACAGCTCTCAAAGAAGAAATTCAGATGGCCAACAGACACATGAAAAGAAGCTCCACATCGCTTGTCATCAGAGAAATGCAAATTAAAACCACAATGAGATATCACCTCACACCAGTAAGGATCACCGTCATCGAAAAGACAAATAACAACAAATGTTGGCGAGGTTGTGGGGAAAGGAGAACCCTCCTACACTGCTGGGGGGAATGTAAATTAGTTCAACCATTTTCGAAAGCAGTATGGAGGTGCCTCAAAATGCAAATACCATTTGACCCAGGAAATTCTACTTCTAGGAATTTACCCTAAGAATGCAGCACTCTATTTTGAAAAAGACAGATGCACCCCTGCACCCCTATGTTTATCACTGCACTATTTACAATAGCCAAGATATGGAAGCAACCTAAATGTCCATCAGTAGATGAATGGATAAAGAAGATGTGGTACATATACACAATGGAATATTACTCAGCCATAAGGAAAAAACAAATCCTACCATTTGCAACAACATGGATGGAGGTAGAGGGAATTATGCTCAGTGAAATAAGCCAGGCAGAGAAAGACAAGTACCAAATGATTTCACTCATCTCCGGAGTATAAGAACAAAGGAATTCTGAAGGAGCAAAACAGAATCACAGAACCCAAGAATGGACTAATAGTTACCAAAGGGAAAGGGACTGGGGAGGATGGGAGGGAAGGGAGGGATAAGGGCGGGGAAAAGGAAAGGAGGCATTACGATTAGCATGTAGAGTGTGTGGGGGCTTGGGGAGGGCTGTGCAACACAGAGCAGACAAGTAGTGATTTTACAGCATCTTACTGCGGTGATGGACAGTGATTGTGAAGGGGTATGTGGGGGGGACTTGGCGAAGGGGGGAGCCTAGTAAACATAATGTTCTTCATGTAATTGTAGGTTAATGATACCAAAATAAAAAATTCAAACTGTACAATAAGGTATGCAAGCTGATAACCTAATCCTGATACCGAACATGAAGTATTAAGTAACCTTAGTAGCGGTACTACTACTCTAAAGCATTCATGAATCTATAACCATAGACATATTCTAGGTGTTTAACAAATACTCATTAAATTTTAGACACAGATACCTCAAAATTAATACCACAGTAGAAACTATTTTAGACCTAATTTAATACAGCAAATATAATATACCTAACCTAGCATATATATATACAAATTGCCAAATAACCAAAGTGACAACCTTGATAGATTTATTGCTCCCCTTAAACACTGACATAAAAATGAAAAACTGTACTTTGGTACAGAAATTGAGCTGAAACACTGATCGAAACTTACTACACAGTAATAAAGAGCAATGCTTACCTATTTCAATACATGTTATCCCCAGAGACCATACATCTACTTTGCTATCATATTGTTCTTCATTCCTGCCTAAAATTATTTCTGGGGCCATCCTAAAACATAAAATGTTACTTAAAGTTAAAAAAGAAAAGAAAAGTATACTATTCTTTAAAAACATAATGACCGTCCACAAGGAGAATACCTGTGTGAATTCCAGATGATATGTCTGGACATAAGAATTCTTATAATGGGAAATAAAAGCATTACGGGTTGTGAGGTGAATATTTACCGTTGCGTACACAGTGTTAGACTTATTCTCACCAGTTGTCATGATCACGTACCAGCATTCTGGAGGGAAGACTCCCCCGAGCAGGGGTGCGTTCTGCATCAGTTCAAGTTTGCAGATTGTAATATTGTATATCCTTTATGCCAGCAGTTTTCATACATTTTGGTTTCAGCATCTTATTAGAAAAGTCTAAATTTTTATCACTGGCACTTGTTTTCTTGAAGTAAACAAACTCACTACATTTAGCTGAGAAAATATCTGCCATAATAAGCAACAATGAATAAGCAGTTTGTCAGTCTTTTCTGCAAATAGAAGTAGTGTTCTGTGATAAAAGTGGCTAGGACCACCACTCATAACTAAATAAATCATACAATTATTAACTTTGGAGGCGTCTTGGCTATAAAATGAAACGCTAATTCGCATCTTCAGCTAGACTAATGTTCTCACTGTTGCTTTACCTTATACTTCCTTTCTACTTGTTAAGCACAGACAAACATTTAGAACAGTTTCTGACTGCCTAATATGATTGTCACCAGGCGTATGTGAGTTCCTGTGTGTAAAAATATGTAAATATGTACATAGTGCTGTGTTCCTAATATACCATATACAAATTTCAATTGCCTATAATAGAGGGCTTCTAATGTGTTAAGATGTTGAAGTAAGCTTGGGGAGTCACCAAGTTCAACAAAGTTAAAAAGGTAGTTTTGTTTTTAATGCACAACTTTCTAGCTCCTTTCTAGTATCTAATATTGATCACTGACTTGTAAAGAGGGTGACCATTAAGAAGCATTATTTGTCCAAAGAACCCTTTTTTTATACAGGGGAAGAGGACTCTATCTAAACTAGGTTCTACATAAGAAATTTTTGGTCATACAGAACAGTGGTCTTCAAACTTTTTATTTTCTAACTTCCAATGAATTTATTTAAAAAATGTATCCGCTTGTACATTTTTGAGTTGGCATCTAAATTTTATAAACTTAATAGTTGCAAAGGATATAATGTACACATATGTATATGTGCTTTACAGATATTTACAACTTGGAGCTGAGGACCTCGCTCATTCAATTCATTAAAAACACTGCTGTATAATAACCTAATTAGCAAACCCAGTCTGCACGGTCATATGAACTATTCAGATCAGAATTATTTTCTGTCAGGAAATGCCAAACTTCATTTCTCATTGTAAATAACATGTTAATGTGTCCTCACAACGATTGTCCCAGTTGTGAATGAGATAATTTGTGATTCACTAGAAAAGAAGATGGGAGGAAAGATAATTGGGGAAAAGAAAGAGCAAGGAATAAAAGGAACTGAAGAGAGATGACTGTGAAGGCAGAAGGCCCTTTGCCAAAACTTGGTGTCCAAACTCTTCAATATTTCTGATGCTATATATTCTAGATGTTACGTTTTCTCAGATTGTCCCTCTGGTGATGGTTTGAGGCTTTTAATTCTCAGAACAATGCATCACTCTACTCTTCAGGATGGGTGAGAAGCCTTTCTTTAACAAACTGGGAGTTGGGAGATTTGAAAGGTAGGTGGAAAAGAAGATGCAGTAGACCTAAGACACTTCTCAACATATACAGAGAGAGGACATCTATGGAAGTTGAAGATGTGGAAAATTATACCCTTCAAACTTGCTGACATTAATATGGAATTATTTATGAATAAAATTAGATGATGTCTAGAAGTCGCTTCAGGTAACTGGAGGTGGGAGGGAGGGCAAGAAGGTCAAGTACACAGGGCAGCCAGGCCCTGGGGTAGTGCTGTTAGGCTGAGCTGACCGCTGTGTGAGCCTTCGTTATATTTTTGGCTATTTCCCTGTATACTTGAAATTCTCCACAATAAAAAATGAAAACAAAAAGTTCCTAATCAGCTACCAGTCTTCAGGTACTCTTATTCGGAAGATACTGACACACAGTAAGTATAAATCTAAAGAAAATTTCCACTTAGCATTTCTATTCTCCCTTCTTAAAAATTTAAATTTTTTCACTCCTACCCCCAATACATGATGTAGATTATAACAGGAAAGAAACGTAGGGGGGAGAAATGATACAGTAGGAGATAGAAGGGCAGCACTCCAAATCTGTATCTGAAACTACAGTGCTTAGAGTAATATCTAAAGCAGCACTGTATTTCCAAGAGAAACATAAAGCACCTGATAAAAGTACAACCACACACTGCCTATTCCAATTATGAGGATGAATAGCAGATAGGACTACGCTTACCAATGCGGTGTTCCCACAAAAGTCTTGGAAGAAGAGGCCATGGAAGCAAATCCAAAGTCAGCAAGTTTCACCTGGCCTCGTGGTGTCAGAAGGATATTTCTTGCTTGGATGTCTCTGCGTTTAAGGAACACAGAAAATTATTTTTCTCTCCTTTGTAACATTATACTGAAAATGATAAAGATCATATAAAAATTTATAAAATAGGGAAGGAGAAATGAGAATAATTAAGGCCTTGGATAATCTCTCAATTGGGATAATGAGAATTAAGATCCAAACTAAGAAATGAGATACACAGAATTCCTATAAGTATATAGTAACAATTTTCTAAAAGAGAAGATAAAATAGCAGTAGAAACAGAAGAAAAAAATTAGGTAATTAATAGCAGAGACTCGATATTTGAGTGCCTGTTTATTGGTACAAATAATGGTTTTAAAAATTTAGCTGAACATTCTTATATGACTGGAAGATTTCTGAGTAGACCCTTAACAATATAATGGAAAAAAAAGAACCTGATGCCCCAAATTTGTTTTTTTTAATTACTCATATCATTCCAAATTTTTGCATAGTTCTCCTACCTAAATATGAAACGAAAACTGAAACACATGGGTAAGGTAATATCAATGATCCCAAATATACTTTTAAGCTCTTTTCCAAATCAGCAATGTACATGTGAACTAAGAAAATTATAATGGGATTGTATTCCCAATGGGCACCATAACATTCAAACAGAAAGAAATTTCTAAGCACTTGTCAATTCATACTATACAGTATTATAATGGGTGTAACATTAAGTCAATCTATTTTCTTCCATTTGTTTTTTTTAAAATGTTTTAAAAAAATGAGAAGACCTTAGGTTCTGCTTCCAACTCTTTCATTCTCTTATTTACTATGCATGTGGATTTCTCTTGGACCTTACTATCCTCATCTAAAAAACTGATAACCCATTAATTTGCAATGACTCTACTATACAAGTTTACTATGTATTGTCTGGTTCACATAGATAATTTTAAAAATGCTACCTTCCTTCTAAAAACAGACAAAACCAATACCAATGCTAAAAATGTAGTTTATGATGGTTTAATCTTTAAACTACCAACCATTATCAAGGATTATCAAGGATTATCTCAAAAGCATAGAGTGTTAAGTAGCTTTTACTTGTCTCTGTCATGGAATCAATAGAACAAATCTGGCATTATGAGTCACCAGGAGGACAAAAGATCTAGGTTAGTTCTAGTCTAATCTATCTTGCTTCATCAGCTTTGAGAAGTGAGTCACAAATTGGGGCATCAGTTTCTTAATCTGTAAAATGAAACAAGTAAGAATACATTTCTACTTCACAAATTAAACTTTTCTATAATTAAATTTCTATCACAAATCTATAAAGTGCACATACTTCAGAAGGCCCAGCAGCATGTGTAGAAAAAGATAAAAATTATTCTCAACAAAGAGATCAAATAAATTAGTATGTTCATTTTAAGACATGGATAAGCTAAAAAAATATGAGTTTGTGGAACTCCAGAATACTTTTATTTAGCTAAAACCAACAAAGCTTTCAGGATTAATAAATTCTAGGTCTGATAAATTTGCTTATTAATATATGGTAATTTTTAAGTACTTACCTATGGATCATGGCACGAGAATGTAAGTAGGCTAATCCCTGAAGAGCACCGTGTATAATTGCTGCTATTTCCATTTCTTGTAATGGCATTATGTGAACTTAAAATAAGATTTTATTTGAAAATAATTATTATATAGAATTTTTATTTTAAAATACATATATGCATATCTAATACATGGGCAAATTTCAAAAAACTAACATTTAGCAAGAACGAATTTTTTTCTTTCCAAGATAATAAACAAAGCAATTGAACCTAATAAGTGTGCAGTTGTGCCTAGTTATTATAGTTCACAGCCAATTTTCCTCTAAGTTAACATTTAACAATTATTTCATGATTATAAAAACAATGAAAGAGAAGCTTTCCCTTTTTATATTCCTACATATCTTCATTCTGAACAGAAGGAACAAATCAAGTTTAATGATAAAGAAGGCAGAAAAATGCCTGTTAAATCATAATGAAAGAAAACTCATCTGTTATGCTAAAACGTAGTATTTAATGAGGACAGTGCATACCACACTGAGACTCTAGAAAAGACAAAGGTTTTTACTCTTCCTGGAAAGTTTTAACATTATTAAAAAAATCTCTTAGTGAATGAATTCTCATTTTATTATGCTAATACTTTTCTTTTCTTAATAAATAAAGGAAACTTACATTCCAGCAAATCTGAAACAGATTGTGAACAATATTCCATTACAAGCTACAGGGGAAAAAATGATAAAAACATTAAAATACACTATTAAAATAAAAATATTCTATATGAGATAAAATAAATTCACCAAGGAGATTGAGAAGATAGTTTGAAGTGAAACAAACTCTACTTATCAATTACCTTTAAATATAAGTATACATATTGAAACTTGTTAAATGCATACATGAAGTTAAGCCAATGCTACATTAATCTTTTATAATGCCGACATATAACTGCTTGTAGAAGATGTGTGTTTCATATAATTACTAACTAAAGCTATAAAGGAATATACATATTCCATTAATATTAACCTAGAGTAGCAATACTGGTATTGTTAGGAAGCAGAAAATCGTCATCTGGTACTATATATATATATACAAAGTTTAGGTTACAGTTTAAATCTTTCCTATAAAGCAAACAAAGAGCACCTCTTATGTGCCAGGTATTTTATATATATTAACTAATTTAATCCTCATAACCACCTCTGGAAGTAGACCCTATTGTCATCCTTGTTTTACAGATGGAGAAACTGGAAAGACAGAGAGGCAGTCTACCCTCTCTGCCACTGTTTTTTCTTATACCACAGCCTTAAATTTAGGAGTACCATCACCATCAAATTAAACCAAACATTACAAATCTAAATAAATCTAAGTTCTGTATACTAAAATGATAATCAGCTGTAGCTTATTAAAAATAAAAGGTCATTCCTGTTTAAAGAAAACTTAGCCTTTCTCCAAAAAGACATAATTACTATGCGTAAACTGTTGTAAGATTACTACCTTACCTTAGTTTCAACAATAGGGCAAAATTAATTTCCATTTTCTGCAATAAAATGCCCCAATTTTCTACCTTTAGTATTAGTCAGCCAAAGAATCACAATCAGCTCAGATTTCACCAGGATTCACCACCAATATTCCAACCAAGATCCTTGTGGTTAAATAGCTTACAATACATTTATGTCAAAAATAAATGCTGATTTTCATCCTTTGATAGGATTGTTCTCAGCAAATGTTTGATAAAGCATTTGAAGAATGATACCGCTAACATACATCAGAACATTTTCCCGTGCACGTGACGGTCAGCTGAATCTCTGGAGTCAACCGGCAAAGGTTCTGTTATCTCTTACTGCCTAAGAGTCTCAGGAAAAGCTGCTCCTCTTTTCTCAGTATGAGCTCACATTTCAAGGTGTTTGTGCGTGGCTTTACACAACTATTTTGAGACATTTTTGAATTAATTATAAACTAAACCTACTAAAATTACAGCCAGGGGAGAGCAGATACCTACCCATGCTCTGTGCTCACGTAAATAGCAGCCTTTGTATTCTACAATGTTGGGATGTTTTAATGTTCGTAGGCACCTGACTTCCTTAATAATACCCTGCCAACTCTGTGGGGAGAAAAAAAAGAATAAAGGAAAGAATTAGGAACAGTTGCCTTTCCTTAGAAAACTATAGAAGTACAAAAGTAATTATTAGATTAAAAAGTTAACAAGAACATACGACTTTGCTTTATTTGTAATATTTAAATGTCAAACTAATATATTTTAAAGAAATTACATTCATATAGTTTACAACTCAATAACATAAAATTCATTCCAGGTAGGACACATTTTTATTTTCATAAAATTTATTATCAATGAGTCTTATAAAAATTTTACAACCACACACCAAGCCTGTTGAAAACTATATACTATATTTAGTGGTTTTTCTTCAAAAGTTCAACCGCCCCCTTCTTTTTTGCAGCTTTATTGTTGTATGATTTACATACCTTAAAGTTCAGCTGTTGTGTTTTTTGGCTTATATTGTCTACCAAATGTTAAGTTTTTTCTGCTGTTTAAACTCAAATCAAGTAATTACCTAACTTCCTAAATGCACATATTCTAAAATGCTAGTGAACACTGAGGTTATAACAGAGGGAAGTTCACAGAAAAACCAAGCAGCACGGAAACATTTTCCTACAGGATTTCCCGAAGAGCCTTCCCATTGACGCCTACTAGTAAATAACAGATAAACCTTCAGCAATAAAAGCTACTCTATGACAACTTCAGAAACTTAGGCCATATCCTAAATATAGTTACTTGTCAGAGCAATCAGGGAACTGAAAATACCAGAGGCTTAGTAGATGTGGGATGGGAACTTGGAATCTGTTTTTTGTTCTTGTTTCAGTTTTTCCAAGCTTTACTGCTGACTTGTACAATATTTCTAAAGGTAGGGGAACTAGAATACAGAACTTTAAAAAATGTTTTGCACTAGAATTTAAGATCCTGTATCTCCTATGTTATTTCATAAGCCCTCAAGAAAATAGAGCAAGATATTCACAGTGTAAAATGTGTAAGCTGTAAGACGCTAACTTCAGAAAGTGTTTTATGGGCTTTACATTTCAAATTTGAGTGCTCTGGGAGGCAAACTCTCAAAACAAAACCAAGCTAAAACCTGTATTCTTCAATGTAAAAAAACTTCCAGGAAGGATACAATATTAGATGAGAGAAGATGATGCCCTAGGTGAAACTTTTTGTTCTGGGCATGACTAATTAAACAGACTCCAACACAAGTCTGCTATGAAAGCTGGTTCTAAAGTTATACTGTAGAATGGCAAATTAAATTAAACTTGTAAAAAATGGAGGTTTTTTTAGGGGTTTTAGAAATTAAGAGTTTTTTTAGGTATCGACGTAATGGAACAGTGATCAATCACAACGGTGTTGTCATACCCATAAGTATGATTATCACAAAAAACAACATTTACCACAAAACAGAGATTACAGAAATGTAGAAAGCCAAAACCTTTAAAACTTAAAGACTGATCTAGCAGTTCTACCTCTGGGCATATACCCTAAAGTTTAAAAGCGGGAACTCAAAGAAATACTTGTGTACCTATGTGCACAGCAGCATTATTCACAATAACCAAGGGGTAGAAGCAACTAAGTGTCCATTTACAGATGGTAGATGGACAAAATGTGGTGTTTTTACACACACACACACACGGGAATATTATTCAGCTTTAAAAAGAAAGGTAATTCTGACACACTACAACATAGATGAACTTTGAGGGCACTATATTAAGTGAAACAAGCCAGTCACAAAAGGACAAATGGTGCATAATTTCAATTACATGAGAAACCTATAGTAGTCAAATTGATAGAGACAGAAAGTGGAGAGGTGATTTCCAAGGGCTGCGGGGAGGAGGGAATGAGGTGTTATTGTTTGATGGGCGGAGAATATCACTTTTGCAAAATGAAAGAATTCTGGAGATGAATGGTGGTGATGGTTGCACAGCAATGTGAATGTCCTTGACACCACTGAACTTACACTTAAAGTGGTTAAGATGGTAAATTTGTTTTGTGTACTTTACCACAATTAAAAATAAATAAATTTTTTAAAGAATTAAAGACAGAGAACAGACTTAGAAAGTAATTTTATAAAATTATGCAATTAAAGAAGAACTAATCAGAACACTGATGAACTAAAGTACATGCACCACAGTACAGTAATTTTATTTTTCAGATTATTACCCACTGCCTTATTTTTCAGATTAGATATATTGCTGCCGATGATTATTTGAAACAGCCGTTAAATAATTTCTCAACCATTAAAAATTTATATCCAGTATACTTACTGTCAAATGTACCTTATTCTAGTGTACTTTCTCAGACATGATAATCCCTCTATTATAGAATAATCTGCTGAACAATTAAAAAAATTAAATGCGTGTCAGCAGCACATATCCAAAAAAATTAAAAGTAAGGGATGTAGTTGGGAGGTTTCTGGGATGTCAGGAATGTTGTTTATGGCTCTAGGTACAGGTTAAATGGGCACATTGAGTCTGTGGAAGTAAATTCACTGAGATAAACCTTAGTATTTGTATATTTTTCAACATTTTTTGAAAAAATTTCCACCTATCCCCAATTAAAAATGGTATGGCTTTCTTTAACATGCCAATACAAACATATATATTTCACCTACCTCCATAGCCCTCTTTCCAGTAAAAGGTATTCTCTTGATAGCCACCTCGTCATGGGTGTGCACATCTCGTGCCTAAAAAAGACAGAAGACCATTGTAAAAATTAACATTTATAAACTACCATATCCAAAAAGATACCAAAACTGATATTAAAGAACATTAAAAACATAAGTAAATGGATAGCAAAAAGCATATCAAATTGTCAAGGAGCTGGTACTTTAGAAATAAAAATAATGCATGTTTATCTTTGAATCAGCTAGTTGAGAGGAAAAATATAGAAATTTGAACAGAACTATAAACAAACAAATAAATGACTAGTACAAGTCTATGCTAGGCCTGTAAATGTCAAAATTTCAATGAAATGGACAATTCTCTAAGAAAGAACTACTAAAATTGATCTAGAGAAGAAAATTTGAGTAAAACAGTGGTGGAAGATTGAAAAGAATACTAATTGTCTTTAAAACTGTGAGTGGAGCAGTTTCACTAGGGGAACTTCGCAGGATAAAAGGGGAGAAAAAGGAAAGCTACCCCATTAACTGTAAGGAGGCAGTGTAACCCAACAACTAAACCCTCACAAGCAGCGCAAAATAGAAAGTTAGGTACCAATATGACTTATAAATGTAGACAAGGGAACTCTAAACAAAATTTTAAAACCAAATATTACCGGGCATTAAAAGAATATTTCATTTGGATAAAATATATTACCACAGAAATGCAAAATTTTGATACAGGAAAACATTCCATAATTTGCCATATTTTTTTACAAATCAAAGGGGGAAATATATACTTATACATATAAATGCTTAATAAATATTGAAAATGTAGAAAGAGCTCAACTCTAAATGTATCTAATGCAGGGAAGACCAAAGTCTTAGAAAACCCACATGGGAAAGGTAATTCCTCAACATGATAAATCATGTCTATTGTAAACAACTATTAACTAGAATTAAGACAAGACAGCTAAAATGCTATCACCATTACTATTTACCACTGCTATGGAATTTTGATAAAAAAATAAAAGCATAACAGAAACATAAAAGTTAACTCTTTAGAAAATAAGAGCCAAATTCTCATTATGTGTTAAAAAAAAGATGATATATAAAGAAGGCACAAGAGGATAGCTGCAAAACATTTCAAATGAGTTCAGTAAGAAGGGTTAATCATCTCTAGTCATCTGTGGAAGAATTCATCTTCAATTCAGTCTTTAAAGAATTCCCAAAGATAAAATGTTTTAATATTAGATTATGGTGATGGCTACAAAAATCTAACTTACTAAAAATCTATGAAATGCACTCTTAAAATTGGTGAACTGAGAGTATGTAACTTAAATCTCAAAAAAGCTGTTAAAAAAATTAGACAAGCAGGTATGTAAATTATACTTAAATAGAGTTCCTTAAAATATATACATATATATATATATTCTTTTAAGTGGGTCCTTGGAACAACTAATGACCTTCCAATTTCAATTACTAGCAGACTGGTTAAGGAAAATGTGGACCGCCTAACATGATGGGTGAAGTGGATCTGTCTGCATAAGACCTTGAATATGAATTTATTTTTCCAAAATGTTCTCTACTCATCAATCTGTGAGCCCCTTGATTTCAGTCAATAGGTCTAACCAGCTACATTCTTTTCTAACAGTTTTAATGAGATATAATTTACATAGCACACATTTCACCCATTTGAATGTGTGTAATTCTATAGCTTTTAGTACACTGACAGATGCATGGCAATACTGATCAATATGATACATATATGCAATTTACTGATAACTACAATTTTAGAACTTTCATCACTTTAAAGAGAAACTCCAAATTGTTTCATTTAAAAATGGTTAAAATGGTAAGTTTTAGATTATGTGTACCTTACCTCAAATTTTTTCCCCATTAAAAAAAAAGAAAAAAGAAACCCCACACCCTTTAGCTATCACTCTCCTATCCCTATTCCTCACCCCTTCAGCCCTAAGGAACAGCTAATCTACTTTCTGTGTCTCTGGAGATGTGCCCATTCTGTACACTTTGGAACCATATAATATATGGTCTTTTGTGACTGGTTTCTTTCACTTAGTATAATGTTTTCAAGATTTGAGACCAGTGAATGTTGAGCATCTTTTTATGTGCTTTTTGGCCATTTGTACATCTTTGGAGAAATGTCAATTCAGATTCTTTGCCCATTTAAAAATTGGGTTGCCTTTTTTTATTGAGTTGTAAGAGTTCTTTATATATTCTAGACACAAGTCCCGTAGCAGACATATGATTTACAAATAATTTCTCCTATTCTATTGTTGTCTTTTCAGTTTTGAAGCATAGAAGTTTTACATTTTGATCAAATACAATATCTATGCTGTTCTTTTGTTCATGCTTTTGTTGTCATTTCTAAGAATCCTTTGACAAAACCAAGGTCATGCAGTTTTACCCTTAGAGTTTTATAATTTTAATGTTCATATATGGTATGAGGTAAGGGTCCAATTTCATTGTTCTGCTAAGGAGCTGCATTTCTAACTAGCACAGGATAAAGTTCAAAAGAGGGTAAACTAAATGCAGTGTAGTCACTTGGAGTAGATTCCAGAACAGAAAAGAGCACAAAGACTGGGAAAATCAAAATAAAGTGTGTTGTTTAGTTAATAGTATTAGTGTATCAATGTTGATTTCTTAGTTTTGATAAAGGTTCTGTGGTTATGAAACTTGTAAACTTTAAAGGATCTGGGAGAAGATTATAGGGTAAACTCTATTATTATTGCAAAATCTGCAGCTCTAGTATTACTTTAAAATAGTAAGTTAAAGTGACTGTGATTTATTAAAATCCAAACTCATTAGTAATGATGATTACATTAAAATTAAATCAGATTAAAATGAGATTATTTTTGCCTATCACACACAAAAAAAAAACCAACAGGAAAATATTTAATGTCCACAGTCATGTTTCTCTGTCCCTTCAGGATTACGAGTTGTGCTAAATTTGTGTTTGTCTGAAGCTTCTTCAAGATTAGATTCTGGTTACATATCTCTGGCTGAAATACTACATGAGTAATATTGTGTCCTTTTCAGGGTATCATATCTGGACGCATACAATGTCTGTTCATCACTGGTTACAAATTTTCATCACCCACTCAAGGTGTTTGACTGTTTCTTTCCAATGTATATAGTTATAACCACTGTTTCCTACTTTGTATCTAACAAGCAATCTGTGGAGAGATACTTTTAAACTATATAAATATTCTGCTCATCAAACTTTCCCCCTAGTTTTAGCAACCACTGAAGATTCTAGCCCCAAACAATCTTTGCAATGATGATTTCAAAATGCTGGTTTTTCCCAACTCTACCATTCCTTTCACATTTATCAGTCAGCATTCTATTATAAAGAAAAGCCCTCCCTTTCTAACTATCTATCCATCCTATATCTGTCATGGAAATTAGGAATTCCTATTTTATTCAATGGGTTATGATCAATAGATGTCTATATTGATGCTCAAATTGTTCCAGATGTGGCCAGTGGGAGCA
Source organism: Manis pentadactyla (assembly GCF_030020395.1). NCBI lineage: Eukaryota > Metazoa > Chordata > Mammalia > Pholidota > Manidae > Manis > Manis pentadactyla. The sequence continues at coordinate 18,848,408 of NC_080021.1, read as the reverse complement.
TCTTCAAGCTGGTTCTAGCATCCTCTTGAAAGGTCCTATTTTTCATTTTAAAAGCATTTTTTAAATTTCTGGTTCAAGTTATTCTAAAGCTTATCTTTTATGATCCTTGTCCCCACAGTAGAATGAACCATTACTGCAAGAGCTCTTGATCCATGTAGTGAGGAAACCAAGATCTGAGTGCTAAGTGTGCTGCTTGCTACTAGGATATCAACGCAACTAGAATCTTACAGAAGAGAGATAGGAATATATATATTCCTATATATAGGAAATATATATGTCATGTAATTAGTTCATGTTAATGCCACAAATTCCTATCCAATACCTATCTAGTCCCACGTGGTTCTTCCTTACATTTGCCAATTTCCTATTTCTATCATTCTTTTCAGTTAGGATGTGAGTCCACAATGACATCAAAATTATTCACTGCTCAATCTTTTAACACACAGTTTCAGAACTGTCACACCCATACCAATATGAAACAAGTTTACAGAGAAGAGTTCAAGATTTGTTGGCAGTTTCCTCTTCCCAACCAGACAGAGGGTATACACTTAAAATACTGTGTATGAAAGTTACTCGCATTAGTTTTGGTTTTTACTCCAATGTGGTTATAGCCCAAATACAGTTGGATTCATTGTTCCTGCTTGCCTATTAGTGACTACCCCCATACATAATGACAATTTTAACTTTCAAATATACTAAATATTTATTATCAAAAGAGGTAAAACAAGTTATCATTCTATCCTCTTTCTACTTCTTTCTATTCCCCACAACTATCACCATTCTGTATCTTGAATTGTTGGTTGCATGGCATATAACTTGTCTAATTTCATCAAACTGTACATTTAACATATCTGTATTTACTGTATATAAATTACACTTAATAAAACAAGTCAACTAAAAAATACTACTGACACACATTGAATGGCTACATGACAGGGATTTTTTCAACAGGGTTCTCTTATTGGGCCCATTTCTAAGAGGCTGTATATTTTTTTCCTTTTTTATTCTATATTTCTCCACAGTAGTATTAAGGAGAACAATGGGAGAAGCTTACATTCAGACAAAACTGTAACACAGAAAAAAGGTTGTTTATGAAATACCTGTTTTCTGAGTGTCTCTTCCCTTATTCTGTGTCCAATCCAGAAATCAAACAAACATAACCTACATCACACACATACATAAAGCATGCGTAGACAAAAAGACTCTGCAAGGATGTTTATCTAAACAGCAGCTGTCTTTGGGTAGGAAAATTGCAGAGGGAGTTTCTACTACCTTATTTTTACCTCTAATTTACAAATGAGAATTAAGTGAAAAGTTCAAACTGTTAAGAATTTGGAACACATTTTCTCTTTTATTCTTAAGGTACCCATTAAAATGAAAAACCTAAATCTGTAATACTACCAAAATATTAAACATCTATACAAAACTTGTTGCTGAGAAAAAAAAGCATTCTTAATAAGAAGAAATAATGAATGAATAGTAATGAAATATGTGTATGAGACTATACCTAAGTCAGTGTTTTGTTACATTTGATTCAATAACAATGTAAGTCATAGAACTGCTAAAGTAGTGTAAACAACATGGAAATTAAAGCCGAATATCTTTCCCATTTTTTCAATAATCTAAGAAGCTCAATAAATAAAATGATCTTTTTATATTACTGATTTTTACTCTGCCAGGACTGGATATTAAATAAATGCTGGTCACTGACATTAAGCCTTTAACACTTACAAAGAACACTGTTCCATAGCCTCCCTGGCCAACTTTTCTGAGATCTGTGAAGCGCTTCCCTGGATCTTCTTTGGAGAAGAGTTTTGCAATCTCAGGGTCCTTCAGGCTCTGTGCTTGGATAGTTGACGACATCCTGCTGGGCAATCAGCTGGCTGATTCTAATTTTATGCTGCTCTCCCAACCCTTGGGAAATCGGTATGAATGAAGCCACGTTGGCATAAACAATTGGAGATAAATAAGAAAAGAAAAAAGGAAAAGCAAAAGTTGTTAAGGACAATTAGTGTATCATTTTCTGACTACATATATACAATTATCTTAGACGTGGAATTTCACTGAAAAAGTGTTGCCTACCAGTGCAGGACTCTTAAACCCAGCTCATCATCACAATCACCTGAGCTGCTTTAAAAAAAAAATTCCCACTATACATAGTATGTAAGTACATACTATACATACACTTCTAAAGATTAGATAAATCTTTATGTACTGGAAGGCTTTCTGTATCAGTACTTAAAGATTTATCTAACTCTGATGCAATAAGCTCATCAGCAAAAGAGATAATACAGTACGAAGACCATTAAAAACATGCCCAACAACTCAAAATGTACCCATAATATGTTTCTAACAACAGGAAGATTCCCATCTATTAAGGACCTTCAAATGCAAGAAAATAGATAATAGATTTAATTCAGTAAGATTTCTTTTCCTTTCAGATACCACATGGCAGTGTTTAATCAACTCTAACACAGACATTCCTAAGAAAAATGCAATGGAAGAAAATAATGAATTTAACATAGATAGCTAACTGTTTCCTCCATAACCTGATTCATATTAAAATATGGCCTTATCATATCTGCTTCATTATGTAAGTAGATACACTACAGAATTCCCTGGTGGTTCTGGTATCAGTTCCTTTATATCAGATTAACAAATTTAAAAAATGGCTGCTATAAACGAGAGGCTTCAGAACCTGGTTCTAGAATGACACTGTATAGATAGGAAACCTGACAACAATTATTTACCAACTATGAACTTGGGTAGCCTCCTTTTCTAAGTCTATAAAATGAAAGAAATAACCTACCTCCTAGAGTAGCTGTGAGGGTTAAATGAGTTAATAAATGTTAAGTGTAGACTAGTACTCAGGAACAGTAAGCAGTACATTAAATGTTAGTTAACATGTACTCCTTAAATTTACCAATTAAAATTAAAAACTACAAAAATTGATTTCATTAAACTCATAAGGTAAAATAAAGCTCTAGCCAGTTTTCTCCATGCGCAAAGCATATTTTAAAAATTTTTTAATATTTTTAATTTTATTAATTTCAAAAATTTTTTAAATGACAGAGAATTTTTTAAGCCTGTCTCCTTTTTACTGATGTCAACTGAACCAACTATAATGCTTATTAATAATTTCAAACTATATAAAACACATTTACATATCTTTTGCACTTCCCTAAACTAATACTACATTGCACTAAAAATTCAAATTACTACTTTGTATTCCTTTTCTAACATATTAAAGGCTTCAACAATATTCTTCACTTTTACCAATCACACGGCTCTGGAAGTTAGTTCCCTGGAACAATGCTTCAATTAAAATTCTTCCAAGTATATGTGACAACAGGAAAGTCATATAACTTATCACTCCTAAAATGAGGAGATTGAACTAAATTCTATATAAACTGTACCTATTTAACTAATACACCTGCGAAAAACAAAAAGCCTTCAATGTACCTAAGACCTTATTTAAAAATTTGAAATATCACATTATAGTACCTTTATTACAAGCATGACTTAACCTAAAATTTTGTAAAAATTTTGAAAAGAAAGAAAAAAACATTACAAAAAAAGAATACATCCTTAGAAACTTGTGGAACAGTATCAAATTGTCTAAATTTCACATTATAGGTGTTCCATAAAAGAAAAGAAAATCTTAGTTTTTAGATAAAACAATTCTTACTAAGAGCAGAAAAGATCTCAGCTTTGACAAAAACTTAAATTTAGAGAATCAAGATGCTCAGCAAACCCCAAACAGAGCAAATTCAAAGAGTTTAGGCCCAATAAGGCGTAAACTCAAAATCAGTAACAAACAGCTAGGCCTGATAAGCCTAAGCATGTCATAATGCTAAAAAAGCAAAGATAAACTAAAATTTGAATGATCACAGAATTCTCATAAAATACACTGGAGGCCATAGAATGTTCAATAGTGTCTTTAAAGTGAGGAAAGTAAAGAACTGTCAACCCAGAAGAGAATCCTTTATCTAAGCAAAAGATTTGTGGAACGAACTAAAAAATAATAGAGAGACAGAGAGAGAGAGAGAGTTAGATGGTGGAAAGCTAAGATAATCTGACCTCCATTAAGGGAAATGTAAAATATTAAAGAAAAGAAAGCTAAAGGCTATATTAATGCCAGATAAAATATTCAGAGCTTCAGAGCTAGGAAAATTACAAGGAGTAAAGAGGTACATTACATACTGTTATGATTTCATTCATGAAATTCTAAATGTATACTCACCTGACAAAAGAGCTTCAAATTACACGAAGCAAAAATTGATACAACTGAAAAGAGAAAAGTCTGTAACTAGAACACCACCACCACAGACCAACACTACCAACCAGCAGGTCCTAGTGACAGTCCAGTATGCAGCCTGGCCACAGAATGCACATTCTTCTCAAGGGTGCATTATGACATACACTGTGAGATCATATACCGGGTCATAAAACTAATCTTAACAAGTGAAAAAATTTCAATTCACAGAAAATGTTTTCTGATAAGAGGGTAGTACACTTAAAATCAGTAACAAAACAGTTATAAAAAAACAGAACCTCAAGTGTGGAAATTAAATACACCTCAAGGTAACCCACGGGTCAATAAAGACATTTCAAGGGCAAAGAGAAAATATGAAATGTGTGAAAACAGAAATAGAGCATAAAATTTACAGGATTCTTACACAGAAATTAAGGCTCTAAATCATAGAAGAAAGAAAACTCCAATGAATAATCTAATCTCCCATCTTAAAAATCTAGAAAGAGAAAAGCAAATAAAATGGAAGCTAAACATAGAAGGAAATACTAAAGAACAGAATGGAAATCAATGAACGTAGACAACAAAATCAGTGAAATCAAAAGCTAGTTCTTTGCAGGGAAAAAAAGTCAATAAAACTGAAAGAACTCTTCCAAGCTAACCAAAGAAAACAAGAGCAAATTACCCAAAAGAGGGCATATCACTATATTCCTAAAGACATTAAAAGGATAAGGAAACACAATAAACAGCTCTAAACTAATAAATTTGACAAAATAGCTGAAATAGGCAAATTATATGGTAGTGGTAGTTATAAAATGCCAAAACTCACTCAAGAAGGAATAGAGAGCTGCCTCTCCCATCCAGATGACAAACTGTGGTGGCTCAGGCTCAGACCTCGAGGAGGCACCGGCCTCTACTGCCTCAGCCCCTGCAGCACGGCCCTCAGCGCACTGCTGCCAAAAAGAACAAGGCAGTGACAGTACGGGTGTTGGGGCTGGAGGCGCAGCAGGGGGCATGGGATGCACGGCGGCGCAGGCTGGAGAGCTGGCTGAGCTGAGCGGGGAAGCTGTCACTGGGCGGTGCGGCATCCTCAGAGGGGGCCGTGTCTAACGGCGTTTACCCTCTGCTCAACACTGCCCACGGAGCAGTGAGGCCGATGGTGTTCAGCACACCTTTCGTGGACTTCCTGATTGCAGCTGGAGGCTTCCACATCCCTATTCCCGGATGTAATGACTGGATACTGCCTGAACCGTGCTGGCTTTGAGGCCTTGAACACACATGGAATTCAGCTCATCTCCCTAGCTGCCCATAAATTCATCTCAGATATTGCCCACGATGCTCTGTCACACCACAAAATGGAGTACACTTAACCATGGAGGAGTTGACCCCTGCCCTCAGTGAATACGACATCAGTGTAAAGAAGCCACACTACTGACAGGATTGGTTTGCAGATGGCAGCGTGACAGGTGAGACAGAGGCCTCCACCCAAAACCACATATAGTATGAAAATATAATTAACACAACTAATCCTGAAAGAGCAACAGGAAAGAAGGATCTCTAGGAATGAAAGGATATTGAGAGAACTGTGTGACCAATGTAAACGGAACAATATTTGTATTAGAGGGGTACCAGAAGAAGAAGAGAGTGAAAAAGGTAAAGTGTCTTTGAGGAGGTAATGGCTGAAAACCTCCCCAATCTGGGGAAGGAGATGGTCTCTCAGGCTGTGGAGGTGCACAGATCTCCGAACGCAAGGGACCCAAGGAAGACAACACCAAAACATGTACTAATTTAAACGGCAAAGATCAAGGATAAGGACAGACTATTAAAAGCAGCCAGAGAGAGTAAACAGATCACACACAAAGGAAAGCCCATCAGGCTATCATCAGCCTTCCCAGCAGAAACCTTACAGGCCAGAAGGGAGTGGCATGATATAGTTAATGCAATGAAGCAGAAGGGCCTCGAACCAAGAATACTCTACCTGGCAAGGTTATCATTTAAATTTGAAGGAGGGATTAAACAATTTCCAGATAAGCAAAAGCTGAGACAATTTACCTACCACAAACCGTCTCTACAGTGTATTCTGGAGGGACTCCTATAGATGGAAGTGTTCCTAAGGTTAAATAGCTGTCACCAGAGGTAATAAAAATGTACAGAGAAAGAGTACAGAATGCGATACCCAATATATAAAGAATGGAGGAGGAAGAAAAGGAGAGGAAAAAAAAGAACATTTAGCTTGTGTGTGTAATAGCATACTAAGTGAGTTAAATTAGACTCTTAGATAGTAAGGATGTAACCCTTGAACATTTGGTCACCACGAATCTAAAGTCTGCAATAGCAATAAGTACATACCAATCCATAATCACCCTAAATGTAAATGGTCTGAATACACCTATACAAACGTGACTCAGAAATGACATGATCATGTTCAAAATGGCCAGAATAAAACCCTAAATTTACTGCACACGCTAAAACAAACAACACACACATACACACACCACTGGAGAATGTGACAAATTCTAAAGGAAAAGAAAGGACAGATGCCTATTTGGAGATGCCTCATGTTGTAATTGTCACATAAAGACTTTAAAGCAGCTATTATAACCATATTAAATGTGGTAATGCTTAATACTCTTAAAAATTGTCTAAAAGTCTAGCAGAAAAATAAAAGTATAAAAAAAGATCCACGTTAAAAAATTTAGAACTGAAAAATATAATTACCAAAAATTACAAAAGACATTGCATGGGCTCAACCACTGAACAGAGATGATAGAAGCGTCTGTAAACTTGAAGATAACAGAGCAGCAGAAATTATCTACACTGAAGAAAAGACAGGAAACAACATTGGAAAAAATGAATACATCCTTAGAAACTTGTGGGACAGTATCAAATTGTCTAAATTTCACATTATAGGTGTTCTATAAAAGAAAAGAAAATCTTAGTTTTTAGATAAAACAATTCTTACTAAGAGCAGAAAAGATCTCAGCTTTGACAAAAACTTAAATTTAGAGAATCAAGATGCTCAGCAAGCCCCAAACAGAGCAAATTCAAAGAGTTTAGGCCCAATAAGGCATAACCTCAAAATCAGTAACAAACAGCTAGGCCTGATAAGCCTAAACATGTCATAATGCTAAAAAGCAAAGATAAACTAAAATTCGAATGATCACAGAATCTTCATAAAATACAGTGGAGGCCACAGAATGTTCAACAGTGTCTTTAAAGTGAGGAAAGTAAAGAACTGCCAACCCAGAAGAGAATCCTTTATCTAAGCAAAAGATTTGTGGAATGAATTCAAAAATAGTAGAGAGAGAGAGAGAGAGAGAGTTAGATGGTGGAAAGCTAAGAGAATCTGACCTCCATTAAGGGAAATGTAAAATATTAAAGAAAAGAAAGGTAAAGGCTATATTAATGCCAGATAAAACATTCAGAGCTTCAGAGCTAGGAAAATTACAAGGAGAAAAGAGGTACATTACATACTGTTATGATTTCATTCATGAAATTCTAAATGTATACTCACCTGACAAAGGAGCTTCAAATTACACGAAGCAAAAATTGATACAACTGAAAAGAGAAAAGTCTGTAACTAGAACACCACCACCACAGACCAACACTACCAACCAGCAGGTCCTAGTGACATTCCAGTATGCAGCCTGGACACAGAATGTACATTCTTCTCAAGGGTGCATTATGACATACACTGTGAGATCATATACCGGGTCATAAAGCTAATCTTAACAAGTGAAAAAATTTCAAATCACACAAAATGTTTTCCGATAAGAGGGTAGTAAACTTAATATCAGTAACAAAACAGTTATAAAAAAACAGGACCTCAAGTGTGGAAATTAAATACACCTCAAGGTAACCCATGGGTCAATAAAGACATTTCAAGGGCAAAGAGAAAATAATATGAATTGTGTGAAAATAGAAATAGAGCATAAAATTTACAGGATTCTTACACAGAAATTAAGGCACTAAATCATAGTAGAAAGAAAACTCCAATGAATAATCTAAGCTCCCATCTTAAAACTCTAGAAAGAGAAAAGCCAATAAAACGGAAGCTAAATACAGAAGGAAATACTAAAGAACAGAATGCAAATCAATGAAACTAGACAACAAAATCAGTAAAATCGAAAGCTAGTTCTTTGCAGGGAAAAAAAAATCAATAAACCTGAAAGAACTCTGCCAAGCTAACCAAAGAAAACAAGAGCAAATTACCCAAAAGAGGGCATATCACTATATTCCTAAAGACATTAAAAGGATAAGGAAATACAATAAACAGCTCTAAACTCGTAAATTTGACAAAATAGCTGAAATAGGCAAATTACTTGGTAGTGGTACTTATAAAATACCAAAACTCACTCAAGAGAAATAGAGAGCTGCGTCCCCCACCCAGATGACAAACTGTAGCGGCTCAGGCTTGGACCTCAAGGAGGCACCAGGCAGAAAACACGTTAGAAGACAGCAAAACTTTGTACAACTAACTTGCCACAGGGGACTTTAGAGTGTGAAAATGGGGATGAGGAGGTGAAGGAATACAACAACCAGTAAAATCTGGAGATGGGATGCAAGGAATGAGGGGCCAGGAGGAGTAAGATGATAACCAGGTTTTGGAGGTGGAAAACTGGTGGATGATACTGCCATTTACTGAGACTAATCCCAGAAGGAAATCAAGGGGAAAACCTCTCTCTAGAATACACTGAATTTAAGCAGCATAACTTATGTGGACATGTCAAATAGATGACTGAATTCATGTGTGTGATCTCCGATGAGCACTCTGGACTAGAAAAAAGGATTCGGGACTCTGGCATAAAGACAGTAATTCGTTATAACCAGAGACGTCATCTCTAAGAAAAAGAGAGCGCATTGCGAGAAAAGAGTCACAGAACAGTGGGAATATCAAGATTTAATGGGTAGAGAGATGAAGTCCAGTCCCCCAAGGAGACTAGGAAGTGCCAGAAACTCAAAGGAGAAGCAGACATCTGTCATCAAGAGAGTTAAAGGAACACAGCAATCCAGAAAAGAGGGAGTTATCAATAGCAGAGAAGTCAAGTAAGAAAGGACTGAATAACATCCTCTGGATTTTTGACAAGTGTATAACCTCGGGCAATTCGCATAACTCTGTCAGCCTTAGCTTACTTGTCTACACAAGCATGTTATACTATCTACTGTACCCAGTTCTGAGGACACATGTTAATGTGTATACAGTACCTAGTACAGTACTAAGCACTAAAAACTGCTCTATTTTTATTGCCACATAACTTATGAATGTCAGACAGCCAAGTCATGGCAACAAAAGCACAGGGGTTGAAAGCATGAAACTACATGGAACCAATGGCCATGAGGCACAATATGCAGTCTGGAAAGAGAACCAGCATAAAAGAATGATAGTCTTTCTCCTTGTCTTCCACCCCTCCAATGTTTCCTTTCTTCTTCCTTTTAAATGCAGCTGATAATGCATAAGTTCCCAAGAGCCTATCAAAAGGCCTTTTCAATCATATCTAGTATTTACACAAAGAATTTTTTTTGCAGCCTTTTACCACAATCATGAGTTGGTAATATAGATGCTATGTTCTTAAGAAGGGCAGCTTAAATTCGTAAGTGGTCCACAAATAAATGTTATATAGAAATTAAGTCTATCGATCAGTGATTTCAAAAATTCTTCCAACAGTTTCTGAAACGATAAGCCAGGTAATGTTTATCAAATGATATATTCTAACTGCATAATTAAAGAGACCTTTGAACAACCAAACTGATTTTCAGGTTGGTTTTCACACTGGCACACTAATAGTCACAGAGAAATTTCTCAGATGTATGTGGATTCCTGTCAAGGATTAGGTTCTACCCTTTCTTGCTCTCACCTCCTCAAAGATGTGGGGCAGGCAGAACTGAGAAAACTGTTTCCAACACTTGGATTTCTAACATAAGAAACATTGTGTTTCATATAAAAGAGTTGCAGTCATTTTGTTTTCCATATCTAAACTATTCCCATCGCTCTAGCATATTTCTTTCATAGTTTCTTTGCTTTAACATTGACTTTGCAACTCAATGCACAAAGCCTACATAATATTCCCTTCCCTATCCGCTTATTCTGTGTTATATCCATCAAATTCTAGGTTCCTAGGAAAGTCCTAACTATTGAGGATCTTAGTTTTCTTATGCATATTTAGATAATCTTCTCTTTTCTATACAACTCAGCAGTGGCTGGTGATACAGAAGTTTATCTGGTGGTAAAGAAGCATCTTCCATTAGAATCTAAACAATCAAAGAAATATTTCTTGCTCTAGTCTTTGTGTGAGAGCATGTGTGGAAGGGAGACAGAGGGAGGACGGATACACATACTTGGCAGTACCTATCCTGAAAAAAGCAGAGCCTGGAGAGGAGAATGGGCAGAGCTAAGCTTCTGGAAGCCTTTTCTTTCTGAGCATTCTGGACCATTAAGACCAGCCTTCAGCAACTGGTAAGTGGCCCAGCTACAGGTGGCCAAGGAGAGGCTCTAAGAGCTCCTCTTCTAATTCCATGTATTCCCTGGGTCCTGGATTCTCACCCACCATGAAGTAGAGGACCTAAATAACCAAAAGAATAAACTCACCACTTCTGTTATAATTGGGAAGAAAGGGAAACGCTAGTTGTTTCCTTCCTTCTGTTCCTAAGTATTGTGGGGTAAAATTGCAATATTTCCAGAATCCCTTGCCTGGCCTTAGTCCATTTCCATATTAACAGGTATTTCTTCCCGCAGCCTCCAAGACAAGGGGTGGAGAGAAGCTGTTTTTCCCTCCCCTCTGCTGCTATTTGGTCTGGTGCCTATCAGTCGCTGGGGCTCCAAACTCGCAGGTACCCCGGGACAGGGTGTGGGGGAGAGGTGAGTGCACCGGGGCGGGAGAGGCACAGGGAGTGAGACCAGCTGCCTGGGAGTCACAAACGGAGCCGGGCCTCTTGTGACCAATAAATGGGATTCTCCCACTTTGCCCTTTCCCTAGAGTTCTTTCGGCTTCACGGGTTTCACAATTTTATTCATCTGGGCCGGGAACACGCTTTCCCTGGATTCACAAGTATCCATCAGAAAACCTACTTAAGATGACTAGGAACTTAAAGAAAAAGGCAAAATATCTATTTTGGGAGTACTACGTAATTGTCTATATCCATAGGCTAACTTCTAATGTTTCTAAGTGCACCATGAGGATCCTAATAAATAGTAAGTGTGCCTTCAAATAATCCCTCATCTTCATACCACACCACAAATGTACAGGAAAGAATGAGGGCAACCCGTGAAGATGAGGCGGGACCGTTCCTCAGGTATCACGCCTCACCCCACACAATGCAGACTACGGGATGACTAACACTCAAACAGGTTGTTAGTGCTCCTTGTCCTTCACCTGTTCTTTCCGCCAGGCTAGCTGCCTATCACTCTCTGATGCTGCTCAATAATTAATATGGCTTCCTCGTATTTGAAATTACTTCCCACTGCTAAAGCTATCAAGTTGCCTTTCACCTTCCAATTCATATCCTATGAGAAAGGTTTCCTGACTAAATGAAAATGAATTCTACCCATCACTAGCCAAATCAAAAAGCTGTTGTTTCACAGGAAAATTAACAAAATAAACAAAACAAAAACCAGTTACGTGCTTCATAGTTTATAGAGCATGTTTTAGAATAATTTATGTGATTTGATTAACTTTCAGAGCGATTAACTTCCTCAAGCTAAACATCTGAAAACATAAGTAATACTATTTCACAATGCAGTGTAACATTACAGCATTAAGCCATTTATTGTGTGTTCATCTACATTTCCACACTTGGTAGCCACCCTGTAAAATCCAGATCATCTAGTCATGACCTATTTTCCTTGATTCCCGCCCACATTTTACTCACAAGTGCTAAAGAAGGCAGAAGCCAATGAAAAAATACCATCTTATATTGGGGTGATATTTTAAATATTATAAATCAGCTTTCATATTGCTTTCCAATTTTATTTCACAACAACCTTGTGCACAGAGATTCAAAGAAGCAATATTATCTAAATGCTTACTATGCAAAGCCTCACGTCCTGTGATTGCATGAGGTAGTCTACCTACATTATCTCACCTAATCCTCACAATAGTCAGGCCCAATGTCACAAAATTAGACAGGGTGGGGAACAAAGATGAGACTCATTCGGATTCCAACTGCAATCTTCCTTCCACTACCTCTGTGAGACATTCTTCACATGTTCCACAAAATGCCACATAGTGACCATATCACTGCCTTTTTCCATGGGCAGACTTCTCTCACACTGCTTCTAAAAACTGATCATGAACAAATCTGTAGGCAAACTTGGCAAGAAGAAAAAAGTTACTCAACCTGTGTTAACTAAATGTAACTTAGAATATTGCCTGGTGCATAGCAATCACTAGAAAAATATCTGCTAGGCTTAATTATTATGGAAAGGACTGAATATTTTAACAAACATAAAGCATCTTGTTAAAACTAGAAAAAAGATTTATTTCATTATCATTTTATTTCAAATCCTTAAAATTCCTTCATATTCATACCATTTCTACTTTAAAAATATACCACACAGGAAGTTTTAGAAGGTCAATAATACTGGCTCCTCTAAAGTTTCCCTTCTCTCTAATATAACAGTTCCATATGCTAACATTCTTTTCCTCAAGTAGCTCTTTAACACTAACATGTTAAATGTTATAGAATCTAAGCAAATCACAATCATTTTTACTTTATTTTATTTTGACACCCTTATGCATGTCAAATCAGAATGAAGAGTCACTTTTCATGTAGACTAAATGTCCCAGAATTTGGGAGATTTATAATAAGATGTGTAAAAGCATAAGCCTACTTATAACTGAGGCTTGATGAAAACATTCTTACTCCCAACTGAAAACTACAACTCAAAATAAATTCAATATACTACTACTGCCTTGAGGCATGGAGGTGTCATGAAAAGAGCCTTGAATTACGTCAGAAAACTGAGGTTCACGTCCTTCTCTTGAAACTAACCACGTGACCTGAGTATGTCCCTTAGCCTCCCTGAGGCTCAGAGTCCATCATACCCATCTTACCTAACTTGGAAGGTGATTATTCAAGAGGGCTTCTCAGCCTTTACCTGGGGGCAAAGAAAACTGGTTAAAGACTTTTAGTCAAAGGACCAAGGGACCAAAGTAGGAACTGATGAAATTTTTGGATCTCCTTTTAGTAAACCACCAACAGCCTCAGGAAAATTATCAAGTAAGTAGGGAAGCCAGAAAAGAAATGAATTCACTGTCATCCAGACCAAGGTTAAATCCTCCAGAACATTTCAAACACCAAACTGATACCCATACTACAAATGAGCTTTGTTACAGTTTTACAGAAACTGGATCACAATGAACTGTTTATGATTAAATTATTTTTTTAAAATTAGCTAGTCTGGAAAACTACCTGCCAAACATTTTTTCTATAGGAACTGTGTTCCATTCAGTTCAGATATCCAAACACTGACAAAGTATCTTCCAACTCTCAGCTCCCAAAGCTAACAAGAAACCCCTTTCCATCCTCTCTGGCAAAATCAAGGAAGGCTTCTTCACTCTTCAGTCTTGTGCCACTCAGACATGAGATGTCAGATAAGGACTGTCAGGATGTAATATACATATATGCCTGATATACTTTTATATATATGTGTGTGTATATATATATATATGTGTGTGTGTGTGTATATATATATATATATATATATATATATATATATATATATATATAAAACTACCCTTCACTTTAATTTTTTTGGTTGCAACTCATTCCTATTTATAACCTCATTTAACCTACAATTGTCCAGAGAGGTATGTAAGACAAAAAGTATTATTACTCCCATTTTGGAAATGAGAAAGGTAAAGCACAGAGGTAATGTGACTTGCCCAAGGTCATAGCCTGGCAGAAAAAGGATTAGAAGGCAGATCTTTATTTCCCAATGCTCTTTTCAATCAAACACCAATTACTAAGAAACTAGAGTTTGGTAGGAAGGCAGGGAGGGAATAAAAGTAAAAGTGGTTGTGATTTATTTAGATTCTATTTTTTCACACTGACTTTTGTCTAACTTTGTGAATTTTCAGCAATTTCCTTCATTGTTGCCTGATGAGTTAGTCATAAAAACCATCAGAACAGAAAGTATAAACTGTTTTCAATTATTTCCTCATTTTTACATATAAATGTTCCACTTTAAGTGTTTCATAATAAAACAACTCAGGGACAAAGCTAGCCCAATCTATATTAGTCACTTGTTGAACTGTTACAGGAAATTTATGCAAATGGAGGTGGGTGGGGGGAGACAGCAATAAACATTTACCAAAATGACTAAGGATAAAAGAAAAAGTGAGTGTAAACCTTAAACACTTTTCTTTCCAGTTTAAGCTGTGAGATGGGAAAATAAATGTGAGGAAGAAGACACAAGTCACCTCTTAGCACTGATTCGAGTTTAGGTGGTTTGGAAGAATTCAGCCATTTAAATGAAATGCGGTAGACATTTATGTGTAAGACAAAGAAGTTGAAAGTTGACAGAAGAGAACACTCAAGACCATGATTTTATACAGCACTTTTACCTCTCAAGTACTTTCACGTATGTTATCTCATGTCTTAATCAAGAAATTACTGAGAGAGATAGGAGCAGATATCACTAAGTTCATTTTGCAAACTTGTTTAAGGTCACACAGCTGTTGAGCAGATAGTGCAGAAGAAAACTACATTATTAAATTAAACATTAACACCAAACACCTTACTATTGTAATGGGATCATACAGGCTTTTTTTTTTTCTCTCATATTTATTGATCAAATGGTTGTTAACAACAATAAAATTCTAACAGGGGACTCAATGCACAGTCATTAATCAACCCCAAGCCTAATTCTCAACAGTCTCCAATCTTCTGAAGCATAATGAACAAGTTCTTACATGGTGAACAAGTTCTTACATAGTGAATAAGTTCTTACATGGTGAACAGTGCAAGGGCAGTCATATCACAGAAACTTTCGGTTTTGATCATGCATCATGAACTATAAACAATCAAGTCAGATATTATTCATTTGATTTTTATACTTGATTTATATGTGAATCCCACATTTCTCCCTTATTTATTTATTTTTTTAAATAAAATGCTGAAGTGGTAGGTAGATGCAAGATAAAGGTAGAAAACATAGTTTAGTGCTGCAAGAGGGCAGATGTAGATGATCGGGTCTGTGCCTATAGACTAAGTATGAATCCAAGCTAGACAAGGGCAACAAAACATCCACGGATGCAGAGATTTCTCTCAAAACAGGGGGGGTGAGGTTCTAAGCCTCACCTCTGTTGATCCCCAATTTCTCACCTGATGGTCCCCCTGCGACTGTGCCTGTCTTAGGTTGTTCCTCCCTTGAGGAATCTTACCCGTCTCTGGCTAACCAGTCATCTTCCGGGGCCATACAGGGAAATGTAAAGTTGGTAAGTGAGAGAGAAGCAATATTCTTTGAAAAGGTTAGCTTTTTACTTCTTTGCAGATTTATGCCCTGTGGCTTCTATGTCCAGCATTTGTCTTGAGGTATCTTTACCACTTGGAAGAATTATGATACTCGGTAATTTTCGAGATGAGGCACGAATTCTCCTAAAGGGTTGTAATTAGGAAGGAAGAAGAAAAGCTATAGAAGTAGCCGACAGAAGAAAACATGGGAAGATTGATTATTTCTTTGACATAACTTCTTGTAGAGTAACATAAGCATGTATAGGTTTTAACAAACTACTAATTAAATTGCGTGCACACATTAACAGAATAGGAATACAGCTACATAACAAAAGCAGACCTGCAATTCCCAGCCATATCCAGTGAAACCAAGAAAACCAGTTAGGTACCCTAGGCATTTGTGAAAATTTATCAATAATATGATGGATATTGTCTAACTGAATTTGAATAGTTTGAGAAAAATCAGACAAATCATACAGGCTTTTATATTACAAAAGCAAAGCACTCAAATTCCATATTCTGGAAGGACAATCCCACTACTATTACAGAAAATCTGCTAGGACATTCAAATTTCATCCCTCTTATTTCTAGACGCTTTAAGTAATATATTAGGAATTTCTTCTATGAAAAAACTGAGCATACAATGTTTCTGCCGAGCCTTTTTAAAACACAGTGTAACTACACCTTTGCGTCAAAGTTTATTTCTGATTTTGCAAGAAGAATGTTCTCAGTACACCAGGACTTAGTGCATTTAGAGTTCCTATTCAGTATTTCACACGGCATTTTTGGCTTCTCTTTCTTGTAGGGTGCTAAAATAACGTCAGGATGACAGAGAGTAACCTGATGGGTAGAGAGGGTTTGCTCCTGGTACCAAAAACATTCCAAGAACCACAAATAGCTGGGCAATCGGAAGGCAAGTACTGTAGCGTGGGAGGCCCCCAGTGTCAGTCAAGGGGAAGGTAAAAAACAAGCAAGTCAGGATGTCTGGAGATCAATCCTGTGATACAATCATATTAAGCTATTTCTGGTTATTGTTTCCAATTTTAAGTAATACTGACTTGGTCTTTTAAGTATCACTTTCTATTAGAAGATAATAAAATGATTATTTTAAGGTAAAATAAGGGATTGAAGAAATAATTAGAAATTGCTCATAACTGATTATACTACTCTAGCCTATGAAAAACTAACAAGGATTTTTCACTCTTTTAAAGAATGCTATATTATACGGCATAAATTGTCCTTAAAAAAAGCCCAGAAAGAAATGAAATCCAAAAAGCTCCGATGGCTAAAATATCAGGTTCACCATGACACCAAAGAATGAAAGATTAAGTGTCACTATTGCCAGATGCTGGAAGCTTCAAGAAAGAAACAGAATAAAAAGAGATCCTCTCCATTTCTCTCAGGGACAGTTCCCCAGGCCTGGCTGTACCTCAGAATGACAGAGCTTTTCCTTACTGGTACAACCACAGACACACAGGGCCTGAAAAACTAAGTCCGTTTAGAGTCTCTCCACTTAGACTCCTTCTATTCTTTCACTTGTCAACAATTTATACACAGTGCTCATTTAAAATATAGCTGGCAATTTGCATATGGTACACAAGAGGAATAAATCCAACACATTTTTCTCCTATTTTTCATATAGATGCTAATAAAAATTACTTACAGATGGAAATGTCGCTCAAGAAAGATTTCTCTGTGTGCACCTGGATACTATAATTATGCTATTTATTGAACTTTTTTGCTTACATCTTTAAGTAATATTTGTTTACTTTACCTAAGAAAACATCACAAGTTATTCCTGAATTATCAAAGTTTTGCCTTAGTTGTCTGGTTCTTACCTCTAGTGTGACACTCCTCATAGCCATGAACTAGCACATGGTAAGGAGCACTATCTCTTTCTTGTCACTACTGACACAAGGAGACTCACTGTTCAGGGGACTTTAAGCCAGCTGGCCAGATGCCATGCTGCTCACTTGCCTCTGCACTGGCCCATCTACCACAATCCTTTCTGCTTATAGAACATGAGTGCTAAGTTCCCCCCAATACCTCCTCATATCAGAACACTTCTTCAAAGGAATGAGGCTCTTCCTTCAACCTGTCAAGGAACGTAATCTCTTGTCTTTCCCAAAGGTTTCCTGCTGCCTGCTCTACTCTCCAAACTTCAACTCAAATTTCCTTTCAGATATTATTTAAATTTAATCAAAGAAATGACTTCTTCTTTACAGAACTCCCTGGGCAACCTTATAAGTTGGTATGACAGAACTGTGTGGGTGCTTTCAGGCTACCACTTTTCATTGTTACCAGAACTCTATGACCTATACTACCACCCCCACTTTAAGAGAAACTGAGGCTCAGAATTAGAGTGCAGAAAAGCCAGAACTTAAGTAAAGGCTCTTTTCCCTTACTCTGAATTTCTTAAGCAGGTTTGTATTGTCTCTGTCAAACTGTCTCACTGTTAATATTATCTTGTGGTCATTGGATGCACACATGTCAAGAGGCTTGGTATCTTCATTACAGTATTGGCACTACCTGGACTATTTAATTATGAAACAAGCAATCACTTTCAACTCCATACACTGAAAATGCACTCATTTTAGAGTGAACGTTAACATTTGGTGATCCGTTCCCCTATCCAATCTACCTCCTCACCTCTCTTTGCCCATGCCCGTTCACTGCCCTCAGCACATGGCCTTGTCCATGCCCTTTCATGGCTCAGTGGCACCACTGCTAGATGGTGGGGAAAGGCCTACATCTCAAGCTCTGTATTACTGATCTATTATGGAGAAAAGTTTTATATGGGAAGAGGCTAAAGTAACTCTCTAAAATAAGGGTTTGATGCTATATGTGAACTATGCCCAATATCAGATATAAGCTTGAGTTGGCTACATTAAAGAAATTTCACATCATTTAAATAATTTAAATAATTGACTACCATGATTTCCTGATGCCACTGAGGCCAAGGTGTTCAATACTCCTGTTAGTACCTTAATGTAGTGTTGTGGTGAATAAAATCTGTCAAGGGTCTGGGTGCTTTTACTGCCCATATTGGGTCCTTTCTGCCTATTCTGTACCCTCCTCTTCTCTTTCCTCAAAAACATTCCCTTCTCCTTCTCTTCGCTCTCCTGAATCAACATTCCACATGGGGGTCTTGTTTACTTCAGAGACTGAGCACCAAGCAATCAGTGCATGTTTTTACAAACACTTCCTTCCTCTTTTTCAGTGTTGGAAAACTGCGGTCTTTTCAGAGGCCTGGCCCTCTGCTGATCTTCCTTGTGGAAACATCTCTTAGGCCATTTTGGATAGGGAGGTTGATGTACTCCCCAGTTCCCGGAATGCCACAAAGACTCTACCCCAAACTGCTGGGCCCATCTCTCGGCCTCCTGTGTAAGGTAAGGGGGTGGAGACCATACAAAAGTCATTTTCAAAGTAGGTTCTGTAAAGCATTAGGCCTTCCCCCAAAGAGGTTTGCTAGTTAAATTAGTTTAAAAAATTACTAAATATAACTCCTTTGAACAATCACAAAGCATAAAAGCATATTAAAGGTTTTAGAATCTTTAAGCAAATTCTTTTAATCAAGCATTCCTCAAATTTATCTGACCACAAAATCCTTTCTTCTTATTATACTTATTCACATCCTGATTAATTAGTATTACAGAGAAACTTTTGAAAATGCTGCACTAGAGGCACCTTAAAGCTCAGTAGAGTGTAAACATTTTATAATTCTGAATACGACCCAACACTTAATACTTACAAAACACCAGGATGGATTTTTATAAACTACCCATGAAAATTGGTCTCAATATAGCGTGGACCAGAATGTTCACCTATTAGTAGCTATATTACTTGGTAACCTAAGAGATTTAAATCTAGATTCTTTCCCACTGAAGCAACCCAATTAGTGAAATACTATATCCAGACCTAACTCTCTGTGTGTGTTAGAAAAAATGCTACCAAACACAACCTTAATTTGGGAAGTTCTAAAGCACGTAATGAATGGAAATTAATTACCAGTAATCACAGAAACAGACACATTGGGGGGCCAAGTGGTCCTGAATTCACCTGAAGAGTGAATACCTAAAGTCAATAAATTTTTTTTCCGGTTAATTTCTATACCTGGGCAATATTCCTACAGATATCAAGGCTCACATATGGAGCATTTGTAAACTTTTGACAAGAAAGGTGGTGACCCCACACCACTCTGGAATACTGAGCATGGGGGTGGGGAGTAGAAGAAAGGGTATTCTCTAGTACTTTCCCATCTGGCTCCAAGAGATTTTCACTAATTCCACTGTTATTTCTTACCATCTTGCTACTTCCCTGACAATAGTAGTTTCTCTCATACTCAGAAATCTTTTGTCCTTAAATTTTATAACTCCCAAACTCATTTCTCCTCCTTCCTCTTGTGCCAGTGATTCACAGTGTGGGGGGTAGTCTGACATTTAGTCAGTAGATGATCGTATCTAATAAATTATATCCTCTGGCCTAGAACTTGTTTTAGATACTATATAAATTAGCTAAGTGAGATGTGCTCCCTAAACCTTGTTTAACTAAAATGTAACTCCCAACTTGCAAGATACCCCGTAAGATTTCATGTCAAAGTAGTGGATGTTAAGGTAACTTGAAATAAGACTTACAAAAGGCAATGCTTACCAGCTGAAGGGTGAAGGGTGAAGGGTGAGGAAGCATAGGGAAATGATAATGTCAAAAACATTCTAAACTAGTTGCATAATGACAAGACTGAGGTAAGCTACACCTTTGACCCACCTCGTTCTTTTATTATATCTGAGATTGTATTGGTTTCAACAGCTTACATGAGGTGAGGTACATTTCCACCTTTCTAACTCTCAATATCTTAAAAGTCAGACAAAATGTGCAGGTTAGCTTATCAAGCAAAAAAACCACAGTACACAAGGCACACCCATGAGAAGATTCATAAGGAACAACACAAGTAAACCAACCTAGCATCTAATTGTTCCTATTAGGTTAAGAAGAAATATTCTCCCTCCCAGGCTTTCAGTAGGAACTGTTATAAAACACCATCTTAAAAAATATATATATGTGGCACCAATCTGATTTAAAATTGCACACAGCACAAAAGACAGCAGTAAAAGAAAGTAAAGAAAATACCAGTGGTCTGCATTTTCCAATAAATTAACCTGTGGATGCGGCACATTCTAAAAGAACAACATATTGGTAAAATCTGCCAATTCTTTTAAAATTTAAAGTTTGTTAAGTAAAATTACACAATTAGGTATCATGATAAAATTAACACCAAAGTATAATGTGAATCTCAAGCTTCAGTTACTTTTGCTGAACTCCAGGACTAGACTGCTCACCGAAAATCACAGAGGATGTATATTTTACCACTGACTGCTAATAATATGTAACTAATCTGACCTGTCAAGCCATTTGTCATTTAGCTTTGTGGCACCCATCCCTTTTCACTACGAGAATTGAGATTGTAAAAAAGTTGGACCACTCCCCGATAGCGACTGGAACTCTTTATCATCTCTTATTTGAAAAACACATACCTGAAAATGGATTTGAGGATTCCTTGAACTAAACTGGTACCCACCCCCTGGAATCTGAAACCACAAGATGGGACTTCAGTTTAAAACAATCACATAAATACTGAGTCAGAAATATACAGTATTACCACTGTTTACTCAGTACACTGTACTGTTTATTCCTTAAGAGGGATTACCCCTATTTTACTAGTGAAATGGCTTGAGAAGCACAATATCAGTAATGCACTTATTCTTAAATCTGCTGTCACCATGACTTGGATCACTAAGCACAGGTGCTGGCACACAGTAGGTACTCGTATTTGAATGAAGGAATCAGTGACCAACCCTAGGTAAATCATTCAACTACTCTATAGACTTTAAACTTTCCATATATAGAAGTAGGCTCTCTCTGGCCTGCTTTCTCAAGGTTTGATTTGGCTTGATGAAGGCACTCTGAAACTTTGACATCAAGACAATCAGAAAAAAGGATGCTTCCACTTCATACAAAAGTCACACAGAGAAATTATATGTCATGATCACCATGTTCAGGCTCATCTGACTTTCACCGTACACTAAGTATCACTTCTTCAGAAAAAAGTCTCCCGAACCCCAAGTTAGTAACTCTCCTTGAGCACCCTATTTTCCCTCTGTGGTACACACAATAGTCATTATAATATCTGTTTTTTTCTTTGTTAAACATTTGTCTTCCTGTCTAGACTTCAGACATCCTGAAGGTGGGAGTCCCGTGGGCTTTGGTAACAGACCTTCTGTTTCTTGCCCCTGGAAGTACCTGGCACGTATGTTTAGTAAATATTTATTCAATAAATATTTGAGAGCAAAAAATCCAGCCAATGGCACTCATTCAATATACTCAAACAATAAAAGCTTAGAAATTAAGGGAAAGAACATGAGGTGATCAAAAGTTGAATGTTCAGAACACCACTCTTCTCTCAACTTGAAACCAAGTTTCTCCCTGGCAGTAACAGTGATAAAAGAAGAAACTGTGCCGTGGTGCATCCGTGAGCCATTTTACAGCTTTCAAAACGCTTTCATCACATATGTGGTCTCATGACTGAACGTCTTCAAAGAGCTCATACAGAACTCTCTGTGGTTTGACAGGAATGTTTTAAAGCACGGTGACAGGTATATAACCTATTTATCCTGAGAGATTTTCTAAATGACTTATAGACTTGTCTGGAAATTTTTTTTAGTGCCCACTGCATAATACTCCCTCTGCAAACTAGCTGGAACAAAGCCCTTTTTTTTTTAGATAATTATTTTTTATTGAAGGGTAGTTGACACACAGTATTACATTACCTTAGTTTCAGGTGTACAACACAGTGATTCAACATTTATATACATGATAATTCTAGGTACCAGCTATCACCATACCAAGTTGTTACAATATTTTGACTATATTCCTTATGCTATACATTACATCCCGGTTACTTATTTATTTTACAATTGGAAGTGTGTACTTTTTTTTGGTTGTTGTTGTTAGGGCATCTCTCATATTTATTGATCAAATAGTTGTTAACAACAATAAAATTCTGTATAGGGGAGTCAATGCTCAATGCACAATCATTAATCCACCCCAAGCCTAATTTTCGTCAGTCTCCAATCTTCTGAAGCATAACAAACAAGTTCTTACACGGAGAACAAATTCTTACATAGTGAATAAGTTACATGGTGAACAGTACAAGGGCAGTCATCACAGAAACTTTTGGTTTTGCTCATGCATTATGAACTATAAACAGTCAGTTCAAATATGAATACACATTTGATTTTTATACTTGATTTATATGTGGATACCACATTTCTCTCTTTATTATTTTTAATAAAATGCTGAAGTGGTAGGTAGATACAACATAAAGGTAGAAAACATAGTTTAGTGTTGTAAGAGAGCAAATGTAGATGATCAGGTGTGTGCCTGTAGACTATGTGTTAATCCAAGCTAGACAAGGGCAATAAAACATCCACATATGCAGAAGATTTCTCTCAGAACAGGGAGGGTGAGGTTCTAAGCCTCACCTCTGTTGATCCCCAATTTCTCACCTGATGACCCCCCTGCGACTGTGCCTGTCTTAGGTTGTTCCTCCCTTGAGGAATCTTACCCGTCTCTGGCTAACCAGTCATCTTCCAGGGCCATACAGGGAAATGTTAAGTTGGTAAGTGAGAGAGAAGCCTTATTGTTTGAAATGGTTAGCTTTTTATTTCTTTGCATATTTATGCCCTGTGGCTTCTATGCCCAGCATTTGTCTTGAGGTATCTTTACCACTTGGAGGAGTTATGATACTCGGTAAATTTGATATGAGGCACGAATTCTATTTAAGAATTCGTTGTAATTAGGAAGGAAGAAGAAAAGCTATAGAAGTAGCAGGCGGGAGAAAACATGGGAAGATTGATTATTTCTTTGACATAACTTCTTGTAGAGTAACTTCAGCATGTATAGATTTTAAGCTACTACTTAAATTGCGCACACACATTAACATAATAGGAGTATAGTTACATAACCAAAGCATACCTGTAATTACCAGCCATCTCCAGTGAAACCAAGAAAACCAGTTAGGCACCCTAGGCATTTGTGAAAACTTATCAATGATATGATGGTTATTATCTAACTGAATTTGAATAGTTTGAGAAAAATCAGACAAATTAAAACAACCCATTTCTGGGCACTGTTCACATCCCATATGTTCTTTTAACAGTAAATAGTCTGTAGTTGTAAGATTTTGGAGCGCTACAATTTGCACTTCTCCTAATTCTTGGTTGAGTTCCAACAGTATAGATCCAGTCAAATTTGTTGTTTTACTGTATGCACAGGCCAGCTTAGATATCTCCTTCATTCCCATGGCAAGTCCAGGAGCTGGTGGGATGAGTGCATCTACAGCTGTAGCAGTGCGTGGATCTTTGTTGGGGTTTTTTGATGATCATCTTCTGGCATGAGTCTTCCCGAGAGTGCTGATGTTGGAAGTTCTCTTTCATATCGTATCTTAGTTCATTTTCGGGGTAGCCAAATTAGGCTTTGATCCTCTGTATAAACACAAACAGACCCTTTGCCTACACTTTTATATGTCCTTTATATCATTGTGTAGAACTCATTAGAGGTCACCACATAGGAACTGCATTTTTTTTTTAATCATTAATCTACACTTACATGACGAATACTTTGTTTACTAGGCTCTCCCCTATACCAGGTCCCCCCTATATACTCCTTTACAGTCACTGTCCATCAGCGTAGCAACCTGTTGTAGAATCACTACTTGTCTTCTCTGTGTTGTACAGCCCTCCCCTTTTTCCCACCCCGCTATGGATGCTAATCTTAATACCCCCCTACTTCTCCCCCCTTATCCCTCCCTACCCACTCATCCTTCCCAGTCCCTTTCCCTTTGGTACCTGTTAGTCCACTCTTGAGTTCTGTGATTCTGCTGCTGTTTTGTTCCTTCAGTTTTTCCTTTGTTCTTATATTCCACAGATGAGTGAAATCATTTGGTATTTCTCTTTCTCTGCTTGGCTTGTTTCACTGAGCAAAATACCCTCCAGCTCCATCCATGTTGCTGCAAATGGTTGGATTTGCCCTTTTCTTATGGCTGAGTAGTA